>NC_135655.1:21104012-21704012 GCF_964188315.1 Podarcis muralis | reverse complement strand
GATGAAAGAAATGGTAACTTAAGATGGCTTTAGCATTTCCCTGTAGGGTCTGTTGAAAGATCAGGCACTACAGACATTCAGATTCCTCTTCTAATATCAATCACTTCTGCATATAATATTTCAGAAGTAAAGACATCAAAACATTCCTTTTGAATGGATGCATATGGTGTGGTGGAGGAGTGATAAATTACATATTTACATTTTAGTGAACCACTTAGGATGCAAAGTAAATTCTGTTTAAAAAGTCTTTTGTCTTCCAAGATTTCGTATGTGTAAGTCATTTCCCATAGTTAATTTAATGCATTCCTACATTTGGAGAAAGGAACGGTTATGCACATTGTAAGCAAATTACAGGTTCTGCACCCAACCAATACATTCAAAGCATGCATAACTGCATTACCTTATAGCTTCTGTAGCTAACAAAGTTTACCCCGAAGTGATTTTCCTTGGTGAACTCTTAATTCAGAAAATCCCCTTTCGGGTGCATCTCTCTCCCGTCTCTGTGTGTAGATAAACTGCAGAGCAGCTCTGAACTCTCTCCCTCTTTGAAGTGCGGAGTTTATTTCTGGATCACCCCATGATCGACGATTACAAGCCAAAATATAAGTTGCTCTGAATCTCAGATTTCCTGTGTGAAGTCTGTGGCAAAGCGACTTCTCCCCCTCTCAAGTTTTCTCTCTGCAGCGTTATAATCTGTAGAACTTCGCTTTCTGCAACATCCCTTTCCGAAATGACATAAGCCTGACCCTTTTTGTTACATCATTATTTATTTATTGCCCTGTACAAGTAAACCATATATGGCCATGTTGCTGAAAGTTGGAAAGGAGTTTACAATGGCCATGCAATCTTCAAATGACTATGGCTGGACTGATATTTTTCAGGGGTTGTTTTTAGCACGTGTAATCTCATTTTTATCCCATACTTCCTCAAAAGAGTTCAGGGTTACACACACACAGTTACACACCACACACACACACACACACACACACAGAGAGAGAGAGAGAGAGAGAGAGAGAGAGAGAGAGTTTTTAAAACCCCAAAACAACATTGCAAAGTAAGCCATTCTGGGAGACACTGGCTTGGTTTTGCAACATGGTAAACCAAACTATGTGGGACGCGGGTGGCGCTGTGGGTTAAAGCCTCAGCGCCTAGGACTTGCCGATCGAAAGGTCAGCGGTTCGAATCCCCGCGGCGGGGTGCGCTCCCGTTGCTCGGTCCCAGCGCCTGCCAACCTAGCAGTTCGAAAGCACCCTCGGGTGCAAGTAGATAAATAGGGACCACTTTCTAGCGGGAAGGTAAACGGCGTTCCGTGTGCTGCGCTGGCTCGCCAGATGCAGCTTGTCACGCTGGCCACGTGACCTGGAAGTGTCTGCGGACAGCGCTGGCCCCCGGCCTCTTGAGTGAGATGGGCGCACAACCCTAGAGTCTGTCAAGACTGGCCCGTATGGGCAGGGGTACCTTTTCCTTTTTAAACCAAACTATGGATTGCGCAACCAGCATGTTGAGTCAAGTGATGGTTTGGTTTTGTGTGATGTACAAACACAGGCTTATGGGAGAGCTTCTTACTCACTATGAACTGTACTAAAAACAAAACAAAACAAACAAACAAACAAACAAACAAACAAAAAACACCTTTACCACAAACCTGGGTTCAGACCACTCACTAAGCCATGGGAGCAAAAAACAAACATGCAAAAAACTTAGGGGATGAGCAAAGTTTACACATTTGCATAGTCCCAGTAAACTATGGTTTGGCTTGAGTATCATAGAAACCAGACCAGTGGAAGGCCAAAAGGTACACAATGTGTTTCAAGTCCAGGCAAGGATTTGAACCTGAGTTTACCCACTTTAAGTCCAAGTGTCTGTCTACTATGCCATAGTAGACAGCTAACTTTTGTCACAAGTAAGGGAAATCCAAACACGACAACCTGTAAGGCTGCAAAGCTGGACAGGCTACTGAGATGCTACATTCATTCTTTAGACATCAAAAGATGTAGGGTAGATACTTGTGTCTGAACTGACTTCTTCCAGGGAGAGAATTGTGGTTCTGAGGGCAAACAGAGGTGTTACCTTGGCTTCTTTCCTGTCTTCAGTTAGAAAGCCCGAGTCTCAGAGCGTTACGTATATTGAAGATCAGCAATTTCACATTTGAGTTCTTTACAGTTGTGTACATACCACACCTTTAAAGCACATTTGAAGCACATTCTTTCCATCAAAGAATTCTGGGCACTGCAGTTTGTCAAGGGTTGCCAGGAATTATAACTATGTGAGGGTTCAACTACGATGCCCAGAATTCTTTGAGGGACAGAATGCGTTTCAAATATGCTTTGAAGGTATACACAGCCTAAGAATAGCCAAGCTGGTGACTTATTGATACTGCTATCCAGTGCTTTTTTCCTATTAAAAAAATGTTTAGGGGTAGGTACTCTCATTTTAGGGACGCGGGTGGCGCTGTGGGTTAAACCACAGAGCCTAGGACTTGTCGATCAGAAGGTTGGCAGTTCGAATCCCTGCGACAGGGTGAGCTCCCGTTTCTCGGTCCCTGCTCCTGCCAACCTAGCAGTTCGAAAGCACGTCAAAGTGCAAGTAGATAAATAGGTACCACTCCGGCGGGAAGGTAAACGGCGTTTCCGTGCGCTGCTCTGGTTCACCAGAAGCGGCTTAGTCATGCTGGCCACATGACCCAGAAGCTGTACGCTGGCTCCCTTGGCCAATAAAGTGAGATGAGCGCCGCAACCCCAGAGTCGGCCATGACTGGACCTAATGGTCAGGGGTCCCTTTACCTTTTACTCTCATTTTCCTACTCTGCCCCTCAGTGAGGCCAAACTTAGATTCACAAAATGTTTAGGGGTATGTGTCCCCCTGCATCCCCCCAAGAAAAAAGCACTGCTGCTTTCAAAGGGTATTTGTCATGGTGGCTGCGAGCTACGATCCAGGATCGGGGCAGCATCCCTCAGAAGATCAGCTGCTGGGAAACATGAGCAGGAAAGTGCTATCACATGTTCTGTTTGTGGGCTTCCCATGGGCATTTGGTCAGCTACTATGGGAATAAGAAAATGCCTAATACTGCCTTCAAACAGAGAGAGAAGATGGATAACTTGTTCTAAGTCAAAAGCAGAAGGTAATTGAGCTGTGTGACAGCCTCAGGCTGCAGGAAGCAAACCAAACTGCCACATCTATGGTCTGTGATTTTCTAAAGAACCTTTGGACCACATCAGCGAAGCCGAGACAGGGGTCTTGTCATCTGGGCAGCCCAGGGCCTCCATATACACTGCCCAGGATTGCATCCCAGGGAGGTCATTTCAGTGCTGCTAACGCAGCAGTTTGACTTCACCGCTGAAGGAGCATACCATTGTCTCTCAAGACAGATGGATGCCAACAATGGGAAACAGGTAGTTGGACAACTGAGCCTTTGCTCTGATCCACAAGGCTCTTCTAAAGTACTGGTGACTTGTTAATTATTACATTGTCAAGAAACCCTAGAGCTGCATCTCTTGTCAGACGGGGACTCTGGTGGGAGAAGGAGGGGACTTTAACCCTTTGTCCACCTCTGTAATCCCAGTCCTGATTAAAACAGAGGAAACTTAGCATGAAACTTGGAAAAATTGCAGTCTAAAGCTGCAATCTTTTAAACCCAGAGTAGAGGAGTGGAACCTCTGACCCTGCAAATATTCCTGAACTACAACTCCCATCAGCCCCAGCAAGCTGTGTCAATGAGCAGGGATGCTGGGAGAACATAAGAAGCTGCTGCTGGATAAGGCCAATGACCCATCTAGTTCAGAGTCCTGGGCTAGATCTACACTGACCTGTTTAACGTTATTTCCTCCATTAGAATATTAGATACCGTATTTTTCGCTCCATAAGATGCACTTTTTTCTTCTTAAAATCTAAGGGAAAATGTCTGTGCGTCTTAAGGAGCAAATGTGTGGTCCCTGTACCCGGGCTTCCCTCGCCAGCCCCGACAAGCTCTGCATGCAGCCTTCCCGCTGCTCCCCGGGGCTGGCGGTGAGGGAAGCTCGGCTGAAGCCTGGAGAGCGAGAGAGGTTGGTGCACACCGACCCCTCTCACTCTCCAGGCTTCAAAGATAGCCACCTGAAGCCTCCGAAGCACAGCGGGAGCTCCTGCTGCGCTCGGGAGGCTTTGGGTTCCTTTTGCTGAAGGGTAGGTGCCCCTTCAGCTAAGGCACAGCGCCCCTTTAGCTAAGCGGGAGGAGAAATGGAAGGGGCTCCGTTTCTCCTGCTGCTTCCTGAAGGGGCGCTGCGCAGAAAGGGGGAGATTTCTTTTCCTTGTTCTCCCCCTCTAAAACAAGGTGCGTCCTATGGTCGGGTGCGTCCTGCAGGGCGAAAAATATGGTATGTCGTTCTAAAATGTCACAGGGCATACCTGTTAGTTAAAATGTCTTTTACCTTGTTTTCCCCCGCCCAATGTAAGTAATACCACACCATTTTCCAAAATGGTTTCTTTTCCTGCTGCTGGTCGCTGGTTGCTCTGCTCTGCCCTCTGGCGCCACATTTTAATTCTCCCTCCCTCCCTCCCTTTGTGTCCTTTGTTGCATGGACTGCAAAAGAGAAACCGGAAATGGAAACAATGAAATGAAAACATACTGCTAGGATGGAAGAAGCAAAAGGCAGGAGGAGAAACTGAACACTGCCCTTCGAATACCTTTGGAGAGGGGTCAGAGTTTGAATACAATAAAAAGAAAAAGGTAAAATGCTACATAGAGACATATGGGCAGTATTTCACCGATACAGCTGCAGAAAATGATAAAAAATAAGTGATAAAAAAGCAAGGTAATAACGCTTTATGAATGTAAAAAGTAGGACTTCATGTGTCCATCTATGTTATCAAACCCCTTCCTTAATGTTAAAAACCATGAGTGTAGCTCTGCCCCTACTTTCCCATTTCATCAACATCTGGTGGGCCAAAGGTTCTCCACACTTACTATGTGCACTTACAGGGGAGTAAGAACCTTCAAATTCATTGACACTTCAGAGTGGGTGTGCACAAGATTGTACTGCTGGGTTGCAGTGTTATTGTACAAACTTACCTGGAAGTACATTCAGCTGAGGTCAGTTGAATGTACTTCTGCATTGACGTGTATAGGAATGCACAGTAAATTGATGAGGTTCTTTCAGGTGCTGTCCCAGGTGTCCTAGGTCCACCTCTACTTTGTTTAACATTCAGTTCGATGAAGCATTTTGTAGAACTTGAAAGTTTTTGTAGTCATGTAAAAACACCTCTTCTGTTGTTTTATGTACTATGTTTATCAAAATTGCTGTTTTAAACAACCTGGAGAAACAGTACATAAAACAAAGGAAAGGATATTTGTTAACACTCTTGTTCATGTTAATTTTGTTGTTAAGTCTTCTGCAAACCTTGAGAAGACTAACTGCAATGCAGTGTCTTAGACATGACATTTCCTGCCATTCCTAGAACAAAATATAGGTCATCATTTCTGCATTCAAGGCATGCATCTATCAAGGAGAGCATCTGTTTGTGCTATTCTTTGAACTCTGCAGGCTGCGAAGACATCATTGGTTGTATCAAGGAATGCAAGGAACATTGCTTTCCTTAGAAATATCAGATGCAGCTGACCATCGTCCATGGTGGGACTTCATGCTATGGGAATTATTTGTCACTGCTAAGACAAGACCTTTAGGCGGTGATAAAGAACATTATTCTGACTGATCTACACCAACAAACATTATAAAAATCTGGCCTCTTGTTTTGAAGGTTCGCTGTAATAAATAGAGAGACAGAGAGACCGACAGAAAATGCCTAAAGTAGAACTTTAAAACGATGTTTCAGGTTGTCCCTATGACTTTTATCCAATTTTGTTTTCTGGCTTCAACTATCTGATTGCCATCCATTTGGTATCTGCTGACATTAAGGAAAGAAAACCTGAAAAGAGGGACATTTACGGAGCAATCTGAACCCCAGATCCACTAGGATGAGGTGTCAGGCATGGAGAGTCCTCCCCTCCCTTTGGTAACTTCACAGATAAGAATTAACAAGCAGTTGATAGATTTATAGTCCTTTTATTACAGCATCATGTTACGAGCACAAATACACAGCTCTCTGCAGCTGGCTAGTCTAATCCGACTTCCACAGCCTTTTGGGCGCCAATGGGACATTTCTCCCTCCCTCTGACTCCTTTACTTTCTGATACGTTTGGACTTCCGAGTCTGTGGTGAGGGGGGTCTCCCACGCTCTCAGCTAGCTGACCTCTCCCTTCTGGTTCTGTTGTCATTATCTCATAACTAGGTAACTCCCCCCTAAGATGTTCAGCTCCTGTCTCTCTCTCTGCTTCTGAACACGCTGTGGACAAGGGAGGCGACTCTTCTCCCTCCAGATCTCCATCGGAGAGAAGCTGGTCTGCCATAGAATGCATTCTCCAGTCCTGTCTTCAGACCATTCTGGGACTTGAGGGGAGGTTTGGGAGAGGTGGGTCTTGGGTGAAGCCCAGCTGGCTCAGCCAGGGCAATCCTAGCTGAAATCCCCCTCCACCGAAGGTAGAGATACACAGACAAAAGTTTTACATACCAGCTCTGCTGAGGATCAGCTGACTCAGCCCAGGCTGTGATAACTCCTGGAACAAGGGTGTTCTGGGATGCAGTGGGGCAGAGGCCAACTAACCTCTATTCTAAACTCCTTTCAGCTTAGCTACATAACCTAGCAAACCCAGAGACATATGCACCTGCAAAAAAGATGATGCAAGTCAAACTCTATTTCAAAGGCTTATTTTTGCCTCGGCCAGGCTTGGGCTGGCTCAGAGAGCAGTCAGCCTTACTCCTGAATGTAAATTATGCTAACTTTCTATAATCTGCAATGCTGTGCCCAACCAACCATTAGCTTTGAACCTCTCCATCTTGTCTTCAAAGCTCCATTACATTAATACAGGGATCAGCAAACTTTTTCAGCAGGGGGCTGGTCCACGGTCCCAGAGACCTTGTGGGGGGCCAGACTATATTGGGGGGGGGGGATGAATAATTTTTGCCCACCCACAAAGAGGCCTGAAGATGCTTCACTTTACCTGTCCCAGTTGTCGTCCCAATAGCCGCAGTTGGGCTTCTCCAGCCAGCCAGGTGCTGTTGCGGGGGCTATATTGGCTGGTGAAGACCGAAACAGCTGCCCCAGTGGAGGAGCCGTGGATGGAGGTAGGGGAACCAGGGAGTTGCCAGAGATTTTACCCACCACCTGCTGCTGCTGCTGCTGCCCAGGAGGCACCACAGAGAAGAAGACAGAGCCACCCACCAACCCGCACGTGACGGCCGCGGCCACTGCAATGATCCGCCTGAACGCCATGGGAGGAATGAAGGAGGGAAGCGGCGTGGAAAAGGGGCACAGAAAAGGAAGGAAGGACAGACTGAGGGAGAGGGAGGAGGAGCAGGAGGAAGACACAGCAGCAGCTGGCAGCCGGTGTCACACGCCCCCTTCACAGCACCGCCCTGCTTAGGTGGGCAGGCAGGTGAGCCAACTCCCGCCATCAACAGCGCCTGGCATGGGACAATATTGCTCCGTCCCTGAGGAGAAAAGCGCTGCCATGTGAGGGAGAGGGAAAGACCGTGTGCGCTGGAGATCCATGTGCTGGCGATCCACGTGGTGATTCCTGGACCGTCTGCAGGCCGGATCTAGAAGGCAATTGGGCCTGATCCGGCCCGCTGGCCTTAGTTTGCCCATCCATGCACTAATGCAAAGAAACCCAGATTATGAGAAAGAAAAATGTAAAGAAGTCTTTCTAACAATTCTGGTAGCATTATTTTGTTTTGGCTCTCCATTTTTGTACAATTCCCCTCACCGTATCCCTAAAAGCCACTTACAATGAGATTTTGGTAATATGGAGTGTTAAGTAATTGATTAATCAGTTGCAAGACAGATGATTAATCAGCTAAAAATTCTCCAAACATTTGACACCCTTGCTTTATAGTGAAGGTGAATTATTTTGAATGATTTTGCTGAATCTTTCAGGGGATACAGTGCTAGTACTTTCATTCTCTTATGTTTATTTTGAGGGCAAAGCGTTCAAATTGAAGTCACCCTGTTTTTTGCATGTTTGAATTTAACAGACAATGGAAAAGGAGCTCAACGTTTCAACTGAACAAACTGGGAATGTCTCAAAACAGTAATTAGGCTTTATTAGTAGTATAAAGGTTGCAATAATATGTTTCTCTGGGAATTCTTAATTTAGCAGTCAGTCTCAAAGCATTTGTAAAAGATTATAACTTGTCACCTGCAAAATTAAATCCATGAGCTCTTGTCACTTCGAGACTGGCAAAAGCAGAAGACAGCAGAGGATGTGAAAGTAGCGGTGTGAAATGAGAAGTGCAAGTTCTGAAAACTTGTTTCTGCTTTCTGGCCCAAAAGAGCCAGCAGCGACTGCTAAAACAAGTCTTGTTAACCTCTCCTTCAACTCCAGACTAACTCATAACAGGTTGGTTTATGAACTCCTTTGATGGCTCAGTTGTGCCTTGGTTTGGATACAACAAATTTGATTTCTTATTAGAGAGTAGGGCAGGGGAAAAAATTGATTTAGTTCACTTTTAAAGGCAAATTTACCCAATTTGCACTTTTACAATGCACCTGCCTTTGAAATTTGCACTTCTCTGACTATTCCAGTGCTGCTCTCTAGCCATGGGGTGGGGAGAAAAATAGCAATACACATTATATTATGGGAAATGGCTATGCAAAAATGGCATATAAACGTGTCTATTTTAAGAGAAATTCACACAAAAATGCTGATGTGGTTTCATAAACACTTTTGGGGGGAAACATAATTCGCAAACTGACATGGCAAGATGGGTGAACTGAACTGAAGATTGTGAAATTAGATTCTGAGAGAAACCACATCAACAGATTCACCCATTCCTGGCAAAGAGTATCTTTGTAATGATGGCTGGTGTGCTGTAATAATTTGTAATGGGAAATGGGAAAGACTGGTTTGTAATTCGGAGAACCCATAACTCAGGTCTTCCTTGACCCTTCCCACCATGCCTAGCTGAAACAGAAAAATTATGCATTGACCACGTGCTTGCCAATATGCTTGTTTTGCATTATTTAATCTGGAGGCCAGATTAGACATCACATGAGAAATTCGCCAAGACCTATTGGTTTGTTTGCTTTTTAAGAGTTAGGAACAGCCACCTAGGTCCTCAGTTTGGATGATGATCATGGGGTGTGTGGGTGTGATCCCCCTCCCACAAATTTTCTGTTAAAATCCTTTCCCAGGCTATTATTTGCCCCTCCAGTGAAAAGAGGTACTTGCCACTTCTCTACAAGGATAAAATGTTTTCTTTGTACCTTTCATGTATACACTCAGACATTAATGTTTGCATTACATTAATGCAAATTTAGTCAATGTGCACGGAAGGAAGAGAGAGGGAGGGAGCGAGACAGACAGACAGACAGACAGACAGACAGAGAGATGGCTACTTATTATATGGCCAGTATGGAAAAAACACAAAGTACTGTTACCCCTTTACAGCTGGGGAAATCAGGTCATGTAAATGGGTCATGCAAATTTAGCTCAGTGGCTGAACTCCGGTTGACTTTGCTCAGTCCAGCTGTGCAGAGGCAAACGCTGGTTCTTCACTTGAGTATTTTTCCATTCCTTTGCTGCTGCTCCACGGTTTCCTGCTTCCTGGGGATGTACATGTGAAGAAAAGGAGGGACGCTCCTTCTTCGTAAGTGACAGTGCCCACCTTTTTGTACTTCCCCCAAAGCCCAAACACAGGGGGGATATCTTTGTAGGAAAACAGTCTCTTGTGTGAAGAGCCCCTTCTTTACGATTGACAGGGAATCATACCTCGAGGGAGGCAATATTGTTATCCGAGCTCCTCAACACCATTTTAGCTGATTGCTGACTCAGGCTGGCAAGTTAAACCTTAGGGGAACTCACTGTTATGAGTCTCAGGCTCTCTCTGTGTAAATATCACCAGAAGGTCATGTACACAGATTTGAAATGGAGGGGTAGTGCGTAAAATTGCAAATGCAACAGGAATTTAAGCAAAACGAAGGTGAATCTAAACAAGCACTTACTGCCTTGGTGAGTAAACACCACTGTTTAGCCGTTGTTTGCTTGGCAAATATCACTGATATTTCACCATGAGGATTAACGGGAATTTTTAATTAAAGCATTCCTGAATTTTAGGAAATGTGGGGAAAGGTCCGGTCCTCTAGTTAGCCAAAGCAAAGGAAGAGTGTGTGTGGGGGGGGGGGGGGAGCTAAACATGACAATAGAATGGCAAGCGCTTTCCTACTGTGTAGAAAAGAACTGACTTGAATTAGGGTTCAAAGGGACTCTAGTTTTCAGCCCTATGATTCAGCCCAGGTCTGAGAATCTTTTAAGCATGTGCAAAGTGCCACTGAATAGCCACAGACCAACCCCACACAACATTGGCCACATCTCCAGCATACATGCCAAGCACTGTGATACCGCTTTAATAGCCATGGCTTCCTCCAGAGAATCCCAGGAACTATATTATAGTTACCGTATTTTTCGCTCTATAAGACGCATCAGACCATAAGACGCACTTAGTTTTTGGAGGAGGAAAACAAGAAAAAAAATATTCTGAATCTCAGAAGCCAGAAAAGCAAGAGGGATCGCTGCGCAGTGAAAGCAGCAATCCCTCTCACTGTTCTGGCTTCTGGGATAGCTGCGCAGCCTGCATTCGCTCCATAAGATGCACACACATTTCCCCTTACTTTTTGGAGGGAAAAAGTGAGTCTTATAGAGCAAAAAATACGGTAGTTAAGGGGACTGTGGGAGACCGCTATTCCCCACATAGAGCTAAAGTTCCCTGGGAAGAGGGACTGGTTGTTAAACAAAGGTGCCAGCTTGCGAGGGAGACTGGGGAGGTGTGACATCGGGACGTCGGGATGACCCGGGGGCAGAGCCAAATGCGGCAGTAGCGCTGCCTAAGTGGCTGGCGGCTCCTCCTCTCTGGCGCTTGGCCGCCTTCTCCACCTGCTGCTGGCCGTCGGTTGCTTCCCCCATCTTTCCCTCACACAGCAGGAAGAGGAGCTGCCAGCCAATGGAGCCATGCTGTGCTATGCCCAGTTCCACATTTGGCCTCCTCTTGCCACCGCCACTGGGTGGGGGCTACTTTCCCCTCCTTCCCCTCCATGGCAAGAGGAGGAGGAGAAGGAGCTGACCACTGAAGCCATTCCATGCTCAGCCTCCTCCGCCCCTATATTTTTTCAACATGGGGGCATCTCCAAAAAAATTATGGGGGAGCCAAAACAGCTGGGCCACTACGAATTGGTGCCTTTGTTGTTAAACCATACTGGGCATTTTAGCTCGGTGAGGGGAATAGCAGTTTGGCCACCTCATGAGAAGAGAAGACTCCCTGGAAAAGACCCTGATGTTGGGAAAGATGGAGGGCACAAGGAGAAGGGGACGACAGAGGACGAGATGGTTGGACAGTGTTCTCGAAGCTACCAGCATGAGTTTGACCAAACTGCGGTAGGCAGTGGAAGACAGGAGTGCCTGGCGTGCTCTGGTCCATGGGGTCACGAAGAGTCGGACACGACTAAATGACTAAACAACAACAACAACTCATAGCCCCCTTAGCAAACTACAGTTCCCATGTGTCAGGGATCGTGCTGAGGAGGGCTGCACTGAGGAGGAATGGTGGGAGCCTCCCCTTCCCCTTGCTCCTGATCCGAATCCTGAATCTTCCCAGGGGCAGGAGGACAGTATAGATTTGGAACGGTGGTTTGCAGAGGGACATAGTTCAGAAGGCAGAAGCTGGGAAATACCAGATGGGGAGCACTGTCTCTGGAAAGCATTCACCCGCTCTCCCAAAGGTCAAGAAGAGCTGAGAAAGTGGCAGAACAGAAAGCACACAAAGCACAGAGGGTACCAGCTCAAGATTACAAGACATAGGAGTGACGTGGATTAATGGGGACGTCAGCGGGTGGGATTCTTAACTGGGAGCACCGCCATTCCTAGGAGATGCGTTCTTTGTTCTTTCGCTGTGATTATTAAAGTTTCTAACGGGTAAAATGATTCCTTTTCCTTTGTTCTGCTTCTCTACTGCCACAGGGGGAGGAAGCCGATTCCCTGAAGCCTGACACCATGATTGTTTGGGAGGTTCATAAGGGTGTGTAGGCAGCACTCCAACATTTTTTGTGATGCTCCTGTAAATTACCAAAACATGGCTTACCTTGCTGACTTTCCTGGAACACATGTCATTTAGGGCCAGTTTCCCCATTGCAAAAGCACGTGGAAGTCAACTGACCATATCAAGCAGTTTACTCACCTGGAGATTCTTTGTGCAACTGACAGTGGCTGCTGTTGCTTGGAATGCTAGGCAGTGGTATAAAGATTCTCAATGTGTTGCCAGCAATCTTTGGTATATATTCTTGTATAATTTATTTGCGTTTATGGATGTTTGTGAGCAGGGCTACAAACGCTTTCCCAATTCAACCTCAAAGGTGAATGAGGACCCCATTCAAAAGGTTAGGTTCCCCATGGAACATCCATATTATTAATTTATTCTTATTTATTAAACATACATCAGCAGATATTCTCTGGTTGCCTTTACAGAGCACAAAAGCAAAATCCAATCCAGTGCAGTATTAAAGATGCAGTATGCAGTGATTGAAACAGCTATTAGTTCTTTGACGTTTATCTTCAAGAAATCAAACCCTCCCATGCCACAATCTTGTTTCGAAAAACTGGCATTTATTCATTTGTCTTGCATCCCTCCCGAGAAGCTAAATTTAGCACAAGTGTCTGGGCAAAATGTCAGATGACACGAGAGGATATCTGTTGCACAACATACCATAAGAGTGTGTAGCATTTAACTCGGTTAAAAATAGCCATATACTTGACAAATGTAGCAGGCTCCTGCATTATATCAAATAGTGTGATAAACAAACTTTACTGCAATAATAGAGGTCAAAGGTATGCGGGGAAGACTGAACAGAGACAATCCAACAAACGAGTAGAACAAGTTATCTTATGCTTGATCCGTTTTTGGATGATCTCTCTCTATTTCTAGCAACTAGTACAGATCATTCTAAGCAATTTTAACTAAAGGACAAAAAAGCACCTGCCGTTAACAAATAAAATAATGCCTACACAAAATTTTGAAGGAGGTGGGGGTATTATGTAATTTTTTACATGTTGTAAGCCATCTTGAGCATACTTTTGATTATGGAAAAGTGATATACAAATAAAATGATGACGACGACTAATAGATAAACTATTATATGGCCACCATATATGTACACACAAATAAACATTTCAGTATTTTTCCAAGCAGCAGACAACAGCCAATTTTTTGAACTGCAGAAGTCCTAAAATCAGTGATTGAAAAAATATATACGCAAAAGTATCTATTATCTATTTCAGATCATGAAATGAAAGCCAACCAATACTCAGAATAAGTTCCTTTGCTTCCTCCTAACCTTGGGGCAAGGCCTTTTCCGTGGTGGCATCCTATCTTCAGAATACCCTCCCTGGGACCCTTGCCTGAGCTTTCTATTTTAAGCCTGTGATTCAATGGAGAATGACATGGGATCTGTTCTAAATTTGCTCCAGAACAGTTGGTAACCCTATCCTGAAAACAGTAGTCTGAAACAGGAGCTGCTTCCACACTGCACATTTACTGTAGAATAACCACAGTTTGCTCACTCACTTTTTTACAGGGCATCTGTGTGATATCATGAACATAACATCCTGCTCCCATATTTTCTCTGTTCAGATTCCACCCCCATCCCCATCTGAACTCAGAAAATCTTGGGTTTCCCCCCTTAACACAACAGAACAACTGCACAATTTCTCCAGGTGTAGGTGACCCATTGCACAACTATTCAGATTGTTTGGCCAGTTATGTTAGAAAGATCCTCCTGGTGTTTAGCCAAACTCTCCTTTCTTGTAACTTGAATCCGTTGGTTTGAGTCCTACGCTCCAGAGCAGCAGAAAACAAGCTTGCTCCATCTTCCATGTGACAGCCCTTGAGATATTTGAAGATAGTTATCATAGCTCCTCTCAGACTCCTCTTTCCCAGGCTAAACAGACCCAGTTCCTTCAACTGTCACTCATAAAGCTTGGTTTCCAGACCCTTGATCATCTTGGCTGTCCTCCTCTGCACATGTTCCAGTTTGTCAACATCCTTCTTAAATTGTGGTGCCCAGAAGTGGACACGGTACTCAAGGTGTGGTCTGACTGAGGCAGTATAGAGTGGTACTATTACTTCCCTTGATCTGGGCTGGATCTAGACACATCAAAAAAATGTTTTAGGAAAACACGTTGTAAATCTCATACAGTCAAGACTCACTTCCCGAACGCCTCTGTTTTGGAATGTTTCAGCTCCCAAACGCCGAAAACCCGGAAGTAAATGCTCCAGTTTCTGAATTTTTTTCGGAAGCTGGATGTCCAATGTGTGCAAGAAGCTCCTGCAACCAATCGGAAGCTGCACCTCGGTTGTTGAACATTTCGGAAGCCGAAGGGGCTTCCAGAACGGATTATGTTCGACAACTGAGGTTTGACTGTACAGTAATGCAAAATCACATTGCCAAAGATCGAACTCTACAGTGCCATCTAGTGTCACAATGTTATTTATGCATTTATGCTTATTTTTCTTTTTTACTAATGTAGCTGAGTCCCTGGACACTATACTTTTGTTGATGCAGCCTAGAATAGCATTAGCTTTTTTCGTTGCTGTATCACACTGTTGACTCATGTTAAGCTTCTGGTCCACCAAGACCCCTAGATCCTTTTCACATGTGCTGCTATCATCTATCATCTATCTATCTATCTATCTATCTATCTATCTATCTATCTATCTATCTATCTATCTATCTATTTGAATTTATATACTGCCCTATACCCAGAGGACTATCATCATCCCTAACTAGCAAGACAAATGGTCAGGGATGATGGGAACTGTAGTCCAAAAACAAATGGTGACACAAATATTGGAAAACACTGTTCTAAATGAACAAACAAATACTATGCCTTGTTTCATGCTATACTTGTGAGCAGGCAGACAAAAAATATCTTCATCCAAAGCGATTTAGCAAAGAGGCTGCTGCAGTGTTATGTACTGAGTTGAATAGGATCCAAAATGCAGCAGTCTGATTGGTCCTAGAACAATAGGATCAAAAATACAGCAGTCTGATTGGTCCTAGAACAATGCAGCAGTATGATTGGTCCGCAGGAGCCACCCAATCTAGCTCCAGGTGGAAGTGAATCCACAACCTGATTGGCCTACAGGAGAATCCCGGAATTAGCCAATCACATGCAGCCCATTGTGTAAATAATGTATATAAAGCAGATATCTGGGGGAAACATTGATTCCTCCTCACCACTATGAGCTGAATAAAGAGCATGAAATCCACTCTCGACTCCGAGTATATTTCATGCAGTGTTTGCGCTGTTCTGTTTACAGCTGTGCTGGAAAGAGGGGGGAGGGGGGGAGAGAGAGAGATCACTCCCCAGGGAAACACAAGGACAGTTCTCCCTGGGCACTCGAGGCCTCGATCTGCACTGTGTGCTGGGGTTGCCAGGGGGACACTGGAAGCAGCAGCAGGCGGAAAGGTAACTGAAGTAGCAACCCGGAAAGCTCACCTGCCACGCTGAGCCCTGCGCTTCCAGCTTTGCAATTAGATCTGGGTTTGCTGCTCACACACGTCTGTCTCTGTCGATGCAGCGAAAGCAGCACCGTCGGGCTCATTTGGTCGTGCCGAGATACGCTTTAGACAAACTGAGGCAAACTGGACACTTCTTTCCCTCTTGACCAATTTCCCAGGGGGTGAAACTGCTGCGCACAACAGTACACAGGATTCCTGCTGAAAAGTGAAAGGGGAAGTGTTTCCGCAACCCCCCTCCCTCCCTTCCTAAAGAAACATGACTTTTCTGATGATGACAAGGGACAATGATCCCAAATACTTCCTGCAGGTGGACAACGGGCCGGGAAATATTTTCGTGACTCAGCTAGGAGAACACAGGTAAGGTGGCCCTTAACGTGTGTGATGCATTCCTTAAAACGGGTGGGGGGGACCTTTTATTCAGTTTGAGGGCCGCACTGTCAGCTGGGAAACCATCTGGGGGCCACATGCCAAGCTGAGTGGGGTCAGGGGATGCTGCTCTAACCCCCTTGTACAGTGGGTTACATTCTAGCCATGGAAAAGATAGATGTGCCTATAAGCATGCTACTGATTTGTATACATGTTAGATGGGCATAACTATTTTCTGGCAGGCTAGTTGCATTTTAATTATTATTATTTAATTAGCACATTTATGCTCATAGGAGCTCAAGGTGAAGCAAACACTTCTCTCCCTCTTGATTTTGTCCTCACAAGAACCCTGTGAGGTAGGTCAGGCTTGAGAGACAAAGGCTGGCCCAAAACCACGCAGTAGGCTTCACGGGTGAGAGAGGATTCAAACCCTGGTCTCCCAAGACCCTAGCCACTACTCCACACTGTCTGCTGTCATTGGGACTGCTTGCTCAAGGAAATTATCATTTCCAGGTTACACACCAAAGGCTTCCAACAGGATACAGAAAAACCTAACAAACCCATTCTTACTCTGATGAAATCACTTGGTGGTACGGCTCAAGTGGATCTCATCAAACTGCACGGCTGGCGCCAGGGATGATGTCACTGCTGCCTCTTTCCGCAGCGTTAAAATGCCAGACCAACAGTAACATGGCATATAAAACGGTTCCCACAGTCAACCTTGCATTTGGTGTTTGCGCTGCATGGGGCAAATAAGATTTCATGCTGCGGGGGGGGGGGGGGGAGTAAAAACACACCATGGAATTTTTTTAAGCTGTTGACATCATTTAAGATCTCCCCACATTTACTCATGAGAAAACAAAGCGAGAACTTTGCAGAGAGCTGCAAAACACGTGGGCCCTGAATTTGTGGCGATCATAGAGAGGTCTGACTAACCCCCATGCATCCTCATAAACTATGCTCAGCTGGCGGAGACAGCTTTGAAAAGGCCTGGGTGGATTTGAAGAATTATTTGCAGCTTCTACATGTGGGAGTCTCTTTTGTTGTCGTTTAGTCGTTTAGTCGTGTCCGACTCTTTGTGACCCCATGGACCAGAGCACACCAGGCACTTCTGTCCTCCACTGCCTCCCGCAGTTTGATCAAACTCATGCTGGTAGCTTCAAGAACACCATCCAACCATCTCATCTTCTGTCGTCCCATTATCCTTGTGCCCTCCATCTTTCCCAACATCAGGGTCTTTTCCAGAGAGTCTTCTCTTCTCATGAGGTGGCCAAAGTATTGGAGCCTCAGCTTCACGATCTGTCCTTCCAGTGAGCACTCAGGGCTGATTTCCTTAAGAATGGATACGTTTGATCTTCTTGCAGCCCATGGGACTCTCAAGAGTCTCCTCCAGCACCATAATTCAAATGGCGTCTCTTTAGCTGTCTGCAATATGTCATTGGTCTGCCAGATAATGCTTTACAGTAGACTTGACAGCCCTGGAGATTCTTTCTCCAGGACGTCAGCTGTAAGTGTTACCTGAACATGTGAATGGTGAGAGTGTGGGGAGGGGCATGGCATTCAGGCTAGCCTCACCCCCAGTGTCATCATGCCCGCTCCCCACTCAGTCCCCAACACAATATGGGGAAGGTCATCAGGGTTTTTTGACTGAGGGCTTCTTCACACTTCCCGCTGCTTTCCACCAGGGAAAACCACTCTTTAGTGCTCAGTTGGAGCAAAGAGCGATTCAGGTTTCACCCAGATTGCCATTTGTTCCGATCTATCGCTAAAGAATGGGTTTTTCCTTGGAAAACAATGGGGAAACTGCTCAGATACATGCCTAGAATAAGCGTGGGTCAAGCAGAAACAAGCATGAGCCCTGAGTATCAGTAGACTCCTGGTGCCATTCTGAACTGGAAAATTTCCTGTGGGAAAATAAAGCATTGGAAAAAGTTACTGCCTCATATTACTGCTGGGTGGTTGAGCAGGGAAGAGCATTCTTCTTACTCCCCACAATATGTAGGAAAATTATTGAAGGTATTGCATCGTCTGAGGATTAACAACTTGTACTGAAGAGCTGTCCTGGCTGATTTTTTGCACTTTCTGCTCCAGCACAAGAGCAGGCAAGCATCTGGTTTTTCCTGATCAGGTGGCAACCCGACTTGTTGGTATAGAAAATGATCCCTTGCAAAGCACAGCTGCAGGATTAGAGTATGTGTAATTGCAACTTGGATTTGCATTCCACATTTGGTTGCTCACCCTAGGACCTTGATTTGCCATGGGCTTCTGTTCTAGCCATTTAATCCAATTCATTCAGGTATGTTTGCAGCAACTGCCTGCAAAGATGGTCAGGAGGACTCTATGTAGAAAAGGCTTTCCCAACTCCAGTGCCCATCAGCCCCAGCCAGCATGGCCAGTGATCAAGAATGAGGGAATAGGGATCTCCTAACAACCGTATGCACACTTAACAAACTATAGTTCCCAGGATTCTTTGGGGGAAGCCATGAGTGATATAATATTGCTTTAAATTTATGATGGATAAAAAAGTTGGTTTCCAGGAGGAGAAATCGAAACTAGAGACAGAATTGTTAGAACCAAAGACCAGGATTTTATCTAGAATGTATAACTTGCTGCTTATGTGGAACACACAGGACGAGATAGTTAAATCTGCTATGATAAAATGGGCACAGGATGTTGGACATAATATTATGTTTGAAGACTGGGAAAGGTTATGGAACACCGGAATGAAATTCACGGCATGTAGTGCCTTGAAGGAAAACATTATGAAAATGATATACCGGTGGTACATGACCCCAGTCAAGCTAGCTAAGATACATCACCTGTCTGACAACAAATGTTGGAAGTGTAAGGAAGCAGAGGGGACTTTCTTCCATCTCTGGTGGACCTGCCCAAAAGTGAAGGCCTTCTGGGAAATGATTTATAATGAATTGAAAAAGGTATTTAGGTATACCTTTCCCAAGAAACCAGAGGCCTTCCTGCTGGGCATGGTGGACCAGAAAATGTCAAAGAAAGACAGAACTTTGTTTATGTATGCTAGCACAGCAGCAAGAATACTCATTGCAAAGAGCTGGAAGACACAAGATTTGCCCACGCTGGAGGAATGGCAGACACAGTTGATGGACTATATGGAGATAGCTGAACTGACCGGCAGAATCCGAGATCTGGATAAAGAAACAATTGAGGAGGACTGGAAAAAATTTAAAGATTATTTGCAAAAATATTACAAGCTGTATGAATCTTAAGACAGTGCATGATAAGGAAATGTTATGCTTTAGCAATTATGGTTAAGTAAATTGTAAAATAAGTGACAAAAGAGAAAAGGAGACAATTTGAATCGAACATGTTATGTTTATTTTAAAGGTATTGAAATTGAGATATAATATATTGAATTTGGGTACATAACATTTGAAAGTTACAATAAGGTACGAAATAAGGTAACAAAATGCTGACATTGTTAATCTAAAGAACGCAGAACCGGAAGGGGTGGGGAAGTCCAAGTTGTTTTTTTGTTTGTTTTTGTTGTTAAAAAAAAAAGGAAAAATTTGTTTCTTGCAATCATTTTATTTGTTTGTAACTTGTAAAACTATGGAAAGAAACGCAATAAAAAATTAAAAAAAAAAAAAATTATGATGTGGATGTGGTCTTAGGCACCAACTCCACAATATACATTTAAAGCAACATCACACCACTGTGTGGTTTAACAGGTAATCCCTCTTCTCAATCCCTCTGGGAATTGTAGCTCTCTTAAAGGAACAGGTGTCTCCTAACAACCCTCAGCACTCTTAACAAACTGCAGTTCTCAGGTTACTTTGGGAGAAACCATGGCTGTAGTATTATGCTACTTTAAAACTATAGCGCAGATGTGGTCCTTATTTGGATACAACCCAAAGCAGGTTTCCCCCCTTCAGAACTATGTAAATTAATGTATTTTAATAAATTCATTAATTGGTTAATTAAAACATATACTAAATCAGCTAACAGCCCAATCCCATATGGCTACTCATAAATAAGCCCAATGAGGCTCACTCTTAGAAAAGCGCATGTGTGAAGGCAGCCTGAGTTTTCATTGGGTGACAAATCTAGTAATATGTGATCAAACCCTAATTTCCTCCCTTTGTCCTGTCATCAGTCCTGGTTCCTCGTCAGCTGTGTTGAACACCTCTCACTGCAGTGTGTGCCAACCCAGATTTCTTGGAGGACAACTCCCATCAGTGGACGGAAATTGCAGTTCAATACATCTGGATGGCACCAGGTTGGCAAAGACTGCTCTAATGATAGCCCTTCCATAGGACCATGGAACGAACCCAGCAGGTGGCACTATGGCTATGTTGTCTCCTCCTGAATGGGGTAATGTAAAGGTCCCACCTGGGTCTCTTGAGTTGTGACCTTTCAACCCTATGTCACTAGCGGTTCTATATAGGAAGGAGCCGCTGCCGAACTACTTCCCTTCCTTGTGTTGAAAGGGGGAGACGTCTCCTGTAAACTTAGTATGTTCAGGGATTTACCCTGTATAGGGTAGGTGCTCAAGGATGAAGCAAGATGCCATAGAGGTGCCATTGTGATGCTTCCAGCTATCTCCCCTAACTCCTAGATACTGCTGTTGTCACTGTTGTCAGTCTCCAAAAGTTCAGCATAGATTTATATCCTGGAGTTTTAAGGAGAATGGACAGGTGGGTGACTTGCAGCCTGGGGGCTTCATGTGGCCCCATTGCCATTTTATGCAACCCCCAAAACCTGCTACTATTCATTTCTTTCTGCAGGGTCCTACATTCCATTTATTTTATCACTATTGTCGCTGGCTTTGCGCCCTCCATCTTGCTATATAGTTTCTCAGTAAATGGAGAAGGCGGGATTTCATTTTTTTAAAACACCCACCCCCCATTTGAGGGGAAAAAACCCCCCTGCTGCTTGTAAGATTCCTGTTCAAAGGACTCCACAGCTTCTGTGTTGAAATCTATGGGGCGATCAGGCTCAAGGAGGGCATACAAAAAACTCATTACATGGTTGTTGGCAGTAGCTAGGACATCTGTTGTACAAAAATGGAAGACTGCAAGAATTGCAAATTTCCCCATGTGTGGAACATTGTGGTGGTGGTGGTGGTGGGAAATAGGGCATAATTTAAATGTTGGAAGCTCCAGAAGGTTGCTAGGCCATGTGGTGGGATTTCATTTCTTACAGTGCTGCAAATAGCCTCTGGGACTGTGTGGCTTTGCCTATGCGTGAAATATGGCTTTCTGAAGGATTTGTGAATGTTTTATATATCATTATGTCTCTCCATTTTGATTTTGTATAGACTAAGAAAACTTGTATGTGGTCCCTGCCCTCCTTACTTGGGTTATATCTCATGGTGTGTGTATACAACAGATAATAATAAAATTGTTATGCTTCCATCATGGAAGTATGTGTGCGCATGTCTGAATGTGCAGCACACAAAATTTAGAGGGATTACATTTACTTGCTTTCTAAAATGGTAGTTGTTTTGGTTTGCTTTACATAAAAAGAAAAGAAAAGAAATTCTCTGTACAGTGATACCTCGGGTTAAGAACTTAATTCGTTCCGGAGGTCCGTTCTTAACCTGAAACTGTTCTTAACTTGAGGCACCACTTTAGCTAATGGGGCCTCCCGCTGCTGCCGTGCCGCCGGAGCACAATTTCTGTTCTCATCCTGAGGTAAAGTTCTTAACCCGAGGTAATATTTCTAGGTTAGCGGAGTCTGTAACCTGAAGCGTATGTAACCTGAAGTGTATGTAACCCGAGGTACCACTGTATACTTATTTCAGAGTAACCCCACAAAACCTAGTGGGGGTTACTTCTAAGTAGACCTTCATATCATAGGGGAACAGGGCATGGAGGGAGCCTGCTGCATCCCGGATCAGACTTGACCCAGGAGTGGAGCTGCGACTGGGCCCAGGCACAAGAAAGCTGCCTCAGCAGCAACATTGTGTGCCACAATGCAGCTAAGGAGAGGGGTGGCAATGTTGCAGCCAACTCTCTTCTCTCTCCCCCCAGAGTGGAGGTGCAGTTGGCAGTGTTGGTCCGCCATGCAAAAATGCTGCCTCCACATCTCTTTCACAGACCTGTGGTGGGGGGCCCTCCAAAAAATGTGCCATGCCACCCCAGTCACCCATGCTATGCCACTGCCTGTAATATGCTATTGAAGAAAATGTTCCAACTAACGTTTGTTTAAAAACCTGAAGCATTTTTATTAGGGATTGTAGGGAAAGACCTGCCGAGGAAACTGAAAAATATATTCATGTATGCAACAACGGCGGCAAGTGTCTTAATAGCACAAGGTTGGGAAAATGAAGAAATCCCAACCAAAGAACTGTGGCAAGAGAAACTGATAGACTACGCAGAATTGGCAAAAGTGACACACAAATTACATGACAAGGTTAACTGTGATGAATGGGAACCTTTCACAAAGTACTTAAAGAAACGACAAAATGAACTGGTCTCTTTGGCAGATTTTGAATAAACATACACAAACTTTTTATTGATAATATTTAGATAGATAAATTAAGGATCTGTACAATTCTGTGACATGCAGAGAATAACAAATGCTGAAAAACCAGAGAGAGGAGCTGAGGGAAGTCTGAGAGGGTGGGGGGGGGTTCTTTTTGGGGGGAGGGAAAAATGGGGAGGGGGGAAAATGAGGATGATGTCTGGTCACACCAAAGTGTGACCGAACTTTGGGAGCTGCCTTTCATACACGGAGAGCCATTTCTAGGTAGTATGGGTATATGACAACAATTTACCTTTTTTATATATATAGGCAAGAAGAGGGTGAAGATGTGCCTCAGATTCCTGTCATGCGAGAGGTCAGCTGCCTTTGTCATTCTCTTTCTCAGACAAGAGGGCCGGGATAAATATAGGACAGGGCTTCTGTTTCTTTATTAGGTGTGCCAAAAGCAGAGCTTTGGCAGAAGTTGAGCAATTCTCCGATAATAACCATGCCAGGGGGATTGTACTGGTATCCAGGGAAGATAATATTCTTCTAACTGTTAAAGCCCTACTTGGGAGTTTGCCTTCTGTGCTAATTCAACACGCAAAAGGGGAGAGCAGGAATGAACATGTCAGCTCTGTCCTCTTGTCAACATGTGCAGTGGAGAGCTTGCTTGACTCATGCAGGCTGAGGCTCCCTGCATATGGGGAGCCTTGGCCCTCCAGATGGCACTGAACTACAACTCCCATCATTCCCTGACCCTGTAGACCTGAAGGAGCGTCTACACCCCCATCGTTCAGCCTGGACACTGAGGTACAGCTCTGAGGGCATTCTGGTAGTTCCCTCATTGCAAGAGTACCCTTAAACATTTTTAAAGAAAAAAAGTAGTGTGTGGGGTGTGTGTGTGTGTGTTTGTGTACACACACACACACACACACACACGGACTAGATAACCTTTGGGGGCCCTTCCAACCCTACAGTTCTCTCTCCTTCCATCTCTCTCTCTCTGTATATTTGTAAAAACCAGTTTTGCTTTCTAGAGCACCAGTGACATTTTGCAGCATCGCAGAAAAGCACTGCAAACATTCCGGCTTCGGAAGAAAGAAATTGAAAATGAGCAGGCTTCTGCAGAACTGACTGCAAAGAAGCAAGAGTTCAAAGAGAGGATGGAAGCGTTGGTCCAACGAAGAGAAGCGCTTGAACAAAAAGATCAGGATGTAAGCATCACTCTGCATCTATAAGGAGGGCACTTATAGGGAGCTGGGGTCTAGGCTGGATCTGCATTGATCTGTTAAACGTTATTAACATAAAAGAAACATTAAATCAATATACATTAAATAATTATACAATAGCCAAAAAGAAAAAAGAAAAAACATAAACAAAATAAAATAAACCCACCACCCTGTTTAACTTCCCTCCACCACTACTTGTCTTCTCTACAATCAATTTTACCCTTATCATTGCATTCTGATTGTTTTTATTTTCTCTCTATATATACATACATACGTCATTGATAATTTATTGTTTTGATGCATTTACATTCTTAACCTAAGCATATTAACATGTCTTTCTTTTTTAGAGCAATATTTTGTCATATAATCATCAAAGCATTGCCATTCGTTTTTTAGTTTTTGACTTGACTGCTATCGTATGCATGCTGTTAATTGAGCCAATTTTAAATATTCATTAAATTTGAGAATTCATTCCTCCTTGGTAGGTAGTTCTTTAGCTTTCCATTTAGATGCCATTATTATCCTAGCTGCAGTGGTTGCATATAAGAAAATGCTTTTTTCCCGATTTCGGTATTTCTTTTCCTAAAAGGACGAGTAGGTAAGCCTCTGGTTTTTTTGTTAATGGGATTTTAAGCATTTTTTTCAACTCCTCGTGTATTTCTCCCCAGAAGTACTTAATTGGGGTGCAACTCCACCACATATCAGGCACTGCCATTCTCACACAGTTGTAATGATGCAAAGCCGGAAGTGGGGGCCAGTCAGGTGTGCTAGCTATAGGGGGCCGAGATGTCTTCAACCCCCTCTGTATTTGTTGGAAAGGGGCCAGGCCGCAGAGGAGGCCGAGTGCGGATCTAAGCACAGCACAGCTTCAGTGCTCAGCCTCCTCCAGACAATTGGGAAAATGAGAAAGTGAAAGAAACTGGAAATGGCATTCACTCATACTCAACCATAGCTCCAGAGCACTGTGCTGGCCGGCAGCCTGATCACAAGAGGGCAGCATAGCAGAGGCTGTATATGGGATTTGAGATGGAACACTAGCATTTTGTTTGGTAGGTCCCCAATTCAGCTGCTGGTATCTCTGTTTAAAAGCTTCAAATGTCAGATGATGAGCAAGACCTGCCTGGGACCCTGAAGAGTCTCCTTCTAGTTGCAATATGCAATACTGGGCAAGATAAACCAGCAGCCTGACGAGGTATAAGGCAAAAGTGCTTGGACCCATGGCTAAAAAGTGTGGAGCAAGTTGAAAACCACTTGGGCCCATGCTTCCTAGGCATGGGAAAAGTGGAAGTGTGAAGGAACCCTAAGTTGCTGTGAACTTAGTCCCAAGTAAGTGTGTAAATGACTGCAGCTTAATCAGTCTTCCCTCCATTTTTTGTTAGTGTCCAGGATGGTAGGACGAATTCATTCTCATTTTCTCTGAAACAAATGACTTCACCTTCATGGGCTCCCACCTTTGAATACTGAGCAAAACTATGCAAAACTGATTATGCCTTCTTTCTCCTTCTTGGTTCAGAGGAAGAACCGAATTCTTGAATTTGACGCATATATTAAAGAGTGTCATCAGAAGAAGGAGCGTGTCATTCAGCTGTACCACCAGGAACACGCGCTGAAAGCCCTCAAGAAGCGTGAGGTATTCAAACTGAAAAAAGAGCTTAAGAAACTCCAAGTTAGGTATGTGACTGATGCTTTTAAGACGGATTTGAGACTGAGCCACGGGTATCTGGGCAGGGGTGCAGTGAGGCAATCTTAGACACTGGACTTCTGGAGGCCCCATCGTTAGATGCCAGTATATTACTTCACTTACTTCAAAATGTCGTAAGCCAGCTTTGCTGTATTTGGGGACTCTCCTGCTGGGGACATTCCTCTGAGTGGGGCCCTGGACTTCAGTTCCAAAGTCTTCTCCTGATAACATCACTGCACATTATTCTCCAGCCGGCAAGCATGGCTGGCTTTCCTGATGTGAAGGTCCTGTGCCCTGGCAGAATAGAATCATCATCAAAATTATATTTCTTAAGAATGGGGGCTTGCTAAGAGGGCCATAGCTTAAATGGGGAAGGCTGTAGTTCAGTGAGAGATCACCTGCCTTGCATGCAGAAGGTCACTGGTTCAATCCCTGGCATCTCTAGGTAGGCCTGCCAGTCAGTGTAGACATTATTGAGCTACCTGGGCCAATGGTCGACTCAATATAAGGCAGCTTTCTGTGTTCCTAAATTTAATCTTTTACATATTTACGTAGAGCAAATGTTTAATTATCTAAGAGTACGAATCCCCACGATGAGGTGCGCTCCCATTGCTCGGTCCCTGCTCCTGCCAACCTAGCAGTTCGAAAGCATGTCAAAGTGCAAGTAGATAAATAGGTACCGCTCTGGCGGGAAGGTAAACGGCGTTTCCGTGCGTTGCTCTGGTTTGCCAGAAGTGGCTTAGTCATGCTGGCCACATGACCCGGAAGCTGTATGCCGGCTCCCTTGGCCAATAAAGCGAGATGAGCGCCGCAACCCCAGAGTTGGTCACGACTGGACCTAATGGCCAGGGGTTCCTTTACCTTTACCTTTACAGTACTCAGCCAGCTTTCCCTTTCCCTCCTTTAAAAACACAGCTGTGGAATATATTTCCCTCTGAGTTCTGCTGGTGCCTACCTCACTTTCAACTTTGGCCCCAGGTTAAGAAGACCCCGACTGCTTTCTTGGGGGTTTATTAATTGTTAACTCTGCTTTGTGATAATAAGGGGACCATCCACTCTGTGTTTTAAGATGGTTGTGATTCATTCGTTCATTTTTATCTGCTTGCTTAACTAACAAAAGGGCGGTTCCAAATATATCCGTGTACCTTGCTCTGAGTACAATTTCATATAGAGCTGGTCACATATATTTTGATAAATGAATGAAACAAAAGCCAAGAGCCTTTTGGGTCCTCAGGACAACATCTTGATGGTGCTGACCACATTTTTATCTGTAAGCCACATTGAGTCCCTGTCAGGGGGAAAGGGCGGCATATAAATAAATATATATGCAGTGATCATCATCACCAACTTGAGCCAGTGAAGGCTGGTCCATTAGAGCAAAAGGGGCAGTATTCCACCAACTTCACTGTGCCCCCAGCCAGCCCCTGCCTGCCTGCCTTTTTAGTTACATCCACTCCAAAGGCAGACACTCAGTCTCAGTGTTGCCTCGGCAGAACTCCTTAGGGAGGAGGATGAGAACTAGAGTTAGTTGACTCTGCTCATCCTTGGCTCTGGCTTTACCTACTGTTGACCTCTCTGCCCTCCTCCCTACCAGTCCCAATGGGCACCAGCCAGCCAACACTGGGCTGAACTGGGCTGTCACTCAAACGCACAGCTGGCAGGAACTGGTGGTGCAACTAAACATGGGCCATCGCTGCAGATGTTTGGCTGCCCATGGCAGTCAAGGTTGAGATGGGGGAGGATTGTCCCTCACATTTCGTAACTGAGTTACAGCAATGATCCCTTTCCAGGAATTTCTAGTCATTTGTTGATAAGATAATTTTTAATATCTGAGGCATTTCATGGGTCATTGCTGCAGATGTTTGGCTGCCCATGGCAGTCAAGGTTGAGATGGGGGAGGATTGTCCCTCACATTTCGTAACTGAATTATAGCAATGATCCCTTTCCAGGAATTTCGAGTCATTTGTTGATAAGACAATTTTTAATGTCTGAGGCATTCCAAGCGCCCCTAATATATATTTCTTCAGAAAAAAGGAACTACAGAAGAAGATGGCAAAATACAAAAGCTTCGAAGATTTCCTGAAGAAAGTTACAGCCACATTCACACCAGGTGAGTATAATCATTAAACAGTTACAATTTACTTGGGGGGACTCTGTACTTGACAAATACGTCTTTAGATTTCTTGCCTTTTGACTCACAAAAGGATCCACAAGACATCTTTCATAAACTGCTTTTGAAGAGCCATCAAAAATAAAGAGTAGCACAAAAATACCAAAACAATGAAAACATGACCCTGATATGTGTTTTCCATGTATAGCATAATCCTCCCTGTTTTCCATTGCAGGCTTTCTTGGATATCCGGAAGACTCCATGGTTGAAGCCCTCGTCAAAAGGCACAAGACACTGTTTGAGGAAAACCAGAGCTTGATGAAGAATTTGTCCATCCAGCAGTGTCACATTGAGGAAACGCAAAAAGAATTGGGGATCTTGCGAGAGGAATACAATACCACGACATTTGTAATGTTCACTGAGCATGTAGTTTTTATGACGCCCAATCCATTCATTCCACAGGTCCGATTGTACTAAGGACCGAGTGTGCTGGTTCTTTTCTGAAACCTCGGAGAAGGTCAATTCTGTCTTCTGAAACCAACAAAGCTTTGAGAAGTATTTGCAGCACATAGGAAACCCATGCTGTGTAATTCATTAGGATTCTCAACTTGTAGATTCCTTCGGAACAGGGTCCAATTGGCACTATAACTGGTCACACCACAAAGCCTCAGAGAGGATTTGTTGCTGCTGTTGCTGCTGCTGTTTTCTTTTTCTGCAGGAAGTGGGTGAATGATCTTTTTGAAAGGCTTTTCGAAAAATATGATTATGGCTTCCCCCTCTTGCCCCATTGTGTGCTGCTAGCTGCTGCTATTGTTTCATTGTGTTCTACTAGTTTGCATCTTCCCTCTCATTGTGTACTACTAGTGTACATCTCCCTTCTCAATGGGTACTATTAATAGTATTAGTATTAATACCATTAGTATTGAATGGTGTTACAACACTAGCAGGTATTGTCTTCTCTGACTGGCAGTGGCTTTCCAGAATCTCAGGTAGAAGATCTTTCCTATGGCCTGCTACCTGTTCTGTTAAGTGGAGATGCTCCTGGGATTGAACCTGGGATATTCTGCAATCAAAGCATGTACTGCATCACTGAGCTATGTCTCTTCCCCATAAGCCTAAGTGCTGCTGTGGTGGAGGAAAAAAACCATTGTTACAGCACCAGACCCTTCCTTACCATTAGGAACCGCTGCTGTTTTCTGGGCAGCGCCGCTCACTTTTTCTCAGGGAAGCCTGGGAGCCTTGAAATCCCCTACCCTGACTTTCCCTGGCTAGTACCTATGATGGCTATGTTCTACTTCCACTGTTGAAGGAAGTTTGAATACCCATTGCAAGACACTGCAGAAGGGGTGAGTGCTGTTGTGCTCGTGTTCAGAGTGCTGGACTAGATGGGTTCTTGGCATGCTCCAGCAGGGCTCCTATGTGCCCATCAGGAAATCTCAAAACAGTCAAAACCTCTCCGGATACAATTTCTCTTTCCTTCAGCTGCCATGCAGTTCCAAATAGTCTAATGTGACTGTGAAGTGTTTCTGCATATATTTGCATGTGTAGGTGGGTGAAATCACTTGCAAAGCCTCTATTTCCTCTTGCAAGCTTGGTTAATATTTTTGTTGTTAATTACAGTCATACCTTGGGTTGAATGCGCTTCGGATTGAGCGCGTTCGAGTTGCGCTCTGTGGCAACCCAGAAGTAATGGAGTGCGTTACTTCAGGATTTCGCCGCTTGCGCATGCGCAGACGCTCAAAATGACATCACGCATGCGCAGAAGCAGCGAAAAGCAACGGGCACGTGCGCAGACGTGCCGTCACTAGTTACGTTTGCTTCTAGATGCAAACAGGGCTCTGGAACGGATCCCGTTCGTATCCAGAGTACCACTGTATTACATTAATGTTTACTGTATGCTGCCCTGAGATCCTTGGGTGAAAGGCAGATTACAAATGCCGTAAAATAAATGTATGAACAGCGCATCCCTAAATTCCCATTTTATGGCTTTGCCTAGGTGCTGCTCGGCAAAATTTCTGAACTTCAGTCAAAGAAAAGTGCACTACAAGAAAAAAAGAAACAGTTGTGTCACCACATTAACAATGAGGAATGTCTCATCGATCAAAAGGTAAGCTTCTCTGAGTCCCCACCCCACCCCAAAGCTCCTGTTTATTGATTGGATGTTGTATACAACTTAGAGATTAAAAATGTATATATTACAGGGTTTATAAATACTTTTGCTTTTAAGTAAATAAAGTAAAATACAGCTCCCATTAGCCCCAGCCAGCATGGAAGTTCAACAATATCTGGGCTGGATCTACATTGATCTTTGATACATTATTAAATATAATGGTCTATAATATTTGTTACAGTTTCCCTTTGGTGTCACATTTTAGCAATGGATTTTTAGCATTATAAATCACAAGTGTAAATCTGCCCCGGGAGGGCTAAAAGTTCCCCATGCCTGCCTTAATTTGCAAAAAGCCTGCTTTGAGGATAGTGGAGGGGCAGGACTGACGACTGAACTGGGATTTAATTTGCTGCTGTGTCCCATCTGAAATGAGAATTGCAAAGCTGGGATGAAACTGGATTTATATTGATAATGAAGATGATGAACCAGTTCCATCTTCTTTTTTTTAAAAAAGTGCTAACCTCACTCTTGATAAGTGTTGTCTTCTTTCACTACTCTCCAAGTATATGTGGATGTATAGTGGTGAGAAGGACAAAGTTCATCCATCTCTTTATGCTCATGTAGAGGCAAGATCTAAGCAGGATGATGTTAGCAATCAACAACATGGCAGAGTTATGCTACATGCCTCATTATGGCCCTTTGGATGACATGACATTGCGGTCCAAGCTAGACATGATCCAGGTAAGTGAAACCAACCCAAGACTGAGTGTAACATTTTATCCATGACTGTTATGAATAGCAATAATCTAAGGGGACAAATCATGCATTTAGATCAGGGAGTGGAGCAATAATACATAAAGCATTTTTACTCCGCTCTTCAGCCCCACTCTTCCTCTTTGAAGTGAAGGACATGAGGCAGGAGTTGGTAATGCAGGTGAGCTGCAAGCAAGCTGCCAGCCAGCTCTGTGGAGGCTCCTTTTATTGACACAATATGCAAACCCAAATTTTGGGCTGTGACCTTTACACATCTTCCAGTCCTGAGATCGTGGGGTGGTACAAAGTTATTTTGGCACCTGTTTCCACCGCGTCATTTCCCCCTTGCACAGTGTATGACGAAGGAGACAAATGTCTCAGAGACAAAGGTCACAGACAGGACACCACAGACTACTGAGACCGCAAAAGGTTAGACAGAGGGGAATATGTACAGACAGCTGTGGCTTTATCTGTGAGGGGGAGTGTGCCCCGCACCCCAAGGTCACGCATGCAGGTAGCCAAGGCTGCCTGCGGGTGGGGAGTGTGCTCCGCACCCAACGATCATTCCTACACTCTTGACTTGACTGACTGCTGCCACTGGGCCTGGACAGACTACAGACTGCATGCACTAGAACAGGCATGTCCAACAGGTCGATCGTGATCTACCTATTCACCGCAGGGCGCTAATGGTAGATTGCGGTCGATCGCATGACCCTCAGTGTTTGTCCTCTAAAAGGAACAAAAACTTGCCTCCCCCCCCCAAAAAAAGCTCAACAACTAACAACTTTGCCTCTCCGAAACTAAAGCTCAACAATTTTGCCTGGCAATGATAATGGGTAGATCACAGCCAGTATTTTAATACCGTACTGTGAGTAGATTGCAGTCTCTTGGGAGCTGGACATGCCTGCACTAGAAAATGAGACGGAAAGTGCTCTAAAGGGTAGGGGGGAAAGTCCACACTTTAGAACCAAAGGATTCCTATCTCCTGGTGTTGAAACAACTCACTGATTATTCATGGCACCGACTTCATTTGTTTACTAAAAAAAACACTGAAAAGCAGGAAAAGACAGGCTTACCCGTCTGTCTGCACATTTCACTTCTAAACTTTTTAAATAGGTGGTTGGTTGACTTTCTTTTTTTATGAAAGCTCAGAGTCTGGGTCCCCTTGCAGGCAGGGCGCTGGGGCGATTGCACCACTGATAATCCAGCCTTGTTAGCCATGCAGCAAGATAAGAAGGGAAGGAGAAGCTCAAGAACCTGAGGCTTTGCTCAAGCATGTTGCGTATAGCAGCTCAGGCACATAGTATTTAACCATGGTTTACTGCAGCCTCCTCCAGCCTGGCGTCTTGCAGATGTTTCAGACTGCAACTTGCATCAGCCCCAGCCAGCACAGAGCAAGGATGATGAAAGTTCTAAACTGAAACATCTGGAGAGCACCAGGATCTGGATAGCTATTTTAGAGCTATGTGTGAACCATCCCAATGTGTTGTGCAAGATTAATTTTCCATGTGAATTTGCAAGACACTTTCTCAGTACTTCAGCTTAAGCCACTCTCCTTTTAGAAACTAAGCTTTATTAAGAACCTTTCTCTCTTTTTATTCAGGAGTCCATTTTGAGGAAAAAACAGATCGTAGAGGAAACAAAAGCCCTGCAGTCTGAAGAACTTACAAGGTCATCCTCTAATCTTTTCAGGGAAAAGTCATCTTCTACTCTTTCTAGGGAACTTAAAAAGCAAATAAGCTTTGTCAGTAAGGACAAGCTGGAAGACAAAGGAGGAAAAGCATAAGGAGACAAATCTCTTTTAAAATCCCATATACAGAATGGGGGACACGGCTGGGACTAGTGGAATATTTATAGTAGGTTCTGCACACAAATCAACACAGATGGATGTCAATGCATTACCATAAATGCTTTGATTTGTGGGTGAAAGGGTCTTTCATTCTCATTTTTTTGCAAGTTTGGGTTGAGTGATCTTAATTCTTTCTGCCTGCTAATTCTATGTAGTTTGGTGTTTACGGACTTGCTGGAGGAGTGGAAGCCAATCTCTGAAAGAACCAATGCACAATTTGGAGGTGCTCCTACAGCCATCCATTCTCCTAAACAGGCAGCAATGGCTTTGATTAGCTGGCAAATTGACCATGGCTAGTTCTAGGGAAGACTAATCTTGCCCATAGTGTTTTTTACTCTTGATCAGGGCTACATAGCAGCTCCACACACCCATGCCAGTTAAGCACACTTTTTTATTTTTTAAGTAGATAATGTAACCAGTACTTAGCCCTTAATCCCAGCACATATCTTAAAGGAACAGAAACAGGAGTACAATCTGCAAGCTTCTGTGTTCAGAGCATTCAAACAGTGATCCACATGTTTGTTGGATAAATATGTGCTTTAGATTCTGCATTGATACACTTTGGATCAGGGGTCAGCAACCTAAGGCCCATGGGCCAGAAGCGGCCTGCGGAGGATGTTTGACCGGCCCATGAGCCACCCCCGAAATGAGCTGCCCACTTGCGTGCTGTGCTAAAGCAACGCAGCACCGGAAATCGCATCTGCACAGACACAGACAATTGCGGGTGCTCACACTTATGCACAGTCTGGCCCATGGAGGGATCTCCATGGGACCGATCTGGCCCAGGCAAGATAAACCTTGCTGGCCCCTGCTTTGGATGAAATGCAGTTACAGGCACAGCCTGCTAAATGATGCAATGGTTGCATGGGTAGGCAAACTATGGTCTGGGAGCTGGAGCCGGCCCAGTCGCCTTCTAAATCTGGCCCGCAGACGGTCCGGGAATCAGTGTGTTTTTACATGAGTAGAATGTGTGCTTTTATTTAAAATGCATCTCTGGGTTATTTGTGAGGCATAGGAATTTGTTCAGGTTTTTTTCCAAAATATAGTCCTGCCCCCCACAAGGTCTGAGGGACAGGGGACCAGCCCCCTGCTGAAAAAGTTTGCTGACCCCTGAGTTAGAGTGTCGGACTAGGACCTGGGAGAGCAGGGTTCAAATCCCCACTCAGCTATGAAGCTCTCTGGGTGACTTTGGGCCAGTCACCATCTCTTAGCCTGACCTACCTCACAGGGTTGTTGTGAGGATGAAATGGGGACAAGAAGAACCATGCACACCATCTTGAGATCCTTGGAAGGTGTTGTGTGTTTCTGAGTAGACATTGGTATACTGTTAGGCTTCTACAAAATTATCGAATCGTAGGGTTGTAAGGGACCATAAGGGCCATCTAGTCCAACCCCCTGCAAGGCAAGAAGGTTTTGCCCAACATGGGGCTCAAACCCACAGCCCTAAGATTAATAGTCTTGTGCTTTATCAACTTTAGTATTGGGTATATATTTATATTCAGTTAAAGACAATTATCAACATATCCCTTTGGGTTTTACAAAACTATGGGGAGCAGAAGAGTCTTCTAACCATTAAATTATTTTGAATCAGTGCCCAATAGACTGTTTGTTTTCTAACTGTGTCTCAATTGATCAGTTAGGCTGATATGTTTGTTTTCCAACTGTGGTTGTGAAATTAAGTTTAAGTGGATTTGTTATATAAACTCTGCTTGTATATTCCAACTATGTTTCTCGCTGTTCTAAAATAAATGATGCAATTCTCAATTCCTTTGTTGCACAATACACATAATATCTAAACAGCAGTTGTACTTTGGAAGGCTGTGAAAGTGCATTTGGCTCATTCTCCAAATATTGTCTTGGCAATTTTGTATATTTTGGCCAACAGTGAATTTTATTTATTTATTTAAATATGGTTACTAACAACAGTACAGGTTGCTTCCATGTACATCAATTACATTAAGAAAGCTGATTGTTCATTTCTGTCTGGTAAGACACCCAAAGAACCCAATTTTAATATATCCTACAAATATATATATTGGTTTTATTCCAGTGTGGCTTCTCCAAAAGAATCTTGGGTATGGTGAAGGTGCTGTTATTATGGATTTCCCACGGTCAACTGTGGAGAGGGAATGACTATTAAAGCCAGTTTAATTTTGCAGGTTTGATGCCCTCAGTGTCCAGATACTTTACCTGGAGCCAATATTAGTGTAATATTTTTTATTTTTTATTTTTTAAAGTATCAGAATTTGTATACCACTTAATTGTAAAAACTTCTAAGCCATTTACATTTTTTAAAATATACATTAAAATGATTGATAAAAACCAGCAGTTAAAAACAAGTTGACCTAATAGCTTCCCAAGATATAAAAAACCCAGCAGTTAAAAGCTATGCATTAAAATGTAAAATTACATATTAAAATACATGTTAGCTTTTGCCTAAGCAAAAAAGAAAAGAAAAAGGTTTTAGTAGGTGCCAAAAACAGTACAGCAAATATGCCTGCCTAATGCCAAAGCGTAGGTGCTGCCATGCTGAAAATACTGATTCCATACAAGAAACATTATGTGGCACTTGTAAAAGTGCCAGTTCATCACATCAGAGGGATCGAGTAGTCATCTCTCTCCCTCTGCTTCTGAGGAGTCAGTATGAAGACCATTCCATTGTGGGGTCACAAACCATTTTGGTCCCAAGAGCACATTTGCAAACTGGAGAAACTGCACATCCACTGCAACCGCACAGATACCACAACTGCATATGACTGGCTGTGAAGCTTAATCATGGCCTGAAAAGTCAGAGCTGAAGGGGGAGGAAGGGGTAATCTTTCCCTCCCCAGTTGTGACCATCCTGGAATTCCTTCTCTTCTATTGTGGTTAGGCTTGAAATAAGCATTGTATGTCTCATTAAGGAGTAGCAGACATTTTAGACAGTGGGGTTGCATCTGGGGAAGGAAGGGTTATGGGCGTGGGGGGAGGGTTAACTCTCTGCTCCCCGGATATGAGTTGTCCCCCCACCAAATCACTATTCATATATTTGTATCAGAGATGCAGATCAAGTCTGTTCAGATTGGAATTCACATGGATGGTAGGTGAAGGACCCTGTGTGAGAAGCAGGGAAGCGAAGACCTCCCAGAGTGGGAGGCTGGGAGAAGAAAGGGAAGCTTCCAGGTGAGCCAGTGGTGTAGCATGGGTTGCCAGGACCCAAGGCAAGGAAAGTTTGGCACTCCCTAATCAACGGCTCCATGAGTTGCTGCTGCTGCTGTCCGACGAAACTGCAGAGCAGTGCTGGAACATGTGTGCATGCCTCCTCAGGCTGGGGCACTGCCATCACTGTGAGTCTTGCTGTCCGCCTGCCTCCTCTTCCAACAGGGATGGCACCTGGCCAAGGGATGCAAGGGCCCATCCTCTCCTAGCTCCTGTTCAGCATGAGGCGGGCCAGAACAGGGAGCCCCTTGAAACGGCGGAACGGCACTCTCTCTCCCCCTTGCACCGCTGCGCCAGGCCTCTGTTTCCCTTTCCCTCAGGTGAAATCCCCAATGGAGAATGAATCACGAGCAGCGGTGGGTTTTTCTTTTGGGAAAACAGGTTGCAAACAATCTTTATTATAACAGATGTAAACAAGGTGTTTTGGTTCTTCTTCTTCCACAGAAATGTAACAAACATTGCTGTTGCTTTTTATTAAAACGTATACTGTTCCAAGTTATAGGCTGTATGCTGTTCAGTCTTTAGGTTACTTTCTTTTACACATCTTCCATAGATCAGACTTCTCTGCTCACAGTTCAGAAACTTGGGATTTTAACAAGACTGTTTCCCTTACAGACCCCCAAATCCTCCTTGGCCTCAGAATCACTACTGCCCTTTCCTCAGTATTCCCTCAGAGGACCCTTTTCCCTGCAAACACCATGTAGAACTGTGACTTTTCTATTTTACCCGTGTTCTGCGATTCAGAAGCTTTGTCACAGTCCAGTTTATGGGCGGTCGAAGTCCTAGCAGAGGACGTCAGGACTGGGGACAAGATGGCGGGGGGGGGGGAGCAGGAACGAGAGTCAGGAAGCCAGGAGTCAGGAAGCCAAGGGTCCGAGGATCAGGAAGCAAGGAGTCAAGAAGCCAAACACAGCAAGGCAGGGAACGTGTTGCTGTGGCAAAGAGCCAAAGGGAAATGCTGACCTTATATCCCTTCCCGGCTCTTGCCACCAGGTCCTGTGAGTTACCAATTGGCCTCACCTGTGCAGCCATGCCTTGCCTCTTGAGAACAAACTTAGGAAAGCCCTAGTCCTGCGAAGCTCTACCGGTCACAGGGCTGTTGGGATCTTCGTTCGGCCAAGCTGATAAAGGTCATCATCCTCCGGAATCGCCCTCCCGACGAATAATTAACGACCTGAGCTTTTGATGAGGCTTCCAGGCACGTTCCGATTCAGCAGAGAATCAAAGCAGCACGCGGAAGTGATGAGATTTATGGCTACATCGCTATGCTTTATTTCTTAGTACGCAGACAGCAAAGAAGTGTACATCCTCTCTCTATGAAAGCAGAGAGCAACTGAAACAAAGGAACAAAGGAACAGAGAAACCAGTACGTCACATCCGTCTCCCTTCTCCCATGAGACTTCAAATGGCGTGGACTGGAATGTAAACAGAGCCTTGTTACTCTAAGCAGCTGCTCAGTGGCAAACAGAAACTAACAAGGGCCTGGCTCCTGCACATACTCCTGACAACCTTAGAGCATATACTGAGAGTTCTCGGCTCTCCTCAGCTCTACCACCTGTCAGAACGAACTCTCCTGACAGAATCTGACTCCCAGACTCCATGAATCTGTCATGAGACAAAGGTTCTTGAGAGCAGAAGCAGTAAGGCCTACAAGGCCTACACAATCATTCAAGCCTGCTAACTGCTAACTGTTAACAGCAAACTGCTAAGTCACTGTGATTCGTGACTCATTTTGAGGGATGACTCATTCTCCCTATAAATGTAGCCAGTCTCTGTGCGTGTCTGTGTGAGTATGTATCTCAGCCAGTGTGTGTGCTGTGTTGTGCCAACAAAAATTGTGCCAGGACTCTAGTACAGTGGTACCTCAGGATGCGAACAGAATCTGTTCTGGACGCAATGGCGCGTCTGCGCGTGCATGGGTCGCGTTTTGCTTCCACGTATGCGCGTGACGTCATTTTGAGCGTCTGCGCATGCGCGAGCAGAGAAACCTGGAAGTAATGCGCTCTGTTACTTCCGGGTTGCCACAGAGCGCAACCCGAAAGCACTCAACCTGAAGCACATTCAACCCGAGGTCTGACTGTATAGTGGTACCTCGGGTTAAGAACTTAATTCATTCCAGAGGTCCGTTCTTAACCTGAAACTGTTCTTAACCTGAGGTGTGCTTTCACTAATGGAGCTTCCTGCTGACGCTGCACTGCTGGTGCGCGATTTCCGTGCTTATTCTGGGGCAAAGATCTTAACCTGGAGCGACCACTTCCTATTTAGCGGAGTTTGTAACCTGAAGCATCTGTAACCCGAAGCATCTGTAACCCAAGGTACCACTGTAAATCAGTAACTAAGACTGTGTCTCTGTGAAGAGTCAGATAGCTGCTATGAGCACTCTGTGTATGCTCTTTATGCGTTTCCGAGCACAATTCAAAGGGTTGGTGCTGACTTTAAAGCCCTAAATGGCCTCGGTCCTGTATACCCAAAGGAGCGTCTCCACCCCCATCGTTCTGCCCGGACACTGAGGTCCAGTGCCGAGGGCCTTCTGGCAGTTCCCTCACTGCGAGTAGCCAAGTTACAGGGAACCAGGCAGAGGGCCTTCTCGGTAGTGGCGCCCGCCCTGTGGAACACCCTCCCACCAGATGTCAAAGAGAAAAACAACTCCCAGACTTTTAGAAGACATCTGAAGGCAGCCCTGTTTAGGGAAGCTTTTAATGTTTAACAGACCATTGTATTTTAATATTTTGTTGGAAGCCACCCAGAGTGGCTGGGGAAACCCAGCCAGATGGGCGGGGTATAAATAAATTGTTGTTGTTGTTGTTGATATGCTGTTTATGAACAACTTTATTTTCTCAAGTAAAAGTTTTATTCTGTTTATGAAGAAGACTCTGTGTTGATTAATTTACTGCTGCGCAACAGAATCTTGCGCACCTTCTCTCACTCCACTCCAACTGCCTCCCTTAGAACCCTGGCCAATCAGGAGCTGTTGCTAGTTTACTGTTTGCTGGCAGGGAGAAAAACACTTGGTGACTCAACCTGCTCAGTAAACAAACTTTTCTGTCACACCCCTCTGGTCAAGGTGGCAGCTGCAGTGGGGAGCCCCTAAAAAAATTGTGCCTTGGGCAGTTGCTCCAGTAGCCCCCGCTCCGAGGCTTCGCCTCTGGTGAGAGCTCGGAAGGTCCACCCATTTCTGTGTGAGACAAGAGTTAAGAGTTACCAGTGAGAGAGGACTTTGCATTTTTCTTTTTTCTTTTTCTTTTGGTTTAGTTTGTCTTTTATTGGAATGTATTATGAAAAGCCTTAATAAAATCTAATTTAAAAAAGGAAAAGAAAGTTTCTCAAGCATCTCTACCTAGAACTATCTGGAACAAGACAACGTGAGACAGTAAATAATGTTACCGGGTTCTTGTTACAGAGAAAGGGCAACTACCTTGGAAATGTAACATAAATGTCAGCCTGTACATGAAATTAAATAATGATCCAATACCATTTAGAATGCTAATAACTCTTGTGCTTGGCCCTAATGCATCAGATTAAAAATAATGTCTGCTTTTAATCAATACCGCCTGAAAACTAACAGAACAGCTTTGCTAATGGAAGCATCAATACTATTTCTCAGCACTGGAAATGAAAGCAGGCTCCTGCAAGATTCTCAGGGTCAACGGCCCAAATGTCACAGAGAAAAATCACAGCCAGGGAGCTGATTACTCTGTGCTTATATAAAATGGCCTCTGACATGCCCCAAGGTGGCACACTTAATAAATTCACTCATTTATATCGCAGGAAGTGGTGGATAAATGACAAACCTAATGAACAGCAGTAGTAATATAAAGTAATCAATTTTGGAATTACTTTTAAAAAAAGAAATTGCAACATTTATTGTTTTAAGCCTTGGAGCAAGCTCATGAGATTGATCTTTTATAGTTTATACTTGGTGTGCAGTGTAGTGAGGTCATTTTCCACCCAGATATAATCCCAAGGCAGCCACACAGATACATGCAGCACTTCCAATTTGTAAGAAGAATGGGATTATGAAGGGGTGCTGAATGTGGCAAAGTGGATGAAGGTAAGCTCCATGAACAATTGTCCCATACACCCATTTCACGTGGGGAAAACTAAGACACACAGTATCGTAGAGTTTTTTAAAACCCATCTTGTTTTTATTCTATCATAAGGAGCCCAAATCTTTCATAATGTAAATTAAATGCACTTTTTTTTCATTTCCCAAATATTGCAGGGAAATATTGCTTGTCTGCAAACCTCCTGGATTGTAAATGCTTTATTTGTTTTAGCATTATATATCTGATTGTTGTAACCTGACCCGGGAGCTTATGGTAATGGGTGGATAAGGAATCTAATAAATGCTGGTACATACATACATACATGCATGCATGTATGCAAGGTAAGTAGGATAATGTTCATTTTATGCCACGTTTTGAATCATAGCTGTCAAGTTGCTGACAAAGAACTAAAATATGAAAAAGCCAACCAAGGTAAGTACAATTTTGATACAAAATGCTATAATTTATTTACTGCTATTTATTTATTTACATTGGTGTAAATAAGAAAGCATTAGGTAAAGATTTACTTGATTTTTTAAGAGTAAAATGATATTTTAGGATGTACTTTTGGTGATAGAGTACATATGGAACAATAAGATTAGTATTTAGAAAGTTTATTTCTGTTTTTGTTGGTGCTGGACTTCACTCAACCTCAATATTTATTAACCATTTACTGTACAGGAATGCATTTAATACATATACCATATCGCTGCGTTGGATGCAGCGTTGGAGTAGGACCTGGGGGAGCAGAGCTCAGATCCCCACTCAACCACATAATTCACAAGTTGACCTTGCACCTAGTCACAGTATCTCAGCCTTGTGAGGATATAATGGGGAGACCACATGCCTCACCTTCAGCTCACTGTAAGAAGGTGGGATTTAAAAAGGGGGAGGGGGGAGGGAACTACCGTATTTTTTGCTCCATAACACTCACTTTTTTCCTCCTAGAAAGTAAGGGGAAATGTCTGTGCGTGTTATGGAGCGAATGCCTACGGATGGCGGGGGGATCTGCTGCAGTCGTGAGCAGAGGATCCATGGTTCCCCTTCCTTCCCTCCTCCGTGGCTCGCTTTGCTCGCTTTGAAACAGCAAAGCGGGAGAAGAGCCACTGAGTGGGGAGAAGAGAGGGACAGAGAGCCTGGTTACAAAGCACGAATCCACATGGATCCTCAGGATTTTTGCACTGGGTCACCCCAAATTCACCATCAGATCACATAGCATGTCCATGGCTACAGCTTGCACCCAAAAAATCACACACCCACTGTTGCCTGGGGCCGCAGTGGTGCAAAAACGTGGCTACAAAGCATGGATCCACATGGATCCTCAGGATTTTTGCATTGGGCTACCCCAAACTTACCGTCGGATCACATGTCTGTGGCCACAGCATGAACCACAAAAATCATACATCCACTGTTTCGTTTAGAATATTTTTTTTTCTTGTTTTCCTCCTCTAAAAACTATGTGCGTGTTTTGGTCGGGTGCGTGTTATAGAGCGAAAAATACGGTATATAATATGAAGGGAACAGTCCCAGACTCCAAAGAACAGGAGCTGGGAGGCCATTGGGTACTGCAGACCATTCCCTAGTTGGTTTTGGGGGCATTGTTCTCCTTTACTGTGAATAAGCCCTTTTTTGCTGGGCTTCTCTGCTCTGCCTTGGTTTCTGTTCTCCCCTCCCCAGTACAGCTTCTCAACAGTTAGGTTTCAATCACTGATAGCTGAAGTTGAAATGTCAGCATGCCGGATGAGGAGTTGTCTGGTGGAAGGGATGGGATGGTGTGCAACGATAGGATGGAATCTGTGGTACAAGAAACCCAGTCACTTCCTGGAACAAAATCATTCTGTAACAGATTTGAGGTTTGGGGCCCTGGAAAAGTTGCAAACAGATCTTGTTAAGGAAATAAATGGAATACTTATGGAAGCTGAAGCCTATACCCTCCTGTTCTTCTTGGGTTTATTTAGAGTTGAAGAATTTCTTCCTCTCTTGTAGGGTTTAAGATTTGGAGACATTCCCTTGGGCTTTTTTGCATTGTCGTGTTTTATAAGTTAAAAACCTTAATTTCTTATCACATATTAACAACGCCCAGCCAGTGTAATGTGTTTTAATCAGTATTGTGTTTTGACCTTTGTACCATAATGGAACAGGGAAGTTTTCCATCTGGGCTGGTGAAAATTAGCTTAACTGTATTGTGGAACTTTGACAGCTATGAGTTACAATTCTCAGTATGCAAAGTAAGGATAATAGGCACATATTCAATTGGTGGGTGCAGGTTTAGAATAATTTGGATAATGTGGTTGGATGGAGTTAAGACTACTGGGTGGTGGGGAGCAGAAGTGAATTTATGGCTGGGTGCCAGTCAATCTGCTTCTGTCCATGTTGATTAGTGATTGGTGTCTGTGGTAGACAGCCAGAAGAAGGGAAGACAACAGAAGAAGAGGATCTAGGAAGACAAAACAAAAACAAAACTGAAAGGCAGAGTGGTACAATCCTCCTTCAATCATCAGAGCACTATATCTGGAGCCTCAACCCTCAGCTCTCCAGAGGCAAAGACATCCTCTTTTTTAAAGTTTAAGAATAGCAGAGGAAGGCCAGGAGCCTACTTAATATGAATTGTTTTCCCATATAAAATATATGCATATATATATATATATATATATATATTCTTGTTGATTGTTTGTTGTTGTTAAATTGCTTTGAGGTGTTTTAGGAAGTAGTTCATTAATGGAATTGATTGAATAAAAATAATTGGAACCTCATGCTGACTGACGCTAGATAGGTGCAGATGAATGGAATTGGCTAGAGAATAGGCCAATCTATGGGCTTCTCCTTCTGCAACAGGACAAGCCATGACCACACAGAGGCTGCTTGATGCCTGGCTATCCCGTGGTGTGGCTCCTGCACATGTGAGGACAGCAAATAGAATCAAGCGGTGTAAATGGGGTACAACATTATACTGCTTAATACTGAAATTTTTGATTGTGTAACCTGCCTTGGGACCTTATGGTGCTAACCCAGAAATATTACCTCGGGTTAAGAACTTTGCTTCAGGATGAGAACAGAAATCGTGCTCCGGCAGCAATAGGAGCCCCCATTAGCTAAAGTGGTGCTTCAGGTTAAGAACGGTTTCAGGTTAAGAATGGACCTCCGGAACAAATTAAGTACTTAACCCGGGGTACCACTGTACTACCTTTATAATAATCAGATCATGGTGCCTTACCCTGACACCGGAATGTATGAAGCTGGCTTATCCCGAGTCACAGGGCTCTTCAGGCCCCTACCGAGGTCTTGAACCTGGGACCATGTGCTTGTAAGGCAGAGGCTTTACCACCTCACCAGTTGCTCTGGCAAAGAAACTCAGTTTATGCAATCTGAACTCTGGTGAACTGAGTTGGCCTCTCTCTGCAGAGGAGCCATAAAGTATCCCAGCTGTGGCTAGAATGGGCTGAACCTCTGTGATCTGCACTGACAGGAGATTGACTCAAAACACACAGAGCAGCAACAGTTGTTGGCAAGAACATCTGGTGCACTTTGGTTTATGAACTGAACCACGAGTTCAAATGAAAACAAGAAGTTAATGTTCTGTGTCACCATGTACACTAGTGATCATGGTTTTGTCCTCACTAGGGCACATTGTTTCGATGATGGTGTGTCTTATCAATACAAAAGCACTTCCAGGTTTATGTCTCCAAAATCTATCTTGGTGTGTCCTGTCCACATTAGTGTGTAGTGCTAGATGGGATCGTTGGGGGAAAGCAAATAAACTTCCTTCTCCTGAACCTCTAGCTAATGCATGTATTACTTTAAACCACACAAGAGCACTGTTTGTGTAGCAAGCAAGCCAGCATTTGCTTGTAGCCTTTTTCTAAGTTAACTCCACCTGTAAAAGCTGAACCATTTTGTTGTTCTCTCCTAATAAGATGCCTGCTATTGCTCTCTCTTTTTATCTCTACTCATCCTGTAAATCGTTCTTGCTAAGATAATTTTGTTCCTGCATGAATAAAGCAGTAGAAATCCAGAAACTATGTGTAAACTTCTCAGTCTAATTCACCCAAGCTGCAAGGTTTCCTAACAGGGATGTATTTGTGCTACGGCTGAGCTCCATTATGGACCTGCCTTCAAGTTTATTTCAATTTCATTTCACATTTGTGGGCATCTGAGGTGCAAGAAACCTCCAAGAAGCTCTCCTGCAGGAACCTGGTCCTGAAAGCACCTTAGAAGCAGAACCATTTGCCTCAAGGCTACATTACAATGTATGGCAGAAAAAAACCTGAACCCCTGGTTGTCTTACATCACAGACCTTGTGCACAGTAATAACGTTATCATTGCCTTACGAATCAATGAAGAAAAACGATACAGACTGAAGTTCAGAGAAGTTCATTTCTTGATTATACAACCTGATCTACTTAATGGCTAATCTCATTTACTCAGAGAAACCTAGAATTCCTATTGGTGAAAATCCATGTATATGTGACCTCCTCAGTATATAAAATTGGAAAGCAAATTAATTCGTCTAGAGTCATTTCAGTCACTGTTAGCTGGTGCCATGGAGCCTCTAGGGACAGTGACCATTTTGATGATCATATGTATCTCTTGCCTTGTTTTCCTTGCAGTCAGGAGCAGAACGCCAGAGAATGCAAAGCAGCTGCCACCTGGCCCACCTCCACTGCCCATCGTAGGGAATGCTCTGCAGCTGAAGACCAACAACCTGGCCCAGGTTCTTCAGGAGGTAAGCCAAAGATGAGCACCTTCTTCAACAGCTGTCTGTTGATGACAGTTACCTGTTTGCAAGCCTCTTTCCATCTGACTGTTTTGGAAGGGGACAATCCATTGTCAGTTTGCTTATTTATAGATGGTACAATCTGGGTGCAGGGCACATTTGCAGAGTATAAGGCAACAGACTCTGCACTTTGACAGAGGAGAGGCAAGAGAGGGAGGGGAGGCATCCAGACCAGAGGAAAAGAATAGCAGAATCGCTGTGATTTCAGTGGCATGGACTTGCGCTTGGCTACATCAGCAGGGATGGGGAGCAGGGACTTGTCCCAAAGGCTCCACAGAAAAGAGGTGGACTTTGAGCAGGTCCCACAACTCCAGAAAGGGGGTTATTTTATTCTCATTTTATTGTTTTATGCTTAAAATAAAAGCCATAAAGCCCCCTTCTGAGTAAAGAACTTTAAAAAGCAATAGTGCAATTTTCATACTATATTAAAGATGGGGGGCGGGAGCGGGTCCAATTCTCCCTGCCCTCTGAACATTTTTAGCCTCTGCTGGACAGTGTGGAGTTCATAGTCTTCTTGTATATTGAAAAGCTGCTCCTTTATTTTCCCCAGAATGTGTTTGGTTGGAAGATACTGTAAGAATTCCCTTAGAAAAATGAGTGTGAGGTGAGATATAACATATAATCATATTCACGGTATAGAGGAAGTGGACAGGAAAACACTCTTACCCCTCTCTCATAATGCCATACCCTCCAACATTTCTCCAATGAAAATAGGGACATCCCATTCCATATTGATAATTTTGCAATCGCCCACACACCTCACTGGGTTGCCCCAGCCTCTCTGGGCAGCTTCCAACATATATAAAAAAATAATAAAACATTAAAAATTAAACAAAAAAACACTTCCCTATTCAGGATTGCCTTCAGAGGGGGTCGGATAACTCTATACCCTCTAACATTTCTCCAATGAAAATAGGGACAGCCTAAGGACATTCTGGGATCAAACTGGGATGGCTTCTCTAAATCAGGGATGTCCCTGGAAAATAGGGACACATGAAGGGTCTGTAAAGCTAAAACTTGGAGTCTTCAGTTAAAGCTGAATGTTGGAAGATTAACAACACACGCAAGATAGTAGTTCTTCATACAGTGCATATTGAAACTGTGGAATTCACTCCCAAAGAAGTAGCGATGATAGCCTCCAACTTGGATGATTTAAAAGAAATGTTAAGACAAAGTTCATTGAAGATAAAGCTACCCATAGCTGCTAGTGATGATGCTGAACCTCCACCAGTTCCAGGGACCTGCAGGAGGGGAGCGTGCTATTGCACTCAGGTCTTGTTTTTGAGCTTCCCAGAAGAACTGTGTTGGCCACTGTGATAACAGTCGTGGACTAGTTGGCCTTTGGCCTGATCTAGCTGCAGAACACTTCTGTATATTATTAAGAGTCATGTGGTTCAGATGCCCATAGTGAGTCTGGGGGCAGCGGGGCTCTCCATCAGCTATATGACTCTCTCCTAACCCGCAAACCCACCTAGATGTGTGTCCTTTTTTTCCAGTTTGGTGAGAAGTATGGCTCTGTGTTCACAATGTATTTTGGAGCAGAACGGGTTGTGGTGCTGCATGGCTATGATGCAGTGAAAGAAGCACTGATTGACCGTGGAGATGAATTTGCTGCCAGGGGACACCTGCCATTAGCTGATGATGTCAACAAGGGATTAGGTATTTTATACTGGTTGACCGGGGGGGGGCACAGGTAAATCCCTCTATTCATGAAAATAAAGCAACAGGTGGCGCTCCCCTGGGATGTGTGTTGCTGCCGGCACCCCCCGGGATGGTCCCCGCGCACTGCCTTGCACCCACGGGTGCTTACCCCTGCCCACGCAGGCTGCTCCAGGTGCCGGAGCAGCTAGCTCCACCTCTGGTCTAGAGCAAGCATCAAAAATCAAAGCAGGATAGAATGAGTCTCTAGCCTTTAAATATAATGCTCTGAGGTAATACTAGTGTGGGCAAAACAAAAAAAAATTCCTTCCAATAGCACCTTAAAGACCAACTAAGTTAGTTCTTGGTATGAGCTTTCGTGTGCTTTCATACCAAGAACTAACTTAGTTGGTCTTTAAGGTGCTACTGGAAGGAATTTTTTTTGTTTTGACTATGGCAGACCAACACGGCTACCTATCTGTAACTGGAACTAGTGTGGGCAGTAAGTGTGAGAGTTATGTGAGCAGAATTCCCTGGCCTGGATCTTGTGAATCAGTAAGCTCTCCACACCAAGAAAGAGTTTCAAAGTTACTGCAAACTATCTTTAAATTTGTTACCAAATAAGTAAATAAATACAAATCAACACATTTCACTTAAACAACTAGCAATGTAGTCCTGTTTTCTTTAAGTTCTTTCTGGTTAATATAGTCCAAGAACTATTGCTTCTTCATTATACTGGCAGCTTCAGAGAGAGACCCAGGCTCCAAGAGATGAATTATCAGTTAACATAAATATCGAAACATTGAGGCTCCTGCTCTTCCAACCTGCTTCTTCTGCTCTCCCTTTCAGTCCATCCATCTCCTTTATGCCCATTTCCTCTTCTGCTTTCCAGGAATTATATTCAGCAATGGGGAGGTGTGGAAGCAGCTCCGACGCTTTGCCCTTACCACCCTGCGCAACTTTGGCATGGGAAAGAAAAGTATTGAGGAGAGAATCCAGGAGGAAGCACAGTTCCTGCTAGAAAAGTTCCAGGATACTCAGGGTGGGTAGCCACTGCCCCTCATCCACACAGGCTTATCAAGCAGACCCCCTTAAACATTACAACAGATTCTGGGGTACATTGCAACAGATTATTAACCACCAACTCATAAAGAAATATCATGGTGGGTACAAGGAAATCATTAAAAATTAAAATCATAAAACACAGAACTAGTGACCAACACTGAATCAAATAAATTGCCTAAAAACACTTGTGAAATACAGTGGTACCTCAGGTTAAGTACTTAATTCTTTCCGGAGGTCCGTACTTAACCTGAAACTTTTCTTAACCTGAAGCACCACTTTAGCTAATGGGGCCTCCTGCTGCTGCCGTGCCGCCGGAGCCCGATTTCTGTTCTTATCCTGAAGCAAAGTTCTTAACCTGAAGCAGAGTGCTCTGCAGATATTGTTGATTTCCAGCTGCTTTCAGCCCCAACAGTCATCAGTGGTCCAGAAGTTAGAGTCTAGCAGCATCTGAAGTGCTTTAGATTCCCTAGTTTTAGTCTAGAGTTCACGAAGGCCTGCACCACTGTGGTCACCCTTTCCTATCTAAGGATATATTGGCTGAAGCTGGAAAAAAGCACCTTGGAAAGTCCTTGGAAGAAACCACTCATAGCCACTGAAGATGCCCATGCCTCCAGAATTGTGAGAAAGGCAGCTCCCTGTCTGACCACTGAGGCCAGGAGCCAGGAAATGGCAGCTCAGAAATTCCAGACTAGATTATTGCCTAAAACCTGTAGTGGGGTTGTATAATTATTTTTTTGTTGTCCTTCCAGAGAAGCCCTTGGATCCAACCTACTTGCTCAGTTGCGCTCTCTCCAATGTCATTTGTGCAATTGTCTTTGGGAAACGATACGATTATAATGACAAGAAGTTCCTATCCATGATGAGCTTAATGAATGAAAACTTTCAGGTTTTAAGCTCTCCTTGGGGACAGGTAGGTGCCATCTTTTTAAAGGCCCTTTCCCACAAAGTCTAAATTTTCCTGCTGTTTAAATGTCTTTCTCCCAGGCTTCTCATGGCCCATACTGCCTCTGCCTCTTTTTTTATTATTAATTTTTTTATTAACAGGCCAATCAAATCACATTATTTCCAAATCACATTAGTTCCAAATTATACAGCCAAATTTTTAAATTTTTGTTGGGGGTACCCATACTTCAAGCTCCGAAAAGGTGTCCAAACATCACTTATATTGCTGCTTTAATTAGACAATTCTATCCAGTTCTGTCCAGATAGTCTCTTTGTTACTTTCCTCATCTTCTTGTTGTTATCATATATTCCTTTCTTTGCGATCTCTGATAATCTTCACAAGTGGGTTGAAAACAAACATCCTCTGTGTGGGTTTTACACTCTCCAAAAATCATATCACATAAGGACAGCCGCCATTTCCACACCTCCGTAAAGAGACTTTCCCTCGGTCTGTCCATTAATTTTCCCAGGCTTGCCAGACATATCTCAGAGGGCTCTGCCAAGGTCTTGATCACATCCCTATAAGCATTCACATTCCAATGACCCTGGTCCTCCTCCCCCCGTCCTTCTTAGGCAAGCGTGTCTCAGCAAGACGCCATTTGAAACTGCGTCATAAAACTTTCCTCCGTTCTCCTCCGTTCTCCGATGTTTACCAATCCTCTCTTTGATCAATAATTCACTCCACACAGTTCTTGAATTCCTGCTTGTCATTAATAAATTGCAACGATTCTTCTTACTGGGGTGGAGGGTTATTAATACTCACATAAGGCAAAGAAAAAGAAAAGTTTTTTCCTCCACCCACCTTTCTGTTTCGCACCAAACATACCAGTCTTTTAATGGTGATTCATCACTTGATTTATTTGTCCCGCCCGTCGCTCCACTCCCAGAGATCCATTAATCAGCAGTCTTAACTCCCAATCTTCGCTTGATGTATGTGCTTTAGCTTCTTTCCAATTATATATTTCCAATTATATGTTTCGAGCTAAAGCAACCAGTGCGCTGATTGGAGACAGCGTCCAGGAAGAGCTGACTTCACACAAGGGCTTGTGCCAAGTGTCCGCACCCCCTTCTTTCGAATCCGGGGGTGAATTATGGACACGGCTGGCAAGGCAGTCCTCCCCATCCCCTTGGGGGGGCCAGGAAGACTGCATACTTCCCATAGCAGCCTCTTAATTACCTCGTGTGGGTCGGAGAGATGTTATTGTCGGCCATCTTCCAATGTGCCCCCTGGTGGCCCCCCGAGAGCTACTGCCTCTGCCTCTTAATATTTCTGTTAATGTCCTAGTTGCAGGTTTGCCATGAGCAACTGGTTAGCCACTGTGACAGCAGGATGGGCCACTGGCCTGATTCAATAGACTCTTCTTATGTTTTTAATTTGGAGAGCCAATCAAGGCCGGAGCATACAATACCAGTACCTCGATCTAATAACCAAGGCTTGACTTAACTCAACAGCAGCCCGGTGGAATAGGAAGTAAAGCTTAACGAGTAAAACCCACAGGCTCAATACTGTAACCGGAACTAATCACTTGGGATGTATACACACTACCATTGCCTCTGCATCCAATGTGCTTCCACTAATGGTTTGAGAAGGTGTGAATACATGATGTTAGTCACAATCGATATCTAACCTGCCAATTCTTATGAAATGTTGCGCCTTGCTGAATTTTAAGCCAGGGATGTGTACACGGACTGGTTTCAGTAGGAGAAACAGACTACATTTAGAGATATATATGTAATCCCATAGCTCAGTTTTAGAGCATTTGGCTTGTTTATATAGGGTCCCAGAGTCAATCCCTAGTATCATCCCTGGTTAGGGATGGGACTTCTGAATGAAACCCAGCAGAGCTGCTGCATAGGCGCTACTGACCTTGAGAGACCAAGGGTCTCATTCAGTATATACCTTTTAACGTGTGGGTTTGGGGGGGGGTAATTGGGTTGTTGTTCTTATTTTGATTGTGCATTTTGTGGTTCTATATTTTTATTTTAGTCTGCGAACCACCCTGGGACCTGTGGGTATAAATTCAATAAATAATAATAATTAAATAATGATATAAGACAGCTGATGGGGAACATCTACAAAGATTTGGGAGGCATTGGTAGTGAAAATGCTGGTGTGTGGACCACAGAGTTGAAATGCACACAAGGCAACAGTGGCCAACGTTATACTGAAGCCTGAGTGTGTACAAACCCTGACTGAGGCTGGTGCCAAAGGGTCTCTTGTGGTGTTTCTTCTAGCTCTACAACATCTTCCCTTCTTTGATGAAATGCATCCCTGGGCCCCACCACAAAGTGCTGAAAAACAACTTGGCAGCCAGAGAGTTTGTTTTGGAGGAGGTTGAAGAGCACAAGCCCACTCTGGACCCCAGCTCACCTCGGGATTTTATCGACTGCTTCCTTATGAAAATGGATCAGGTAATCATGAAAACTCACAGAACTCTCCACGTGGGTTCTCCTTCCACTCCTGAAGCTTCCCAACCAGCAGACTTCCATCCAGCTTCTTGTGGGGAATGCCAAGGAAAGAAATTCCTGTCCACACCCCATTGGAGTAGATTCATTTCCCATTGCTAACTTGTTCCTGCAGTAAGTGGGAAGTTCTTTCTAATGATTAGCCCTCCGGGCAAGGAATGTCCAGAGGAACGAGCTATAAAAAGACTTGAGATAAGATGTGTCTTGGGAAGGGAGCTGGTCCCAGTGACACAGTTAAATTCTTGTTATGTTGTACTCAGAATAATTGAGTTGACTCCACTGACTGTGTTGTGTGTTTCTGCAGGAAAAAGGTAATTGTGCATCCCATTTCACCATTGAAAACTTGGCCATAAGCACAGTTGACTTGTTTGTGGCTGGAACAGAGACCACCAGCACCACATTGCGATACGGGTTCCTGATCCTCCTCAAATACCCAGAGATACAAGGTAAAATGGATGTGATGTTAGTATTTATTATTCTAGTTCTCTCTTCGATTTATGTGTCACAGGTCCAAGAGGTTGTTGTTCTGCCACTTTCCCCAGGAAAACCCACTGTTCATCGCTGAATGTTAATCATCGCTGACGGACATCAGCAGTAAACAGAAGACTTTCCTGGAGAAAACGGGGGGACGGGGGACGGACCAAATGGTCAGACCCATGCCTAGAAATCACAGACCTGTGCCTAGAAATCCCAGCAAAAACAGACGTGTGGATGAGCTCTTATAGCTGACCATATTGCAAACCCTAGGATTTTATATACAAACAGTAACAACTTGAACTTGGCCCAGTAGTGTACTGGCAGCCAGTGCAGATCCTTTAGACAAAGGCATCACATCCTGCACCAGCTGCACTTTCTGTGCCAGCCTGAAGGGTAGCCCACAAAGGCACAACCACAAGGGCCAGGGGTCAAAAGGCCCTCAGGTAGGATCAGAATCACTGCAGGACAGTGCCTCCAATAGGTATCCCTCTAAGCTGGACCATCACTTGCTCCTAAAACTTCCCTAAAGAGGAGGCTTTTGTCCCTCTGGGCTCCTTTTGGATAGAAATTGAATTAATATATAAATAATTGCAGTTATACTATGTTTCCCTGTTTACGGATGGATTACTGAAGGTGAGCTACAATAATTTGTCTGAGTTAATGTGATGAGTCAAGAGAAAGTTGGCATCAGAAAACATTGAAAGCTCCCAAAATGTGCAGGGGCTGGCAGGCACTCCCATGGAATTTCAATTGCTTCTATGTTTCCTGCACTGGTGTTAAACCTCATTCTTCCCATTACAGACAAAGTGCATGAAGAAATTGACCGAGTTATTGGCCGATCACGAAGTCCTTGCATGGCAGATCGTGGGGAAATGCCTTACACAGATGCTGTCATCCATGAGATCCAGAGGTTCATCTCCCTCATCCCACTGAGCGTCCCTCGTGCAGTACTCAAAGATACACCGTTCAGACAATATGTCATTCCAAAGGTCAGCTATTTTCAAGGCTCTAAGTAGTAATAATAGTAGGCTACTAGCCATGATGGCTATATTCTACCTCCATGGTGAGAGGCCGCATGCTTCTGAATACCAGTGGGTGGAAACCACAGGAATTGAGAGTGCTGTCTTGTTTAGATTATGTTGAAGGGCTTCCCATGGGCATTTGGTTGGACAGCATGAAAACAGGATGCTGGACCAGATGGGGCCACTGGACTGATCCAGCAGAGCTTTTCTTCTCTTCTTATGTACAAGCAAGGGAAGTAGTTTAGCCCAACTCCTATAGTGTAGCTGGGCATCTTCAGGCCTGGACTTCATTTGAAACCCCCTATTGTCTTCTGAAGCTGCCCCGTTCTTCTCTGTATCAACAAAGTACCTTCCTTCCTGTTAGTGCCTTCCCACACCATTCCTTTGTGAGAGTCAATTTTATGCTTTCGTTGGGTGTCATGGCCATCCAGCCCATTTCTTTACACTCTCTGCAGGGTACTACCATATATCCCATTCTGACGTCTGTGCTACATGACAGCAAAGAATTTCCAAACCCCAAAGAATTCGACCCAGGACATTTCTTGCACAAAGATGGCACCTTCAGGAAGAGCGACTATTTCATGCCTTTCTCAGCAGGTAAGATCTCTGCTTCCCCAGTAGGCTGCAGTCTTGGCCAGCTCAGGTATTTCCTGTCTCCCTAATCGGCTGGTGTCGGGGCAATGAGGGGGCACCTCCTTCCTCCTGCAGCCTAAACTGGAAGGGCTCCCAGTTTGTAAGAGAGGGGCAGAGGCTTCTGGGTCCATCAGAACTCCTTGCACCTTTCCTGTGGCCAGCTGAAGCAAAAGAAATGGTGGAAAGAGTGACTCTCCCAGGAGCTGTTCTGGAGCAGCACCTTTGCTCCTTTGGCATGATTGTTATTTTCTCTGTAACAGCCAAAGTGGTTGTTATGCATCTTACACTTTGGGTTTCCTTTGCAGGGAAGCGGATATGTGTGGGGGAAGGTCTGGCCCGTATGGAGATCTTCTTGTTCTTGACCACCATATTACAGAACTTCACTCTGAAGTCCATCATTGACCCCAAGGACATCAATCTCACACCGGTGTTGAGCAGCATAGGCAACTTCCCTCGGCCCTATCAGCTCTGCATTGTCCCTCGCTGAAAAGCCTGCCTCAGGAGGGCTGCACATGTGGAAAAGTCGCAGCCTGGCAATTCTTTGTTCAAAAAACCCATAACACAATATCTCCTCACGTGTGGAGCCCTATCTTCTTACCTGACTGTTGAAATGTTACTTTGGGGATCGTGCTAGAGACTATTTCACGTTGAAGACATTATTGCAATGGACAAATAGCAGGATTTAGAAATTAGTCACACACAAAAATCCCATTGCGTGGACAGGCGGAGTCCCCAGATCCCCCGCGGTCCCCCCGTCATGTGGAATAACGACTCGAGACAACGTGCTATGGGATTAAATTGGCCACAACTTTATTAAATTTCAAATGTGGGTAGATCTTGGCTCAGGCATTGGGCGTTCTCCCTCCCCAGTCCCCAGCCGGGGACCTAGGGAGCATCAGGGTTGTCCAGTGTGTGTGTGGGGATGGGCCAGCTCTGGAGAACGTATGTTCAAGCAGAGATAGCCGCCCCCGTTACGCCGCCGCCGCAGGGGAGAGCAATGACAACCTTTCGGCGCACGGCCAAAGCCTCCCTTCAGAAACCCCTTTAACGGGGAACCCTGGTATCGCCGCCGCAAAGAGGAAGATGGACTAAAGGATTCCGCCCAAGGCCTGATACCACCAAAGTTGTGACGTTTTGCTACGGGAAAGGCGAAACCTGCCAATGCAGGGAAATTCCTTTCTGGCCCTTTAACAGCGACTTTAACGTAGCAGCGCCTGCATACCTGTGAAGAAAAGTTAACCTGCGAAACCTGTGAAGAAAAGTTAACCTGCAAAATAAGACATTAACTGAGGGTGGGTAGGGTGGGAGAAGCTCTGGAGCCAAGTGAGGATTCCCAGGTAAGATCCTCCCTCTATTGTGTGGGCAGGTAATCCCTCCCCTACCTGGCCTGGTCTCCTTGGCAGCGCTTCCCCCAGGTGGGATTGGGCAAATGACTGAGGTAGGCGGAGACCTCCAGGTATCCCACCTGAGGGAAGGCAAGGCCAAGCCTATGCTGTTGGAGCCGCTCCAGATCTAGGGGCTGCACGCGTCCACGCAAAGGGCGCCCCCCGTTTTAAGCGGGGAGCGGTCATTCTTATTTTTCTTACCCATTCATATGCATATGTGTGCAGCGGAGTAGCTAGGCACTGGAGTGACTGGTGCGGGGGCGTGTCCTGCAGCCAGGGGTGTGTTGAGCGACCCATGGGGGCGGGGCAAGTCTCTCCAATGCTTGGAGCCTCTCCGCCGCCTCCCCCTCAGCTGTAGGGCGTCTGAGGGAGAGGCAGTAGGCAGACACAAATACCACGTTGCAGCGCGAAACTTGCAGGTGCCTAAGCCACCATGTCACTTCAAAAAATTTCATGAGCCCAATTTTTTAAAAACTCATTTTGTCACACACCCCTCAATGGTGACATCTGGGGCAGACTGTACCCCCCCCACCCCCTTCCTCCACCACTGTATGAGAGTGATGGGTAAAATCTGCCAAGATTGAAGCTTTTTAGCCACTGAGAAGAAGTCATTGTGAAGCCAATCAGAGTGGAAGGAACCGAGTCAACCACTGAGGAACTGGTGACCCTCAACAGTGGTTGGACTCTTGCGCCCATCACCCCTGATGTTGGCTGGGGCAGATGGGGGCTGGAATCCAGGAATATCTGAAGGGCTGCAGCAAAGTTGTTTAACTGACAACATAAGCTTTTTTTTGGCAACCCTTCTATAGATCTGTACACTGAGATTGGCAGATGTCTCACGGCTAAAAATAAAGCACAGGCAGACAATTGTATTTTGAAAAATATTCCAATAAACTCAGTTTGGAGTCTCCCGGTGCTAGAACAAACTGTCTAAAAATAACTTTCACTTTTTGCCTGAGTTCAGAAGGAAAGTCTTTGGAGGATGCTGCAGAAATCAATAGCTTTTGAAATCTTTGCCCCTTTCACCTAGTAGAACATCCTTGAGAATTGACATTTACAAATGTTTGCCAAAAATCCCTTTAAGGGTAACCATATTCTAAAGAACAGATAGCAATACTGGATGCAACTGAACTTCTGAGTAAGTATGGGAAATGAACTAAGTTGGATCCAGTAATCTACTAGTCCTAGGAAGCATATCTTCAAGAGAGGCACAGAGCATAGATAGGCAAGATCTCCCAAGCCTACCTTGGATGAACTTGGAAATCATCCAAGATCTTCCAGGATAAGAAAACTATTTTTTTTTCTCCTGAGCCCAACTCTCTCTGTCTTTAAAAATCTAGAACTGTGAAAATAGCCTTCCCTCAAATTCTCCACTTTGTGGGTGGCAAAATAAGGAAGGTCATTGTGGCGTTTGCCCTCCTAGGTGTGTGACATCATACTGGGTTCATAAGGAAAGGGTTAACTAATTGTAAAATGACTAACCTATAGGAACCCAAGGGGAGAAGTTAGAGTTAGTGTTAGAGTTGTTAAGAAGTCAGTTGAGAGTTAGAGAAGGGAGAGGGAGGATAAGTCTGTGGGTTGGGCTAGTTTGATGTGAGAACGTGAGAGAATCAGTTAAGAGGAGTCAGTTAAACAGTTGGGATAATCAGTTAGAAGGTAGTAGAAAGGTATAGGCCGGTAAAGAAACTAAGATTAAGAAACTGACAAGAAAATTAACTGAGAAACCATATTTGTTAATGCTTACAAAATAAACTTGTTTATTTGATTTAATTTTAACAACTGTCTGGACTCAGTGCGTACCCGAGAGTAACGGGTTGGTGGCAGCAGGGAAGCGAGCGCAGTGGTGGCGCAGGGATCAATAGATCGTCAAACGTCCGGGAACCCTGTGTGATCGCCACAGTCATTTCACTGAATATTCTCCAAGGGAGGACTGAAAATCTCCAGGAGGAGTTGGAGAGGGAAAACTTTCAAAGAATTGTCAGAATTTCTTTCCTCTCAGCCTTCCTTCAACCCTGCTCTCATTCAGTGTAACAGAAAAATGTTTCCCTAGTACAAATTCAGAGGCAGCATGGGCAAAATTGGTGAGGGAAAGTCCCCCTATGAAGTTAACCAAGGAAGAATGGTCTTCCTCTTCTGTCTTCAGAATTTTTGTTTTTGGTTCCTGCACCCTCTCAATTATGTTGTTGTTACTCGTTTAGTCGTGTCCGACTCTTCGTGACCCCATGGACCAGAGCACGCCAGGCACCCCTGTCTTCCACTGCCTCCCACAGCTTGGTCAGACTCATGTTTGTCGCTTCAAGAACACTGTCTAACCATCTCGTCCTCTATCGTCCCCTTCTCCTTGTGCCCTACATATTTCCCAACATCAGGGTCTTTTCCAGCGAGTCTTCTCTTCTCATGAGGTGGCCAAAGTACTGGAGCCTCAGCTTCAGGATCTGTCCTTCCAGTGAGCACCCAGGGCTAATTTCCTTAAGAATGGATGCGTTCTTGCAGTCCATGGGACTCTCAGGAGTCTCCTCCAGCACCATAATTCAAAAGCATCAATCTCTCAATTATGCTCCTTTTCAAAGTAGTGAAGTAATGTTTCTCCATTGCACTGAATGAAGGGGACACGAGGAATGAACTTGTCTCTGATTTGCATTTTAATTCAAGCTGGAGAAGAATTCGGGGCTTGAAATGCTTGTCCTCTGTCAGCTTTGAAACTCCTGAAGGTCTTCTCCAAACCACAGTTTGGATAATTGTGATGGTTTCACTAGCATAGAAAACCACTGCTCCACTTCTTCTGGAGAATAAGAGCACATCCAGATGTATGTGTTTTTTTACCTGTTTGTGAAATGGAATAGCTTTATAGATGTCCTTCACCCTCCCAGAGCTAAATAAAGAATACTATGACAAAGTGAATGCTGTCACTTGTAAAGATTATGCAAGTATAGCAATTTTATTTTATTTGCAGATTTATAAACTGCTTCACAACCAAACATTACTGAAGCTGTGTACAGTAAAATACAGAGGATTCCTAATGCAGTAAACTACATTTGCTTTGCATAATTTATTCTGACTCTGCAAGGCTTCAGTAGGAAAAACTGCTTTGCAGGCCACTGAAACCTTCACCCCCTGAAATCCTAAGCTCCTTCTAGTTTCTACCAGGCATTGCTTATGCACTTCGGAGCTTAGCCTTTGTTTCTAATGTAACCCAAGCTACTGCCATTCATTGTATTAGTAGCAATCCAGCACACCTTCACTTACTAGAGTAAGGTGTGGCAATTATTGTTCCCCCTTCTTTTCCAAGAGATAGCTGCAGGAGCATGCACAGTAGGTTGCTTTTTAGGGTGGTTTGAATGGCTGCTCTTAGAAGATTCTGGCAGTCTCACCTGGCCCTGGGAGAGAGAACATAAGAGAACTCTGCTGGAGCAGGTCAAAGGCCTATCTAGTCCAGTATCCTGTTCTCCCTGTGGCCAACCAGATGCCTATGAGAAGCCCTCAAGGAGCAACTGAGCACTACAGTGCTCTCCTCCCCATTTGCAGTTCCCAGCAACATTTGAGGGCTATTCCTAACTCTGTAGTGCATCAATGACAGCTCCATAATAAAATCCAGAGTCAGGCCACCGGGATTTAAATATCTTGCTTTTCTAACACATTGCTTTAAAAAATCCCTCCACCTTAAAAACACAGACATTCACAACAAATTACTAATAGAATCACACGATTAAATTTATGGCACATGACTGCAGTTCTGTGCATGGCTGGGAGTAAGCACCATGGAACACAGTGGTGTGTATTTCTGCTGTATAGGTTCAATTTTTAAAACACATTTGGTTTTAGCAAATGACATCCAGACAGCAGAAATGCAACCTTTTAAATAATAATAATAATAATAGTAATAATAATAATAATAAATTTTATTTATATCCCGCCCTCCCCAGCCGAAGCCGTGCTCAGGGCGGCTAACAACAACAAAACAGTACAAAAGTACAGCATAAACAACACTCTAAAATCATTCATTATAAAATTAATTAATTCAAGCCACTGGCAACCATTGGGCCAGAGCTCCGCGAAGATTGCCGAGGGAGGGAGTCAGGCTGTGCTCTGGCCAAAGGCCTGGTGGAACAGCTCTGTCTTGCAGGCCCTGCGGAAAGATGTCAAGTCCCGCAGGGCCCTGGTCTCTTCTGACAGAGTGTTCCACCAGATCGGAGCCACAGCCGAAAAAGCCCTGGCTCTAGTTGAGGCCAGCCTAACTTCTCTGTGGCCTGGGACCTTCAAGATGTTTTTATTTGGAGACCGTAAGTTTCTCTGTGGGGCATACCAGGAGAGGCGGTCCCGTAGGTATGAGGGTCCTAGGCCGTATAGGGCTTTAAAGGTTAAAACCAGCACCTTAAACCTGATCCTGTACTCCACCGGGAGCCAGTGCAGCTGGTATAGCACCGGGTGAATGTGATCTCGCAGCGAAGACCTCGTAAGGAGTCTCGCTGCAGCATTCTGCACCCACTAGAGTTTCTGGCTCAGTCTCAAGGGCAGCCCCACATAGAGCGAGTTACAATAATCCAGTCTGGAGGTGACCGTCGCGTGGATCACAGTGGCTAGGTCAGGGCGAGAGAGGTAAGGAGCCAACTGCTTAGCTTGGCAGAGATGGAAAAATGCCGCCTTTGTTATAGCTGCAATCTGCGCCTCCATGGAAAGGGAGGTGTCGAAGATTACACCCAAACTCTTAACGGACGGTGCTGGCACTAATTGCGCCCCCGCAAGAGATGGGAGTTGCCCCCCCAATCCCATATCTCCCCGTCCCAGCCACAGGACCTCTGTCTTCGAAGGATTTAGCTTCAACTGGCTCCCACGTAACCATCCAGCCACAGCTTCCAAACATCTGGTCAGTGTGTCTGGGGCCGAGTCAGGATGGCCATCCATCAACAGATAGAGTTGGGTGTCATCGGCATACTGATGGCAACCCAGCCCAAAACTCCGAACAAGCTGGGCGAGGGGGCGCATAAAGATGTTGAAAAGCATCGGGGAGAGTATCGCACCCTGAGGTACTCCACACACCAAGGAGTGGCGCGATGACAATTCCCCCCCAAGCGCCACCCTCTGTCCCCGACCAGAGAGAAACGAGCGCAGCCATTGAAGGACTGTGCCCTGGATCCCCACATCGGCAAGGCAGTGGTCCAGAAGTTCGTGGTCGACCATGTTGAAAAGCTGCTGACAGATCTAGAAGAATCAGCAGCCCCGACCCGCCTCGATCCAGCTGTCTACGAAGATCATCTGTTAGGGCAACCAGAGCCGTCTCGGTCCCATGACCAGTGCGGAAGCTGGACTGGAATGGATCCAGAGCCGATGTTTCATCCAGCAACCCACCAAGCTGTTCAGCAACCGCTCTCTCAATCACCTTACCCAGGAACGGAAGATTCGAAACCGGGCAGTAATTGGATAGATCTAAAGGATCTAATGATGTTTTCTTTAAGAGCGGGCGCACCACTGCCTCCTTCAGTTCCCCTGGGAATGTCCCCGTGCCAAGGGACAAATTGATGATATCCCCCAGGAGGGCCCGCACCTCGTCTGGACACGCTCTAATCAGCCAAGACGGGCACAGGTCGAGAGGACAGGTGGTGGGCTTTCCAGCTCGGAGGAGTCTGTCCACATCGGCTGGGGATATCCGGTCGAAGTGGTCCAATACTGGACCCGAGTACAGTCGAGGGGCCTCCAGTTCTTTTATTGTATCCAAGTTGGCAGGGAGGTCATGGCGGAGCAACAAGACCTTCTCCGCAAAAAAGCTCGCAAATGCATCACAGCTGTGTGTCAAATTGTTATTTAAATTTGGCTGTCCCTCAAGGGATGTTACGGACCTGATTATACTAAATAATTGCGCTGGGCGAGAGCTAGCGGATGCAATGGAGGCCGAGAAGTATGACTTCTTAGCAGCCTTCACCGCCATCTCGTAGGTTTTCATAAAAGCCCTATAAGATGTTCTTATACTCGCTCTAGATGTCTGAGGTCCCGCTTCATTTCCGGAGCTCCTCGGTAAACCAGGGAGCCCGGTTTCTGCGGGGTCACAGAGGGCGCTTAGGTGCGATCTCATCGATGGCTGCCAGGAGCTAGGTATTCCAGCCCTCAACAAGCTCAGTCAATGAGTCACCAGGGGGAGCAAGGTCCCGCAAGGCTTGACAGAATCTATCAGGGTCCATCAGCCTCTGCAGGCGAGCCCAAATCAGCTCGCCACCTAAGCAGGGTGGGGGTGGAAAGTCAATCCTGGCTTTCAGAGCGTAGTGATCAGACCATGGCACCTTCATCGAAGGAGACATGATCACATCTATACCTACGCCAAAGATCAAATCCAGCGTGTGGCCTGCTTGATGTGTGGGGCCCGAAACAAACTGGGAGAGCCCTAGTGTCGCCATGGAAGACACCAGGTCCAGAGCCTGTGAGGAGGGAGTGGCATCAGCATGGATGTTAAAGTCCCCCAATACCAATAGGTCAGGGAACTCCAAGGCCCAGCCGGCCACCGCCTCCAATAGGCCTGACAGGGTGGCTGCTGGTGCGCTAGGTGGCCGGTACACCAGCCAGACAGCCAAGCTCTCTGGCCACACTAGGCCAAAACATTCAATGCCGGGGATCGATGGCGATGGTAGAGCCCTGAAAGGACAATCTTCCCGGATTAGCAATGCAAACAACTTTTTGTTATTTATTTTTGGGATTTTACAACAAAATCAAACAGTCCCCTGTCTCCCCACCTCCCCTATGCATCCTCCCCCTTCCTCACATGCCCCCAAACCTCTGTATTCCTCCCTAGCCCCAATTGCCCTTAATCCCCCCCATCCCACAGCATTTGTATTTGTTAGTATGATCAGTGGCAAACCTGTACTTTCACTACCGATTCCCCTGACACATCTAATCTCAGGATGATCTGCTGGTTATGATGTAACAATGAAAGCGATCCAGAATTTACAGACATTTATAGACCACGTCCATACAGGATTAAAGTGTAGTATTTTGTCTCAAACTCCCCACTGAACAAGCTTATATTAGCTGACGAAAACCCTCTCCCATGCCCACACTTTTAAGCAGTTTGCCATTGCTTCTTTTTATCTAAGTTGTATATAAAAATAGGAGGAGGTCTGTGGCAATTTAAAGACTTAACTGTATTTATTTGTAAAGGGAGTAAGATTTGCTAGGGCATACTGCCTCAGATGCAGAATGGGTGGCAACAACAACAACATAGTATTAATATTATTAATAATGTACAGTGGTACCTCAGGTTAAGTACTTAATTCGTTCTGGAGTTCCGTTCTTAACCTGAAACTGTTCTTAACCTGAAGCATCACTTTAGCTAATGGGGCCTCCTGCTACTGCCACGCCGGCGGAGCACTATTTCTGTTCTCATCCTGAAGCAAAGTTCTTAACCCGAGGTAATATTTCTGGGTTAGCGGAGTCTGTAACCTGAAGCGCCTGTAACCCGAGGTGCCACTGTACATTGCTTTTTTCTGGAGGGAGGCAGGGGTACGCATATCCCTAAACATTTTGTGAATCTAAAGGGAGAAGAAACTAAAAAAAATAAAATATGTAATTTCTTCTCAGCACGGTGAATCGGAAGTTCCGTTGCTACCCCCGATGGCAGTCTTTGGTCCATTTACTGCATTTATTTTTCCCGATATGAACTATAAAATGGTGATTTTCTTGATTCAAAATGAGAGTACACCTACACTATACTGCTTAATATTGATATTTTAGATTGCTGTAACCTGCCATGGGACCTTATGGAGCAAAGCAGGGAAGAAATCAATATACAGTGGTACCTCGGGTTAAGAACTTAATTCGTTCCAGAGGTCCGTTCTTAACCTGAAACTGTTCTTAACCTGAAGCACCTCTTTAGCTATTGGGGCCTCCCACTGCTGCCACCGCACGATTTCTGTTGTCATCCTGAAGCAAAGTTCTTAACCTGAGGTACTACTTCTGGAGGTAGTACTTCTGGATAAACAGAGTCTGTAACCTGAAGCATCTGTAACCTGAGGTGCCACTGTATAGTAATAAAGGAGAATGCATGCTTTCTCCCCATGCACCTCACATTTGGACACTAAGCACTGGTTACCCACAAGTGCAGCAGCAAGAATGCAGCCTCCTATTCATTCTGTGGACCAGAGCCCTGTCTCCTTCTTCTGTGGGCTCATCATGGTGTAGTTATACTGCCTTTATAATAATCAGATCATGGTGCCTTACCCTGACACAGGAATGTAAGAAGCTGGCTTATCTTGAGTCACAGGGCTCTTCAGGCCCCTATCAAGAGATAACGGGTCTTGAACCTGGGACCAAGTGCTTGTAAGGCAGAGGCTTTACCACCTCACCAGTTGCTCTGGCAAAGAAACTCAGTTTATGCAATCTGAACTCTGGTGAACTGAGTAGGCCTCTCTCTGCAGAGGAGCCATAAAGTGCCCCAGCTGTGGCTAGAATGGGCTGAACTTCTGCGATCTGCACTGACAGGAGATTGACTCAAAACACACAGAGCAGCAACAGTTGTTGACAAGAACACCTGGTGCACTTTGGTTTATGAACCGAACCACAAGTTCAAATAAGTTTATGCAAAGTGAGCTGACAAGTCAGTTTGAAAGAGAATTTAACATTGGTATAAGGGAGATATTATCCCCGCTAATTACAGTAATTTTATGGATGTCTATAACCTGTTCCAGGATATGTTTAAGCTGTGAATCGGTGTAAAAAGGCCAGCTAATATACACAACAGGATATTTACTCTCTTCTTTTTGACATCTTTTATTGAAATGCTTGAGGATATGATCACTCCTGTTTTAGGAGCTACCCCTTAAAAGGGGGACCTCTCAATACTTTAAATAAATAACTTGGCAGGCTTCCATCATCTGCGTGCTCCCCTCTTGTACTAAATATGATTTCCAGAGGTGGATGGAAGAATTGGACTAAATGAAAACAAGAAGTTAATGTTCTGAGTCACCATGTACACTAGTGACCATGGTTTCGTCCCCACTAGGGCACATGTGAGTCACTGTTTTGATGAGCACATTAGTGTGTCTTATCAATACAAAAGCACTTCCAGGTTTATGTCTCCAAAATCTATCTTGGTGTGTCCTGTCCACATTAGTGGGTAGTGCTAGATGGGATTGTTGGGGGGAAACAAATAAACTTCCTTCTCCTGAACCTCTAGCTAATGCATGTATTACTTTAAACCACACAAGAGCACTGTTTGTGTAGCAAGCAAGCCAGCATTTGCTCGTAGTCTTTTTCTATGTTAACTCCACCTGTAAAAGCATTTCGTTGTTTTTCTCCTGATAAGATGCCTGCTATTGCTCTCTCTTTTTATCTTTACTCATCCTATAAATCGTTCTTGCCAAGATAATTCTGTTCCTGCATGAATAAAGCTGTAGAAATCCAGAAACTGTACATAAACTTCTCAGTTTACTTCACCCAAGCTGCAAGGTTTCCTAACAGGGATGTATTTGTGCTACGGCTGAGCTCCATTATGGACCTGCCTTCAAGTTTATTTCAAATATGTGTGTTCCAATAGTCCAGACTTGCCCAAAATTGCAGTAATTTATTTTAAATGTGTGTTGCTCCAAGCCATGAAATCTGTTGTCTTTTTTTGTTTTTTTTTTGTTTTTTGTTTTTTTTGTTTACCTGTCTGGCATACATACCTTTGATTTTTTTAAAAAAATAATAATGCAAGTTTTCTCTACACCTCTAACACAATTTGTCACATTAGTGGGCATCTAAGGTGCAAGAAGCTTCCAACCAAGCACTCAGAGTGTAGAAGAAGCTCTCCTGCAGGAACCTTAAAAGCAGAACCATTTGCCACAAGGCTACTCATCCTGCCAAGACAGGGATGTATTTGTGCTACGGCTGAGCTCCATTATGGACATGCCTTCAATTTTATTTCAATTTTATTTCACATTTGCGGGCATCTGAGGTGCAAGAAACCTCCAACCAAGCACTCAGAGTATACAAGAAGCTCTCATGCAGGAACCTGGTCCTGAATGCACCTTAGAAGCAGAACAATTTGCCTCAAGGCTACATTACAATGTATGGCAGAAAAAAACCTGAACCCCTGGTTGTCTTACATCACAGACCTTGTGCACAGTAATAACGTTATCATTGCCTTACTAATCAATGAAGAAAAAGAATACAGACTGAAGTTCAGAGAAGTTCATTTCTTGATTATACAACCTTATCTACTTAATGGCTAATCTCATTTACTCAGAGAAACCTAGAATTCCTATTGGTGAAAGTCCATGTCTATGTGACCTCCTCAGAGTATATAAAATTGGAAAGCAAGTTAATTCATCTAGAGTCATTTCAGTCACTGTTAGCTGGTGCCATGGAGCCTCTAGGGACTGTGACCATTTTGATGATCATATGTATCTCTTGCCTTGTTTTCCTTGCAGTCAGGAGCAGGACGCCAGAGAATGCAAAGCTGCTGCCACCTGGCCCACCTCCACTGCCCATTGTAGGGAATGCTCTGCAGTTGAAGACCAACAACCTGGCCCAGGTTCTTCAGGAGGTAAGCCAAAGATGAGCACCTTCCTCAACAGCTGTCTGTTGATGACAGTTACCTGTTTGCAAGACTCTTTCCATCTGACTGTTTTGGAAGGGGACAATCCATTGTCAATTTCTTTAATTATAGATGGTACAATCTGGGTGCATGGCACATTTGCAGAGTATAAGGCAACAGACTCTGCACATTGACAGAGGAGAGGCAAGAGAGGGAGGGGAGGCATCCAGACCAGAGGAAAAGAATAGCAGAATCGCTGTGATGTCAGTGGCACGGGCTTGCACTTGGCTACATCAGCAGGGATGGGGAGCAGGGACTTGTCGCAAAGGCTCCACAGAAAAGAGGTGGACTTTGAGCAGGTCCCACAACTCCAGAAAGGGGGTTATTTTATTGTCATTTTATTGTTTTATGCTTAAAATAAAAGCCATAAAGCCCCCTTCTGGGTAACGAACTTTAAAAAGCAATAGTGCAATTTTCATACTATTTTAGAGACAGGGGGCGGGTCCAATTCTCCCTCCACACATGGATGGTTTGGGCATATTTGCCCTCTGAACATTTTTAGCCTCTGCTGGACAGTGTGGAGTTCATAGTCTTCTTGTATTTTGAAAAGCTGCTCCTTTATTTTCCCCAGAATGTGCTTGGTTGGAAGGTACTTTAAGAATTCCCTTAGAAAAATGAGTGTGAGGGAGACATAACAGAGCAGTATAATCATATTCACGGTATAGAGAAAGTGGGTGGGAAAACACTCTTACCCCTCTCTCATAATGCCATACCCTCCAACATTTCTCCAATGAAAATAGGGACATCCCATTCCATAACGATTTTACTATAGCCCACACACTTTACTGGGTTGCCCCAACCTCTCTGGGCAGCATACAACATACATAAAAAATAATAAAACATTAAAAATTAAACAAAAAAAACACTTCCCTATTCAGGATTGCCTTCAGAGGGGGGTCGGATAACTCTATACCCTCCAACATTTCTCCAGTAAAAATAGGGACATCCTAAGGAAAAGGGGGGACATTCTGGGATCAAACTGGGATGGCTTCTCTAAATCAGGGATGTCCCTGGAAAATAGGGACACATGAAGGGTCTGTAAAGCTAAAACTTGGAGCCTTCAGTTAAAGCTGAATGTTGGAAAATTTACAACACACGCAACATGTTAGTTCTTCATACAGTGCATATTGAAACTGTGGAATTCACTCCCAAAGAAGTAGCGATGTTAGCCTTCAACTTGGATGATTTAAAAGAAATGTTCAGTCAAAATTCATTGAAGATAAAGCTACCCATATCTGCTAGCGATGATGCTGAACCTCAACCAGTTCCAGGGACTTGCAGGAGGGGACCGTGCTATTGCACTCAGGTCTTGTTTTTGAGCTTCCCAGAAGAACTGTGTTGGCCACTGTGATAACAGTCGTGGACTAGTTGGCCTTCGGCCTGATCTAGCTGCAGAGCTCTTCTGTATATTATTAAGAGCCATGTGGTTCAGATGCCCATAGTGAGTCTGGGGGCAACGGGGCTCTCCATCAGCTATATGACTCTCTCCTAACCCGCAAACCCACCTAGATGTGTGTCTTTCTCTATCTTTTTTCCAGTTTAGTGAGAAGTATGGCTCTGTGTTCACAATGTATTTTGGAGCAGAACGTATTGTGGTGCTGCATGGCTATGATGCAGTGAAAGAAGCACTGATTGACCGTGGAGATGAATTTGCTGCCAGGGGACACCTGCCATTAGCTGATGATGTCAACAAGGGATTAGGTATTTTATGCTGGTTGACCAGTGGAGGGGGGACACACAGGAAAATCCCTCTATTCATGAAAATAATGCAACAGGTGGCGCCCCCCTGGGATGTGCATTGCCGCTGGCACCCGCCAGAAGGTCCCCTCCGCCGCGCGCTGCCTTACACCCAAGGGTGCTTACCCCTGCCCACGCAGGCCACTCCAGGTGCCGGAGCAGCTAGCTCCGCCTCTGGTCTAGAGCAAGCACCAAAAATTAAAGCAGGATTGAATGAGTCTCTAGCCTTTAAATATAATGGTCTGGGGTAATTCTGGTGTGGGCAGTAAGTGTGAGAGTTATGTGAGCAGAATTCCCTGGCCTGGGTCTTGTGAATCAATAAACTCTCCACACCAAAAAAGAGTTTCAAAGTTACTCTAAGCTATCTTAAAATTTGTTACCAAGAAAATAAATAAATACAAATCAACACATTGCACTTAAACAACTAGCAATGTAGTCCAGTTTTCTTTAAGTTCTTTTTGGTTAATATAGTCCATGAACTATTGCTTCTTCATTATACTGGCAGCTTCAGAGAGAGACCCAGGCTCCAAGAGATGAATTATCAGTTAACATAAATATCGAAACATTGAGGCTCCTGCTCTTCCAACCTGCTTCTTCTGCTCTCCCTTTCAGTCCATCCATCTCCTTCATGCCCATTTCCTCTTCTGCTTTCCAGGAATTATATTCAGCAATGGGGAGATGTGGAAGCAGCTCCGACGTTTTGCCCTTACCACCCTGCGCAACTTTGGCATGGGAAAGAAAAGTATTGAGGAGAGAATCCAGGAGGAAGCACAGTTCCTGCTGGAAAAGTTCCAGGACACTCAGGGTGGGTAGCCACTGCCCCTCATCCACATAGGCCTATCAAGCAGACCCCGTTGAACATCACAACAGATGCTGAGGTACATTACAACAGATTATTAACCACCAACTCATAAAGAAATAGCATGGTAGGTACAAGGAAATCATTAAAAAATTAAAATCGTAAAACACAGAACTAGTGACCAACACTGAATCAAATAAATTGCCTAAAAACACTTGTGAAATACAGTGGTACCTCAGGTTAAGTACTTAATTCGTTCCGGAGGTCTGTACTTAACCTGAAACTTTTCTTAAGCACCACTTTAGCTAATGGGACCCCCGCTGCCGCCGCACTGCCAGAGCACAATTTCTGTTCTTATCCTGAAGCAAAGTTCTTAACCTGAAGCAGAGTGCTCTGCAGATATTGTTGATTTCCAGCTGCTTTCAGCCCCAACAGTCATCAGTGGTCCAGAAGTTAGAGTCTAGCAGCATCTGAAGTGCTTTAGATTCCCTAGTTTTAGTCTAGAGTTCACGAAGGCATGCACCACTGTGGTCACCCTTTCCTATCTAAGGATATATTGGCTGAAGCTGGAGGAAAGCACCTTGGAAAGTCCTTGGAAGAAAGCACTCATAGCCACTGAAGATGCCCATGCCTCCAGAATTGTTGTGAGAAAGGCAGCTCCCTGTCTGACCACTGAGGCCAGGAGCCAGGAAATGGCAGCTCAGAAATTCCAGACTAGATTATTGCCTAAAACCTGTAGTGGGGTTGTATAATTATTTTTTGGTTGTCCTTCCAGAGAAGCCCTTGGATCCAACCTACTTGCTCAGTTGCGCTCTCTCCAATGTCATTTGTGCAATTGTCTTTGGGAAACGATACGATTATAATGACAAGAAGTTCCTATCCATGATGAGCTTAATGAATGAAAACTTTCAGGTTTTAAGCTCTTCTTGGGGACAGGTAGGTGCCATCTTTTTAAAGGCCCTTTCCCACAAAGTCTAAATTTTCCTGCTGTTTAAATGTCTTTCTTCCAGGCTTCTCATGACCCATACTGCCTCTGCCTCTTAATATTTCTCTTAATGTCCTAGTTGCAGGTTTGCCATGAGCAACTGGTTAGCCACTGTGACAGCACAAAGGGGCCACTGGCCTGATTCAATAGGCTCTTCTTATGTTTTTAATTTGGAGAGCCAATACCAATACCTGGGTCTAATAACCAAGGCTTGACTTAACTAAACAGCAGCTCGGTGGAATAGGAAGTAAAGCTTAACGAGTAAAACCCACAGGCTCAATACTGTAACCGGAACTAATCACTTGGGATGTATATACACTGTCATTGCCTTTGCATCCAATGTGATTCCACTAATGGTTTGAGAAGGTGTGAATACATGATGTTAGTCACAATCGATATCTAACCTGCCATTTCTTGTGAAAAGTTGTGCCTTGCTGAATTTTAAGCCAGGGATGTGTACACGGACTGGTTTCAGTAGGAGAAACAGATGGGACTACATTTAGAGATATGTATGTAATCCCATAGGGACGCGGGTGGCGCTGTGGGTAAAAGCCTCAGCACCTAGGGCTTGCCGATCACATGGTCAGCGGTTCGAATCCCCACGGCGGGGTGCGCTCCCGTTGCTCGGTCCCAGCGCCTGCCAACCTAGCAGTTCGAAAGCACTTCCGGGTGCAAGTAGATAAATAGGGACCGCTTACTAGCGGGAAGGTAAACGGCGTTTCCATGTGCGGCTCTGGCTCGCCAGATGCAGCTTGTCACGCTGGCCACGTGACCCGGAAGTGTCTCCGGACAGCGCTGGCCCCCGGCCTCTTGAGTGAGATGTGCGCACAACCCTAGAGTCTGTCAAGACTGGCCCATATGGGCAGGGGTACCTTTACCTTTTATGTAATCCCATAGCTCAGTTTTAGAGCATTTGGCTTGTTTATATAGGGTCCCAGAGTCAATCCCTAGTAGCATCCCTGGTTAGGCATGGGACTTCTGAATGAAACCCAGCAGAGCTGCTGCATAGGCACTACTGACCTTGAGAGACCAATGGTCTCATTCAGTATATACCTTTTAACATGTGGATTTGGGGGGGGGGTAACTGGGTTGTTTTTATTTTGATTATGCATTTTGTGGTTCTATATTTTGATTTTACTCTGCGAACCACCCTGGGACCTGTGGGTATAAATTCAATAAACAATAATAAAAAAATAATGATATAAGACAACTGGTGGGGAACATCTACATAGATTTGGGAAGCATTGGTAGTGAAAATGCTGGTGTGTGGACAACAGAGTTGACATGAACACAAGGCAACAGTGGCCAACATTATACTGAAGCCCGAGTGTGGACAAACCCTGAGTGAGGTTGGTGCCAATGGGTCTCTTGTGTTTCTTCTAGCTCTACAACCTCTTTCCTTCTTTGATGAAATGCATCCCTGGGCCCCACCATAAAGTGCTGAAAAACAACTTGGCAGCCAGAGAGTTTGTTTTGGAGGAGGTTGAAGAGCACAAGCCCACTCTGGACCCCAACTCACCTCGGGATTTTATCCACTGCTTCCTTATGAAAATGGATCAGGTAATCATGAAAACTCACAGACCTCTCCAAGTGGGTTCTCCTGCCACTCCTGAAGCTTCCCAACCAGCAGATTTCCATCCAGCTTCTTGTGGGGAATGCCAAGGAAAGAGATTCCTGCTCACACCCCATTGGAGTAGATTCATTTCCCATTGCTGACCTGTTCTTGCAGTAAATGGGAAGTTCTTTCTAATGATTAGCCCTCTGGGCAAGGAATGTCAAGAGGAATGAGCTGTAAAAGGACTTGAGATAAGATGTTGTGTCTTGGGAAGGGAGCTGGTCCCAGTGGCACAGTTAAATTCTTGTTATGTTGTACTCAGAACAACTGAGTTGACTCCACTGACTGTGTTGTGTGTTTCTGCAGGAAAAAGGTAATAGTGCATCCCATTTCACCATTGAGAACTTGGCCATAAGCACAGTTGACTTGTTTGTGGCTGGAACAGAGACCACCAGCACCACACTGCGATACGGGTTCATGATCCTCCTCAAATACCCAGAGATACAAGGTAAAATGGATGCGATATTAGTATTTATTATTCTAGTTCTCTCCTCGATTTATGAGTCACAGGTCCAAGAGGTTGTTGTTCTGCCACTTTCCCCAGGAAAACCCACTGTTCATTGCTGAATGTTAATGATCGCTGACTGACATCAGCAGTAGACAGAAGGCTTTCCTGGAGAAAACGGGGGGGGGGGGGAATGCTCAGACCCATGCCTAGTAATCTCAGACCTGTGCCTAGAAATCCCAGCAAAAACAGAAGTGTGGATGAGCTCTTATAGCTGACCATATTGCAAACCCTAGGATTATATGCAAACAGTAACAACTTGAATTTGGCTCAGTAGTGTACTGGCAGCCAGTGCAGATCCTTTAGACAAAGACATCACATCCTGCACCAGCTGCACTTTCTGTGCCAGCCTGAAGGGTAGCCCACAAAGGCACAACCACAAGGGCCAGGGGTCAAAAGGCCCTCAGGTAGGATCAGAATCACTGCAGGACAGTGCCTCCAATAGGAATCCCTCTAAGCTGGACCATCACTTGCTCCTAAAACTTCCCTAAAGAGGAGGCTTTTGTCCCTCTGGGCTCCTTTTGGATAGAAATTGAATTAATATATAAATAATTGCAGTTATACTATATTTCCCTGTTTACGGATGGATTACTGAAGGTGAGCTACAATAATTTGTCTGAGTTAATGTGATGAGTCAAGAGAAAGTTGGCATCAGAAAACATTGAAAGCTCCCAAAATGTGCAGAGGCTGGCAGGCACTCCCATGGAATTTCAATTGCTTCTATGATATTTCCTGCACTGGTGTTAAACCTCATTCTTCCCATTACAGACAAAGTGCATGAAGAAATTGACCGAGTTATTGGCCGATCACGAAGTCCTTGCATGGCAGATCGTGGGGAAATGCCTTACACAGATGCCGTCATCCATGAGATCCAGAGGTTCATCTCTCTCATCCCACTGAGCGTCCCTCATGCAGTACTCAAAGATACACCGTTCAGACAATATGTCATTCCAAAGGTCAGCTCTTTTCAAGTCTCTGAGTAGTAATAGTAGCCTGCTAGCCATGATGGCTATATTCTACCTCCATGGTGAGAGGCAGCATACTTCTGAATACCAGTGGGTGGAAACCACAGGAATTGAGAGTGCTGTCTTGCTTAGATTATATTGAAGGGCTTCCCATGAGCATTTGGTTGGACAGCATGAAAACAGGATGCTGGACCAGATGGGGCCACTGGACTGATCCAGCAGAGCTTTTCTTCTCTTCTAATGTGCAAGCAAGGGAAGTGTTGTTTTTTAGTCGTTTAGTTGTGTGTCCGACTCTTCGTGACCCCATGGACCACATCACGCCAGGCACTCCTGTCTTCCACTGCCTCCCGCAGTTTGGTCAGACTCATGTTTGTGGCTTCGAGAACACCATCCAACTATCTCGTCCTCTGTCGTCCCCTTCTCCTTGTGCCCTCCATCTTTCCCAACATCAGGGTCTTTTCCAGGGAGTCTTCTCTTCTCATGAGGTGGCCAAAGTATTGGAGCCTTAGCTTCACAGTCTGTCCTTCTAGTGACCACTCAGGGCTGATTTCCTTAAGAATGGATGTGTTTGATCTTCTTGCAGTCCATGGGACTCTCAAGAGTTTCCTCCAGCACCATAATTCAAAAGCATCAATTCTTCGGCGATCAGCCTTCTTTATGGTCCAGCTCTCACTTCCATACATCAAGGCAAGGGAAGTAGTTTAGCCCAACTCCTAAAGTGTAGCTGGGCATCTTCAGGCCTGGACTTCATTTTAAGCACCCTATTGTCTTCTGAAGCTGCCCCATTCTTCTCTGTATCAACAAAGTACCTTCCTTCCTGTTAGTGCCTTCCCACACCGTTCCTTTGTGAGAGTCAATTTTATGCTTTCATTGGGTGTCATGGCCATCCAGCCCATTTCTTTGCACTCTCTGCAGGGCACTACCATATATCCTATTCTGACGTCTGTACTACATGACAGCAAAGAATTTCCAAACCCCAAAGAATTTGACCCAGGACATTTCTTGCACAAAGATGGCACCTTCAGGAAGAGCGACTATTTCATGCCTTTCTCAGCAGGTAAGATCTCTGCTTCCCCAGTAGGCTGCGGTCTTGGCCAGCTCAGGTCTTTCCTGTCTCCCTAATCGGCTGGTGTCGGGGCAATGAGGGGGAACCTCCTTCCTCCTGCAGCCTAAACTGGAAGGGCTCCCAGTTTGTGAGAGAGGGGCCGAGGCTTCTGGGTCCATCAGAACTCCTTGTACCTTTCCTGTGTCCAGCTGAAGCAAAAGAAATGGTGGAAAGAGTGACTCTCCCAGGAGCTGTTCTGGAGCAGCATCTTTGCTCCTTTGGCATGATTGTTATTTTCTCCGTAACAGCCAAAGTGGTTGTTGTGCATCTTACACTTTGGGTTTCCTTTGCAGGGAAGCGAATATGTGCGGGGGAAGGTCTGGCCCGTATGGAGATCTTCTTGTTCTTGACCACCATATTACAGAACTTCACTCTGAAGTCCATCATTGACCCCAAGGACATCGATCTCACACCGGTGTTGAGCAGCATAGGCAACTGCCCTCGGCCCTATCAGCTCTGCATTGTCCCTCGCTGAAAAGCCTGCCTCAGTAGGGCTGCACATGTGGAAAAGTTGCAGCCTGGCAAATCTTTGTTCAAAAAACCCATAACACAATATCTCCTCAGGTGTGGAGCCCTATCTTCTTACCTGATTATTTGTTGAAATGTTACTTTGGGGATCCTGCTAGAGACTATTTCACGTTGAAGACATTATTGCAATGGACAAATAGCAGGATTTAGAAATTAGTCACACACAAAAATCCCATTCTTATCTTTCTTGCCCCTTCATATGCATATGTGTGCAGCAGCGTAGCTAGCCGTTGGAGTGACTGGTGTGGGGCGTGTCCTGCTGCCAGGGGTGTGTCGAGCCACCCATGGGGGTGGGGCGAATCTCTCCAATGCTTGGAGCCTCTCCGCCGCCTCCCCCTCAGCTGTAGGGCGTCTGAGGGAGAGGCAGTAGGCAGACACAAATCCCACATTGCAGCGCGAAACTTGCAGGTGCCTAAGCCACCATGTCACTCCAAAAAATTTCATGAGCCCAATGTTTTAAAAACTCATTTTGTCACACACCTCTCAATGATGACATCCGGGGCAGACTGTACCCCCCCACCCCCTTCCTCCACCACTGTATATGTGTGATGGGCAAAATCTGCCAAGATGTAAGCTTTTTAGCCACTGAGTCTTGTTACTCTTTGGGCTAAATGAAGCCAATCAGAGTGGAAGGAACTGAGTCAACCACTGAGGAACTGGTGACCCTCAACGGTGCTTGGACTCTTGCGCCTATCACCCCTGATTTTGGCTGGGGCAGATGGGGGCTGGAGTCCAGGAATATCTGAAGGGCTGCAGGTTCCCCATTCTTGCCATGAGGGCTCAGTTGGGACAACTCCCATAATCCCATTTCATTGGCTAGGTGGCTGGAGATAATGGGAGCTGCAGTCCAGCAGCAAAATCTCCAACCTTGACTTGGTGGGTTGAAGTGCTGCAGGCTGTAGAAGCTGGGTGGGTCAAGGCCCCTGTCTGAGATGATCTTTTGATTCCCTTGCATGTCCTACCCAAGATACAGCAAAGTTGTTTAACTGAGTGACAACATAAGCTTTTTTGGTAACCCTTCTATAGATCTGTACACTGAGATTGGCAGGTATGTCAATGCAAATAATAAAGCAGAGGCAGACAATTTTATTTGGAAAGATATTCCAATAAACTCAGTTTGGAGTTTCCCGGTGCTAGAACAAAATGTCTTTCACTTTCAGCCTGAGCTAAGAAGGAAAGTCTTTGGAGGGTGCTGCAGAAATCAATAGCTTTTAAAATCTTTACCCCTTTCAACTAGTAGAACATCCTTGAGACTTGACATTTACAAATGTTTGCCAATAATTCCTTTAAGGGTAACCATGTTCTAAAGAACAGATAGCAATACTGGATGCAACTGAACTTCTGAGTAAGTATGGGAAATGAACTAAGTTGGATCCAGAAATCTACTAGTCCAGGGGTCTGCAACCTTTAAGACAAAAAGAGCCACTTGGACCCTTTTTCCGAAGGGGAAAAAACTGGGAGCCGCAAAACCGGGAAGGTGACGTCGGGACAGTGCGTGACTAATGAACGCACCGCCCCCATGCGACGTCACAGCCAGTACAGCGCCCGCCACAGTGGGGAGTTTTGGGGCGCACAATGCACCTCCTCCCCTCGCTAGTATCCGCCCCGGAGCCATGGCAAAGGTGTAAAAGAGCCACATGTGGCTCCGGAGCCGCGGGTTGTAGACCCCTGTACTAGTCCTAGGAAGCATATCTTTCAAGAAAGGCACAGAGCATAGATGGGCAAGATCTCCCAAGCCTACCTTGGATGAACTTGGAAATCATCCAAGATCTTCCAGGATAAGAAAACTATTTTTTTCTCTCCTGAGCCCAACTGAGGCTATCACTGTATTTAAAAATCTAGAACTGAGAAAATAGCCCTCCCTCAAATTCTCCACTTACTTTGTGGGTGGCAAAATAAGGAAGGTCATTGTGGCGTTTGCCCTCCTAGGTGTGTGACATCATACTGGGTTCATAAGGAAAGGGTTAACTAATTGTAAAATGACTAACCTATAGGAACCCAAGGGGAGAAGTTAGAGTTAGTGTTAGTGTTAGAGTTGTTAAGAAGTCAGTGAGAGTTAGAGAAGGGAGAGGGAGGATAAGTCTGTGGGTTGGGCTAGTTTGATGTGAGAACGTGAGAGAATCAGTTAAGAGGAGTCAGTTAAACAGTTGGGATAATCAGTTAGAAGGTATTAGAAAGGTATAGGCCGGTAAAGAAACTAAGATTAAGAAACTGACAAGAAAATTAACTGAGAAACCATATTTGTTAATGCTTACAAAATAAACTTGTTTATTTGATTTAATTTTAACAACTGTCTGGACTCAGTGTGTACCCGAGAGTAACTGCTTGATGGCAGCGGGGAAGCAAGCACAGTGGTGGCGCAGGGATCAATAGATCGTCAAACGTCCGGGAACCCTGTGTGATTGCCACAGTCATTTCACTGAATATTCTCCAAGGGAGGACTGAAAATCTCCAGGAGGAGTTGGAGAGGGAAAACTTTCAAAGAATTGTCAAAATTTCTTTCCTCTCAGCCTTCCTTCAGCCCTGCTCCCATTCAGTGTAACAGAAAAATGTTTCCCTAGTACAAATTCAGAGGCAGCATGGGCAAAATTGGTGAGGGGAAGGCCACCTATGAAGTTAACCAAGGAAGAATGTTCTTCCTCTTCTGTATTCAGAATTTTTCTTTTTGGTTCCTGCACCCTCTCAATTATGCTCCTATTCAAAGTAGTGAAGTAATGTTTCTCCATTGCACTGAATGAAGGGGACAAGAGGAATGAACTTGTCTCTGATTTGCATTTTAATTCAAGCTGGAGAAGAATTCGGGGCTTGAAATGCTTGTCCTCTGTTCCCATTGAAACTCCTGAAGGTCTTCTCCAAAGCACAGTTTGGAGAATTGTGATGGTTTCACTAGCATAGAAAACCACTTCTCCACTTCTTCTGGAGAATAAGAGCACATCCAGATGTATGTATTTTTTTACCTGTTTGTGAAATGGAATGGCTTTATAGATGTCCTTCACCCTCCCAGAGCTAAATAAATAATACTATGACAAAGTGAATGCTGTCACTTGTAATGATTATGCAAGTATAGCAATTTTATTTTATTTGCAGATTTATAAACTGCTTCACAACCAAACATTACTGAAGCTGTGTACAGTAAAATACAGAGGATTCCTAATGCAGTAAACTACATTTGCTTTGCATAATTTATTCTGATTCTGCAAGGCTTCAGGAGGAAAGAGTTGCTTTGCAGGCCACTGAAACCTTCACCCCCTGAAATCCTAAGCTCCTTCTAGTTTCTACCAGGCATTGCTTATGCACTTCGGAGCTTAGCCTTTGTTTCTAATGTAACACGAGCTACTGCCATTCATTGTATTAGTAGCAATCCAACACACCTTCACTTACTAGAGTAAGGTGTGGCAATTATTGTTCCCCCTTCTCTTCCAAGAGATAGCTGCAGGAGCATGCACAGTAGGTTGCTTTTTAGGGTGGTTTGAATGGCTGCTCTCAGAAGATTCTGGCAGTCTCACCTGGCCCTGGGAGAGAGAACATAAGAGAACTCTGCTGGAGCAGGTCAAAGGCCTATCTAGTCCAGCATCCTGTTCTCCCTGTGGCCAACCAGATGCCTATGAGAAGCTCTCAAGGAGCAACTGAGCGCTACAGTGCTCTCCTCCCCATTTGCAGTTCCCAGCAACATTTGAGGCAATTCCTAACTGTGTAGTGCGTCAACGACAGCTCCATAATAAAATCCAGAGTCAGGCCACCGGGATTTAAATATCTTGCTTTTCTAACACATTGCTTTAAAAAATCCCTCCACCTTAAAAACACAGACATTCAAAATAAATTACTAATAAAATCACATGATTAAATTTATGGCACATGACTGCAGTTCTGTGCATGGTTGGGAGTAAGCACCATTGAACACAGTGGTGCGTATTTCTGCTGTATAGGTTCAATTTTTAAAACACATTTGGTTTTAGCAAATGACATCCAGACAGCAGAAACGCAACCTTTTAATTAGCAATGCAAACAACTTTTTGTTATTTTTGGGATTTTACAACAAAATCAAACAGTCCCCTGTCTCCCCACCTCCCCTATGCATCCTCCCCCTTCCTCACATGCCCCCAAACCTCTGTATTCCTCCCTTGCCCTTAATCCTCTCCCCCCCCCATCCCACAGCATTTGTATTTGTTTGTATGATCAGTGGCAAACCTGTACTTTCACTACCGATTCCCCTGACACATCTAATCTAAGGATGACCTGCTGGTTATGACGTAACAATGCAAGCAATCGAGAATTTACAGACATTTACAGACCACGTCCACACAGGATTAAAGTGTAGTATTTTGTCTCAAACTGCCCCACTGAACAAGCTTATATTAGCTGGCGAAAACCCTCTCCCATGCCCACACTTTTAAGCAGTTTGCCATTCCTTCTTTTTATCTAAGTTGTATATAAAAATAGCAGGAGGTCTGTGGCAATTTAAAGACTTAACTGTATTTATTTGTAAAGGGAGTAAGATTTGCTAGGGCATACTTCCTCAGATGCAGAATGGGTGGCAACAACAACAACATAGTATTAATATTATTAATAATGTACAGTGGTACCTCAGGTTAGGTACTTAATTCGTTCTGGAGGTCCGTTCTTAACCTGAAACTGTTCTTAACCTGAAGCATCACTTTAGCTAATGGGGCCTCCTGCTACTGCCACGCTGCCGGAGCACTATTTCTGTTCTCATCCTAAAGCAAAGTTCTTAACCCGAGGTAATATTTCTGGGTTAGCGGAGTCTGTAACCTGAAGCACCTGTAACCCGAGGTGCCACTGTACATTGCTTTTTTCTGGAGGGAGGTAGGGGTACGCATGTCCCTAAACATTTTGTGAATCTAATGGGAGAAGAAACTAAAAAAATTAAAATATGTAATTTCTTCTCAGCGCGGTGAATCAGAAGTTCCGTTGCTACCCCCGATGGCAGTCTTTGGTTCATTTACTGCATTTATTTTTCCTGATTTGAACTATAAAATGGTGATTTTCTTGAGTCAAAATGAGAGAACACCTACACTATACTGCTTAATATTGATATTTTAGATTGCTGTAACCTGCCATGGGACCTTATGGTGCAAAGCAGGGAAGAATCCAATATACAGTGGTACCTCGGGTTAAGAACTTAATTTGTTCTGGAGGTCCGTTCTTAACCTGAAACTGTTCTTAACCTGAAGCACCACTTTAGCTATTGGGGCCTCCCACTGCTGCCGCCGCACGATTTCTGTTGTCATCCTGAAGCAAAGTTCTTAACCTGAGGTACTACTTCTGGATTAGCAGAGTCTGTAACCTGAAGCATCTGTAACCTGAGGTGCCACTGTATAGTAATAAAGGAGAATGCATGCTTTCTCCCCGAGGATCCCCATGCACCTCACATTTGGACACTAAGCACTGGTTACCCACAAGTGCAGCAGCAATAATGCAGCCTCCTATTCATTCTGTGGACCAGAGCCCTGTCTCCTTCTTCTGTGGGCTCATCATGGTGTAGTTATACTGCCTTTATAATAATCAGATCATGGTGCCTTACCCTGACACAGGAATGTAAGAAGCTGGCTTATCTTGAGTCACAGGGCTCTTCAGGCCCCTATCAAGAGATAACGGGTCTTGAACCTGGGACCATGTGCTTGTAAGGCAGAGGCTTTACCACCTCACCAGTAGGCCTGGCAAAGAAACTCAGTTTATGCAATCTGAACTCTGGTGAACTGAGTTGGCCTCTCTATGCAGAGCAGCCATAAAGTGCCCCAGCTGTGGCTAGAATGGGCTGAACTTCTGTGATCTGCACTGACAGGAGATTGACTCAAAACACACAGAGCAGCAACAGTTGTTGACAAGAACACCTGGTGCACTTTGGTTTATGAACCGAACCACAAGTTCAAATAGGTTTATGCAAAGTGAGCTGACAAGTCAGTTTGAAAGAGAATTTAACATTGGTATAAGGGAGATATTATCCCCGCTAATTACAGTAATTTTATGGATGTCTATAACCTGTTCCAGGATATGTTTAAGCTGTGAATCGGTGTAAAAAAGGCCAGCTAATATACACAACGGGACATTTACTGTCTTCTTTTTGACATCTTTTTTTGAAATGCTTGAGGATATGATCACTCCTGTTTTAGGAGCTACCCCTTAAAAGGGGAACTCTCAATATTTTAAATAAATAACTTGGCAGGCTTCCATCATCTGCATGCTCCCCTCTTGTACTAAATATGATTTCCAGAGGTGGATGGAAGAATTGGACTAAATGAAAACAAGAAGTTAATGTTTTGTGTCACCATGTACACTAGTGACCATGGTTTGTTCCCACTATGACACATTGTTTCGATGATGGTGTGTCTTGTCAATACACAAGCACTTCCAGGTTTATGTCTCCAAAATCTATCTTGGTGTGTCTTGTCCACATTAGTGGGTAGTGCTAGAGGGGATTGTTGGGGGAAAGCAAATAAACTTCCTTCTCCCGAACCTCTAGCTAATACATGTATTACTTTAAACCACACAAGAGCACTGTTTGTGCAGCAAGCAAGCCAGCATTTGCTCGTAGTCTTTTTCTAAGTTAACTCCACCTGTAAAAGCATTTTGTTGTTCTCTCCTGATAAGATGCCTGCTATTGCTCTCTCTTTTTATCTCTACTCATCCTGTAAATCGTTCTTGCCAAGATAATTCTGTTCCTGCATGAATAAAGCTGTAGAAATCCAGAAACTGTACATAAACTTCTCAGTTTACTTCACCCAAGCTTCAAGGTCTGCTAACAGGGATGTATTTTGCTGAGGCTGAGCTCCATTATGTACCTGCCTTCAAGTTTATTTCAATTTTATTTCACATTTGTGGGCATCTGAGGTGCAAGAAACCTCCAAGAAGCTCTTTTGCAGGAACCTGGTCCTGAAAGCACCTTAGAAGCAGAACCATTTGCCTCAAAGCTACATTACAATGTTTGACAGGAAAAAACCCTGACCCCTGGTTGTCTTACATCACAGACCTTGTGCTCAGTAATGCCGTTATCATTGCCTTACTAATCAATGAAGAAAAAGAATACAGACTGAAGTTCAGAGAAGTTCATTTCTTGATTATACAACCTTATCTACGTAATGGCTAATCTCATTTACTCAGAGAAACCTAGAATTCCTATTGGTGAAAGTCCATGTCTATGTGACCTCCTCAGAGTATATAAAATTGGAAAGGAAATTAATTCGTCTAGAGTCATTTCAGTCACTGTTAGCTGGTGCCATGGAGCCTCTAGGGACAGTGACCATTTTGATGATCATATGTATCTCTTGCCTTGTTTTCCTTGCAGTCAGGAGCAGAACGCCAGAGAATGCAAAGCAGCTGCCACCTGGCCCACCTCCACTGCCCATCGTAGGGAATGCTCTGCAGCTGAAGACCAACAACCTGGCCCAGGTTCTCCAGGAGGTAAGCCAAAGATGAGCACCTTCTTCAACAGCTGTCTGTTGATGACCGTTACCTGTTTGCAAGCCTCTTTCCATCTGACTCTTTTGGAAGGGGGCAATCCATTGTCAGTTTGTTTATTTATAGATGGTACCATCTGGGTGCAGGGCACATTTGCAGAGTATAAGGCAACAGACTCTGCACATTGACAGAGGAGAGGCAAGAGAGGGAGGGGAGGCATCCAGACCAGAAGAAAAGAATAGCAGAATCGCTGTGATTTCCGTGGCACGGACTTGCGCTTGGCTACATCAGCAGGGATGGGGAGCAGGGACTTGTCGCAAAGGCTCCACAGAAAAGAGGTGGACTTTGAGCAGGTCCCACAACTCCACAAAGGCGGTTGTTTTATTGTCATTTTATTGTCTTATGCTTAAAATAAAAGCCATAAAGCCCCCTTCTGGGTAACGAAGTTTAAAAAGGAATAGTAAAATTTTCATACTATTTTAGAGACAGGGGACAGGGGCGGGTCCAATTCTCCCTCCACACATGGATGGTTTGGGCATTTTTGCCCTCTGAACATTTTTAGCCTCTGCTGGACAGTGGGGAGTTCATAGTCTTCTTGTATTTTGAAAAGCTGCTCCTTCATTTTCACCAGAATGTGCTAGGTTGGAAGATACTGTAAGAATTCCCTTAGAAAAATGAGTGTGAGGGGGACATAACAGAGCAGTATAATCCTATTCACGGTATAGAGAAAGTGGATGGGAAAACACTTTTACCCCCTCTCATAAGACATCTTAAGGCAGCCCTGTTCAGGGAAGTTTTTAACGTGTGATATTTTACTGTAGTTTTGGTTTCTATGGAAGCCGTCCAGAGTGGCTGGGGAGGCCCAGCCAGATGGGCGGGGTATAAATAATAAATTATTATTATTATTATTATTATTATTATTATTATTATTATTATTATTATTATTATTATTATTATCATCATCATCATCATCATGCCATACCCTCCAACATTTCTCCAGTAAAAATAAGGACATCCTAAGGAAAAGGGGGGACATTCTGTGATCAAAGTGGGATGGCTTCTCTAAATCAGGGATGTCCCTGGAAAATAGGGACACATGAAGGGTCTGTAAAGCTAAAACTTGGAGCCTTCAGTTAAAGCTGAATGTTGGAAAATTTACAACACACGCAAGATAGTAGTTCTTCATACAGTGCATATTGAAACTGTGGAATTCACTCACAAAGAAGTAGCGATGATAGCCTCCAACTTGGATGATTTAAAAGAAATGTTAAGACAAAGTTCATTGAAGATAAAGCTACCCATAGCTGCTAGTGATGATGCTGAACCTCCACCAGTTCCAGGGACCTGCAGGAGGGGAGAGTGCTATTGCACTCAGGTCTTGTTTTTGAGCTTCCCAGAAGAACTGTGTTGGCCACTGTGATAACAGTCGTGGACTAGTTGGCCTTCGGCCTGATCTAGCTGCAGAACTCTTCTGTATGTTATTAAGAGTCATGTGGTTCAGATGCCCTTAGTGAGTCTGGGGGCAGCGGGGCTCTCCATCAGCTATATGACTCTCTCCTAACCCACAAACCCACCTAGATGTGTGTCTTTCTCTATCTTTTTTTCAGTTTAGTGAGAAGTATGGCTCTGTGTTCACAATGTATTTTGGAGCAGAACGTATTGTGGTGCTGCATGGCTATGATGCAGTGAAAGAAGCACTTATTGACCGTGGAGATGAATTTGCTGCCAGGGGACACCTGCCATTAGCTGATGATGTCAACAAGGGATTAGGTATTTTATGCTGGTTGACCAGTGGAGGGGGAGGGACACAGGAAAATGAGTCTCTAGCCTTTAAAAATAATGGTCTGGGGTAATTCTGGTGTGGGCAGTAAGTGTGACAGTTATGTGAGCAGAATTCCCTGGCCTGCATCTTGTGAATCAATAAGCTCTCCACACCAAGAAAGAGTTTCAAAGTTACTGCAAGCTGTCGTTAAATTTGTTACCAAATAAATAAATAAATAAATACAAATCAACACATTGCACTTATACAACTAGCAATGTAGTCCAGTTTTCTTTAAGTTCTTTCTGGTTAATATAGTCCAAGAACTATTGCTTCTTCATTATACTGGCAGCTTCAGAGAGAGACCCAGGCTCCTAGAGATGAATTATCAGTTAACATAAATATCAAAACATTGAAATCTCTTTTTAAGCTTTAGCTGCAAAAATGGACATTCTGCAAATGCAAACCTCCACTACGTTTCATACACAACACACACTCTAACATAGCATTTTATGCACATTAAACACATATATTTTACAGTAAGGGCAAGTATCAGAAGACTGGCCAGCTAATGATTATGGAATAAGGAGGCACCAAAGTACCAAGTCTCCAGGTGGTCTGGAGCCAAGAATAAGAACCTCCTGCTCTTCCAACCTGCTTCTTCTGCTCTCCCTTTCAGTCCATCCATCTCCTTCATGACCATTTCCTCTTCTGCTTTCCAGGAATTGTATTCAGCAATGGGGAGGTGTGGAAGCAGCTCCGACGCTTTGCCCTTACCACCCTGCGCAACTTTGGCATGGGAAAGAAAAGTATTGAGGAGAGGATCCAGGAGGAAGCACAGTTCCTGCTGGAAAAGTTCCAGGACACTCAGGGTGGGTAGCCACTGCCCCTCATCCACATAGGCTTATCAAGCAGACCCCCTTAAACATCACAACAGATTCTGGGGTACATTACAACAGATTATTAACCACCAACTCATAAAGAAATATCATGGTGGGTACAAGGAAATTATTTAAAAATTTAAAATCATAAAACACAGAACTCGTGACCAACACTGAATCAAATAAATTGCCTAAAAACACGTGAAATACAAACATTTTCATCAGGTGATGAAATGCCAAAATTCTAGCTGGTTTCAATAGGAACCACATTCCAAAGCACAGGTGCCATTGTGCTCAAAGTTTTAATAGATATAATAGATATCTGCATTGATATGAAACAAACATGTGATGAGTGTGTGGCAATTTGGAAGGCTTCTCCTGATGGTCATAGTGATCTGAGCAGTGTGTATGGGACAAGGTGGTCCTTAAGTCACCTGGTCCTAGGTCACTGAGGGCTTCATACACACCAGTAGTGCACTGAACTTACCTTGTCAATGTACTGGCAAACAATGCATAGCTTTCAGCAGGGGTGTAATATGCTGACACAGACCAGTTCCAACTAAAGCCCGGCTGCTGCTTCTCTATCAACTGCAAGAGTGCTCTGCAGATTTTGTTGAATTCCAGCAGCTTTCAGCCCCAACAGTCATCAGTGGTCCAGAAGTTAGAGTCTAGCAGCATCTGAAGTGCTTTAGATTCCCTAGTTTTAGTCTAGAGTTCACCAAGGCCTGCACCACTGTGGTCACCCTTTCCTATCTAAGGATATATTGGCTGAAGCGGGAGGAAAGCACCTTGGAAAGTCCTTGGAAGAAACCACTCATAGCCACTGAAGATGCCCATGCCTCCAGCATTGTTGTGAGAAAGGCAGCCCTCTGTCTGATCACTGAGGCCAGGAGCCAGGAAATGGCAGCTCAGAAATTCCAGACTAGATTATTGCCTAAAACCTGTAGTGGGGTTGTATAATTATTTTTTGGTTGTCCTTCCAGAGAAGCCCTTGGATCCAACCTACTTGCTCAGTTGTGCACTCTCCAATGTCATTTGTGCAATTGTCTTTGGGAAACGATACGATTATAATGACAAGAAGTTCCTATCCATGATGAGCTTAATGAATGAAAACTTTCAGGTTTTTAGCTCTTCTTGGGGACAGGTAGGTGCCATCTTTTTAAATGCCCTTTTCCACAAAGTCTAAATTTTCCTGCTGTTTAAATGTCTTTCTTCCGGGCTTCTCATGACCCATACTGCCTCTGCCTCTTAATATTTCTGTTAATGTCCTAGTTGCAGGCTTGCCATGGGTAACTGGTTAGCCACTGTGACAGCAGGATGGGCCACTGGCCTGATTCAATAGTCTCTTCTTACGTTCTTATGCCAATACCTGGGTCTAGTAACCAAGGTTTGACTTAACAGCAGCCCAGTGGAGCAGGAAGTAATGCTTAAGCAGTTTTGACAGCGCAGGTGGGGGATTGTTGCATGATTTCTCCGTTTTTTGTAAAGGTACACATAGGAGAAATAAAAAAATAAAAAAATCTGCATATGACCTCTACAACCATTAGGCAGAGGGTGGGAAAGCACTAACTGAGGGGAAGGGAAGATAATACAATGCAGTACAATCAATGAAGCACCACCCAGTAATGCAGATGGGGAACATCTACATAGATTTGGGAGGCATTGGTAGTGAAAATGCTGGTGTGTGGACCACAGAGTTGAAATGCACACAAGGCAACAGTGGCCAACGTTATACTGAAGCCCGAGTGTGGACAAACCCTGACTGAGGTTGGTGCCAATGGGTCTCTTGTGGTGTTTCTTCTAGCTCTACAACATCTTTCCTTCTTTGATGAAATGCATCCCTGGACCCCACCGCAAAGTGCTGAAAAACAACTTGGCACTCAGAGAGTTTGTTTTGGAGGAGGTTGAGGAGCACAAGCCCGCTCTGGACCCCAGCTCACCTCGGGATTTTATTGACTGCTTCCTTATGAAAATGGATCAGGTAATCATGAAAACTCACAGAACTCTCCAAGTGGGTTCTCCTGCCACTCCTGAAGCTTCCCAACCAGCAGACTTCCATCCAACGTCTTGTGGGGAATGCCAAGGAAAGCGATTCCTGCCCACACCCCATTGGAGTAGATTCATTTCCCATTGCTGACCTGTTCCTGCAGTAAGTGGGAAGTTCTTTCTAATGATTAGTCCTCTGGGCAAGGAATGTCCAGAGGAACGAGCTATAAAAAGACTTGAGATAAGATGTGTCTTGGGAAGGGAGCTGGTCCCAGTGGCGCTGCTAAATTCTTGTTATGCTGTACTTAGAACAATTGAGTTGACTCCACTGCTTGTGTTGTGTGTTTCTGCAGGAAAAAGGTTATAGTGCATCCCATTTCACCATTGAAAACTTGGCCATAAGCACAGTTGACTTGTTTGCGGCTGGAACAGAGACCACCAGCACCACAATGCGATACGGGTTCATGATCCTCCTCAAATACCCAGAGATACAAGGTAAAACAGATGCATTATTAGTACTTATTATTCTAGAATCATAGAATCATAGAATTATAGAGTTGGAAGAGACCACAAGGGCCATTGAGTCCAACCCCCTGCCAAGCAGGAAACACCATCAGAGCACTCCTGACATATGGTAGTCAAGCCTCTGCTTAAAGACCTCCAAAGAAGGAGACTCCACCACACTCCTTGGCAGCAAATTCCACTGTCAAACAGCTCTTACTGTCAGGAAGTTCTTCCTAATGTTTAGGTGGAATCTTCTTTCTTGTAGTTTGGATCCATTGCTCCGTGTCCGCTTCTCTGGAGCAGCAGAAAACAACCTTTCTCCCTCCTCTATGTGACATCCTTTTATATATTTGAACATGGCTATCATATCACCCCTTAACCTCCTCTTCTCCAGGCTAAACATGCCCAGCTCCCTTAGCCGTTCCTCATAAGGCATCGTTTCCAGGCCTTTGACCATTTTGGTTGCCCTCCTCTGGACACGTTCCAGTTTGTCACTGTCCTTCTTGAACTGTGGTGCCCAGAACTGGACACAGTACTCCAGGTGAGGTCTGACCAGAGCAGAATACAGTGGCACTATTACTTCCCTTGATCTAGATGCTATACTCCTATTGATGAGGCCCAGAATTGCATTGGCTTTTTTAGCTGCCACGTCACACTGTTAGCTCATGTCAAGTTTGTAGTCAACCAAGACTCCTAGATCCTTTTCACATGTACTGCTCTCAAGCCAGGTGTCACCCATCTTGTATTTGTGCCTCTCATTTTTTTTGCCCAAGTGCAATACTTTACATTTCTCCCTGTTAAAATTCATCTTGTTTGTTTTGGCCCAGTTCTCTAATCTGTCAAGGTCGTTTTGAAGTGATCCTGTCCTCTGGGGTGTTAACCACCCCTCCCAGTTTGGTGTCATCTGCAAATTTGATCAGGATGCCCTTGAGTCCATCATCCAAGTCGTTGATAAAGATGTTGAATAAGACCGGGCCCAAGACAGAACCCTGTGGCACCCCACTAGTCACTCTTCTCCAGGATGAAGAGGAACCATTGATGAGCACTCTTTGGGTTCGGTCAGTCAGCCAGTTACAAATCCACTGAGTGGTAGCATAGTCAAGACCGCATTTTACCAGCTTCTTTACAAGAATATCATGGGGCACCTTGTCAAATGCCTTGCTGAAATCAAGGTAGGCTACATCCACTGCGTTCCCTTCATCTACCAGGCTTGTAATTCTGTCAAAAAACGAGATCAGGTTAGTCTGACATGACTTATTTTTCAGAAATCCATGCTATTGGTGATCACAGCATTCCTTTCTAGGTGCTCACAGACTGTTTGCTTAATGATCTGCTCCAGAATCTTCCCTGGTATTGATGTCAGACTGACTGGGCGGTAATTATTTGGGTCCTCTCTTTTCCCCTTTTTGAAAATAGGGACAACATTTGCCCTCCTCCAGTCTGCCGGGACTTCACCTGTTCTCCAGGAATTCTCAAAGATGACTGCCAGTGGTTCTGAAATCACATCTGCCAGTTCTTTTAATACTCTTGAATGCAGTTCATCTGGCCCTGGAGACTTGAATACATCTTGACTAGCCAAGTATTCTTGTACTATCTCCTTAGTTATTCTGGGCTGTGTTTCCTCTGCTGAATCATTTGCTCCAAATTCTTCAGGTCGGGCATTGTTTTCTTTATCGGAGAAGACTGAGGCAAAGAAGGCATTGAGGAGTTCAGCCCTTTCTGTGTCCCCTGTTTGCATTTCACCATCTTCTCCTCTGAGTGACCCCACGGTTTCTTTGTTCTTCCTTTTGCTACGAACATACCCATAAAAGCCTTTTTTGTTGCTTTTAACCTCTCTAGCAAGCCTGAGTTCATTCTGTGCTTTAGCTTTTCTGACTTTGTGTCTACACGTGCTGGCTATTTGTTTGAATTCCTCTTTGGTGGTTTCCCCCCTTTTCCATTTTTTGTACACATCCTTTTTTAATCTTAACTCAGTTAAAAGTTCTTTAGATAGCCACCCTGGCTTCTTTAGGCACCTTCCATGTTTCCGTCTCATTGGTATTGCCTGAAGTTGTGCTTTTACTATCTCCCTCTTAACAAACTCCCAGCCATCATGAACTCCCTTTCCTTTTAGTATTACTGTCCATGGGATCTCACCCAGCACTTCCCTAAGTTTTATGAAGTCGGCTTTCTTAAAGTCGAGAAATTGAGTCCTAGTATGCTTGGCAGCTCCTTTCCGCTGTATAGTAAACTTCAGAAGAGCATGATCACTCGCGCCTAATGATCCTTCCACTTCTACCCCACTAACCAGATCATCAACATTGGTTAGGACCAGATCTAAAATGGCTGTTCCTCTTGTTGCTTCTCCCACTTTCTGGACAATGAAGTTGTCTGCAAGGCCAGTGAGGAATCTGTTTGACCTTATGCTCTTGGCTGAGTTTGACATCCAACAAATATCCGGGTAATTGATGTCCCCCATTACTACTATCTCCCTTCCTTTTGCATGCTTGGCCATCTGTTCCAGGAAGGCATCATCTATGTCCTCCGTTTGGCTTGGGGATCTATAGTAAACTCCCACAATGAGGTCACTGTTATTCTTCTCTCCCTTAATTTTGACCCAAATGCTCTCACTTTGGCTTTGAGGTTCTAAATCTTGGATCTCTTCACAGGTATACACATCCCTGACATATAACACCACTCCTCCTCCTTTCTTGTCTGGTCTGTTTCTCTGAAATAGATTGTATCCCTCCATTATTACATTCCAATCGTAGGACTTATCCCACCAGGTTTCAGTGATTCCTATTATGTCATATTTAGTTTGCTGTACCAAGAGCTCAAGCTCATCTTGTTTATTTCCCATGCTTTGCGCATTAGTGTACAGACATTGAAGTCCATTAATCATTCCCCCGTGTCTCTTATTTAAGGATTTTTTTCTCCCACCACTAGGTCTGCGTGCTGTTTGCTCCATTCGGTCTATGACATTTGGATGATCATCTTCATCAATTGATAGACTCCTACCTTCAGGAGCACTGTCTCCCTCCCCCACATTAGTCAGTTTAAAGCCCTCCTGATGAGGTTTCTGAGATTTTTGGCAAAAACATTCCTCCCAACCGTTGTGAGGTGCAGCCCATCGCTTGCCAGAAGTCCATCTTCAAGAAACTGCAATCCGTGATCTAAGAATCCAAACCGTTCCTGTTTACACCATTTGCGAAGCCAGTTGTTCACTTCCACTATTTTTCCCTCTCTCCCTGGGCCACGTCGTTCAACTGGGAGGACAGATGAGATGACAATTTGTGCATTTAATTGCTTCAATTTCCTGCCCAGAGCCTCGTGATCTTCTGGAGGCTATTGCTTGCAGTGTCATTGGTTCCCACATGAACTAAGAGGAAGGGGTATTTGTCAGTGGGTTTTATGATTCCTTGCAGTCGTTCAGTTACATCTTGGATCTTAGCCCCGGGGAGACAGCACACTTCCCGAGACATCTTGTCAGGCCCACAGATCACTGCTTCTGTTCCCCTCAGTAGGGAATCACCTATCACCACTACACACCTCCTCTTAGGTCTGGTCGGGGTTCTTCCATGAGCTGTCCATTCCAAGGTCGCCTGGACATTCCCTGAGGACTGCCTTTGCTGCTCGTCTTCATATACCTGATCGACTGTAATGAGGGAGAGATCCTCAAATGGAGTCTGCTCTTCGTCTTCCATGCTAGGGGAAAGGACCTCAAAGCGATTGCGTATTTCTAAACAATCAGAGCGAACCCTGGGCCTCCTACTTCTTTGAGTCAGGTTTCTCCATATATGTGGCTCCTGTGTTCTAGTTTTTTCCCAGATTTATGTGTCACAGGTCCAAGAGGTGGTTGTTCTGCCACTTTCCCCAGGAAAACCCACTGTTCATTGCTGAATGTTAATCATCGCTGACTGACATCAGCAGTAGACAGAAGGCTGTCCTGGAGACAACAGTGGGGGTGGGGTGGGGGTGGACAAAATGCTCATACCCATGCCTAAAAATCCCACAAAAACAGAAGTGTGGATGAGCTCTTATAGCTGACCATATTGCAAACCCCAGGATTTTATATACAAACAGTAACAACTTGAATTTGGCCCAGTAGTATAGTGGCAGCCAGTGCAGATCCTTTAGACAAAGGCATCACATCCTGCACCAGCTGCACTTTCTGTGCCAGCCTGAAGGGTAGCCCACAAAGGCACAACCACAAGGGCCAGGGGTCAAAAGGCCCTCAGGTAGGATCAGAATCACTGCAGGACAGTGCCTCCAATAGGAATCCCTCTAAGCTGGACCATCACTTGCTCCTAAAACTTCCCTAAAGAGGAGGCTTTTGTCCCTCTGGGCTCCTTTTGGATAGAAATTGAATTAATATATAAATAATTGCAGTTATACTATGTTTCCCTGTTTACGGATGGATTACTGAAGGTGAGCTACAATAATTTGTCTGAGTTAATGTGATGAGTCAATAGAAAGTTGGCATCAGAAAACATTGAAAGCTCCCAAAATGTGCAGGGGCTGGCAGGCACTCCTATGAAATTTCAATTGCTTCTATGATATTTCCTGCAGTGGTGTTAAACCTCATTCTTCCCATTACAGACAAAGTGCATGAAGAAATTGACCGAGTTATTGGCCGATCACGAAGTCCTTGCATAGCAGATCGTGGGGCAATGCCTTACACAGATGCTGTCATCCATGAGATCCAGAGGTTCATCTCTCTCCTCCCACTGAGTGTCCCTCATGCAGTACTCAAAGACACACCGTTCAGACAATATGTCATTCCAAAGGTCAGCTCTTTTCAAGGCTCTTAGTAGTAATAGTAGGCTGCTAGCCATGATGGCTATATTCTACCTCCATGGTGAGAGGCAGCATGCTTCTGAATACCAGTGGGTGGAAACCACAGGAATTGAGAGTGCTGTCTTCTTTAGATTATGTTGAAGGGCTTCCCATGGGCATTTGGTTGGACACCATGAAAACAGGATGCTGGACCAGATGGGGCCACTGGACTGATCCAGCAGAACTTTTCTTCTCTTCTTATGTACAAGCAAGGGAAGTAGTTTTGCCTAACTCCTAAAGCGTAGCTGGGCATCTTCAGGCCTGGACTTCATTTTAAACACCCTATTGCCTTCTGAAGCTGCCCCATTCTTCTCTGTATCAACAAAGTACCTTCCTTCCTGTTAGTGCCTTCCCACACCATTAATTGGTTGTCATGGTCATCCAGCCCATTTCTTTGCACTCTCTGCAGGGCACTACCATATATCCTATTCTGACGTCTGTGCTACATGACAGCAAAGAATTTCCAAACCCCAAAGAATTTGACCCGGGACATTTCTTGCACAAAGATGGCACCTTCAGGAAGAGCGACTATTTCATGCCTTTCTCAGCAGGTAAGATCTCTGCTTCCTCAGTAGGCTACAGTCTTGGCCAGCTCAGGTCTTTCCCGTCTCCCTAATCGGCTGGTGTCGGGGCAATGAGGGGGAACCTCCTTCCTCCTGCAGTCTAAACTGGAAGGGCTCCCAGATTGTGAGAGAGGGGCAGAGGCTTCTGGGTCCATCAGAACTCCTTGTACCTTTCCTGTGGCCAGCTGAAGCAAAAGAAATGGTGGAAAGAGAGACTCTCCCAGGAGCTGTTCTGGAGCAGCACCTTTGCTCCTTTGGCATGATTGTTATTTTCTCCGTAACAGCCAAAGTGGTTGTTATGCATCTTACATTTTGGGTTTCCTTTGCAGGGAAGCGGATATGTGTGGGGGAAGGTCTGGCCCGTATGGAGATCTTCTTGTTCTTGACCACCATATTACAGAACTTCACTCTGAAGTCCATCATTGACCCCAAGGACATCGATCTCACACCGGTGTTGAGCAGCATAGGCAACTTCCCTCGGCCCTATCAGCTCTGCATTGTCCCTCGCTGAAAAGCCTGCCTCATGAGGGCTGCACATGTGGAAAAGCTGCAGCCCGGCAAATCTTTGTTTAAAAAACCCATAACACAATATCTCCTCAGGTGTGGAGCCCTATCTTCTTACCTGACTGTTGAACTGTTACTTTGGGGATCGTGCTAGAGACTATTTCACGTTGAAGACATTATTGCAAAGGACAAATAGCAGGATTTAGAAATTAGTCCCACACAAAAAAATCCCATTCTTATCTTTCTTGCCCCTTCATATGCATATGTGTGCAGCAGCGTAGCTAGCCGTTGGAGTGACTGGTGTGGGGCGTGTCCTGCTGCCAGGGGTGTGTCGAGCCACCCATGGGGGTGGGGCGAATCTCTCCAATGCTTGGAGCCTCTCCGCCGCCTCCCCCTCAGCTGTAGGGCGTCTGAGGGAGAGGCAGTAGGCAGACACAAATCCCACACTGCAGCGCGAAACTTGCAGGTGCCTAAGCCACCATGTCACTCCAAAAAAATTCATGAGCCCAATGTTTTAAAAACTCATTTTGTCACACACCTCTCAATGATGACATCCGGGGAAGACTGTACCCCCCCACCCCTTCCTCCACCACTGTATATGTGTGATGGGCTAAATCTGCCAAGATGTAAGCTTTTTAGCCACTGAGTCTTGTTACTCTTTGGGCTAAATGAAGCCAATCAGAGTGGAAGGAACTGAGTCAACCACTGAGGAACTGGTGACCCTCAACGGTGCTTGGACTCTTGCGCCTATCACCCCTGATGTTGGCTGGGGCAGATGGGGGCTGGAGTCCAGGAATATCTGAAAGGCAGCAGGTTCCCCATTCTTGCCATGGGGGCTCAGTTGGGACAACTCCCATAATCCCATTTCATTGGCTAGGTGGCTGGAGATAATGGGAGCTGCAGTTCAGCAGCAAAATCTCCAACCTTGACTTGGTGGGTTGAAGTGCTGCAGGCTGTAGAAGATGGGTGGATAGAGACCCCTGTCTGAGATGACCTTTTGATTCCCTTGCATGTCCTACCCAAGATACAGCAAAGTTGTTTGACTTAGTGACAACATAAGCTTTTTTGGTAACCCTTCTATAGATCTGTACACTGAGATTGGCAGGTATGTCAATGCTAATAATAAAGCAGAGGCAGACAATTTTATTTGGAAAGATATTCCAATAAACTCAGTTTGGAGTTTCCCAGTGCTAGAACAAAATGTCTTTCACTTTCAGCCTGAGCTAAGAAGGAAAGTCTTTGGAGGGTGCTGCAGAAATCAATAGCTTTTAAAATCTTTACCCCTTTCACCTAGTAGAACAACCTTGAGACTTGACATTTACAAATGTTTGCCAATAATTCCTTTAAGGGTAACCATGTTCTAAAGAACAGATAGCAATACTGGATGCAACTGAACTTCTGAGTAAGTATGGGAAATGAACTAAGTTGGATCCAGTAATCTACTAGTCCTAGGAAGCATATCTTCAAGAAAGGCACAGAGCATAGATGGGCAAGATCTCCCAAGCCCACCTTGGATGAACTTGGAAATCATCCAAGATCTTCCAGGATAAGAAAACTATTTTTTTTTCTCCTGAGCCCAACTCTCTCTGTCTTTAAAAATCTAGAACTGTGAAAATAGCCCTCCCTCAAATTCTCCACTTACTTTGTGGGTGGCAAAATAAGGAAGGTCATTGTGGCGTTTGCCCTCCTAGGTGTGTGACATCATACTGGGTTCAAAAGGAAAGGGTCAACTAATTGTAAAATGACTAACCTATAGGAACCCAAGGGGAGAAGTTAGAGTTGTTAAGAAGTCAGTTGAGAGTTAGAGAAGGGAGAGGGAGGATAAGTCTGTGGGTTGGGCTAGTTTGATGTGAGAACGTGAGAGAATCAGTTAAGAGGAGTCAGTTAAACAGTTGGGATAATCAGTTAGAAGGTATTAGAAAGGTATAGGCCGGTAAAGAAACTAAGATTAAGAAACTGACAAGAAAATTAACTGAGAAACCATATTTGTTAATGCTTACAAAATAAACTTGTTTATTTGATTTAATTTTAACAACTGTCTGGACTCAGTGTGTACCCAAGAGTAACGGGTTGGTGGCAGCGGGGAAGCGAGCACAGTGGTGGCGCAGGGATCAATAGATCGTCAAACGTCCGGGAACCCTGTGTGATTGCCACAGTCATTTCACTGAATATTCTCCAAGGGTGGACTGAAAATCTCCAGAGACAAGTTCATTGAGTTTGAGAGGGAAAACTTGAGTTTGAGAGGGAAGAATTTCTTTCCTCTCAGCCTTCCTTCAACCCTGCTCCCATTCAGTGTAACAGAAAAATGTTTCCCTAGTACAAATTCAGAGGCAGCATGGGCAAAATTGGTGAGGGGAAGTCCACCTATGAAGATAACCAAGGAAGAATGGTCTTCCTCTTCTGTCTTCAGAATTTTTGTTTTTGGTTCCTGCACCCTCTCAATTATGCTCCTATTCAAAGTAGTGAAGTAATGTTTCTCCATTGCACTGAATGAAGGGGACAAGAGGAATGAACTTGTCTCTGATTTGCATTTTAATTCAAGCTGGAGAAGAATTCGGGTCTTGAAATGCTTGTCCTCTGTCAGCTTTGAAACTCCTGAAGGTCTTCTCCAAACCACAGTTTGGAGAATTGTGATGGTTTCACTAGCATAGAAAACCACTGCTCCACTTCTTCTGGAGAATAAGAGCACATCCAGATGTATGGTTTTTTTTACCTCTTTGTGAAATGGAATGGCTTTATAGATGTCCTTCACCCTCCCAGAGCTAAATAAATAATACTATGACAAAGTGAATGCTGTCACTTGTAATGATTATGCAAGTATAGCAATTTTATTTTATTTGCAGATTTATAAACTGCTTCACAACCAAACATTACTGCAGCTGTGTACAGTAAAATACAGAGGATTCCTAATGCAGTAAACTACATTTGCTTTGCATAATTTATTCTGATTCTGCAAGGCTTCAGGAGGAAAGAGTTGCTTTGCAGACCACGGATACCTTCACCCCCTGAAATCCTAAGCTCCTTCTAGTTTCTACCAGGCATTGCTTATGCACTTCGGAGCTTAGCCTTTGTTTCTAATGTAACACAAGCTATTGCCATTCATTGTATTAGTAGCAATCCAACACACCTTCACTTACTAGAGTAAGGTGTGGCAATTATTGTTCCCCCTTCTCTTCCAAGAGATAGCTGCAGGAGCATGCACAGTAGGTTGCTTTTTAGGGTGGTTTGAATGGCTGCTCTCAGAAGATTCTGGCAGTCTCACCTGGCCCTGGGAGAGAGAACATAAGAGAACTCTGCTGGAGCAGGTCAAAGGCCTATCTAGTCCAGCATCCTGTTCTCCCTGTGGCCAACCAGATGCCTATGAGAAGCTCTCAAGGAGCAACTGAGTGCTACAGTGCTCTCCTCCCCATTTGCAGTTCCCAGCAACATTTGAGGCAATTCCTAACTGTGTAGTGCATCAATGACAGCTCCATAATAAAATCCAGAGTCAGGTCACCGGGATTTAAATATCTTGCTTTTCTAACACATTGCTTTAAAAAATCCCTCCACCTTAAAAACACAGACATTCACAACAAATTACTAATAAAATCTCATGATTAAATTTATGGCACATGACTGCAGTTCTGTGCATGGCTGGGAGTAAGCACCATTGAACACAGTGGTGCGTATTTCTGCTGTATAGGTTCAATTTTTAAAACACATTTGGTTTTAGCAAATGACATCCAGACAGCAGAAACGCAACCTTTTAATTAGCAATGCAAACAACTTTTTGTTATTTATTTTTGGGATTTTACAACAAAATCAAACAATCCCCTGTCTCCCCCCCCTCCCCTATGCATCCTCCCCCTTCCTCACATGCCCCCAAACCTCTGTATTCCTCCCTAGCCCCAATTGTGCTTAATCCCCCCCCCCCATCCCATAGCATTTGTATTTGTTTGTATGATCAGTGGCAAACCTGTACTTTCACTACCGATTCCCCTGACACATCTAATCTAAGGATGACCTGCTGGTTATGATGTAACAATGCAAGCAATCCAGAATTTACAGACATTTATAGACCACGTCCACACAGGATTAAAGTGTAGTATTTTGTCCCAAACTGCCCCACTGAACAAGCTTATATTAGCTGGCGAAAACCCTCTCCCATGCCCACACTTTTAAGCAGTTTGCCATTGCTTCTTTTTATCTAAGTTGTATATAAAAATAGGAGGATGTCTGTGGCAATTTAAAGACTTAACTGTATTTATTTGTAAAGGGAGTAAGATTTGCTAGGGCATACTTCCTCAGATGCAGGATGGGTGGCAACAACAACAACAACATAGTATTGTTGTTGTTGTTTAGTTATTTGGGCGTGTCTGGCACTTCGTGAGGCCAGAGCACGCCAGGCATTTCTCTCTTCCACTGCCCCCCTCAGTTTGGTCAGACTCATTTTGGTAGCTTCGTGAACACTATCCAACCATCTCGTCCTCTGTCATCCCCTTCTCCTTGTGCCCTCCATCTTTCCCAACATCAGGGTCTTTTCCAGGGAGTCTTCTCTCCTCATGAAGTGGCCAAAGTATTGGAGCCTCAGCTTCACGATCTGTCCTTCCAGTGAGCGCTCAGGGCTCCATTTCCTTAAGAATGGATCGGTTTGATCTTCTTGCAGTCCATGGGACTCTCAAGAGTCACGAAGAGTCAGACACAGCTAAAAGACTAAACAACAACAACAGTGGTACCTCAGGTTAAGTACTTAATTCATTCTGAAGGTCCGTTCTTAACCTGAAACTATTCTTAAGCTAAGCATCACTTTAGCTAATGGGGCCTTCTGCTGCTGCCGCGCCGCAGGAGCACGATTTCTGTTCTAATCCTGAAGCAAACTTCTTAACCCGAGGTAACATTTCTGGGTTAGCGGAGTCTGTAACCTGAAGTGTCTGTAACCCAAGGTACCACTGTACAGTGCTTTTTTCTGGAGGGACGCAGGGGTATGCATACCCCTAAACATTTTGTGAATCTAATGGGAGACGAAACTAAAAAAATTAAAATATTTAATTTTTCCCAGCGTGGTGAAGCGGCAGTTCCGTTGCTACCCCTGATGGCAGCCTTTGGCCCATTTACTGCATTTATTTTCCCCAATTTGAACTATAAAATGGTGATTTTCTTGATTCAAAATGAGAGTACACCTACACTATACTGCTTAATATTGATGTCTTAGATTGCTGTAACCTGCCATGGGACGTTATGGTGCAATATATATATAGTGGTACCTCGGGTTAAGAGCTTAATTCGTTCTGAAGGTTTGTTCTGTTAGGGAACTGGAGACAGAGAAGGAGGAGGGAATGGGAAGTTATTGGGAGAGACCTCCTATGATTAGCAGTTATTCGTCTTCAGGAGAGAGAAGACGAAGGGGGGTCCGGGGGGAGTGATTCTGAGAGGGAGGAAGGAAGAACTTCCGAGGGCAAGTACCTCTCGTCAGAGAGGAAAGAGGGGGGTTGGGCTTCGACGTTTATGAACTGAACTTGTGGTTTATGAACTGAACCACAAGTTCAAATAAGTTTATGCAAACTGAACTGACAAGTCAGTTTGAAAGAGAATTTAACATTGGTATAAGGGAGATATTATCCCAGCTAATTACAGTAATTTTATGGATGTCTATAACGTGTTCCAGGCGTATGTTTAAGCTGTGAATCAGTGTAAAAAGGCCAGCTAATATACACAATGGGATATTTACTCTCTTCTTTTTGACATTGTTTTTTTGAAATGCTTGAGGATATGATCACTCCTGTTTTAGGAGCTACCCCTTAAAAGGGGACCTCTCAATACTTTAAATAAATAACTTGGCAGGCTTCCATCATCTGCATGCTCCCCTCTTGTACTAAATATGATTTCCAGAGGTGGATGGAATTGGGCTAAATGAAAACAAGAAGTTAATGTTTTGTGTCACCATGTACACTAGTGACCATGGTTTTGTTCCCACTATGGCACATTGTTTCGATGATGGTGTGTCTTGTCAATACACAAGCACTTCCAGGTTTATCAATACACAAGCACTTCCAAAATGGGCTTCTCCTTCTGCAACAGGACAAGCCATGACCACACAGAGGCTGCTTGATGCCTGGCTATCCCATGGTGTGGCTCCTGCACATGTGAGGACAACAAATAGAATCAAGCGGTGTAAATGGGGTACAACATTATACTGCTTAATATTGAAATTTTTGATTGCGTAACCTGCCATGGGACCTTATGGTGCTAACCCAGAAATATTACCTCGGGTTAAGAACTTTGCTTCAGGATGAGAACAGAAATTGTGCTCCGGCAGCAATAGGAGGCCCCATTAGCTAAAGTGGTGCTTCAGGTTAAGAACAGTTTCAGGTTAAGAACGGACCTCCGGAACGAATTAAGTACTTAACCCGGGGTACCACTGTACTGCCTTTATAATAATCAGATCATGGTGCCTTACCCTGACACAGGAATGTAAGAAGCTGACTTATCCCGAGTCACAGGGCTCTTCAGGCCCCTACCAAAGAGATAACGGGTCTTGAACCTGGGACCATGTGCTTGTAAGGCAGAGGCTTTACCACCTCACCAGTTGCTCTGGCAAAGAAACTCAGTTTATGCAATCTGAACTCTGGTGAACTGAGTTGGCCTCTCTCTGCAGAGGAGCCATAAAGTATCCCAGCTGTGGCTAGAATGGGCTGAACCTCTGTGATCTGCACTGACAGGAGATTTTTTTTTAAATATTTTTATTGAGTTTCTTTTCATAAGTTCATAAGTTCAAAGGTATACAGAATAAAGAAACAAGAAACAAAAAATGGGAATAAAGAGTAAAAAATATAAATGTATAACAATTCAACTTTCCATAATTTGACAATACCAATTGGACCTCCCCACATCTTCCAGACCTGCGTTCTTTACGATAACAATGTCAGCAATTTGTTACCTTATTTCATGACTTACTGTACCTTTCAGTTATTATGTTTCTAATTTCAAAATGTTGTAACTCAGTTTTTGTACCTTTAAAATAAACATAATATGATTATTTCATATTGCCTCCTCTTCTTTCTTATCACTTAATTTACCATTTACTTAATCAAATTGCTAAAGCATATAATTTCCTAATCATGCACATTCTTAACATTCATACAGCTTATAATGTTTTTGCAAATAGTCTTTAAATTTTTTCCAGTCCTCTTCTGTTGTTTCCTCGTCCAAATCTCGGATTCTGCCAGTCATTTCAGCTAATTCCATATAGTCCATCAACTGCATCTGCCATTCCTCCAGTGTGGGTAAATCTTGTGTCTTCCAATGCTTCGCGATGAGAATTCTTGCTGCTGTAGTTGCATACATAAACAAAGTTCTATCCTTCTTTGACACTTTCTGGTCCACCATGCCCAGGAGGAAGGCCTCTGGTTTCTTGGGAAAGGTATACCTAAATACCTTTTTTAATTCATTGTAAATCATTTCCCAGAAGGCCTTCACTTTTGGGCAGGTCCACCAGAGGTGAAAGAATGTTCCTTCTGCCTCCTTACATTTCCAACATTTATTGTCAGACAGGTGATATATCTTAGCTAGCTTGACTGGGGTCATGTACCACCGGTATACCATTTTCATAATGTTTTCTTTCAAGGCACTACATGCCGTGAACTTCATTCCGGTGTTCCATAACCTTTCCCAGTCCTCAAACATGATGTTATGCCCCACTTCCTTTGCCCATTTATCATGGCAGATTTAACTGTCTCATCCTGTGTGTTCCATTTAAGCAGCAAGTTATACATTCTTGAAAGTATCTTAGTCTTTGGTTCTAACAGTTCTGTCTCTAGCTTTGATTTTCCCCCCTGGAAACCAACTTTTTTGTCCATTTTAAAAACCTCTTGAATTTGAGCATAATGTAACCAATCTCGAACCTTGTTTTTTAATTTATCCTGGCTCTGCAACCTCCAATTGTCTCCAATTTTTTCCAGTATTTCCCAATATTTTGGCCAATAGGCCTCCATGTTGGGTCTTTTTAGAGCCTTGGCTTCCACCGGTGAGAGCCACCTCGGGGTCCTACCCTCTAATAAGTCTTTGTATTTCAACCAGACTGCAAAAATTGCTCTCCTGACAATATGGTTTTTAAACAGTTTATGAACTTTAACCTTGTCGTACCACAGATATGCATGCCAACCAAAAGCATTATCGAACCCTTCCAGATCTAGGACATCAGTGTTCTCCAGCAAAAACCAATCTTTCAACCAGCAGAAGGCTGCAGATTCATAATACAACCTCAAGTCCGGCAGGGCAAACCCCCCTCTTTCCTTCAAGACAGTTAGTATTTTAAATTTTATTCGGGGCTTTTTGCCCTGCCAGACAAACTTAGATATATCCTTCTGCCACTTTCCAAAACATTCCACCCTGTCCACGATCTGTAGGGTTTGAAACAAGAATAACATTTTCGGCAATACATTCATTTTTATAGCTGCGATTCGGCCCAACAAGGAGAGTTTCAGTCTTGACCAAATTTCCAAATCCTTTTTGATTTCCAACCAACATTTTTCATAGTTATCTTTAAATAAGTTCAAATTTTTAGAAGACAAATAGACCCCTAGGTATTTCACTTTTTTAACCACACTTAATTCTGTTTCTTTCTGGTACCCATCTGATTCTGTAGGAGTCAAATTTTTAGTCAAAACCTTAGTTTTTTGCTTGTTCAACTTAAATCCCGCCACCCGACCAAACTCAGAAATAAGTTCTAAAACTCTTTTTGTACTAGATTCTGGCTCCTGTAGTGTTAAAACTAGGTCATCTGCAAAAGCTTTCAGTTTGTATTGTTTCACTCCGACCTCTATCCCTTGTACCAACCGGTCCTCCCTAATCATGTTCAGCAGCACCTCCAGGACTGAAATAAATAAAAGAGGAGATAGAGGGCACCCCTGTCGTGTCCCTTTTTCAATTTTAAATTCCTCCGTCACCACATTGTTCACTATCAATTTAGCTTTTTGCTCTGAATAAATTGCTTCTATTCCATTTTCAAACCCCCGTCCCACTCCCATCCCTTCCAAGTTTTTCTTCATAAACATCCAAGAGATGTTGTCAAATGCTTTCTCCGCATCAATGAAGATTAACACCGCTTTTGTATTCCTCTTAGTTTGCAAAAGTTCCAAAATGTCAATGATGTTCCTGGTGTTGTCAAACAAATGTCTACCAGGGAGAAAGCCTGCTTGGTCCTTGTGAATTACTTCATTAAGTACCTTTTTAAGTCTGCTTGCCAAGATGTCCGCAAAGATTTTGTAATCCACATTTAGGAGTGAGATGGGACGGTAGTTCTTAAGTTGGGTTTTTTCAGATTCCAGTTTAGGTATCAATGTGATGAATGCTTCTTTCCACGTTTCCGGTGCCCTCTTCCCCTCCATGATCTGATTACAGACCTCCATCAAAGGTTGTATCAAATAGTCCTTCAAAGTCTTGTAGTATTTGGAGGTAAGCCCATCCGGGCCTGGAGATTTGCCTAATTGCATATTCTGGATGGCACCTTCAATTTCCTGTTGAGTTATTTTGCAATTCAAGGTTGATCTTTTATCCTGAGATACTTTTGGTAGTCCATTAGTTTTTAAAAATTGGTCTATCTCAAACTCTTTCTGTGGCCCCTGTGCATAAAGATCTTTAAAGTATCTGTGGAAGCACTTCCTAATTTCTTCTGATTTCTGAACAATTCTCCCTTCAATCTCTAGATTTGTAACTGTATTTAATTTTTGTCTCTTTTTCAGCTGCCATGCTAGCAGCTTTCCACATTTATTTGCTGATTCAAACGATCTTTGCTTCATTTGTTTAATTTTCCATTCAATCTCTTGATTTATCAGTTTCGAATATTGTGCTTGATGGAATTTGATTTCTCTCAGCACCTCCTTTGACTTTGGTTTGGTTCTCAATTTTTTCTCTCCTTCTCTTATTTTCTCCAATATTTTCTCCTTCTTTCCATTCCAGAGTTTTTTCTTAATCGTATTTTGTTGTATCAGAAACCCTCTCATGACTGCTTTACTGGCATCCCAGATCATTCTCTTGTCTACCGTAGTGTTCAGGTTTATTTCAAAATAGTCTTTTAACGTTTTTTGGGCCTTCTTCACAATCTCTTGATCTCTTAGTAAGGTGTCATTCATTCTCCATCTGAAGGAACCGGTTGGAGTAAGTCTCAATTCCATTTTCAAAGCGTTATGGTCGGAGCAGGTTTTGGGGCAGATTTCCACCTTTCTAGTCTTAGGTGCCAGCCCTCTAGTTGTCCATATTTGGTCGATTCTTGTCCATGACAGGTGGGCCTCAGAAAAGAAAGTTCCTTCTTTACCTAAGGGGTTTTTTGTCCTCCATATGTCAATCAAATCCATATTGTCAGTCAGTTCGAAAAAAGTTTTGGGTAGTCTGCCGTCTGTTGTTAGATTTTGGTTTTGTGACTTATCCATGTTTGTTGATACCACCCCATTCATGTCTCCCATCATAATGATGTTAGAATAGTCCAAATAGTCCAGCATGGTCTCATGCAGCTTCTTAAAAAATTCTGATTTCCCGTCATTTGGTGCATATATTCCTAATATCAAAAATTTTTCTCCTTGTGTCTGAATTTCAATCGCCAGAATTCTTCCTTGTTGCACTGACAGGAGATTGACTCAAAACACACAGAGCAGCAACAGTTGTTGGCAAGAACATCTGGTGCACTTTGGTTTATGAACTGAACCACGAGTTCAAATGAAAACAAGAAGTTAATGTTCTGTGTCACCATGTACACTAGTGATCATGGTTTCTCCTCACTAGGGCACATTGTTTCGATGATGGTGTGTCTTATCAATACAAAAGCACTTCCAGGTTTATGTCTCCAAAATCTATCTTGGTGTGTCCTGTCCACATTAGTGTGTAGTGCTAGATGGGATCGTTGGGGGAAAGCAAATAAACTTCCTTCTCCCGAACCTCTAGCTAATGCATGTATTACTTTAAACCACACAAGAGCACTGTTTGTGTAGCAAGCAAGCCAGCATTTGCTCATAGTCTTTTTCTAAGTTAACTCCACCTGTAAAAGCTGAACCATTTTGTTGTTCTCTCCTAATAAGATGCCTGCTATTGCTCTCTCTTTTTATCTCCACTCATCCTGTAAATCGTTCTTGCCAAGATAATTTTGTTCCTGCATGAATAAAGCAGTAGAAATCCAGAAACTATGTGTAAACTTCTCAGTCTAATTCACCCAAGCTGCAAGGTTTCCTAACAGGGATGTATTTGTGCTACGGCTGAGCTCCATTATGGACCTGCCTTCAAGTTTATTTCAATTTTATTTCACATTTATGGGCATCTGAGGTGCAAGAAACCTCCAGCCAAGCACTCAGAGTATACAAGAAGCTCTCCTGCAGGAACGTGGTCCTGAAAGCACCTTAGAAGCAGAACCATTTGCCTCAAGGCTACATTACAATGTTTGGCAGGGGGAAAAACTGACCCCTGGTTGTCTTACATCACAGACCTTGTGCTCAGTAATGCCGTTATCATTGCCTTACTAATCAATGAAGAAAAAGGATACAGACTTCAGAGAAGTTCATTTCTTGATTATACAACCTTATCTACTTAATGGCTAATCTCATTTACTCAGAGAAACCTAGAATTCCTATTGGTGAAAGTCCATGTCTATGTGACCTCCTCAGAGTATATAAAATTGGAAAGCAAATTAATTCGTCTAGAGTCATTTCAGTCACTGTTAGCTGGTGCCATGGAGCCTCTAGGGACAGTGACCATTTTGATGATCATATGTATCTCTTGCCTTGTTTTCCTCACAGTCAGCAGAATGCCAGAGAATGCAAAGCAGCTGCCACCTGGCCCACCTCCACTGCCCATCGTAGGGAATGCTCTGCAGCTGAAGACCAACAACCTGGCCCAGGTTCTCCAGGAGGTAAGCCAAAGATGAGACCTTCCTCAACAGCTGTCTGTTGATGACCGTTACCTGTTTGCAAGCCTCTTTCCATCTGACTCTTTTGGAAGGGGACAATCCATTGTCAGTTTGTTTATTTATAGATGGTACCATCTGTGTGCAGGGCACATTTGCAGAGTATAAGGCAACAGACTCTGCACATTGACAGAGGAGAGGCAAGAGAGGGAGGGGAGGCATCCAGACCAGAAGAAAAGAATAGCAGAATCGCTGTGATTTCCGTGGCACGGACTTGCGCTTGGCTACATCAGCAGGGATGGGGAGCAGGGACTTGTCGCAAAGGCTCCACAGAAAAGAGTTGGACTTTGAGCAGGTCCCACAACTCCAGAAAGGGGGTTGTTTTATTGTCATTTTATTGTCTTATGCTTAAAATAAAAGCCATAAAGCCCCCTTCTGAGTAAAGAAGTTTAAAAAGGAATAGTAAAATTTTCATACTATATTAGACATGGGGCGGGGGCGGGTCCAATTCTCCCTCCACACATGGATGGTTTGGGCATTTTTGCCCTCTGAACATTTTTAGCCTCTGCTGGACTGTGTGGAGTTCATAGTCTTCTTGTAGTTTGAAAAGCTGCTCCTTTATATTCCCCAGAATGTGCTTGGATGGAAGATACTGTAAGAATTCCCTTAGAAAAATGAGTGTGAGGGAGACATAACAGAGTAGTATAATCATATTCACGGTATAGAGAAAGTAGACGGGAAAACACTTTTACCCCCCTCTCATAATGCCATACCCTCCCACATTTCTCCAATGAAAAGAGGAACATCCCATTCCATAACGATTTTACTATAGCCCACACACTTTACTGGGTTGCCCCAGCCACTCTGGGCAACATCCAACATATATAAAAACATAATGAAAACATTAGAAATTAAACAAAAAAACACTTCCCTATTCAGGATTGCCTTCAGAGGGGGTCGGATAACTCTATACCCTCCAACATTTCTCCAATGAAAATAGGGACAGCCAAAGGACATTCTGTGATCAAAGTGGGATGGCTTCTCTAAATCAGGGATGTCCCTGGAAAATAGGGACACTTGAAGGGTCTGTAAAACTAAAACTTGGAGCCTTCAGTTAAAGCTGAATGTTAGAAGATTTACAACACATGCAAGAAAGTAGTTCTTCATACAGTGCATATTGAAACTGTGGAATTCACTCCCAAAGAAGTAGCGATGATAGCCTCCAACTTGGATGATTTAAAGGAAATGTTCAGACAAAATTCATTGAAGATAAAGCTACCCATAGCTGCTAGCGATGATGCTGAACCTCCACCAGTTCCAGGGACCTGCAGGAGGGGAGCGTGCTATTGCACTCAGGTCTTGTTTTTGAGCTTCCCAGAAGAACTGTGTTGGCCACTGTGATAACAGTTGTGGACTAGTTGGCCTTCAGCCTGATCTAGCTGCCTTCTGTATGTTATTAAGTGTCATGTGGTTCAGATGCCCATAGTGAGTCTGGGGCAGCAGGGCTCTCCATCAGCTATATGACTCTCTCCTAACCCGCAAACCCACCTAGATGTGTGTCCTTCTCTATCTTTTTTCCAGTTTGGTGAGAAGTATGGCTCTGTGTTCACAATGTATTTTGGAACAGAACGGGTTGTGGTGCTGCATGGCTATGATGCAGTGAAAGAAGCACTGATCGACCGTGGAGATGAATTTGCTGCTAGGGGACGCCTGCCATTAGCTGATGCTGTCAACAAGGGATTAGGTATTTTATGCTGGTTGACCAATGGAGGGGGGGCAAAGAAAAATCCCTCTATTCATGAAAATAAAGCAAGAAAGGTTGCAAAGACAAGTCATTGCATCTTGAGATAAACATTCCTAATTAATGTTCACAATGGACAGTAGCAATAGATAATTAGCAGCCTTTTAATGGCATAGCTATATATTGGGCATTGCCATTTAAGAGAGAAATGAGCCACCTCATAAAAGTACTTAAGCAATATCTAGGGCAGTAGCGGAGAAAGGTGGGTGTGGTGGGTGTGGGCCGCCCTGGGTGCAATCCCTGAGGGGAGTGACATCGCCACAGTGGCGCCCCCCCCCCCGGGATGTGCGTTGCCGCCGGCACCCCCGGGACGCTCCCCGCCGCCATGCGCCGCCTTACACCCACAGGTAAGAACTATTGCTTCTTCATTATACTGGCAGCTTCAGAGAGAGACCCAGGCTCCAAGAGATGAATTATCAGTTAACATAAATATCGAAATATTGAAACCTCTTTTTAAGTTTTAGCTGCAAAAATGGACATTCTGCAAATGCAAACCTCCACTACGTTTCATACACAACACACACAAACATAGCATTTTATGCACATTAAACACAAATATTTTACAGTCAGGGCATGTATCAGAAGACTGGCCAGCTACTGATTCTGGAATAAGAAGGCACCAAAGTACCAAGTCTCCCGGTGTTCTGGAGCCAAGAATAAGAGCCTCCTGCTCTTCCAACCTGCTTCTTCTGCTCTCTCTTTCAGTCCATCCATCTCCTTTATGCCCATTTCCTCTTCTGCTTTCCAGGAATTATATTCAGCAATGGGGAGATGTGGAAGCAGCTCCGACGTTTTATCCTTACCACCCTGCGCAACTTTGGCATGGGAAAGAAAAGTATTGAGAAGAGGATCCAGGAGGAAGCACAGTTCCTGCTAGAAAAGTTCCAGGACACGCAGGGTGGGTAGCCACTGCCCTACAGAGACATAGGCTTATCAAGCAGACCCCCTTAAACGTCACAACAGATTCTGGGGTACATTACAACAGATTATTAACCACCACCTGGTCCTAGCTCACTGAGGGCTTCATACACACCAGTAATGCACTGAACTTACCTTGTCAATGTACTGGCAAACAATGCATAGCTTTCAGCAGGGGTGTAATATGCTGACACAGACTAGTTCCAACTAAAGCCTGGCTGCTGCTTCTCTATCAACTGCAAGAGTGCTCCGCAGATATTGTTGAATTCCAGCTGCTTTCAGCCCCAACAGTCATCAGTGGTTCAGAAGTTAGAGTCTAGCAGCATCTGAAGTGTTTTAGATTCCCTAGTTTTAGTCTAGACTTCACCAAGGCCTGCACCACTGTGGTCACTCTTTCCAATCTAAGGATATATTGGCTGAAGCTGAAAGAAAGCACCTTGGAAAGTCCTTGGAAGAAACCACTCATAGCCACTGAAGATGCCCATGCCTCCAGAATTGTGAGAAAGGCAGCTCCCTGTCTGACCACTGAGGCCAGGAGCCAGGAAATGGCAGCTCAGAAATTCCAGACTAGATTATTGCCTAAAACCTGTAATGGGTATAATTATTTTTTTCTTGTTCTCCCAGAGAAGCCCTTGGATCCAACCTTCTCACTCAGTTGTGCCGTCTCCAATGTCATTTGTGCAATTATCTTTGGGAAACGATACGATTATAATGACAAGAAGTTGCTATGCATGCTAAGCTTAATAAGTGAAAACTTTCAGCTTTTTAGCTCTCCTTGGGGACAGGTAGGTGCCATCTGGTTAAATGCATTCTTTCCGACAAAGTCTAAAGTTTACTTGCATGTGGAATATTTATTTTATGTAGATACTGCCTCTGGCTGTGGCCATTTTCCTGCTGTTTAAATGTCTTTCTTCCAGGCTTCTCATGGCCCATACTGCCTCTGCCTCTTAATATTTCTGTTAATGTCCTAGTTGTAGGCTTGCCATGGGTAACTGGTTGGCCAATGTGACAGCACGATGGGCCACTGGCCTGATTCAATAGGCTCTTCTTATGTTCTTATGTTTTTAACTTGGAGATCCAGTCAAGGCACACAATGCACCTGGGTCTAGTAACCAAGGTTTGACTTAACAGCAGCCCAGTGGAGCAGGAAGTAAAGCTTAACCAGTAAAACCCACAGGCTCAAGTTTATGACTGGAACTAATCACTTGGGATGTATATACACTGCCATTGCCTCTGCATCCAGTGTACTTCCACTACTGGTTTGAGAAGGTGTGAATACATGACGTTAGCCACAATCCATGTCTATCCTGCCTTGCTACATTTTAAGCCAACGATGTGTACACAGCCTGGTTTCAACAGGAGGAGCAGATGGGACTAAATTTGAAGATATATATGTAACCCCATAGTTCAGCTTTACACCATTTGGCTTATTTATATAGGGTCCAAGAGTCAATTCCTAGTAGCATCCCTAGTTAGGAATGGGACTCCTGAATGATACCCAGCAGAGCAGCTCCATAGGCACTACTGACCTTGAGAGGTCAATGGTCTCATTCAGTATATACCTTTTAACATGCGGAGTTTGGCGGAGGGGGGTAACTGGGTTGTTGTTTTTATTTTGATTATGCATTTTGTGGTTTTATATTTTGATTTTAGTCTGTGAACCACCCTGAGACCTGTGGGTATAAATTGAATAAATGATAATAATAATAATAATAATAATAATAATAATAATAATAATAATAATAATAATATAAGACAGCTTCCTACCCAGCTGTTGCGGTTTTGGCAGTGGGGGTGGGGGGAATGTTGCATGATTTTTCAGATTTTTCTAAAGGTACACATAGGTGAAAATAAAAAATAATAATCTGCGTATGACCTCTACAAACATTAGGTAGAGGGTGGGAAAGCACTAACTGTGGGGAAGGGAAGATAATACAATGCAGTACAATCAATGAAGCACCACCCAGTAATGCAGATGGGGAACATCTACATAGATTTGGGAGGCATTGGTAGTGAAAATGCTGGTGTGTGGACCACAGAGTTGAAATGCACACAAGGCAACAGTGGCCAACGTTATACTGAAGCCCGAGTGTGGACAAACCCTGACTGAGGTTGGTGCCAATGGGTCTCTTGTGGTGTTTCTTCTAGCTCTACAACGTCTTCCCTTCTTTGATGAAATGCATCCCTGGGCCCCACCACAAAGTGCTGAAAAACAACTTGGCAATCAGAGAGTTTGTTTTGGAGGAGGTTGAAGAGCACAAGCCCACTCTGGACCCCAGCTCACCTCGGGATTTTATCGACTGCTTCCTTATGAAAATGGATCAGGTAATCATGAAAACTCACAGAACTCTTCACGTGGGTTCTCCTGCCACTCCTGAAGCTTCCCAACCAGCAGACTTCCATCCAGCTTCTTGTGGGAAATGCCAAGGAAAGAGATTCCTGCCCACACCCCATTGGAGTAGATTCATTTCCCATTGCTGACTTGTTCCTGCAGTAAGTGGGAAGTTCTTTCTAATGATTAACCCTCTGGGCAAGGAATGTCCAGAGGAACGAGCTATAAAAAGCCTTGAGATAAGATGTGTCTTAGGAAGGGAGCTGGTCCCAGTGGTACAATTAAATTCTTGTTATGTTGTACTCAGAACAATTGAGTTGACTCCACTGACCGTGTTGTGTGTTTCTGCAGGAAAAAGGTAATAGTGCATCCCATTTCACCATTGAAAACTTGGCCATAAGCACAGTTGACTTGTTTGGGGCTGGAACAGAAACCACCAGCACCACACTGCGATACGGGTTCCTGATCCTCCTCAAATACCCAGAGATACAAGGTAAAACAGATGCGTTATTAGTACTTCTTATTCTAGTTCTTTTCCAGATTTATGTGTCACAGGTCCAAGAGGTGGCCACTTTCCCCAGGAAAACCCACTGTTCATCGCTGAATGTTAATAATCGCTGAGTGACATCAGCAGTAGGCAGAAGGCTTTCCTGGAGACAACAGTGGGGGTGGGGTGGGGGTGGACAAAATGCTCAGATCCATGCCTAGTAACCACAGACCCGTGCCTGGAAATCCCAGCAAAAATAGAAGTGTAGATGAGCTCTTATAGCTGACCATATTGCAAACCCTAGGATTATATGCAAACAGTAACAACTTGAATTTGGCTCAGTAGTGTACTGGCAGCCAGTGCAGATCCTTTAGATCAAGCATGTCCAAAGACCATTTTGGGGACCTAATCGGGCCTGCTAGTCAGTTTAATCCAGCCCCAGCGGCAGGTTATTTCCTGGGGGTAAAATACTAAAAAAAAGGTCAACAACTTTGGTTTACTTCATCCTTCCTTTCTGGCCCTCTTTGAAAAAGGTTTGGACACCACTGCTTTAGACAAAGACACAACCACAAGGGCCAGGGGCCAAAGGGCCCTCAGGTAGGATCAGAATCACTGCAGGACAGTGCCTCCAATAGGAATCTCTCTAAGCTGGACCATCACTTGCTCCTGTAACATCCCTAAAGCTTTTGTCCCGCTGGGCTCCTTTTGAATAGAAATTATATTAATATATAAATAATTGCAGTTATTATGTTTCCCTGTTTACAGATGGATTGCTGAAGGTGAGCTACAATAACTTGCCTGTGGTGACGAGTTAGTAGAAAGTTGGCATCAGAAAACAACTGAAAGTTCCAAAATGTGCAGAGCCTTGCAACCATTCCCACCGAGTTTCAGTTTCTTCTGTAATGTTTCCTGCACTGGTGTTAAACCTCATTCTTCCCATTGCAGAGAAAGTGCATGAAGAAATTGACCGAGTTATTGGCCGATCACGAAGTCCTTGCATAGCAGATCGTGGGGAAATGCCTTACACAGATGCTGTCATCCATGAGATCCAGAGGTTCATCTCTATTGCCCCATTGAGCGCCCCCCATTCAGTACTCAAAGACACGCCGTTCAGACAATATGTCATTCCAAAGGTCAGCTCTTTTCAAGGCTCTAAGTAGTAATAGTAGACTGCTAGCCATGATGGCTATATTCTACCTCCATGGTGAGAGGCCGCATGCTTCTGAATACCAGTGGGTGGAAACCACAGGTATTGAGAGTGCTGTCTTGTTTAGATTATGTTTAAGGGCTTCCCATGGGCATTTGGTTGGACACCATGAAAACAGGATGCTGGACCAGATGGGGCCACTGGACTGATCTTCTTATGTACAAGTAACGGAAGTAGTTTAGCCCAACTCCTAAAGTGTAGCTGGGCATCTTGAAGCCTGGACTTTGTTTTAAACACCCTATTGCCTTCTGAAGCTGCTCCATTCTTCTTCTGTATCAACAAAGTACCTTCCTTCCTGTTATTGCCTTCCCACACCATTCCTTTGGTTGTCATGGCCATCCAGCCCATTTCTTTGCACTCTCTGCAGGGCACTACCATATATCCAAGTCTGACATCTGTGCTACATGACAGCAAAGAATTTCCAAACCCCAAAGAATTTGACCCAGGACATTTCTTGCACAAAGATGGCACCTTCAGGAAGAGCGACTATTTCATGCCTTTCTCAGCAGGTAAGATCTCTGCTTCCTCAGTAGGCTACAGTCTTGGCCAGCTCAGGTCTTTCCCGTCTCCCTAATCGGCTGGTGTCGGGGCAATGAGGGGGAACCTCCTTCCTCCTGCAGCCTAAACTGGAAGGGCTCCCAGATTGTGAGAGAGGGGCAGAGGCTTCTGGGTCCATCAAAACTCCTTGTACCTTTCCTGTGGCCAGCTGAAGCAAAAGAAATGGTGAAAAGAGTGACTCTCCCAGGAGCTGTTCTGGAGCAGCACCTCTGCTCCTTTGGCATGATTGTTATTTTCTCCGTAACAGCCAAAGTGGTTGTTATGCATCTTACACTTTGGGTTTCCTTTGCAGGGAAGCGGATATGTGCGGGGGAAGGTCTGGCCCGTATGGAGATCTTCTTGTTCTTGACCACCATATTACAGAACTTCACTCTGAAGTCCATCATTGACCCCAAGGACATCGATCTCACACCGGTGTTGAGCGGCATAAGCAACTTCCCTCGGCCCTATCAGCTCTGCATTGTCCCTCGCTGAAAAGCCTGCCTCAGTAGGGCTGCACATGTGGAAAAGTTGCAGCCTGGCAAATCTTTGTTCAAAAAATCCGTAACACAATATCTCCTCATGTGTGGAGTCTTATCTTTTTACCTGACTAATTGTGGAACTTTGGGGATCTTGCTAGAGACTATTGCACATTGAAGACATTTTGTAAAAAAATTCATCTCTTTATTAAAAAAATTGCATGTCTATACAGACATTATGTACTATCTCTTAACAGGTGTCAGGGCCACCCAAGGTCCCAGCTCACAAGAGACCAATGCCAAGTCCAGCTTATGTACAAAAGCTTTTATTGAAGAACATTGTTAGCTCCACATCCGAGGCGCGTGACCCCACGTCTGTTAGGCTTAGACCGCTGAAGTCCCTTCTGAATCAGTCCCGCCTCTACACCAGTTTAAGAGGCTTGCGCTGGACCACCTCTTCCTCTCCTTCCTTTTCCGCAGGGTCTTTCTGCCCCCCTGGGTTCCCTCCCTCCGGGATTCCCCAGAGGCTGAATCCTCTGACGCCTGCTCCCCCCTCCTCCGTGCTTTGGGACCAGGCTCCTCCTCCGGGCTCTCCTCACTTCCGCGCGCCTCCACATAGAACTTGGCGCGCGTACGCTGCTTCTGACCTTCCTTTTGACAGTTACACTGCTCTCGGTACTACTCTCCGCCCCTTCCGGCAGGACGTCTTGCCCCGATCTCCTTCCCCTCTCTGCTTCCTGCTCTGCTCCGTCTGACACACTGGGAACTCCACCCCCTTCACTCCGTTCCGGTGGGGAAGCCGGTCCCGATCTCCAACTCCCACTGGGGGTTCCCCTGCTGCTGCCCTGCTCCTGACTACTCCCCCCTGTGGCTCCCCTTGGCCTGACCAGGGGCGCTCCCTTTTGGGAATCCTCCGATTCACTGGAGAGACTCATGGAAACCCTCGACTCATTGTCATCCTCTTCCTCGTCGCCCTGGGATCCTTCCCCCTCGCTCTCAGTCTCCTCCCTCATCTGCGCCTCTCTCCCTGAACCCCTGACAACAGGTAAAAAAAAGAAAATTATATAAAATAGAAAATTTATAAAGAAATAAAAAATAAAGAAGTAACAAAGATAAGAAACAAAGAAATCAAAAAAAGAAGAAGACAGAGTTATTTACATAGTAAAAGTACTCATTGGCACGATCCTTCCCATCCTTCTCATTATACTGTTTGATATAACATTCTTTTTGACACAGGTTTACATTGTATAATATCATTTCTTTCTGTTTTGTATACTTTCCTTTGATTTTTTTTCTTTACAAATATCACTCAATTTCTGCTAATATGGAGTTTTTTGTACAATAAAGTTTTACATAATTCTTAAATATTATCCGTTCTCTAGTTGTTTTTGTTTCGATATTCCTCTAACTGATCCCGTCAGTTTTGCTAATTGTAGATATTCTAACATGAGTATCTGCCAATCTGTAATCTCTGGGAGCATTTCATTTTTCCAATTCCTTCCTATAAGGGTTCTAGCTGCTGTTACACCATACATAAACTATGATCTTATATCTTTTTTAATTTCTGATGGTAATAGGAAAGTAGGAAAATCTCTGGGGTTTTTTTTTTTTTTAAGTAATTTTAAATAGTTTCTTAAACTCATTATAAATATCATTCCAGTATTTGCCAATGGCTACACAGGTCCACCACATATGAGAGTATGATCCTTCCTCTTTTTTACATCTCCAACAGGTTGATGTTTTTCCTTTATACATTTTAGCAAGCTTTTTGCGGGTAAGATGCCATCTATATAGCATTTTATGGTATATTCCCTGAGATTATAGCATGCTGTGAATTCAATGTCTGCCGTCCATAATCTCACCCATTGTTCCATAAGTTATGCCTGAAGTTCCATATTATGCCCGAAGTCCTGTGCCCATTTAACCATGACTGCTCTTCTTTTGTTTCCCATTCCAGAAGATAATCATACACTTGTGAAATAATTTTCTTTTTGTTAAGTATTGATTCTCTTTCAAATCTAGATGTTTCCTTTGCAATTTCTTGTTTTGAATCTATAGCTAGTCTTTGGTGTAGCTGGAAATATTGTAGCCAGTCTGTTAGCGAGTTTTTAATTTCCTCATATTGCTTCAATGTTGGCTTATCCAGAGAGCCAGTGTGGTGTAGTGGTTAAGAGTGGTAGTCTCGTAATCTGGGGAACCAGGTTCGCGTCTCCGCTCCTCCACATGCAGCTACTGGGTGACCTTGGGCCAGTCACACTTCTTTGAAGTCTCTCAGCCCTACTCACCTCACAGAGTGTCTGTTGTGGGGGAGGAAGGGAAAGGAGAATGTTAGCCGCTTTGAGACTCCTTAAAGGGAGTGAAAGGCGGGATATCAAATCCAAACTCTTCTTCTTCTTATCTACTTCTAAGACTGATGTTGGCCATTGCCCTTTCATATTTCTTTTTTAACTGCCATGGCTTCTGTGGATGACGAGAACAGGGGTATCTTGGGCTCCAATATTCCTTTATATTTAATCCATATTTTGTATAACGATTTCCACATTGAAGACATTATTGCAATGGACAAATAGCAGGATTTAGAAATTAGTCACACACAACAAACCCCATTCTTATCTTTCTTGCCTCTTCATGTGCATATGTGTGCAGCGGAGTAGCTAGCCGCTCGAGTGCCTGGTGCGGGGGCGTGTCCTGCAGCTGGGGGCGTGTCGAGCCACCCATGGGGGCAGGGCGAGCCTCTCCAACCAGTGGCGTAGCATGGGTTGTCAGCACCCGGGGCAAGGCAAGTAATTTGCGCCCCCTAACCTGTGAATTTTAGCACTGCAAGTGCGAGCCACCCCCCCCCCCGATGTTGCGCCCGGTGCGGCCGGCCCCCCTGCACCCCCCACGCTATGCCACTGTCTCCAACACTTGGAGCCTCTTCGCTGACTCCCCCTCAGCTTTAGGGCGTCTGAGGGAGAGGCAGTAGGCAGACGAAAGTCCCACGCTGCTGTTTCAGGCAGCGCGGAACCTGCAGGCCCCTAAGCCACCACCTCACTCCTAAAAGGTTTCGTGAGCCCAATTTTTTAAAAACTCATTTTGTCACACACACCCCCTCAGTGATGACATCTGAGGCAAACTGCAGCCCTGCACCCCCCTTCCTCCGCCACTGTATGAGAGTGATGGGTAAAATCTGACAAGATGGAAGCTTTTTAGCCACTGAGAAGTCTTGTTACTCTTTGTGCTAAATGAAGCCAGTCAGAGTGGAATGAACTGAGTCAACCACTGAGGAACTGGTGACCCTCAACGGTGGTTGGACTCTTGCACCCATCACCCCTGATGTTGGCTGGGGCAGATGGGGGCTGGAGTCCAGGAATATCTGAAAGGCAGCAGGTTCCCCATTCTTGCCATGGGGGCTCAGTTGGGACAACTCCCATAATCCCATTTCATTGGCTAGGTAGCTGGAGATAATGGGAGCTGCAGTCCAGCAGCAAAATCTCCAACCTTGACTTGGTGGGTTGAAGTGCTGCAGGCTGTAGAAGCTGGGTGGGTCAAGGCCCCTGTCTGAGATGATCTTTTGATTCCCTTGCATGTCCTACCCAAGATACAGCAAAGTTGTTTAACTGAGTGACAACATAAGCTTTTTTGGTAACCCTTCTATAGATCTGTACACTGAGATTGGCAGATGTGTCAATGCTAAAAATAAAGCATAGGCAAACAATTGTATTTGGAAAAATATTCCAATAAACACAGTTTGGAGTCTCCCGGTGCTACAACAAACTGTCTAAAAATAACTTTCACTTTTTGCCTGATCTAAGAAGGAAAGTCTTTGGAGGGTGCTGCAGAAATCAATAGCTTTTGAAATCTTTGCCCCTTTCACCTAGTAGAACAACCTTGAGACTTGACATTTACAAATGTCTGCCAATAATCCCTTTAAGGGTAACCATGTTCTAAAGAAAAGATAGCAATACTGGATGCAACTGAACTTCTGAGTAAGTATGGGAAATGAACTAATTTGAATCCAGAAATCTACTAGTCCTAGGAAGCATATCTTCAAGAGAGGCACAGAGCATAGATAGGCAAGATCTCCCAAGCCCACCTTGGATGAACTTGGATGGGAAAACTATTTTTTTTCCTCCTGAGCCCAACTGAGGCTCTCACTGTCTTTAAAAATCTGAACAGAGTGAAAATGGCCCTCCCTCAAATTCTCCACTTACTTTGTGGGTGGCAAAATAAGGAAGGTCATTTCACTGAATATTCTCCAAGGGAGGACTGAAAATCTCCAGGAGTTTGAGAGGAAAAACTTTCAAAGAATTGTCATAATTTCTTTCCTCTCAGCCTTCCTTCAACCCTGCTCCCATTCAGTGTAACAGAAAAATGTTTCCTTAGTACAAATTCAGAGGCAGCATGGGCAAAATTGTTGAGGGGAAGTCCACCTATGAAGTCCACCAAGGAAGAATGGTCTTCCTCTTCTGTCTTCAGAATTTTTGTTTTGGGTTTCTCCACCCTCTCAATTATGCTCCTATTCAAAGTAGTGAAGTAATGTTTCTCCATTGCACTGAATGAAGGGGACAAGAGGAATGAACTTGTCTCTGATTTGCATTTTAATTCAAACTGGAGAAGAATTCGGGTCTTGAAATGCATGTCCTCTGTCCGCTTTGAAACTTTGGAGAAGTGTGCTGGTTTCACTAGCATAGAAAACTACTGCTCCATTTCTTCTGGAGAATAAGAGCACATCCAGATGTATGTATTTTTCTACCTGTTTGTGAAATGGAATGGCTTTATAGATGTACTTCACCCTCCCAGAGCTAAATAAATAATACTATGACAAACTGAATACTGTCACTTGTAATGATTATGCAAGTACAGCAATTTTATTATTTTATCCAACATCCTGTTCTCACTGTGGCCAACCAGATGCCTATGAGAAGCTCTCAAGGAGCAACTGAGTGCTACAGTGCTCTCCTCCCCATTTGCAGTTCCCAGCAACATTTGAGGGCTATTCCTAACTCTGTAGTGCATCAATGACAGCTCCATAATAAAATCCAGAGTCAGGCCACCGGGATTTAAATATCTTGCTTTTCTAACACATTGCTTTAAAAAATCCCTCCACCTTAAAAACACAGACATTCAAAACAAATTACTAATAAAATCACACGATTAAATTTATGGCACATGACTGCAGTTCTGTGCATGGCTGGGAGTAAGCACCATTGAACACAGTGGTGCGTATTTCTGCTGTATAGGTTCAATTTTTAAAACACATTTGGTTTTAGCAAATGACATCCAGACAGCAGAAACACAACCTTTTACTTTTAATTAGCAATGCAAACAACTTTTTGTTATTTATTTTTGGAATTTTACAACAAAATCAAACAGTCCCCTGTCTCCCCACCTCCCCTATGAATCCTCCCCCTTCCTCACATGCCCCCAAACCTCTGTATGCCTCCCTAGCCCCAATTGCCCTTAATCCCCCCCTTCCCACAGCATTTGTATTTGCTTGTATGATCAGTAGCAAACCTGTACTTTCACTACTAATTCCCCTGACACATCTAATCTAAGGATGACCTGCTGTTTATGATGTAACAATGCAAGCAATACAGAATTTACAGACATTTATAGACCACGTCCACACAGGATTAAAGTGTAGTATTTTGTCTCAAACTGCCCCACTGAACAAGCTTATATTAGCTGGCGAAAACCCTCTCCCATGCCCACACTTTTAATCAGTTTGCCATTGCTTCTTTTTATCTAAGTTGTATATAAAAATATGAGAAGGTCTGTGGCAATTTAAAGACTTAACTGTATTTATTTGTAAAGGGAGTAAGATTTGCTAGGGCATACTTCCTCTGATGGGAAATGGGTGGCTACAACAGCATAGTATTAATATTAATAATAATATACAGTGCTTTTTTTCTGGGGGGAACGCAGGGGTAGGCATGCCCCTAAACATTTTGTGAATCTAACGGGAGAAGAACTAAAAAAAATAAAATATTTAATTTCTTCTCTAGCACGGTGAATCGGCAGTCCCGTTGCTACCTCCGATGACGACCTTTTTGTCCATTTACTGCTTTTATTTTTCCGGATTTGAACTATAAAATGGTGATTTTCTTGAGTCAAAATGAGAGTACCCCAAAACATTTCTTTAGAAAAAAAATCACTGATAATATGTAGTCAACTCAACTTCGTGGCCATTCAATTTAAGGTCACAGATAGTGATTACATTCAAAAATACAAGAAGCATGGCGTATGGCTCCATTTAGACTAAAATGAATAACAATTGATGGTTTGATTCTTTGATGGTTGTAAAACTGTTATTATTTAAATTATCTAATCTGAAGTCTCCGGCCTACAAATGCTTACGCTTTATATAAAGACAGTCCTTAAAATTCCCTCAGACTCGTTGTTTTTCATGGTGACAGACAGACACCCCCAACTTTGGGAGGGGGGGCGATGGTTTTTGTCCCTGTTAAATGCATTGAAGTTTTTGTTTCTATTTAATATTAGGGAGGCTGTCAGCTTACCTGGCTCAGTTTCCTTCATGGCTTTGCATCCGTTAGGCCCAGCCTGAGGCCTTGCAGCCTGTCACTTCCAAGGAAGTTTGTAGAGCCAGCTGGGTTATCGGCCCTTCATGGCAGGGTATAAATTCTTTATAAACACAAAGAAGTGCCGGCAAACAGGAATAAAGTCCCAAAGAAGCATGGAAAGTGTGATGTGACACAACAGAGAGATGGGACGGCCCTGTGCTGCAGCTGCGAACCTGCGAACTTGTCAATTTCCTGGCCCTGCCTGCTACCTGAGGGGAGCTCAGCCCCTCAAGAGGAATATGGAGTGGGCTTAAGCCCACAGCCCTCCCTCCAAAGTTAATACCTATGGTATCACTACCACCTCTGGGAGCAAATCCCACAGTTATTGTTTTGTTAAATAATTTTTATAAAAGATGTTCCCATGCTACAAAACTAACAAAAACGGGGGGGGGGGGAGTACATTTTTCATCTCCACTTTCAATTCATAAGAGTCTTTTTCGGTTCGTTTGCATGTACTTTTGTCGGGGGTGGGGATAGCATAGCTGTCAATGTTTCCCTTTTTTTCAGGAAAATTCCCTTATTCCGAATAGGATTCCTTACAAGAAAAGGGAAAAGTTGACAGCTATGGGAGTTATGTGTCCCTATTTTCCAGGAACTGTCCCAGATTTACCAAAGCCACCCTGGTTTCTTATTTGATCCCAGAATGTCCCCCTTTTCCTTTGTACGTCCCTATTTCTTCAGAGAAATGTTGGAGGGAATGCTGTTGTCCGACACCGCCCCCCCCCCCCAGCCGTCTGAAGGCAGCCCTGCATAGGGAAGTTTTTGGATGTTTAATGTTTTGTTACGTTTTTATATATGTTGGAAGCCGCCCAGAGTGGCTGAGGCCAACCAGTCAGGTGGGCAGGGTATAAATAGTAAAACAGTCCCTATTTGCATTGGAGAAATATTGGAGGGTATGCAACACTCAGCTTCAATGGATGTGCACAAGTTCTAGTGTTATGAAAGAGAAAAGCTTTTACCTATTCCCTTTCTAAACACCATGTATAATTTTATACACCTCTTACTCGTCTTTTCTGTGAACGAAAGTCTCACATGCTACAACCTTTCCTCATAGTTAACTTGCTAATAGCCTCAAATCATTTTGGTTGCCCTTTTCTGAAGATTTTTCAGCTCTGCAAGATCCTTTCTTAAGGTTGGCTTAGCCTGGAGCCATGAAACCCTACAACCCTGTGTCCTAAAAACCCTCACTATTAGCCTAAAGTAGGACTCTTTAAGAAATCTAAGCCGTTATCTGCTCTCATACAGAAACTTGACCCCAAGAGAGTGAGCAAGAGCGTTAGAGCCATGAAGCCATAAAGACCTGCAATTTAATTTTTAAATGCTGTATTATAATTTTTAAAAGATTCTGATGACCGGTTTTACAAATGCAGCAGAGGTCTTAAATGTGTTGACCTAATCTCATTAATTACTTGATGACAGTGGCAGTTAATATTCGTGTTTGAGTGATAAATAGAAGAGGTCGGTGAAGCTTATTATCAGTGTCATAAATCTCACACACAATTACATTAGCAGTCAGTGGTCCCCCCCCCCCCCCCTGAGGAGGAAACTACAGTAACTCATAAAAACAGGATATATGGTGTAGTGGTTTGTGTGCTGGATTAGGACTGGGAGGATTTGAGTTGCCCATTCAGCCCTGGAGAAAACCACTTGGGAAAACCACTTTTTGTTAGCCTAACCTGCCTCACAAGGCTGTTGAGGGAATAAAACGGGTTCCTTGGAAGAAAAGATGGATATAAATGTAACAAAACATTAATCCCAGCTCTTCCTGTAGGGAGAAGCTTTCTCTTCATAACCAGAAATAAATTCGACAACATGCAACCCCTCCTTTGCTTTAAACGTTTGTTCAGTCAATTATTTAAACTGAGGTAGACAAGCCGTTTGACATATTATGCAGAGGTAAACTCAGGTTTATCACAAAATGAAATCTCAGCAAGCAGCTGAAGCTAATCATATGTATAGTGCAAATAGGTCCCGAAAGCTGGGAGCAGGTTGGCTTCTCAGGTTCTACAAATGCCGGAAACTTAAAAAAGAATAAAGAAAATACTAAGAATATCATATAGTAAAAGGCCAGAGGCATTCCTTTTAGGAATTTTTAACGATATTCCAAAAGACAAAACTAATTTTTTCTTATATGCGACGTCTGCAGCAAGACTCCTGGTGGCTAAGTATTGATTGGAAAGGGAAACAGTTATCCCTTAGGGGAGAAGGGTTATGTAAGCTTTCAGAATATTTAGAATTAGCCAAATTGACAGATATAATAAGATAAAAAGCAAAAAGTGAAGTGAAAAAGGAATGGGAGTGCCTAAATGAATACCTTAAAAGCCAAGGTTCGAGGACAGAAATCTGGCTGAGTTTGGAATAACCTTGTGAAGTGAAAGGATAAGAAAGAGGGATTTATATCTAGATGCTAGGATAGAGATAAGGAAAACAGGAAGATACAATGAGAGGTAAAGGAGGTGCTGTGGGATTGGTGGAAGTCAATGTTTGTTTTCCTTTTCAGTGTTTATATTATTGATTTGTAAGATTTGGATTTGTTTTTTATATGCTTGTTTTTGTGTTTTGTGTATTGTTATTTTTCTTTTGTTGTGTGGAAAATACTAATAAAATTTACTATTTAAAAAAGAAGAAAGGAATGCATTTACTAGCTGAGGGAACACAAGGGGGTGTCAGGGGTGTGACTACAGCCATGGAACTTTTCTAAATTCAACCTCAACTTGCCATTGGTGTGGAAAGGAAAACCTCGCATTGACTCTCTAATAATAATGACACGTGAGGGGATGACAGTCAGCTACGCATTCACTCTTAAAAAATATCGGATCAAAACAACAACTATTCCACTATGAATGGTATGTGAGGAAAAGTCCCAAGTCTTCAGATAACAGCAATATTAGATACTGAGCCATATGCATTGCTTCAGCACTTTCTCTTCAAATCCTTAAAGAACCACCTTGCAAGGTGGTCAGTATTATGATTATCTCCATCTTCTCCCTGTTTCCTGAGGTAAAGTGGCCACTGTTTTCATGAAAGAAAGAGGAATTGGGTTAAGGAGCAGGCTATGTTCGGCGTTCCTCTCTCCCCTGACCTTATTCAGGGAGTTCCAAATAAAAATACTAACTAATAAAATAGGGATAACACAAAGCCTGACCGTCTAGGATGCTGCTTTGAAGTTACCAATAGAAATGTGGTGCTTTACCACCACCTAGTGTTGGTTTATGAGACCTATCAAAATACCATTTCGTGAAATAATTTCCCTTGTTTATTTTTGGATGGCATCCCCATTTCCGCTGTATTATTGGATAAGGTGAATGGGGAATGTGCATAGGCTATCCCAGTGTGATTCACATGACACCTCTCCCTCCAGTTGCTTAAAAAGCATGTGAGGGAGATGTTTAATAATGGGTGTGATGGCACAGCCAGTGGATTCAGCTTCCCCTCTCCTGATCATTGCCAATTTAAGATCAGGTCCAGCCTGTAATCCAGAGGAGCATCATCTTTGGAGGCAACCCCCATTTGATCAACTTTTGAAAGCCTTCATTTTAATAGCATTTGCAGCCCCAATACCAAAATCTGCATGTAGGCTTTAAAAATTGAAACTAGATACTGCTTGCTCAACAGAGGTAAGGTAAGGTAAAGGACACCTGGACAGTTAAGTCCAGTCAAAGCCAACTGGGGTTGCGGTGCTCATCTCGCTTTCAGGCCAAGGGAGCCGGTGTTTGTCATAGACAGATTTCCAGGTCATGTGGCCAGCATGACTAAACCACTACTGGCGCAACAGGACACCGTGACGAGTGCCAGAGTGCACAGAAACGCCGTTTACCTAACAAAACACGCACCACCATAGTGGCGTACATTAATAACCTTTTTTGACACCTGGGAATTTCCATCTGATTTATTCCCAACAAAAAGGACTCTGGTTATTCTGGAAAGGTGCTTTTAAACATTCCCCCCCCCCCATTCATTCTTATTTCCTAATAATAATTTCCCTTTTACATGTCCACCACATATGAAAGAGCATACCCTCAACCTCATTACATCTCCAGCACTTATCTGATTCAGTCTTATACATCTTAGCAAGTCTGCTTAGAGTTAAATACCATCTGTAAATCTTTTTCAGGTAGTTCTCCCTGAGTTATACTGTCATGGGAGGGGGAACTTTTCTCTATGCACATTCTCCAGTTTAGAAACTTCTATCATGGCACTTCTTACTCGCCTTATCTTTAAATGAAATCTCCAAATGCTGCTGATGATCTCCTAATGTCTGCAGATCAAGCTGCTTTCAAAGGCAGAAAGGTTTCAAAAAATAAACATCCAACCTACATCCAAACTCCGTGCGAGGGCAGTGACTTAAAATCTGAAGGTGCCAATGTTTATTACATCTGGGATTAGGTGTTTGCATTGTACGGCTCTTCATGGAACACCTCCTGGGTACAGCTATATTTGTAACAATGCTAATTGGAAATGTGGCCTAGAAAATAATAGCTCTATCAGTCACTTAACAGTCCCAGGAGTTCCTTTGCTTTTTGTAAGGTTGGTTTGAAAAGCTTCATAGCCTGAAATTGACAAGGAGATACTTGAAACTGTCAAGCAAAACCAAAGATTTGCACAGCCAATGTGGTGTGCCATCTGTCCTGCCCGTCCAGAACTCCTATGCATTTAAATAAGGGTATGAGAACAAGAAATCCCACTGGAGCAGCTATTTCTGAATTCTTAACAGTGATGGCAGAAGCTTCACTTCACTCAGGGTACAGAACTTGTGGCCCTCCAGATACAGTTAGGACTACAATAGCTGACCTCCAGCTACTGCTAACAAAAGACCCTCAATTTGGGGGATGGACTATTGCTCCAACTTTCTTTCGGAAGTCTTGAGGATCCAGTGTAACACAGGAATACTGCAGGTCCTTTTTCAGCAACCAGTTGGCATCCACCTGCCTCGAGAAACAATGGAGTGTGCCTCTGGGGGTGGAGTCAAATCACTGGGGAATCACAGCACCTGCTGTGGCTGCAGAGACCAGTACCTCAGAACTGCAGTCGCCTGCGTTGTTTTTGCTGTGTTAGCAGCACCAAAGTGACCCCTCCGAGGTGCAAGCCTGGGCAGTGCGTATGGAGGTTCTGGGCTGCCCAGAAGACAAGACCCCTCTCTCAGCCTCACTGATGTGGTCCAAAGGAAAGCAGAGCAATATATTTGGCACCAGCTTGACTGCAGGAGTTGCTGGAATGAGGCATACAAGGCGTCATCCAAGCATTATAGGGACTCAACTCTGGATTTGTGCAGGATTTACTCCTTAGCCTTTTCTTTTCCTGAAGCCATCCCACAAGGCAGTTTTACGTGCAAGCTCCTTGTGTCATGAATGAATTTCATTTCATTATTATTTTATTACAGATACTCCACTGAATATAGCTTCACAGAGCCTCCAGGGCAGCTGGCTAACACAAATAATAATAGAAATATCCCCTGAGTTTGAGAAAGGTATACATCTTTCTTCAGGTAGGAAACAGCTGTAACACAAACAAATTTTGGTAAACTATTCCAAAGTTGTGAGTGGTAGAGCATATATGTAACCAAATGACCTTGTAAAGATAGTCGTGCTTATCCTCCTACCCACCTGTTTTTCAGTCAGTAATTTTCCATTGCAAACTAGAAATATACATAACTTACTTGAACTGATTTCCTGCATGAAGTTTCTAAGTTGCTGAGGGCAATGAATTCTGAAAATGTAATTTGCTTTCGAACGCCTCCATAAAGCTACCCTTCCCCCTGATCTTTCTGTAAACAAGCAAACAAACCCACCTCTCCAGTGGATCAGGGATTTTCCTGAACAGCAAAAAGAGAAAGATGGGCTGTACCTTCTTCTCCCACAACCACTGGATATATTGGAAAGGCCAATATTGTCTCATTGCCTCCGTTTTATGTGCTTGGTGTGTAATAAAAATGCTAAGAAAAAGTTTTACAAATATTTTAATAAAGACTTCAGCTGGGCAAGTTAAGAACAGGAAGAAATTCATTCTCTAATTTACTTTAGGGTACAGTCTATCCCCCCCCGACATGTTTTAATTTCTTCTTTCCGCAGAAGAGAAGATTCCCCACGGCTGCTACGATTTAAAGCATCAAATGCTAATGCAAAATTCGAAGAATTACAAACATAGGGTTTTCTTTAGAAACGCATATGCAATGCCCTGCAACACCCTGCAACTTAAATGAATAAATGAACTTGATTAAAAGGATACAGAACTGATACACACACAATTATGCTTACCTACTCCTCTGTGCTCACTGCTACCTCTGCAGTTGCTTCCACACAATCCCAATCACGTGCAATGATTTCCACTCACCTGGTTCTCTCAGGTGGCATGTTTTACACAAAACTCAAGACACTGGACATCACCTGCATATCAGGTAAACTCAGCACCAAGAAGGACCATGGGGGGGGGGTGTCTGTAGATGCACGTTGACTGACTTGAGAGCAGCAACAGGAGAGGAAGCAGCAATCATTCTAGAACAGGTCTGTGCTTAAAAGGGGTCTGAGCATCCAGTGGCTGAGAAGGGGAGAATTAACTGTTCCTTATCTTGCACCCCCGAAATGTCCCATCACTTCTTTAACTTCTATGCATTTTGCTGTGGTTTCTTCTTCATCTTCTTCTTCGCTTTTGCTTTTGACATGGTGTCCAATGCAGACTGAGAACGTTCTTCCGAAATATCGGACAAGAGCAGTTTCCCAGACTGGGTTGGGTATTTGGTCTTCATCAAGCTTTTAAAAACGGACTGAGAGAGCAAGTGTTTCAGATGTTTCTTCATTCCCTTTAGCATCTTCTGTTTTTCACTCTCATTTTGCTCGTCGGGTCGGCCTCCTGTAGACACACACACAGGGAGGGGGGAAACATAAATCCCAGCACAAATAATCAAGAGGGGTTCTAGAAGTTTTGTTACTTAAAGCTGGGGGCTGGTGAAAAGCATAGGGAAATCTACTGATAGATCACTGGACAATTTACAGTACATAGTTAAGGGTTTCTGACTCCCAATAGTTAAATGATGACATGTAAAACAAGATTCATTGTACACCTTTAGGCACCAGGCAAAACCACTCCTCTTTAATCTTGCCTTGGCAAGATGAAACATGAACACCTGCTACACTTGGACTCCAAGTGCATTGATCCTTCAGGAAGCATTAAAATATGAGACTGGCATTACTGAGGTTTGCAGCTTTTTCTTTTTCTGAATGTCTGAACTAGCGCTAAGCTGTGCCCACTCTTGATGAGTTTGAATGAAGCTTATGCCTTACCTGCTGTCCCCCCCACTGCCCAACTTGTATACAACCTCAAACATTTTCCAAATGCATTTTAGATAAATACAAGAGTCCATAAATAGAGCTCTTTAGATGTGTGAAAGTACCCAGGTTATTGCCTTCATTGCTGCATCCAGGAGATATGCCCCTTATTACACCTTTCTCGGGGTGGTTCCTCCCTCACAAGCCCAAACACACACACACACACACACACACACACACACACACACACACACACACACACACTGCTACTTGCCTATTAGCTCATCATCATCTAAATCAAGCTCTAGCGCTTCTGCAGCTTGCTGGAGCCATGAGTTGTGCTGCTTCGCTCGGCTGTTGAAATATTCCATCTTCTCAATCTTTCTGGCCAAGTTCACCCGCTCCTGCAACGAAGCACAGTGAGGTTATGCAGGGACAGGACGTGGGCACTCAAAGCAGTACATGGACAAAGGCAATATAAGGGCTAAGTTAGACGTGGCACTGTTTTCACTGGGTGGGTCTTTCACAATTGCTTTTTCTTCAACAAATAGATGGTACAGGTCTGGGGATGTCTCTGGCCATTGTTATTATTATTATCATTATTAATATTTTATTTACCTGCCCTTCACCTTGTTAGATTGCTTCTCTCATAATAGCAGGGGAGATGAAAAAGCTTCCACACACTTTGCCTTTGTAAGGAATTCACGAATTCTAATGAACTCATGGGACCCTAGGTTAACCATTACTCCCTAAATTTTGCCATCCCTGTTATCTTCTGGACATACTTCAAGGTGATGGTTTGTAAAGTAACCCTTGGACCTCAGTCTACAAACATTACTGGCTTACAAAGGGGTCAAGCTGACTTGGAATGAGGAGACCACCTGGGTTGGAACTGGCACTCACTTGCAAAGTTCACTGGGTGATCTTGGGTAAATCATGGGCTAGTTTGTCCGGCTACCTTGTTTTGCAGGACTGCCATTAGGCCAAAATGGAAAGGGGGTCTAAGTACGCTGAACTTAAGCTCCAGCATGCCTTACATTGGTCTTTTATGGAACATCAGCAGACTCAAATGGGGAAGGAGGAAGCCAACAATTCTGAATTAGAAAAGCTTTCCCCAATGACAACAATTAGTTATCTTCCACTTGTAACATGGTGATGTACAAGCTCGCCTTAAGAAGTTTGGGTACAGTGTAACTTAAGTCAACCAAGCTCTGTGCATATAAACATATCCTATGTTTCGGTGGTTTAACTGGACTTTTGTTCAACTGCAATTATTAATAAAAAGATTGGAAAATTATTTGTAAGACTACTGCTGCTTCCTCTATTTTGTTACCCAAAACATTTGGGATGGAGCAAGCTACTACCTCAAAACAGACAGAAAAAAATAATATAGACCCAGCTTCAAATTACATAGCATTCAAAACAAGGAAAATGACAAAGAAACTGGAGGGGAAATATATTTATTTTTCACTGTTATTTTATTAATTGAATTTATATTCTGCTTATCCTCCTAAAGGAGCCTTTTCTACAATGCAAAGCAATGGAAGCGATTATTCTCCACTAAGTTATATCGGAACCACCAGAGCAATTCACAAAGTCTTTTGCCCTTAGCTTTCAACACATTTTAATTCAACCATTCTGCTAGATGAATGTTCTAGATGAAAAATGAGATCTGGCAGGGCGCTGCCAACATTAAGAGCTTAGAATGTAGGCACCAAAGAAAGTCCCACGCAAGTCTGCAAATGGGACATGGTGATTTATCTATGCCTATATTCCATATTTAATAAGGGATTAAATTATTAAAGCCGCAGAAGTGACAGCAGGGTGATGAGCAATTTGAAATTCTTAAGCAGCCAAATAAAGGAAAAATTAGTCCTGAAAAACATTCATTACCTGCAATCAACTACTGAAAACTAAGCTCATTAAAAACAGCTTTGATTTTAATGTCGCCACATAACTCCTGCTCTCCTCTTGTCTTTCCTCTACTTGTGATAACATAATGTCTTCTTTTCTGGTCTTCCAACCCTGGCTAGCAAGATCTAAAGGAGAGATGAGCACTGAAGAAGCTGAACTCTGGCTCTACTCGAGTAGAGCAGCACATATCTGTCACGGATGATTTGGTTTAGATTCCTGCATTGCAGGGGTTTGGACTAGATGACTCGTGGGATCCCTTCCAATTCTACAATTCTATGATTCTATACCCAACTTTATGCCACCCTGCTTTCAACAACTTGTCACAGGTGACCAGGACATTAGTGCAGGCTGGCAGAGAAGGGATGGATCACTATGTCTCTCCTCCACCAGCCCACTTGCTAGAAGCATTTTTTAAAACAAAAAATTTACAGCAAGCTTGGCTCATGAACAGCCATCTCAGTCAAAACCACTGTTCCAGATCTCACTTCCCAACCAAGTTCCAAAATCAGGTGTTAGGAACAGACATCTGTTACAAAGCCTTGAGCAACTGTGAAAAGCGCTGCGGTTGAGAAATAAAATAAAAACCACGAACACACTACTTTCAAAGGAAATATCTATTTCACCTTGATTGCCGTCATGCATTTTGTTTCGACGGGGAAAAAAGGAAGCTCTTCGTTCTTCTCCAGCGTCTTGTAAATCCTTTTGAAATTCATCATGTCGCTTGGGCCAATCAGAAGCAAGCTCAGGCCCTCATTGGCAGCTCTGGCGGTCCTGCCGCTTCTGTGCACGTAAATCTCAGAGGTGCGAGGAACCTGCAACAGCGAAAGAGATTAAGCACTTCTGTGGGAACGGGTCTGAAGTACACAAAAAGAGAACAATGCATAACGCTCCCCAGCAGCAAGCAATTTCACACCTACTATGGCACTGTTTCAGTTTATCTCAATGTGCGCTAACTCTTGGGAGATATTGGATTCCACAATTATGTGCAAGCCCAGAAATGTCAGAGATATCTGAAACGACAGGCTGGTTGGCACATGCCACAGTTACAAACAATGCTACTAACCAAAAAAAAATCATTTCTGCAGGGCTGAGCAACAGCAGAATAAAGAAGAAAGGAGCAACACTCAGAAGGTCCAAGTGTGTCTGTTCCTACATTCTCTTAAGTTTACCTAACAGACTACTAGTCTTGAGAACCTACATGGGAATATTTTAATGACAGTCCATCTATAGGTAGAAGAATGGAAAACATATAAATTATATTGTTGACATCTGTCTTGGAAGGCAATGGAGGAGTGCGCCTTTGTTATATACAGTGCAACAAACAGACACACACCTTGGCTTTAAGAATTAAAAAACAGTGTAAATAATAACCTATTCAGTTGCAATTAAGAGCTAAATTTGCACCATGAAGTATAAATGGAAAACTTGATTTTCAATCCCCCTTAAATCAATGATTTAAATCAGCTTCCCTGCCTCCCTGTTAACTGAAATCATCTTGATTTAAACCAATCCGCCATGCCTCTCTTTCTTCTTCTATGTTACAACCCAAAGACAGGCCACGAAGATCGCTTGTGGTCTTCAATTTACCGCCAGCCATCAATGTATTACAAATTCATGAACAGAGAACAGAAGTACATTTTCTTCTGGTACCTGGTAATGTATGACATGCTGCACGTGAGGAATGTCAAGACCACGAGCGGCAACATCTGTTGTCAAGAGGGCACAGCTGAAATTGCAGAAGTGGAGACAATGGTTGTTTTACTAAGGAAAGGGGAGGGGGGGAAGAGCTCCCTAAAGTGCATTAACACTGAATTCAGTATTACCAGAAGGCCAGATACAGTAACATAAGCAAAGTAGGGCTGTGTCTTAAGTACTGCAGAATGAAAAGAAAGACAAAAAAGAAGATAACCTATCTATTTAAGACTGCTTTACTTAGCCTGTGAAGGATGGGTGGAGAAACCTTCAGGGGCTACTGGTTTGTTTCCCGTTACAATTCAGACTGCTAGTTTTCACCTGCAAGTTTTTGGAGCAAGGTTATCTGAAAGGCTTCTTCCATGTCAGCCTGCACAGGTTTTAAGATCTAGGGGGGAGGCATCTGAAGCACACAGGGCAAATGTTCAGTAGAGAGCCTTCTTGATGGCTGCTCGCAAGCTCTGAAAAAGCCTGGGACACAAATTTTCACAGCCCTCTAGCAGCTATGGTGCATAGCTGTCAACTTTTCCCTTTTCTTGCGATGAATCCTATTCGGAATAAGGGAATTTCCATTAAAAAAAAGGAAAACGTTGACCGCTATGCTATGGTGGCTCATCTACCAGAAGCGATGTATTTAGCGATAGCTCTTGACATGTATACCTGATTCTGACCAAACTAAGCCTCCCGATGCAAATCATGTTCTAGGAGGCTTAGTTTGGTCAGAATCGAGTATAAACTTCCATAGTTAATGCTAAATAAGCTACTTCTGGTAACTGAGCCAACATAGCTGCTAGAGGAACGTGAAAATGTTTGTTCTGGGCTTTTTAGACTCGTCTACCCATGTACTATCTGAAACCAGATGTGAAATATATTGGCATTATTTTCAGTTCTCCTACCCACACTATATAAATAATTCTAATTTATCTTTTATAATGTTTTACCTGCTTTGGTTTTTTTTTTTACTTTGTATCTTTTTCATTTCATTGCAATTTATCATTTGATTGCAGGAGTACGTTACTGCTGATCGCTGCCTTGAGCAGCATTTGCTAAGGAAACCAAACATCCAACCCACGTCAGTCGCTCCAACTCACGGTAAGTTTGCTTACTCCCCTGCACAAAATAGTTGCCCTGTACACTAGGAGTCTAGGGGTGGGGGGGTGGGGGAAGATGCCTGGCCCAATTCCAGTGGCCCTGAGGGAGGAGCTGCCGCCGCCTGGCTTTCTAGCTGTCACCCTAGAGGCAAAAGAAAGGTGGAGTACACACACTGCATGTGCAGTCACAAAACACGGTGTGTCACCCCTTCTCTAGCCAGTCCTCAAGGACAACTAGCCGTTAATCAAAGCTATACAGTGTGTGTGATGACTACTCATCATAGATTCTTGCTTTGTCTGTACTGGTTGCTAGTTTTGTTTGTGGGAGCGATTCAAATCCTCAGGACTGCAATACCTCAAAGGCTGCCTCTCCCCACGTAAACCATGTTGTGTTCAGCACCTGAGGCCCTTCTTCGTGTGCCTCCTCCACATGAGGTCCAGAGGGCGGCAACACGAGAACGGGTCTTCTCTGTAGCAGCTCCCCAATTGTGGTATGTTCTTCCAGGGAGGTTCGCCTGGCACCTTCACTATATATATTTTAGGCGCCAGGAGAAAATGTTTCTGTTCAACCAGGCCTTGGGCTGATTAATATTCTACAGCCTTTTAAATGTGCCTGTGGGAAGGGTGTGTGTGTTACTGTTTCGCTGTTTTGTTTTTAATTATTCTGTATTTTATTCTGTGAACCGCGCTGAGATCAAATCAATCAATAAACGTTCCCATTCTTACTGATAAAGCCCTAGAGGTATTTGAAGGTCCACCTCCTATTCTTTATTTAATTCACAGCTTGACGTTCCTCCCTAAGAGTCCCCAAGGAAGTTAACAGCATCAAGTCAAAGTATCCAGGACACAACAATTAAAATGAAAGTCATGATACCCCACAGCCTAAAAACGCCAATCCCCTCCCAAAGGCCTGGACAAATAGAACTGTCTTTGAATTCCCCCCAAGCACAGCTAGGGGGTGGGGACTGCACCATTACCTCCAGGAGGGGTTCTGAACACGTGGTGGCCCACTACAGAGAAATCCCTCTTGTGCACTCTCATCCTCCTTGCCACTTGCAACAGCCATACAGCTTTCAGGGTGTCTGCCCTCCACCGCAAATTATGGGTTGCGGCATATGGAGAATATGGCTTCTTCAAGTACCCATTTAAGACCTTGCACACTAGTTCCAACACCTAGAACTGCGCCCAGTCGCTCCCCAGCACCCAGTGTAGTGCTCTCAAAATTGGAGCCATGTGCCTTTCTCCGGCAGCTCTGCTCTGCCCAGAGCTACTGCATTCCACTGCTGCAGCTTCTGGACCATCTTCAAGGGAAGCCCCGTGTAGAATGCACTGCAGCAATCTGCACGGGAGGTTGGCAGAGCATGGGTAACTGAGGCCACGCTATAGGATCCTGTCACTCAACTGTGTTCAATATCAAAGGCCTTGCTCTGTGTCCTACCTCCGCTGCAGGTGTAGCTGTTTGGCACTTAAGACAGGGCCTTCTCTACTGCGGCCTCCGTGCTTCCCACAAAGAACTCCTTCCCAAATTGGATCCCTCCATTTTAAGCTTTAGGCAAGTCGTTATTACTTTTCCCCTTAAACGTTTCACCCAGCTTTAAATTTACAGTTTTTCAGCGTTTCCTTGCTAATTGTGCTGCGGCGCATTACTCCATTCTTGTTCTCATTGTGCAATCCACTTTTGAAAAGCGGCATGATCTTAATCGATAAAATAAACCAAGGGGGGGGGGGGGAGAGAGAGAGAGACAGAGAGAGAAACCAACCTGTTGCGTTCAGCAAACCTCTCCAGGTTTTTCAGCCTTTGCTTTTGGTGCATGTTTGCATGAAGAGGCAGGAGGTTGCAGTCCAATATCGTCAGGAGGGCAGTGAGCCGCTTGATGCAATCTATACTATTAGCAAAAACCATGGTTCTGCCTGGGTACTGAAGGAGGAAATAATACAGGTAGTAGTCTTTCTCCTCTGTATCGCAGTGGATCCTGGTCTCGGTGAGAGTCTCCACGGTGGCCTCTTTCCTGGTCAAGTCTATCACTTTGGGCTTGCCCTTGATGCCAACTTTTTCCATCAGCATTTCCAGCTTGGTCTTCTTGTCTATTTTGACAGCTCTCTTCTTGTGGAGAACCCTAGTCGGAGCTTGGTGGATCAAAGTCAGGGTGGCAGAAAAGACAAACGTCTGGCGTTTGGGGTTATATTGCGAGTCGCTCAGCATTTCCAGCAACTGAGAGAGTTCCTCGAAATGCCCCCTCTCCACCATCCGGTCCGCTTCGTCGATCACCAGGCACCTGTCAGACGGACGCGAGAGACAGTTTTAAGACAGTTTCGTTTTGAGATAAGAGGAGAGCCGACACGCTTCAAAAGAGCCCTACCTGCTACGGCGCACACAGAAAAGAACAATGGCCTGCGGTACGTAAACAGAACCACAAGCCAATGCTTATTCCGTATGCTTGTATAGATACCAAAGTGGGGAACCAAGGTGCAAGGAAACAAAAGTCTGATGGAATTTGCACCAGCAAATTCAAGGACTTTGCTGTCGCAAAGTGACGACCGCTAGGCCTGGTGTATCAATGCATCTCCCAGGACTGGTTTGAGGGCCAGAGCACAATGGCGCCTTCACCTGACAGTAGACTGTGGGTGAAACTGCCACCACTCCTGACTGTAAGGTGCCAGAGCTGATGCAGATTGTTATTCCCTTAGCGCACTGGTGGCAGAGGGACTCTTTGCCGCCAGCACCTGGTAGAACAGGTTCCATCAGTGCTGTGGCCAGTGGAGGTCATTATTCCCTTGGCGTGCCACTGCTTGGCGCACCAAGGGAGGAATGAGCACTGGTGGAGGAAGAGGAGTGCGGGGGGAGTGCCCTGCCCCCGGCAGGGTGCCATTGCTGCTGCCCCCCTGCCCGTGCTGGGCGCCACGCCCCCGCAGGCAGCACCCCCCGCCCCCAGGACGCATGCCATGCCTCAGTGGGTGGCGTGCCCCACCCCCAGGATGTGCACCACGCCCCTGCGGGCGGCGCGCCCCACCCCAGGACGCACGCCAGCCCCGCCCCCCGGTGCCGGAGCATGAAGCTCTGCCACTGGGAATGACCTGTAGTCTGGGCCCAGAAGGAACCAGGGCGAAACTGCTGCCACTCCCACTAACCCGCAAATGAAATCTTAAATGTAGGTTGTGGTTGCCACCATGGAATGCCTAGGCACCATTTCTTTTCAATGGGATTTGTTATAATCATCATCATCGTCTTGTTCATTTCTATACCACTTAAAGAACAAATCTCAAAACGGTTTACAGCATACTGAAACGTCAAATAAAGCAATCCAGAATACAACAAATTCAGGCTTCAAGGAAAATATTTCAGATCCTTCCCTAAGTGACATTTTGCTTTCCCCAGTTGCCAACCCGGCATCCAGAGATCTCCAGGTGATCACAGCTGGACCCACGGCAGTCGCAAAATGCACCTGGCGCCTGGCTGATTTCTAATACTGGTCGCCACTTGCCAGTGCCTGGAAATTTGCTTTGAAACGTGGCATGAGCTGGGTGGAGGGGGAAATCTGGTAAGTCAGGCCAATTATGGAAACCGTTTCCATCCTCCGCCCACCTCAATTGTTCTGTAGTAGCTTCATGGTCTCTGCTGTTCATCTGAATGAGCCACAGTACGTTCAGGTAGTTGCAACAGAGCTAAGTGGTCCAAGTGCAACATCAAGCATGCGTAAGTATCCCCCGATTCTCAAAGCAGCAACTGTGAACTTCAAGGGAAAGCCCTGAAAGATCCTGCAAAGTGTTTATTGCAGAGGTGGCTAACCATGGTGCCCTTGGTTTTGCTGAACTCCAAATCCCATCAGCCCCAGCGAGAACCACCAACGGTCAGGGCTGCTGGGAGCTGTAGTCCAACAACATCTGGAGGGTGATACATTGACTACCTCTGTACTATTGCTTAAGAAGGAAGTATTTTAGCATTGATGATCTTAAAAATACCCAGATAGTATTTGTTCGTTTGAGAGAAGGAAGACATATTTGAAAAGGGATCTTGAGTACCTGAGTTGCCGCAGGTTTGAGAGATGTGGCTGCTTCTCCTGTATTAGCTCCCACAGGCGCCCCGGGGTCGCGATTACAATCTCGGGCTTCCTTTTCAGAACTCGCTGCTGCTTCTGAGATGCCATTCCTCCAACAAGAATGGTTGCCTTAATGCCTAAAAGACAGAAGACCAACAGGACATTAAGGTCCCTGGAGCACTGTTGTAGCAGCTGTATTTCATAAAATTTTCTAGCATGAAAGTCATGAGATGCTGCACCATGTTTGTAAGAAATCACTGGATTTACCTCTCCTCTTTTTAGGAGCACAAACCTCCACAAAAGTATTTCCCAAAGTTTTTTTTTTAAAAACCAACAAACTACAAAGATGACTGCATCTCCAAAACAGCATTTATCCCGTATTCAAGATGGTGTACACTCCTCCTAGTAGTGTATCATTTTAAAAATCCTTACTGATGCGATGCTGAGCTCCCCCAAAAGTGGAATTCTCAACCTGTATAAATTATGCAAATAACAACCACTCTTATTTTGAATAATTTATCTTGGCTTTCTAGTTGTGTGAGAAAATGAACCGGGCAGGTCATTGAAGCGCCACCACCAATCACTGGACTTCTTACTCAACCACCTCTCTGGGTTCTCAGATGTCCACAGGCCATGCCTGAAGACACCTTCAAACACAGCCTCACAGCAAGGAAGGTTAGAAAGCTGCATTTCAAAAAAGAAAAGAAAAAAACCCAAGGATTTTCTCAGGAAACTGATTGTGCATACGAGTACCGTAGTCTGTGCTTTCCCTGCAAAGAAGACAGAAAACAGTAGCAAACTTTCTCTGCAGAGCATGCTTTCATTTTAGGAAAGGGGAACTGAACAATGTACTTCAACAGTAAGGTAAGTAATGGAAGACAGACCTTTATATGTATGTTAGATGAAAATAAAAACTGATTTTATATATGCTATTGTCTCATCTCTCTTCACTGTATTGTAGAATCACTTCCAGATGCATCATAGGAAGTAATTCACAAATGAAATAATAACCACAACAATAGCATTGATGGATGGCCATCTGTCATGGGAGCTTTAGTTGAGATTGCTGCATTGCAGAGCGTTGGACCCATGGAGTCCCTTCCAATTCTATGATTACCAGGAATTGACATTACCTGTGAATCTGTTCACCGCATCAATGTGATGCTTCACTTGGACAGCAAGTTCTCTTGTAGGAGTCAAGACCAATCCCAGAAGAGGATTGTTTCTATGTGCAGCAGCATTAGGTTTTGGGGAACCCAGATCACGTTCTGCACCCTCCAACACCTTCAGGTTTCCTGCTGCCAAAGACTTGTCACCATCGCCATCGTCATCGCCACTAGCTTCACCCCCATCAGGGCTCAAGCCTCCTGTATCCACACTCTCTTCCTGCTTGGGTACCTCATCCTCACCATCCTCTCCTTCGTCAAGCTGGCTGTCCCTTCCACTTGCCAGTCCTGTTGACTTGCGCCACTGCAGAATGGAATGGATCATTGGAATGGCGAAGGCAAGAGTCTTACCACTTCCTAAACATGGACAAATGAAACACAGGTTAGAAACCTAGGAACACAAGAGGAGCCTGCTGGATCAGGCCAATGGCCCACCTAGTTGTCACGGGGTTGCCAGGGTACACCTTTCAGGAGCGGGAACAGTCAGAGGGAGATAGAGAGGAAGTGACGGATGGGGAAGAGGGAGAGAGCCAGGAGGCAGGAAGGCTCTCTGATGCTGAAGAAGAGCCCCAGAACCGCACAGGAAGTTCAGGAACAGATGGAGAGCCTGTCCCTGTGCCGTCTACACAGGAAAGGAGAGGGTTAAAATGCAAGGATCAGAGACGTCCCATGAAACTTCCCTGCCTTTTCTGTTGAAGGAGAAGCCGGAGAAGACAACTCCCCGAATCTGAACCGGACGATTCGGACGCATGATTGTAATGTGCTGCTTGTACATATGTAAAATAAAGGTAAAGGGACCCCTAACCATTAGCTCCAGTCGTGACCGACTCTGGGGTTGTGGCGCTCATCTCGCTTTATTGGCCGAGGGAGCGGGCGTACAGCTTCTGGGTCATGTGGCGCCACCCGCATCCCTCTCTTAATTAAAGCCATGTAAATATATGTAGTTGCCTTATAATGAGTCAAATTGGCGCTTCTTAAAGCAGGCACCTGTCGTTGCTTATCTCACCAAGGCACTTCACAGTGGGTTCCTTTTCAACAGTAGCAATTAATAAATATAAATCATTGTGAAATCTTTTGAACAGATACATATTTTTTAAAACCAACAAATAAGTGCCTGGACTCTTAAAAAGTATTGGTTCCTTCGTAGGCTGCTAGTCTGTAATAAGACTCATCGCAAAGCAAAATGGATACTGTGCTTAAAAAATATATTAAAAATTGCAGTGGTTTCTGGCCTGCTTGTTGTTGGGTGTGCAAAGGCTGCTCTGAGGCTTCCACCATCCTAAGGTAACATACATAGCAGTGTAATGCTATTGACGTGCAACATGTGTACTTGGTTGGATTTTTCCTTCTATTCTCTCTCTCTTTTTTTAAAAGCTCTATAAAAGGAATTGTCTTAATTGACAGCTCTGATCAGCGCTCTCCACACACAGAAATGAAAACTAGGCCAAGGACAAACTGCATTCTACTCAACTCATCTCTCGTGATGCAATTATCTGTTGCTGCCATTGACATTTTAACTCCTTCTGTAGGAAATATGGAGTCACTAACCCAGTGGTTTCCCTCATAAGGAGTGGAGGGACTTTTCCCAAGTGAAAACTGGCAAACAGGAGGGTCTCTCTTAATCCCTGCCCCCCACACCAAGCGCCCCTGCGCATATGCCCCAGGTCTTGTGGTAAAGGTTGTTCACCCAGGCTGGCCTCTGAATCTGGAAGACAGTCCACCTAGGGAAGGGGGAATTGGCAGACATTTCTTCTATCACACCAATGCTCCCCCTCAGTAAGTGTTGAGGTAATGTGAATTCAGGGGAAACGAAGTTGGGACCTTCTCAATTCAATAAGCCAGGGGTGGTTAACCTGCAGCCCTCCAGATGTTGCTGAACTACGAATCTCATAAGTCCCAGACAGCATGGCCAATGGTGGAGGATTATGGGAGTTGTAGTTCAGCAACATCAGGAGAATGGCTCTGTAGCTTTAGCTCTCAAAAAAAAATGAACGATTCTCTCCCCACCAAAATGAAACAAAACCGAGAGGGGAGTTGCCCAGAGCTCAAAAGGGGACAGGGTGCAATCTGTCATGTTGACAGACAGGTCTTGGCTTGAATTACAGATACAGTGGTGCCTCGCAAGACGAAATTAATTCGTTCCGCAAGTTTTTTCTTCTTGCGAGTTTTTCGTCTTGCGATGCACGGTTTCCCATAGGAATGCATTGAAAATCAATTAATGTGTTCCTAGGGAAACCGACTTCAGACCAGGTCCGGGGACAGTCTGTCCCCCGACCTCTTCTGAAGGCTGGGGGGGGGGACAAGGGCTTTTCTTCCCACCACCAGCATTTTAAAAAACCCCGGGACAGCGGAGGGCTTCTCCGCTGTCCGGGGCGATCTTAAAATGCTGGCGGGCGGCATTTTAAAATCGCCCCGGGACAGCGGAGGACTTCTGGACCTCTTCTGAAGGCTGGCGGGGGGCAAAAGTCTTTGTCCCCCCTGCCTGCCTTTAAAAGCCCTCCTGGGAAGGCAGGCAGGGGGGACAAAGACATTTGCCCCCCGCCCTCCTTCAGAAGAGGTCCAGGACCTCTTCTGAAGGCTGACGGGGGCGAAAGTCTTTGCTCCCCCCCGCCTGCCTTCAAAAGCTGTCCGGCCAAGGCTTCGCGGACCTCTCCGCAAGCAGCGGCAGCGCTGCCGCTGCTTGCGGAGAGTTGCCGGCATGCCGAAGCCTGCGCGCGCTGAGATCAGCGCGCCCAGGCTTCGCGGACCTCTCCTGCCTTCAAAAGCCGTCCGGGATAGCGGGAAGCGCTTCCCTGCTATCCCGGACTGCTTTTAAAATGCTGGCGGTGGGGAGCAAAGCCTTTCGGCCCCCGCCAGCCTTCCTGGACCTCTTCTGAAGGCCGGAGGGGGGGGGGAAAGGCTTTGCTCCCCACCGCTAGCATTTAAAAGAGGTCCCCGGAGATTTCCCTATGGGCTTTCGTCTTGCGAAGCAAGCCCATAGGGAAATTCGTTTTGCGAAGCGCCTCCAAAACGGAAAACCCTTTCGTCTAGCGGGTTTTCCGTCTTGCGAGGCGTTCGTCTTGCGGGGTACCACTGTAATTATTTTCTCAGGGCACTCCAATCACAATGTAGAGGTCTCTTACGCTTCTAGGGAAGAAAAGTTGAAATCCCAAAGTCTTAGGGGGCATGGGGAGCTCACACACTCCACCAATAAACCTTCTACCACCACCTTATGATTCATTCTGAAATTCAGAAGGCTTCATCCCCTCAGAAGGGGTGGTGATGCCTGCAAACTGCATCCAATTCAGCCAGAACATCATAAAAGTAATAGACTTTTCCTTTAGTTAAGATTCATCAAATTTTAAAGATGCCCTTCATGAAAATTCTCTATTGGTCTACAATTTGGCAGGCTCACTGCATTCCAGAAGGGCATTTGTCTCTCAAAATTTTATCCACTTTGGCCAAAAAGGGGGAAATGTTATAGTCACTGCCGGTTCCCCCTTACAGTGAAAAAGGAAAACACAGAGCTTTGTTTTAGGCATAGTAGCTTAGAAGCCAGAGCACAGACTGAAAAAGAGAGTACAAAGCAACTCGGAACAGACTGGAATATTTAAAAACACACAAACACGCAGATACGAGTTGAATCTTAGTGCCCGTGCAGCTGTCTGTGATTTGTTACTGACAATTGGCAGGTTATAAGAATTCATATTTGATGCCTGCCAAATTTAGCGGAGAGAGGCCAACAAATCTAATACACTGAAATTGCCATATAAAATTTTACAATCAAAAAGCACGTTTCAAAGTTGAAAATTTGCACTTTTGCTTTTAACTTGTATTTTATTCTGTGAACCGCCTTGAGATCTTACGATGGAGAGTGTTATATAAATTTAATAAATAAAAATAATAAATTGTTGTGGGGAAGAGGGCATTGCTGGTCTTGCCTACAGCAGTAAAATGTCTTGGGCCGGCCCTATCCTCACCACTGATGTCCTGTTGGCCCTCTTCAATTTCACCAGCCCCTGCACCCAAATATTTTTCACCCACAAAAGAAAAAGATGAAATTCTCAGCACACTGTACTTTGTGCTCAATTACCAAAATCCATGCTTCTTTCATTTGCTTATGGAGGTACAGAATCAACACAACTTGGACAGTGGAAGTGAAACAACCACCGTAGCAATGAGTTATACCTGTCTCCGCAGCTCCAAGGATGTCCATGCCATCTCGAATCGCAGAAGGCAGAGCCAGGGCCTGAATCGGAGTTGGCGCACTGAACCCTAATTCACTCAGTGCCTGAAGAACAGGCTTAGGAACGAAAAGGCCTTTCCATGCAGACATGTCCACTTCCTGACCTGAAGATAAAGACAGGACTTCTGCCGTCCAGTTTTTAGCCTTTTTAGAAGCTTTAGCTGGTTCAGCAACATCTTGGGGAGGACATGTTTTCTTCTTCAACTCTCTCTTCCTCTTTTTCTTCGCTTTCCTTTTCAGGATTGTGGTGTCTCCTTCCACTCTCTCATCTTGCTCAAAGCTAGGGGTGGGCTCTTTACATTCAGCCTCCTGCTCAGTTGTTACCAGTTCCTTCACTTTGGGTTCATCACCACTCCTCACCTCCTGTTCCAGATTTTTCTCCTTCTTCCTCTTCTTTTTGGGAATTGTGCTATGTTCTTCCTCTTCTCCAGGCCTCCTACTAGATTTTCTCCCCTTGGCATTTTCTTCTCCCGCTTTTGAGGAAGACACCAGATTATAATCGGTAAGCTCCTCAAAGCATACTAAGCCTCCAAGTTGCTCGTTGGCAAAGAGATTTGGGTCTATCTCAATGGGCTTCCATGTCCCTGTCACTTTGATGCCTCTTCGCTTAAGTTTGGATGGAGTCTTAAACTTACTTGAACCTCGCTTGAGCTTCATGACTGACCTTCAAAGAAGAACAAAGGAAAATATTTCAAAAATGGCTATCAGTTAAATTCATTATATAAAGTACATAACATGAAATTGCACAAAAGGAAGAGATAAAAGAAAAAAGGATACCACTGTGCACTGTTTTAACACTTTATGCAATTATTAAATCTTTTTTTAAAGTGACTCATAATGCAGAAAAAGTGATATATGGCAGTACATCATGAAATTTGTTGTTTTTAGAATTAATAAACAAAGTCTGTTTGGTGCTGCTATAATTGCTTGTAAAAAAAGCCAATCTGGATATTAAAACCATGTCCCAGATTTTCTTAAGCCAATCAGAATTTCTGTGGTTTTCAAGGATTGAGCTATATATTCCTGCCACTGTCAATAAATTTAATATTAATTGTAAATCTACTTTGCTCTGCCTCTTCTTTGATTTGATGGAAGGGTATATCTTTATAAACTGGACTAGGCAGGTGATGAGGCCATTTCAAATCAAAATGTAATTCTCTGCAACTCCTAACTATGAGCATCTCTCCTTCATGCAATCAGCAGTCCAGTTTCTCTTCCCCTCTTGGGTCCTCCCTAAGTTCATTCAGACCATTCCCACCCTCCTTTCCTAGTCCTTCCCTGCTTCCCATGCCATGCTACCTTCTCCCAAGACCCTGTCTTTCCCTAGACCAGAGTTTCCCAACCTACTGCATTCCAGATGTTTTGGACTACAACTCCAATCATTCCAGACCATGGGTGAGCGGGGATTTGAACCCTGGTCTCCCTAGCCTGACACCCTAACCACTATTCCAACAGCATTTAGAGGGCACCACATTGGCTAACTAGCACAGACCTTCTCCTTACAGTCGTCCTTACCAGCCTGCTAAGTCCATTCATATGAAAAGTGACAATAGCTACTAGGACGTTTACTGTTAACATTTATCTTGGGGGCTGGGGGAGTTGAATAATCACTCATGTGAGCAACTCCTACAGCAACATGTCTCAATATGCCCTTCATAGGCTTGTGTTCTCTTCCTGGTTCTTTGAACATTTGGTTCTACATATTTTGTTCTGAACAACAATCCTCTCAGATTTGGTAGTGACTGTATTTTTTTAAAAAAACTTTCAGGCAGCAAGCATGGACAACGCAAGCTATAACTGGCAGCTGTGGCACTGGATTCATTAGACTCAAAAGCTGGTAGAAGATTACATGTACAAAAGGAATAAAAAATTTCCTTCTGAAATTTGCAAAGGGAAGACATGAAATGAAGTGGTGCGTTGTACTGTCAGCTGCATATTCCCTTATAAAGGATCCTAAACATACAGCTGGGCATTCACAGAATCATAGAGTTGGAAGGGACCCCGAGGATCATCTAGTCCAACCCCCTGCAGTGCAGGGAATCATAATCTGAATAATATTTATTTGCATCAGCCACTGGCCGTAGCAATAAAATAAAATAAAATGTACTGAAGACAGACGTAAAAGCTTAACTGTACAAAATACATTTACAATGCAGGATCTTTTGCCCAACGTGGGGCTTGAACCCATGACCCTGAGATTAAGAGTCTCATGCTCTACTGACTGAGCTATCTCAGGCATTTGACCAGTCCCATAATGGTCACAATAAGGTTACAGCAGGAGGACAAATGCTAATCAACAGGTTTGACACTTAGATGGCCCTTACAGTGGTATCTTGAATTACAGACGCTTCAGGTTACATACGCTTCAGGTTACAGACTCCGCTAACCCAGAAATAGTACCTCGGGTTAAGAACTTTGCTTCAGGATGAGAACAGAAATCGCGCTGCAGCAGTAGGAGGCCCCATTAGCTAAAGTGGTGCTTCAGGTTAAGAACAGTTTCAGGTTAACAACGGACCTCCAGAACAAATTAAGTTCTTAACTAGAGGTACCACTGTACTAGCTGGACCATAAAGAAGGCTGATCGCCGAAGAATTGATGCTTTTGAATTATGGTGCTGGAGGAGACTCTTGAGAGTCCTATGGACTGCAAGAAGATCAAACCTATCCATTCTTAAGGAAATCAGCCCTGAGTGCTCACTGGAAGGACAGATCCTGAAGCTGAGACTCAAATACTTTGGCCACCTCATGAGAGGAGAAGACTCCCTGGAAAAGACCCTGATGTTGGGAAAGATGGAGGGCACAAGGAGAAAGGGACGACAGAGGATGAGATGGTTGGATAGTGTTCTCGAAGCTACCAGCATGAGTTTGACCAAACTGTGGGAGGCAGTGGAAGACAGGAGTGCCTGGCATGCTCTGGTCCATGGGGTCACGAAGAGTCGGACACGACTAAACAACAACACCACTGTACTAAGAAATAATGACATCAACTTTTTAAAATTGTGATATATTATTTTAATTCTGCCCATCCTCCACAGGACCCACATTATCAAGCATACTACCCATTCCCCATTATTCTCCTTGGAACAGCCCTGTGAAGCAGGCTGTGCAAACTGTGTGCAACTAACCCAACATCACACCATAAGCTTCATGACTGAATGAGGAACCGAACCAGTCCCAGTGGCTTCTGTAACTGATGGCAGCTTACTCACAGAAGCTTGTGTGCCTGTTTGGAAATGCCTGCAGTTTCATCTGGTAGCCAAGGGGGTACATTTTTCCATGCTCCTAGGTCCAGCCCCCCCCCCCCCCAATAGGGCTAGGGAGCTGAAATAAAAGAGTGATCTTCTACACCTTTATTCAATGTTAGCCATACTCAGAACAGACCCACGGAAATATGCTGACTTAAATAACTGAAGTCCACTGGTTTCAATGGGTCTACTCAGAGTATGACTCAGCTGGCTATCGCTCAGGGGCTTACTTCAAATATCTGAGTATTTAACATGGTTAATTGTCCAACATGTCAAGCCTAATCCTAAACTACAGTTTTTGTGGGATTCAGTGTCCAGGTTTAAACATACAGTTGTTAAAACAGGGCTGCAACTTTGGGAAAATAAGGCAGAAGTACCCACATTAACAGATGTACAATAGGTGGAAATTAAATAGCTGCATCTTTCTCCATCCTATACTGTACCTGCAATGATTTATTTGGGAGGGGGCACTGTTCACATCAAATCTGGCTGTCACCTATGCTAAGGTCATGTGATTTTAAAAATATATTTTTAAAAAAATATATATTATTGTAAACCCCTGTGATTGATATTAATTTATATATTAATAAACAAACAAACAAATAAATAAATAAATAAATAAATAACAGAAAATGTTATTTACCCCAACCAATTTGCAGGTGAACAGAGGACAAGGAAGAATAAAAAACAGAAATGAACTGTAAGTGTTCGGCTTTCTGAGTAATACCCCTCCCCACCTTCTCACTATATAGAAGGATCTGGCAACTTCTGTTTCAGTGTATCTGAAGAAGTGTGCATGCACACGAAAGCTCATACCAAGAACTAACTTAGTTGGTCTTTAAGGTGCTACTGGAAGGAATTTTTTTTGTTTTGACTATGGCAGACCAACACGGCTACCCATCTGTAACTGGCTTTCAGAGAATGAGAGACTTTCGGATCTCTGCTAATCAGCAACCTCCCAATTGACCAGTCCACCCAGTAAAAGTGGTACGCAACAACATTAAGTTGTGAGCTTGCGTCCAACACGCACCCAACTGCACGGATTAACAGTTGACCAGGAAGCCATCCTAAATATGTTTTATTCAGAAGTTTATTCAAAACCGGGGATTTACTTCCAAGTACTGAGGAGAACAATCTCCAAACCACCACAGCGCCATGAAGCTCAGTGGGGTGAACCCCAGCTGATCCCCCTCCCCAGCCGTTTCTCAACCAATCTTACCGTTACTGTCGCGAGATTAAAGGGGGGGGGGAGAGGGGAGAGAAAGGAAGGAAAGAGAGAAGGTATATGCCACTCTAGGCTCCTGAGAGGAACAGCGAGGCATCAAAGCGGCAATAACAAGCATTTTTAAGGATGCAGCCTTATAAATGGTAATGAAACTACAAGAACAGTAAATAGCAACCTCGATTTTGCTTCTTTGGGGTCTGCCGTCCGTCCTTTCCTGCTACCCGCCCCACGCGGTCATCTCCTTCCAAATTCTTATTATATATTCTTATTAGTTGAACTTATTAGTCGCTTGTCACCCAAGGTCTCCAAGAGACTTACACTGAAATATCTATATGCATAAATATATTACACCACACAAATCTCTACGACTGCCAAAAGTAATCCTTGCCTTCCTTCCTCCGCTGGCCTCCGAGGCTACTTCTGCGCGCTTGCCGGGTTTAACAGCCCAGCGAGAGCCGTTTGCACCCGCCGAGAAAAGTCCCTACGAAGAACCTACCAGACCCTGCACAGCGACGCTTCCGGGAAATCCCACCACGTGGGAGCCTCACGGGGGCGGCCATGATGCCATGACGTCATCCCTCAGCGCCGGGCTCGCTTCAGAACTTTTGTCAAACTGCCTGCCTGGCTGCCTCTCCAGCATTGGGGAAGGCTGCGGTTGCTGCGTTGGGGCGGTCATGTCTCTGTGGGAAGGGTGGGGGAAAGCACAGGATGAGGCATCCGATTCTGCTGGTTGTTGTTATCCGATGGTCGGTTTAGATGAGCGTTATTGCTCTGGTATGTTGAGTGGAGTTTTGGAGGAGTTATGTTATCAGGAAGGGCTCTTCCCCACCCCCGTTGCTTAATTATGGCTGTTTTATTATTGTTGTTGTTGTTGTTATTTTATCCTCAGAGAATGTTCAGCACTTCATTAGCTCGAGTAACCGAGGCATAAAGGTAAAGGGACCCCTGACCATCAGAGTCGTGACTGACTCTGGGGTTGCGGCGCTCATCTCGCTTTATTGGCTGAGGGAGCCGGCGTGCAGCTTCCGGGTCATGGGGCCAGCATGACTAAGCCGCTTCTGGCGAACCAGAGCAGCGCACGGAAACACCGTTTATCTTCCCACCGGAGTGGTACCTATTTCTCTACTTGCACTTTGATGTGCTTTCAAACTGCTATGTTGGCAGGAGCAGGGACCGAGCAACAGGAGCTCACCCCATCGCGGGAATTCGAACCACCGACATTCTGATCAGGAAGTCCTAGGCTCTGTGGTTTAACCCACAGCGCCACCTGCGTCCCTCTCCAGCTAATCACAGATTAACAGGAGGATGGTACTGCACGCTTTCTGAGCACTTGTGCTCTCATGCCCGTAGTCTCAGTCTGAATCGTTTGGCCCTGTATTTTTTCTTATTAAAAGTTGCTGAAGTCTTTTCACCTTGTGTTGTTGTTGTTGCTGCTGCTGCTACTGCTACTTTTAAAATTGATTTTATTAATTATTGAAAAGGAGGGATGAGAAATGGCATCCAAAAAACATTCCCCCTCCTCCCAAGCCCATTTCACAATTTTATTTTTTTAACAATGTCCTATATAGAATAGCAGATTGAAGCAGTAAAAATGTCAAAGTGTATTCAATAAAATAAAATCATAATTTCCTAAGTTGTCCATTTTCTTAATGTTACCGTCTTTCACGTGACCTATTTGCCCATTTTTCCATAAACGCCAGATTCAAATCTTGTGCACAACAAACTGCGAATAAATCCACATCCATCTACTGTTACTTGTCCTTCACCAAAAGGTCCAATTCTTGCTATTTCAAAATGCAATATTAAAAACAGTTTAAATCAAATTAGTCACAAGAATAGGGCAGGTTCGGGGGGGGGGGGACCATACATAGCTCAACAGTAGAACATATGCTTTGACTACAGGATCAATTCTGCCTTTCCACTTAGGGGGGGGGGGGAAACAGGTTGTAGGTGCTGGGAGAGATCTTTTTCAGGGACACTGGTGAGTAGCTGCCAGTCAGAATAGCAAATACTGGGCTTAATGGATGAATAGTCTGGCTTGATTTGGACAGCTTCCTAACTCTGCATATTGTGCATTGAATTCATTTATGGTGCTGGCTGGGCTTTGCAGAGGAGTAGAACTACTGTGGCATCTGCAGCCCTCCTGTTCAGGATAGATATGGCAAAAGTGCAGGCAGGATTATATAGGCCTGGATTAGATCTAATACTGTCAAGTGATAGCAGTGGAAACAGCTTGGTTGCCCCAGATTCCAGGAATGCCCTTTGGTTGGTTGGTTTTCTTGCAGATAGCTATCCCAACTTCAGCTGGTGGGGAGTCAACTGGGAGAGGTGGGCAGATAAACCTCACCACCTAATCCACCTACATTCTGTTCAGTGCTAAGTGTGTGTGCATTGATTTGCTATTGCTCGATCATGGGTTTAAAGCCCACGTGAGAGGGTTGAGGAGCATCACAGACCAGTCTTGGTCCCTGCTAATAAACCTTGCTGCTACATCTCCACCTTAACAACTATACATTAGGTGAGCATGTGCAGGAGCCCTGTGCATGTACCAATGCACATCACATTTCTCCATCTGAGAAAGGACTCTGACTCAGGATACCATCCTTACACAGAAGAGCTGTGAGTGTCTATGTCAGTAGAGTCATACCTCAGATTACAGACGCTTCGGGTTGCGAAATTTCGGGCTGCGCACTGCGCCGAACCCAGAAGTACCAGAACGATTACTTCTGGGTTTTGGCGCTTGCGCAGAAGTGCTAAATTGCGACCCATGTGGGTCGCGGGTTGCAAACACTATGCGAACATGCCTCCCGCACGGATCACATTCGCAACCCAAGCGTCCATTGTATACACAAGTCACCCTTCTCATGGTTGCGGTGTGGCTGGCCTGCTAGCCTCCTGACATGTTGGACGGACATGTGACGGGCTGATGGAGCAGCAATTCTTACCTGCAATCATAGTTCTACTGAGTCAAGTGGCTGCCAAAGGCCCATCTAGTCCAGCATCCTGCTCTCACAGTGGCAAGCCAGATGTTTTTGGGACTCCCCCAAGCAGGACATGAATGCAACAGCAGTCTCCCCCATCAGTAGCCTTGGACAGCTGTGAATTTCCTGGAATTCTCTTTTCTGCCCAGCTATAATGGGAGCAGCCCCATCTTCCGCTGCATCCAGTAACCTTAAAATAGTCCTCACCACACTGATAGAATTAAGGAACAGGGAGTGCAGAACTCCTCTGGAGTGCTGTGCACTTATATCATTTCCCTTTAAGTGTCTGCTGTTCTGACCCAGCAAGGCTGTTAATGTTCTTAATACAATGGCTGTATGGATTTGAATGTCACTTCAAGCTTCACCTAAGAAAGAACCATGTTATTTTCTCTTACTTTTCCTATTGTTCTCCTTCTCTTGCCCTCCCCGCACCTCCGGTGTTTTTCACTGAGAGAAGGGGCATGTGGAGAGTAACATGATGAACGGAGGGGGGGGGGGGAGTTCCAAGTAGCTAAAGTGCACTGCCAGAAGACACAGCATGTTATTTTCCCCTGTATGATCGAGAGCATTTTGCAGGTTGATCTTGGCAAAAAAAATATCTACGGCTTAAATTATACACCAGAAACAATGGAGAGTTTTTGAGTTAAGCATGAAGACAGACAGATGGCCGGAACAGCTTCTCTTATACTATGACACATAGGCAGAGACAGCAAACAGGAGATTTCTGGAAGGGAAAGGATGGGGCCAGACAGTGAAATGCAATTATTGCAATAATTAGTATGATTTCATCTCTCTAAGACTATCTCCAGTTGCTTCTCAGTCATTGGGGTGCTTGAAAATTATTCCTTGATGCATCCATATTAGTAAAGAGAGGCTGAAAAGAAGCACCTTGAAACCATTTTCTGTCCAAGAAATCATTACTATACATTACCTTAGAGGCACAGGCATAAGGAGATTGAACCACTCTGCCAACTCTTTGAGGAGGACTGTTCAGGTGGCTTCTGCAACTGTGCTTTTAACAGAGACTTGATATGCAGGGATTATGCTTTTCAGAGCAGGAGAAAGATTTTATCATCTGCTAAGGGACGCGGATGGCGCTGTGGGTAAAAGCCTCAGCGCCTAGGGCTTGCCGATCGAAAGGTCGATGGTTCGAATCCCCGCGGCGGGGTGCGCTCCCGTTGCTCGGTCCCAGCGCCTGCCAACCTAGCAGTTCGAAAGCACCCCCAGGTGCAAGTAGATAAATAGGGACCGCTTACTGGCGGGAAGGTAAACGGCGTTTCCGTGTGCTGCGCTGGCTCGCCAGATGCAGCTTTGTCACGCTGGCCACGTGACCCGGAAGTGTCTCCGGACAGCACTGGCCCCCGGCCTCTTAAGTGAGATGGGCGCACAACCCCAGAGTCTGTCAAGACTGGCCCGTACGGGCAGGGGTACCTTTACCTTTACCTTTAATAGCTACAGATCAAGCTGCTGTTACAGTAGGGTAGCCATGTGTCCAACTTTACAGCCCTCTATTTCAAGGGAGGTCAAGAAGGTCCTATGAAGGGCTCTCTGGTCCTAGTCCAGTTTAAAAATAACAAAACTAGAGAAAGAGGAGCAGGGGATTTGAAGATGCCCATCAGCAATTACCATCCGGATAGGAGACTGAGCAGGCACACAAGCCACTATCTTCTCAGTTATGGTGAGATGTGTTTCTAGTAATTATTCTAGTAATTATTTATAAATGTGCATCTATAAATATAAATTAGACTATGCAAGGTTTACGTTAATTTTTTTGGCCACTTTTTTGTGTGATGCATTCCCCCCCCCCTTTTTGGCAACACATAAGTTGCCCTATGTTATAGGCACAGCTGCAGAAGCCCATTGGAAAATTGGGAACCCTATTAAAATCTATCATAACAAAGAACTGATGACCCCAATTTATTATTTGTTTGTTTTGCAAACTGGCACCTTGCCTGGCAGCTCCTCAAAGTGGATGACGCAAGTCCAGTAAAAATGAAAAAATGCAGAATTAAACTCAACATAAAAAAGACTTTGATCTACAACATGCTTACTGACACTTCCAAATAACGCTAATAGCATTGTGAAACAGGGCTTGTCCTTCAGAAGCCATGCTGGCTCTCCTTCAGCAAGGTTCATTATATGCTTGTCAACTTTTAAAAAACAAAACAATAAATTCCACCAGTTTTCGCAGGAAAATGTTAAGCTAACCAGCCTATAATCTCCAGGATCCCCCCGCATCCTTTTTGCAATATTGGCGTTACATTGGCTTCTTTCCAATTCTTCAGAAATGGAGACTGATCTGAGGGACAAGTTACGTGTTTCCGTTAGAAGATCAGCAATTTCACATTTGACTCCTTCCTCCTTGAAGCATTACGCCTTCACATCGACAGAATTACATATCATGCCAGTTCTTCAAAGTACAATACACTTTAAAGAATTTGAAAGTTGTAACACTTGAAGTTCCTAGTCTTCCCTACCAGCTGCACAAACATTGTTACATAAAAAGAATTCAGGGCCTTAATGAATTAAACAATTTTTTTGTCAAGCCTCTTCTTTGCAACTTAACTGGAAAACGGTTTCCACTTATAATTTTTCAATGCTATTACAATCACCTTATGAGGAAATCCCTTCCACAGAAATTGCCTGTGTCAATTGATTTTGAACCTCAAGGAGACATTTTCTTTTGAGAGACTGGCTCACATTTTTATTTATTTATTTAGTGGTTTTATGCAATGCGATCTTGTGCCACCTTATTAACGGGACATCAAGGTTTTATGATAATGATTATGTTTGTGTTTCTTAAATATTCATTGTGTTTTGTAAGCCTCCTTGATTTCAGCTTAGAAGAGACGGTTGAAATTTAGAGAGCAAATGATGAATAAAAATGAGGCCCTTTTTGAAAGGCGCTTATAAAGCCTTAAGGGCATCAGTGAAACAAAAAAATTCACAATAGTCCAGAATTTAAGCGCCATACTATTATAACTTCTGTCTGAGCCATAATGCCTGGCTTCAAGTTATCAAAACGTGTTCATGATTGTCTCCAACTCAATATTAACTAAACAACCAATATCAAGGTTCTTGAGTCATGAACCAGATCTCTTGGAGGAAACTGATTTTCTAAATCCATTGCAGTTGGGGTTTAGACCTGGTTATGGTACAGGAACTAACTGCATTCATAGAATCTTAGAGCTGGAAGGGACCCAGGGGTCATCTAGTCCAACTCCATGCAATGCAGGAATCTCAGCTAAAGCATCCGTGAGATGGCCATCCAATCTCTGCTTAAAAACCTCCAAGGAAGGAGAGTCTGCCACCTCTCAAGGGAGTCTGTTCCACTGCCAAACAGCTCTTACTTTCAGAAAGTTTTTTAAATGTTTCGTTGGAATTTCCTTTCTCAAACTTGAAGCCATTGCCTTGAGTCCTACCTTCCAGAGCAGGAGAAAACAATCATGTTCCCTCTTCCATGTGACAGCCCTTAAGATATTTGAAGATGGCATTGGTTGCTCTGTCAGGATAGAAACAGGGGAAATGTGTCCCTGTTCATTTTCCTTGACCTTTCAGCAGCTTTTGATATTATCAATGATGGTATCCTTATCTGCTCCATCTGGGCTGTGCAGAAGATTTTCCCAGGTGATTTGCAAACTTCCAGATCAATGCATATAAATTTCCACCCACCAAGTGCAGTTGGTTAAATGTGTTGGCCCTACCTGGTGCTAAGTTCTTATAATATTGGCATAGCTTCTTCTGAAGAAGAGTAGTAGTGATAGGGAATAGTAGTCCTGTTCAGTCCTAGTTCCTGTCCCCTTATGTGATTAACAATTGTGTGAAGCATGGGAGTCTGTAGGAGTTTTTCTGGAGGAGAAGACTGACCAAGTAAAACACTGAAGGGGAAAGGCAAACCAGTTTCTCACTATATAAAAATAATGGAAAGAATAGTGCATGTACAAATATACCTTAGGTTCTAGAACTGTTAGACTTTTTTAAAAAAAAGAAAGCAGGGGATTCAGAAATTATCGTTCATCCAGAGGTGGGTGAGATTGGTGAGGACTCCCCCTACCCCATGGATGCCCATGGTATGAAGGACAGAGTGAAGCATAGATAGAGCTTTGCATCCAGAGGGAGTTGATGCATGTAGAGCAGACTTACCTCTATATACATGCGCCCACAAAACACTTGGATTGTAGGGGAATTACACATTGCTGGGAACTGCAGCTGGTCAGAGTGCTACTGCACTCATTTCCAGCTTGTTTGCAGGTTTCCCATAGGAGGTCTACATGGTCTGATCCAGCAGGGTCATCTTATGTTTATTTATTAAATGCATTTCTATCCCACTTTTCTCCCAAATTAGGACTCGTAGAGCCAATGGGGATGTGGGTGTCATGGGTGCTGCCTTGCTCTCTCTTGCACAAACTGTGACAACTGACAAAGGCTACATTGTCTTCTGAATGTGGTGTAGCCTTTCTTCTTAGGACTGGAGTCCTGCTTGCTCTTGGGAGATGAAGATCTCTGTAGCCAAAACACATACAGATATTACCATCCAGTAGAGCCCATGTGTTTTTGGTAAAGAAAAAAAAGAGGTGGTACTTTTGAGGCTTTTCCTACATTAGTAAAACGAACTGTTTTCACTAGGTGAAATTCCTACTTTAAATATGTTGTCATTTTAAGTGTTGGTTTCTTTCTCCTTTTCTTGACAAAACATTTGTGCCTTTAAGAGCTGCACAACTGCCAGAACTTCAACAGACTAGACCTCATTACTGTTTTTCAATCTACAGAAAAAACTGTCCTAGCTGAATTACTACATATTGGGCAGTTGCTAAATGCACAGTGCACCTATCTGGATAAAAGGTAGCAATCATTGTTGTCATCATAACCTCCTCATATATATGGCAAGGGAGAGGGTGGGGGAAGTGAAATATCTGCACGTATAAAAATTCCTAGAATAGAGATGCCAAACTGCCAATACACACAAGCCCCGATAAAAATAAGAACATTACTTAACACAGCTTCCAGTTTGTTGCTAAGAAACTACTGCTTCATAGTTTCATTATTTTCGTTTGCAGAAACATTACTGGTTGTTCTCTTGCATCTTAGTATCTGCTTAGTATAAAAAGTATAATTAGAATGTGCATGAAGTCAAATAATATTTCACATAATTTGATTTTCCCCCGCCCCAAGCCTTGTGGGGTCAGTCGGTCTACCATTTCCTGTTAGTGTAGTGAGTTATCCAGCATAACATGGAGGAAAAGGAAGAGTTACAGGAGTCTAGAGAGGCAATGCACTAGCAGCAAAGCATTTTGAGCGCAAGAATGTCTACTGAAATCATTTTTCAGTACGGCTTTCAGCAACAGCAGAGTAATTTGGGGCTTGTAGCCTTGGGGTGTAACCCTAAATCCATCTGTATAAATGGAGGTATCTCCTGTAATTAATGCTGTTCTGTTTGTACAATAGCACTCAGGCCTTTCCATACTGTGAGTGAAAGCGTGCCCCTCCTTCACTTCAAACCTTGCTTGCCTGCTGTTCCCAAATGCTCATCTCCGGTGCCATACGCTTGCTATCCATGACCAACTGTGCCTGTTTTCTGCTACCTGTCCCTGATAAATAACTGTCCCTGTTTGTTCCTCTTTATTTCTGCCTTTTCCTGAGATGCTTTCAAAACTCTGTTGGTGTGCCTGTGATGTAATGCTCTAGAGAGCTTTCAAGGAATTTATATATAAAACAATATGAAAGATTCCACAAAACTGCATGGCAGGGCTATGGAGGTGGGATAGATGTGCATGCAACTCAGCGGGGTGCAGTAGAAATGCAGCCCTGTTTGGCACATGCAGTATTAAATGGAATGAGGTCACAACTCAAATAGAAAATGCCAGACAATAGGATGCGAGCCATGAAGATGTCAGGGCAGAATCGCACCATTATATATGTTCATGGAGATTAACGTCCAATGTCTGCTTGTTCAGGGTGTATGTCATTTTAATCATTTTACCCTATCTGTGGTATAACCCTGTTTCTTTTCAACATTAAGTACATCTCAGATTATTATTCCTTACTTTTTAAAATGAAAGCTAAGAGTCCGGGGCCCCTGCTGCCATGGGGTATGGCACATGTGCACAAACCTGTGCTGTGTAGAGCAACAACAAATGCAATTCTTGCCTTTGAACTGATGACAACATTCCAGTCACACACAACTCAGCAGGTTCTGTACCCTCCTCACACATCTCTCCATGGAAGAGGAAAACTTCCAGCCCGGCAAAACAAACAAACAAAAAACAAGAGACTGCAGGGCTGGTGAGGGTGCATGAACTTGGGAGACTCTGTGCTTGCCAGACAGTGTGACCTGGAAGGCCAGATCCAGCCCCAGGGCCTGCAGTCCCCCAGCCCACTGAGAACACAAAATTGATGAAATTGGTTCTCCATATTTATTCCTAGCAACTCTTGGCGGAATTTTCCCCAGGGAATGTTAGTTCACCCTGCCCTTTGTAGGATCTGTAAGCTGAAAATCTGTGTATCTAGTTCTGATTCTCCAGTGCTCTATGCTAACAGATTAATTGACATTTATTGGTTAAAAGTAACAGTTAATTGACTAATTAAATTGGCGGGCTCACCAATAAATATATAAAGTGCCAGTAAAAAGTGTATTCAGTCTTCCATTACATCTTATTATTGAAAATGAATTTTGACATGCCTAATTAAGAAGCAACCACCCCCAGGCCCAACCTTAACATGAAACAGCATGAAAGGTTTGCCTTGGGTAGCACATTCCAAAAGGGTTGTCCCTCCTGTCTCTTTGCATATTCAGAGTCGCCTGATTCTTAAAAGTGACTTCTGAAGTATAAGCAGTGGAATAAGAAATTGCTTATGTCCCCACAGCAGTATGGGCAAGTTGCAGAGACATCTAGGGCTTGTTCTATCCTGCCTGGGGATGCAGAAGTGAGGAAACACTACCACATTTAACTATTTCTCTACCATGAACCAAAGCAACTCTCAGTGTGCTTCCAGATACGGTAGGTGTTTATTGTGGAAGGGTATTCCTCATGCATGCAAGCTTTTTACAGCATCCACAAGACAATGCCGGCTTGCCTTTTTTTTTTTTAGTCCATAATTTCCCAGATATAGCTGGGATTCGGCTTTAAAAATAGCTCAAAAACTTCTTTTTTTGAGATTCTGCAAAAAAGCTCCACAATCTTCAATCTTTTGAAACATGGCAACCCTAACTGTTGTCACTGACCAAAGATCAGCCTGCAAATGAAGCTCCCACCTGGATGTATGTGCCCATAAGGTGGCCTGTCTCATTACAAAAAAACTAAAGATGAATTTCAATAGGGACAAATGTAAGTTTCTAAACTTAGACACAAATAACCACCTGAACAAATATAAGATGGGGGACACCTGGCTTGCTAGCAATACATGTGAAAAGGATCTAGGGGTCTTGGTGGACCACAAGCTTAACATAAGCCAACAGTGTGATGCCGCAGGAGGGGGAAAAAAAGGGGGGGGGGAAGAAAAGAGCTAATGCTATTCTAGGCTGCATCATCAGAAGTATAGTGTCCAGATTGAGGGAAGTAATAATACCACTCTATCCTGCCTTGCTGGGGTTTTTTTGTTTTGGCATGGGAGGCCCAAGAGCATAAGGAGGCCCTGCTGGATCATGCCAGTGGCCTATATTTTGATTACATATTTTGTTCTGTGAACTGCCCTGAGACCTCTGGGTATAGGGTGGTATATGAATTCAATAAAGAAGAAGATCGGGTCTAGCCTCCTGTTCTCAAAGCGCCCAACCAGACATCCCAATGGGAAGCAGGGCCAATACATTTTGGCACCTGAGGCAAACCACTGTGAGGCCTGTTGTACAGGTGGCATGGCGGTGTGTGCGTGTTGCTGATAAGGAGGCAGATTTGGCTTTCACAGAGTGCGCTGCTGTCGCTGTGTCAGCGGGTGATGCGTTCCTAGGGGGCCAGGTCTGCTGCCCCTGCTGATCCTCGCCCCCCTGAGGCCATCACCTCACCTTGCCTTACGGGTGGGCCGGCCCTTGGTCCCGGAGCACGTGACCACCCCCCCCCTCTAGAGGGGGAAGAGCGCAGCCAACCAACGGCCAGCAGCCGTGGATTAAAAAAGCCGTTTTGTCTTTCACCACCTGAAGCGGGGCAAAGGGGTTGACGTAGCAGGCGGCGACGGCGGCTAGTTCCTCATGAGGCGGGCCCGTGTGGCAAACGGGAATGTCAAATTTACCTCAGGGAGAGGGGTGGGAAACAACAAATTAAGCCGAAACGGAGCCTTGCCCCGTCATACATAATATAATACTATATATATGATGTGCCTGGACCGTCTTCCCGGGCGCGTTGCGATATTGGCGCGCTCGGGGCGGCCCTTTTTGCCCCTCCGGGGCCTCTGTAGCGGCTTCGTTGCCCTGGCGACGGGCTCGGCGCTGCCACACTGCCCGCGGAGGCGAAGGCGGCTCCGGCTCCCTCGCCCCTCGGGCTCCTCGAGTCGCGGGGGAGGGAGCGCGGCGCCTCTAGGAGCTGCAGGGCGAGGGAAAGCAGGCAGCCCGCCTGGGCCCATGAAGCCGCGTCCCTCGGAAGGGCCCTGAGTGGCCCAGCATCTCCCGGGGTTGGCATCCGGCCTTCCCGGCTTGGCGTTCTCTTGTCTCTCTCCGCTCGCGGAGCCCCATCCTGGCCCGTCACCAAGAGGGGGGCGGGGGAATCGCTGCGCTTCGGGGGCGGCGGGAAGGCAGGAGAGCCGCTCCTTTGGCGGGGGTGGGAACGCACCGCACTCTCGGGCTTATATATATGATAGAGTCGCTGCGTTTCCCTCCGTAAGCGCCCCCCCCCCACAAATCCATCTTTCCCGCCCTACAAAAAAAGGGCTATAGATCTTGTCATTCCCCCACCTCCCCGTTCTGCCACCCAAACCACCCCCCCCCCGGGAAATCTTCTCCCCTGTTTTTGGAGCATCTAGCAAACGGCGCCTGCCCTCCCTAACCAACCCTTCTTCTTGCGGGGGTGCAGGTCCCTCTAATCCGCACGCCCCTTAAATTCAGATTTAAACTACAAACCGATAATCCCTTTGCACTCGTTCGGGGAAGAAGTTGTCGATTTCTCCTCCATCTCTCCCCCCCCCCCCACTGCAAAACCCTCTTCAGTGTTAGCTTTCAGGTGGGCACCTGCCCCCATCTGTCCTGGAGCAGGGCGTCCCAAGATCTGCCTCCTTTCCTGGGCCAAAGAGGAGAAAAGTTGCAGCCTCAGATCCGCCTCCATCCCCCACCCCCACGCCTTGCATTTCCACCCTTAGCGCCCCCACCAAAAAAGAGAGAGAGAGAGAGAAAAGCAAGCAGGAGCGAAGTGAAAGGAGGGCGTGCGTATATGCGTATGTGTGGTGGAGAAGGTGGAGGAGGAGGAAGGGAGATGTTGGTGTCTCCTTCTCCCTGGAAACGCTGGAGGGACTGAGGCGAAAGTGAAGCAGCAGGAGTGAAAGTTTCCTTGCCGGAGCCTGGGCTGAGTGGCGAGTGATGCTCTTGGAGCAGCAACGGCGGCGGGCTGTGCTGGTGCCGCATTGTGTTTGCTGAGGCTCCTCCTGGGCGGTGGGGGCTCAGTAGCGTCCTACGAAGAGGAGGAGGAGGAGGAGGAGGAAGCAGCAAGAGCAGCAGCAGCAGAGCAGCCTCTACTCGCCCACCTCCACCAGTGCATCCTTTTAAGACGAGAAGAGGGTGTTTGTTGCCTGCTTGCTCTCTCCTCGCTCTCTCCCACCCTCTCTCCCTCTCTCTGGCCTCAGTGCAATGTGAAGCTTGCACACAACCCTGGTTTTGTCAAAGACTGGAGCTCCAACCTAGTACATGCATCCGATAATCATCTTCTCCTACAAAATGGATTTTAGCCAGAACAATCTATTTGGTTATATAGAAGATCTGCAGGAACTTACTATTATTGAAAGGCCAGTACGCAGGAGTCTAAAGGTATACCTCTCTCTCTCTCTCTATATATATATATTTAAAACTGTACTTTCTAATCAAACTGCAGTTATTTCAGATTGGAATCTATTAAACAAATGGTGCTACTATCTGCTATATGCAGGCTCAGCTTGTTTTACAATGAAGAGATAGTTTGCACAGATAAGGGCATTAAATAATGTCATCTGACAGTAGAATTATTTCAGAAATGGGGTTTTAAGTGTGAGGTGGGGGAAGAAATACTAGATATAAACTGCTTTAACTTGAATTAGGTTTTGTGATTATATAATTTGGGATCTTTTCCCATTCCTTTCTTTCAGGATGTAGTTTAATAAATGGTGTGTGTGTGTGTGGGGGGGGGACTATTCCTGATTTTAAAAAAGTGCACTACCTAATTTTTGAAATGTTATCAGAGATTCTGAGTATTAAAAACCAAAGGCCTCAAAACCCTGGAACTGTTTATAGACTTCCAGGAGACTGTTCCAGAGAAAGTGAGTTAAAAATTACAGCCTGACATTCTGATTCAGAAACTGAGGAAGGGGACAGCTATAGACCACATGTTTTGCATGCACAAAATCCTAGCTTCAGTTCTTACTGTCTCTAGTTAGCTGGGTCAGGAAAGACCCTTACCTAAGAGCTTGGAAAGCAGATGCTAGTTGGTATAGATCATATTGAGCTAAATGGATCAATGGTCTGACTCATACAAGACAGCTTCATAACCAATTAAGCAGGAGCACTTGAATTCATTTTCCATTGGCATCTTTTTAATTTCATGTACTCTGATTTAACTTATTTGTGTTTCGAGCTGTACAACATAATTAACAGCATCATCCTAGGCATAGTCACTCAGGAATAAGTCACAGTGATCTCAATGATTAAGTATATTTATGTACTGTAAACTTGGGGTGGAAGTAGTTGTTAACAGATTCAAGCATGGACTTGAGATGTTAATTATGTTAATTTGTGTTTCACACTTGACAGACACCAGAAGAAATAGAGAGATTGACAGTTGATGAAGAACTCAATGATATTGAAAGGGCTGTATATCTACTCAGGTATTTCTTCAGATAATGTTGCAGAGGGTTTTTTAATGTTACTTTTTATCTAAATGTTTCCATCTCCATTCTTCATGTGGTATTTTTAAGGTTTTGTTTTTTTAAAAAAAATAGGTTTGGAATAACACCATGGAAGAAAGTTTAAAATGTGTGATGGTAGCATTTTATTTATTAAATTTGTATAAGGCCCATCATGCACATAGTAGCATGAAGAAACGATGGGCATGCACAGATGCTTAGCTACTTTCTATTAAGTTGGCTACTTTCTACTATGGTCCTTCCCTCTGATGAGTTGGGCTGCTATTGTTTTTCTTTTTGAGGGTCACCAAATTGTGTGGTGGTATTAATAAGATTTCACATTGACTAACTCCATAGTACTGTACAACTTTATGTTTTAAAGGATTTGTTGTGTAGCACCTGAGAAATGCAGAGATGCAGATAACATTGACACAATCATATCTGGTACCCTTCCCCACCCGGTCTGCTTGAAATGCTTACTTAACAGATGTTTAACTGCCTTGAACATTAACTGTCCGAAACATGGGCTTCCTTTGACTTTCATGTAGATATCATCTTTGAAGGAGGTGCTGTTCTGAAAGATTTTCATTTAAACTTGCATTTTTATACAATGCTCACTAATTGAAGTGCCAGCTGTAAGCTTCTTTTCAGTTTGATCAGTTATTTTTAGAGTGCTCCAGAGCCATGTTTGTCTCATTCTTTAAAATGTGCTCTGCTAATATAATCTATTTGCCACTTTTTAAGCCAGCATTTTTATCTGCCACTTATGCTTCTGATAATAGTTCCTATCTGGCAATAGCCATCATCTTGCTCTGTTTTTTTTTTGTGTTTTATTTTTAAATTATCTCACTCACATGTGATTTGGAAGTACTTGCTTGAATTCACCATTTACCTTTTTCATTGTAATCAATAGTATACAGTTCATGCAGATATTGGGTTCCATAGCTGTGGGTGACCTTTGCGTTGTTTGGAGACATAAAATAATGTTGTACATGGCTACTACCTCCACCTCATGAATATTGTTCCTCCAGTCTGCAAACCACCTCATATTTAATCACTTGCCTGGTCAACTTAGATGAAAAGGAATTGTATACAGGAAAGCGAATGGACAGACAGAGGATGGATGGAACACTCCATTGCTGCTGCTCCAACCTCTCTTAGCAGGCTACAAACCTTTTAGGAGGCTAGTAACTTTGGGGGGCCTGTTTAAAAAGATATGGTAAATAATGAAAAATTCTTCTTATACCATAGTTTGTTATTTTTCAAATGGGAGCCACATCTCATTTCCTTGGGCAGCCAAAAGGAACTGACCTCCACACAATCCAATATTTATGTGTCTTGACTGGGTAAGCAGAGATTGGACCAATGTCTGCTCACCAATCACTGCAGTAGAGGCCACTCTGGTGGCTGTCATTGGTGATTCTATGCCTACCCTTAGCGTTTGCACAGTCTGATGATGCAAGGCAGGTTTCTGCCACTTTTTGGCCTCACATGAATAGAACACGTTGCAATCTGTCAAAAATGGAGAAAGAGAATAATGCAATTGTATTGGAAGGTTGCAGGCCTCAAATACTTTTTGAAACAAAAAAGTCTCATTACGATAAGACTTTATAATTGCTAAGATATGATATATTTAACAGTTCTTAAGAGTTTAAGAGGATTCTTAACTGGTTTTGTATTCTTCTTGACTCCCCCCCCCCACACTTTACTATACAGTGGCCCAGTTCACCTGTTATAGTATACTCTAGTTCATGGTTTACTATGAATGCGCTGAGTTGAGCTGTTTCTCCGCTCTTTGCTCACACTGGGGAGAAACAAACTATGACCTCTAGTTTAGTGTTACAACAGTTACGTCTGATCCTGTTTTGTTCCAACAAACCTTGGTCCCTGTTTTTATTGTAACGTTAAGCCAAAGGTCATGGTTTGTTTCTTCCTGGCATGAGCTGGGAAGAGGGCAGGGCAAAACCGGAGCAATTTGCTTGTGCACAGTAAACCATGGTTTATGGCTTATGACATGAGAATTAGGTCAATTTGTAGTCTCGTGTTGGTGGAACACAAATTCTTTCGACTGTTCCTTTCCTCTGGTTTGGCTTTTAATTGTTTTCTTCTTGAGACATATGGTGAAATAAATAGTGTCGAGTGTCATCAGTGTAGCAACACTAGCATGCTTTTCTTGTTTGGGTAGTCTAGTTGTTCCTTGGTGCATTCCCGCCGCCCCCCCCCCTGCCCCGGCCAGTGATGCCAACCTCAACTCCTAGTTTTTTCTGTACATTCAGTGGCACATAGAATACCTCTTCCTGATTGACCACACTTTTCAGAACAGGCTTTTCTGTAACAACTGCAACAAAATGGCTTGTGTTTTCCCCCCTATAGACTAGTTTTGTTTGTTTGCTTGTTGTTTTTTGTAATTCTATTTTCTTCCAGTTAGACATTTCTTGTCAAATTTCTGGCTGAACATCACCAGCATGCTGTTGGCTTGACTGATATGTGTTCTTTCTTTATTTTCCCCCCTGTATGATTCTCTCCTTGAATCTCTAGCATTATTACATCACTTTTGGACATTATTTCATTTTGGGCTGGTTCACACTGTTCCCCAGAACACAGGCCCTACTTGTAGTAGGGTGCAAGAATGAGCTTTGGGCAGACATTTCCTCCTTGCCTCTGTCTTACACATAGGCTTTTTAGAATCTTTTCTAGAATCATAGAATTGTAGAGTTGCAAGGGACTGCAAGGGTCATCCAGTCCAACCCCTTGCAATGCAGAAATCTTAGCTAAAGCATCTATGACAGACGACCATCCCACCTCTGCTTAAAAACCACCAAGGAAGCAGAGCCCACAACCTCCTGAGGGTGTCTGTTCCACTGTCAAACAGCTCTTGCTGTCAAGAAAGTTCTTCCTGATGTTTAGTTGGAATATCTTTTCTTGTAATTTGAAGCCATTGGTTTGAGTCCTATCCTCCAGAGCAGGAGAAAATAAGCTTTCTCCACATATTGTTGTATGCATGCAGGTCCTGCCCGTCTACTTTTCCGCTTTTTGCAGCACATAGATGACAGGACTACTATTGTAGAAATTTTTAGTTAATTGTACAGTGTGCAAATCTGCGAATTGACCCAGGGTGAACAGTTGCTGCCACTGTGTGCTGTATCAAATAGCAGAGCTTTCTCTTTCTTTCTTTCTTTCTTTCTTTCTTTCTTTCATTCTTTCTTTGCCTTGCAAGTGAAGCCTGCCTTATTTGGACATTTGACCTCCAAACTTTGCTAGTTTCCATTTTATTTTGAAATCTGAAGATTTTTGTGTGAAATGTGTAAAAATGAGTGTGCTTTCTGAATCTGGATTGTAGGGGAAAATGTGTTGAAGGTAACCTTTAAAAAAAAAAATTGTTGTGCCCCAGACAACATGGGAATAATGAGGTCATTTGACTTGATTGGTCAAACCATGGAACTTTATATTACTCTGATTTCATGTTTTGTACCAGAGAAATAGGAATAGCATTGAGATACTCAATGACCTGTTCATCCCAGGATTCCATCTCTGACAAAGCCACTTACTTGGTCACCTGTGCCAAGTAAGAATTGCTCCAAGGGATCAGGAGTTCTTACACAGCCACCAGTCAGCCTCATGGGTGTAGGCAGGGGGAGGCACCTGTCCCCCCCCCTAAATCAATGCAAATCAATGCAAATCTTAGGTTCTGCCCCCCTAACAAACGCCTGCCTTCCCAACAAAAATCCTGGCTACGCCCATGGTCCCCCCTTTCCCCTTGCACCTGGAAATACTTTTATTAGAAACAACACAGAAAGCATGCACAAGGTATACAAAATGTACAAAGAGACATACTCAATTGACAGCCAAAATGTTAAGGAAAATTAATTTGAAATATCCAAACTGGGGGGTTGGATGGAAGAGAGAAAAATCTTAAATGAAGATGAATCTGTAATAATAATAAAAAGCCAACTATTTCTAAAATATATTCCTGAGAGCATTGCAGACATTGTTTTACATTTTATTTATTAAATTTGTATACCGCCCTTCATCTGAAGATCACAGGGTGGTTCACAACATAAAAACGCAAAATACATAGTAAAGCAAACGGAAAAACAAACCAATAATACCCCTCTCTCAAACACATTTAAAAGGTCACTGAATGTTACTTAGCCAAAGAACTGGTTATAGAGAAATGTTTTCACCTGGTGCCTAAAGATAGGTAATGAACTTGCCCTGGGATATTTCAATTGGAATACTTTTTGCCCTATTCTTTTTGTGCCAAAATTTGGCAATCTTTCCCTAGTTTGCCCCAAAAGAAAGCGTTGTGCTTGTGTGTCCTGCCTTTGCAGTTTATTTGCACATGATCAACACATACCAAATTTTCTTGCAAGTTAAGGTGACTTCTGATTTTCCCATTTTTGTCCAGCACTTTGCTTGTCCTGCTTACTCTTTGCAGTTTCTCCTAGTTCATACTTATAGCTTACTACTATCCTTTTTGCCTTTTTTATTTAACCAATCAAAATATGGTCATAATAGTAGCTATACAGTGGAACCTCTGGTTAAGAACTTAATTTGTTCTGGAGGGCTGTTCTAAACCTGAAACGGTTCTTAACCTGAGGTACCACTTTAGCTAATGGGGCTTCCCACTGCCACCACCATTTCTGTTCTCATCCTGAAGCAAGGTTCTTAACCCGAAGTACTATTTCTGGGTTAGTGGAGTCTGTAACTGAAGCGTCTGTAACTCGAAGTGTCTGTAACCCGAGGTACCACTGTATATACTCAAAATGTTCTCACATACTCTTGTCATCCTTTCATCAACTCTGTGGGGTAAAGTAAAGGGTAAAGGGACCCCTGACCATTAGGTCCAGTCGTGGCCGACTCTGGGGTTGCGGCGCTCATCTCGCTTTATTGGCCGAGGGAGCCGGCATACAGCTTCTGGGTCATGTGGCCAGCATGATTAAGCCACTTCTGCTGAACCAGAGCAGCGCACGGAAATGCCGTTTACCTTCCCGCTGGAGCGGTACCTATTTATCTACTTGCACTTCGACGTGCTTTCGAACTGCTAGGTTGGCAGGAGGTATTATTATCCCCGTGCATAATACTAGGGATAGGAACGGGGACTGAAACGGAGATAATATTGGCAACTGAGGTGAGATTTGAATGTGGAACTTTCTGATTCATTGCTTAGTCACTGTGCTATACTAGTGCTGTACTTCATTTTAGGCTTTATTATCCGCCTCTGAAAAGCAGTTCAACATGCAATTGCATTCAGCCCTTATGATAACTAATGTTACAATGATATGAGCATGTGGTAAGGTAACATTCTAAATATCATTTCCCCCCCTGTATAGAAGTTCTTATAAGGGAAAGTACACCGACTATGATATTTTCCTGTTGTTCTTGAATTTGACTTCCGTTGCTTTTGCTTTGTTATCCTGTTCCATATGTATTTGGAAAAGCCACTTTAGCCTCTCAGACCACCTAATTAGAACATAAGCTCTAATAGGTCTTGCCTCTTGGGGCTTAGCTTCTGACTTGGGAGAGCCTCAGGACATTTCTTTTTGATGCTCAATACTCCTCCGCCTCCTTTATTGCATTCTCCCCTCCCCTTTAAAACCAAGGCCTTACACTTTCAAAGAATAACATAACCAATGGGTTATGCCTCCTGGGGTATTATGTATTCTTATTAAAGATTGGGGGAGAAATGTTTGCTGCTCATTATCCTTGTGAGGAGTCATTAGAGCTGCCACTCATGGTAAAAATGAAGAAGAATCTTAACGTGCGCATTTACCTAGTCATACATTTTATTGCCTAGGATCATGCCATTCATCTCATGTACCAAATAGTCCAAATATGTAAGCCAAATTTCTTCTCTCGACCCTTCAGTGAGGAAGGATCTTGTTCCTCATGCACTTTGAGGCTTTAGTTTGAAGAGAAAATGTGATCACCTGAGGGAAGCGGATGGGAGTGGGGATCTTGGCAAGGGAAGCCTTGTTACTCTTTCACAAAGGTAGCTTTCATGAATGGTTGTGTGTAACAGTGCTGTCAGGGTTTCTACAGCAATTACAGAGTATTCATCAAAAGCTGGAAAAGTATTACGTACAAGGGAAAGGATCCAGGAGAAGGGCACAAATGGAAAACAGGGACCAACTATTTCTGATAGCCAGCCTAGTTGCCCCAGAGTAAGACAATGGACAGAGGGTGCATTTCCTCTTTAAGAGGTGGCATTGAAACATGTACAATCTTGATGCTGAACCAAATGTGTTGAATGTAGAAGCACATATAGATATGCATTTATGGCAGAAATAGCACACGTGTTGCAAAATACCCACTGCAGCACTTCTGGAAGTTTGTTACGCTGGCTATCGAGCTGACAATATTTTTGTCCCTTGGGTCACCTTCTCGCAGATTCTAACAGATCCTGAGTTTTTAATAAGTCAGGGACCGCCTTTCATTTTAAACACCCGTGATATTTTATGTTTGTTGTAATTGTAACTTTTTGCACTGCAGATAAATTAATTATTACTTCAGAACAAATACACTTGAACCAGAGAAGGGGGAGGAGAGAGTGAAGGACCCATATGGATGCCATGTACACAATACTGAAAGTATTAGTTATGCTGTCATGCAGGCATGCAGATGAAATAGTTAGCTCTGGGAGAAAGAGCAGAGAAAATGTTGCTCGTACTGATGCAGCCGAGCTTTTGGATCAGGAAGCTTTGCACTGATATCAAGCAATGGATGAGTCACTGGCTCAGCGTTGCTTGTCCTGAAATTCCACTGATAATTGTAAACAGTAAAATCCTTCCTATTGTTTTCATTAAGTATCTGTTTCAAGATTATGGTGTGCAGTGAGATGTTGCTACTTCTTCCAGTTTAAGTAGTAGTGATGTGTGTGTGTCTCTGTGTGTGTGTGTACATACACACAAATGCACACATGGGACCTACAGCAAAATATTGCATTGTAAAGTGCTCGTGTTCAGGATGCCAGCCAGCCAGATTTTTCAGGATACTTCATTCTGCCATCACTGAGCCCTGGATTTCTGACCACACTCTTAAAAGACACTCAGTATTCTGTGGACATTGAGCATGCTCAGTTTGGATGTTTCTCCCACTCCCAGGGCCTTCTCACCCTAATTTTTAAAGATTACATCCCCATTTTGGCTACATGAGGCTTGACACTTGGCAAATGAGTTCATTATCATTGTGTATGGGATGCTTATGTATATATATATTGTATTTTGGACCATGAGAAGAAAAAACAAGTAGGGGAAATAATATATGGATAGATAAGAATAGAAAATTATTATGCATGTTGAGTATATCGTTTTTATATAGGTTTATTCTTATCTCCTCTTATTTGTGATTTACAGGTTGAAAACTGTTTTAGCAGCACATTAAGTACCCTTTTAATGTCACCCTCACTTGTGATGTGCTTAATTTTTTTTTTAAAAAACCATTTTGTTTAACATGTCTCTACTACTAGTCAAAAGGGACGCGGGTGGCGCTGTGAGTAAAAGCCTCAGCGCCTAGGGCTTGCCGATCGAAAGGTCGGCGGTTCGAATCCCCGCGGCGGGGTGCGCTCCCGTTGCTCGGTCCCAGCGCCTGCCAACCTAGCAGTTCGAAAGCACCCCCGGGTGCAAGTAGATAAATAGGGACCGCTTACTGGCGGGAAGGTAAACGGCGTTTCCGTGTGCTGTGCTGGCTCGCCAGATGCAGCTTTGTCATGCTGGCCACGTGACCCGGAAGTGTCTCCGGACAGCGCTGGCCCCCGGCCTCTAGAGTGAGATGAGCGCACAACCCCAGAGTCTGTCAAGACTGGCCCGTACGGGCAGGGGTACCTTTACCTTTACCTTTTTTACTACTAGTCAAACTATTTTTATATTTTTTTGTATATAATGTAAATTTAATAGGTTTTATGGTGGTCAGGGCAATACTTCCTTATTCTCCTGATATCTCTAAAATTTAAGATGCTGGGGGATAGCAATGAATGATAGGAGAAGGAGAACTCTGCTAGTACCTTTGGTTTTTGTATACCGTTGGACTGAACCACCAAGAGTATTATATTATCTTTTTTCATATATTTTTAAGTGTACAGTTCAGCTCTTGGGCATTCCTTAATGCTCATCCTTAACTGTTGCACTGTAGATGTTTTTGTACTGTGATTTTCTTTTCCAGCTGTGGAAGGAAGTTAATTCTCTTACTGGAAGTTTTACCAGCTGAGCCCTGTCCCTGTGTGTGTCATTAAGATACACATAAAGAAATAAAACACAGCAATCTTAATTTTGGAAAATGGTGAATTACAATAAAATGCAGTAAAACTGACAGTTAAGTTAGTAGGTGAAACCATTTTGTTGGCTGAGATCAGAATACTGGAATTTTAGGGTATGAAAGTGATGAGGAGCCCCGATCCAGAGAAAATTAGTTACACCAAGAGTTCCGCTGAAATCAAGGAAATGTTGGTAGTAACTCGCTTAAGTCTCACTGATTTCAACATTCTAGATTCAGGTAGGTGTTGGTCTGATGCAGTCGAAATAAATTAAATTAAAAAATTGTCCAGCAGCACCTTAGAGACCAGCTAAGTTTGTTCTGGGTATAAGCTTTCATGTGCATGCACACTTCTTCAGATACACCTGAAAAAATCAATTTTTATTGATTTCAACATGGCTTAGGCAAGGATCTGTTCCAGGATATGTATGTCTGTGTAAAAATGAAGTTCCAAAAATGATAAATTAGATATTTGTTTCATTAATTATTTGAGGGACGCGGGTGGTGCTGTGGGTTAAACCACAGAGCCTAGGAGTTGCCAATCAGAAGGTCGGCGGTTCGAATCCCCGCAACGGGGTGAGCTCCCGTTGCTCAGTCCCAGCTTCTGCCCACCTAGCAGTTCGAAAACACGTCAAAGTGCAAGTAGATAAATAGGTACCGCTTCGGTGGGAAGGTAAACGGCGTTTCCGTGTGCTGCTCTGGTTCGCCAGAAGCGACTTAGTCATGCTGGCCACCTCTGGCCAATAAAGCGAGATTAGCACCGCAACCCCAGAGTCGGCCACGACTGGACCTAACGGTCAGAGGTCCTTTTACCTTTACCTTTATGATCTACATATATGAAACCTTTCCAGTGGCTTAAATGAGACCTGGGCCTATTCAGTAAATAACCACTTACCACCATTTTTTCATTGCTGTGTTAATATAAGTGCAGCACTTTTTAAAAAGCTGAGTATGAATCAGCTGTGGCAAGAAAGCAAAGTCACCTTAAATGATTCATTCATGCTGTAAGAAAGCTGTCTCTGATCTATGGCTAACACCTAATAAAAAAGAAAACATGGCAGCTTAGCTTGATATGGTGTAGCTGTTACTTCTGAGAACCTGACCCTGGGCAATGGAGACAGTTCAAAAGGCTGAAATAATGTGGGTGGGGAAGGGATCCTAAACTTAACTAGTGATCCCATTATTTAGCTAAGGTCCAGAAAAGTGGCAACTCAGAGAATGGGAGGACAATAAGACATTAAAATGGTCCTGTCAGGTGGTATTTTGGGAAGAACCGAGAGAATGGTGCTCTTTGACTTTGTCAGAAGGTAGCAGACATTATCAACAGTTAATTTTTTGATAAATAAAAGCACACACATAGACATGAAATAGCTAATATTTGGAATAGGCTCAAAATATTCTGTAACTTGAACGTCTTCATTTGAGGAGAGCATGGAGCAGGGTGTGTGTATGTAGCCTGAGTAGGGGTGTGGCTTGGGAAAGAAGCCTGAAGAGTTTTTTGAGAGCTGAAGGGCCACATTCAGTCCCTGGTCCTGAGGTTTCTTAACCAATGTTTTTGAAAATCCTTAAAGAAGTTGCACCAGTTTACATCACTTTAAATTAAGATTTGAGTCATGAATATACATGTTTTCAGTGTTGAAGATTTAAATGAACAAATTGTCATTCCAAGAATGTGGATTGTGTGAAATTTTGTAAAGTTTGGCATGCAGGGAAGTACGGTGTGGTTGTTTCATCATAGTATTCATTTACATTAACCTCACTCATATTGAATGAACTACAGATCATTCCACTTTAGGCAGATTTTGTGATAATCATTTGTGAAGTAATCACATGGCAGCTTCACCAGCTACTACAGTTTGCTTGGATCTAGTCAACCCATATTTGTAAGATGACAAAGCAGTGCACATAAACTTTCTATCTTTGCACCATTCTACTGCACATAAGGGTGATGTGGAAAAAGTAAGATGTTGATAAAAGCAGATGCAAGTTTGCTGTATGTTGGTTTGTAAAATTATAGCACAATCTGTGCATGCTGTTAGATCAGCTTGTTGGATATAAAATGGTTTCTTAAAATTATTCCCTCACGGTGACATAAAATGTGCAATTTTGTGGATTGCACATTTATCTGAAATATGACACACACAGCAGTGATTTATTCATACTTTTGCCTCTGCTGTACGTCACACCTGAATCACAGTTTTCCCCATAACAGTATAAGCATGACAACTCAGGCCAAGCAATTTGAGGTAAACAAAGTGCACCATTAAAATGCATTGCCCTAGCTGGAGCATTCCCTTCTTTGAAGTGCTGACCCATCTTTAACGGAGTTGTCAGGTTTGCATCTGCAGACTATGTTCATGAAAGAGTCCCATGTGTACTTGAAAAGGCTCTGAGTCGCAGAGCTCTTGATTAGTGTGCATGAGTCCAACTGTAAATAGTTGCCAGCCTCTCATTCTTGTGTCCGTCTGTCATTCCACCCGGAGATCTCAAGCTGCTGCTTCTCCACTGGTGATGGTGGGGGTGGGCAGGGTGCCCACAGGCGTATGTGTGTGTGTGTTGTAAACTGCTTAGAGATTCTGTTTGCATTCAAGCAGTATGTAAATTTTGTACATTATCACAAACCTAGCCTACTCTAGATACGCTTTTCACATTGATCTGCAGACAGCTCCATTCATGATAGCATTTTATACCTCAGTGGAACTTTTGCAGGCAAAAACTGTAGGACATGAAGGAACACTAAATGTTACATTGTATTATCCAGCAGTGCTGCACCTCATGACCAAGATCCTCCTGTAATGTTTACCTGCAAGCAAATGCTGCAAGATTCCCCACAATGTTTATTAATAGATTCCTCAATGTAGGTTCTACCTCTTTTATTGCTTCTTGTACAGTGGGGCTGAGGGAATTGATGAATTAAGGTGGGGTGGGGGCTTTAATTATTACATTTCTTTTTTATTTTATTTTACAGCAAACTATAAAAGAAAGAAAAAGTGATGAAAGGAATAGATCATCAAAGTCTCATCAGGAGTTGAAGATAACCAAGGGGTATTAATTGCTATTCTCACATGGAACAGGAAGCAATAACATGAGAAGACCCTATAAGCAGGAAGCTTTTAGTTAAAGGCCTAGAAGCTTCATTAGTGTAGATCATATTACCCTATTGTATTATCAGCCGCCTTGTGGAGTAAGTAGGTTAAGGACCAGTGCCTGATTCAAGGTAACAATTGAGTGAGGATTTGAATTCTGACTTTCCTGGTCCAAGTCCATCACTATGTTTGCTATACAGTGGTACCTCGGGTTAAGAACTTAATTCATTCTAGAGGTGCGTTCTTAACCTGAAACTGTTCTCAACCCGAGGTACCACTTTAGCTAATGGGGCCTCTTGCTGCCGCTGCATGATTTCTGTTCTCATCCTGAAGCAAAGTTCTTAACCCAAGGTACTATTTCTGGGTTAGCGGAGTCTGTAACCTGAAGCATCTGTAACCTGAAGTGTCTGTAACCCGAGGTACCACTGTACTGGCTTTCAGAATGTTTAAAACATGAGATCTCCCTCCCTTACCTGTAGTTCAAAGGGGTACAATCCAGGAAGTTCTGCAGTGTGTGCTATTTTTTGCATGATTGAATCTTTAGAACTTTTCTGATTACGATTGTGTGTACATTCCAGGTACCCACTGTCCATGACCTTATCCTACATTAATTTAGTGGAAGGTCCAAGTAGAGTCTAAAAACTTAGAACTGTATCCACAATTAGGGTCCTTTCCTTTTTGAGGGCACCTGATAATGCAGAGAGAGACAAGTGCAAGTTGTAAACTTGTAGACTTTATCCTTACCTTCCCCTGAATATGGAGATCAAGAGGAGGGATGGTACATCCCTTTCCTTCCATTTAATGTGTGAAAAGGGCTTCTAGCTTCAAAGTCATGAGCGGAAGGATGAACACCCACACAAGCTTGTTGGTGATTTCCAATTACTTCTTCAGTAAGAAGGAAACAGCATGTCAGCTTGCCATTAAGGAAATGCTTTCCACTATTTCTAGTACCGTGTAGCTAAAGCTTTTCTAGACGGGAGATATATTTCCTTATGCTTATAGCATTTCTTTAATTTTAAGATTGTGAGTGGGGGAGTTTTCTGTTGGCAAACAGCAATTAAAGCTTGAACTTGGTGAAATAAACTCTGAAAAAGAAAGAAAGAGGTTACCGGCATACACTTGATTTGGCAATGTCTCAAAATAGCCATTTGTCTGAATTATTCCATTCTTGCTGGCAGTTCTTTCGTCAGGAAACAAAGGAATAAGAAACTTGGATTGAGCAAGCTGATCTTGGTAAACAAGGTTACTATGATACATAGCTACAGTAGCATGGAGCCAATTCTTGTTTTTATTTAATCATAGTTAAACAACAGTGGGCTAATCATGTTGACTATCTAATGATAAATTAAATAAACCATTGAAATGTAAGGACTCCCTTCTTTAAAACAGAAGTAGTAGGAAACCTGTGTAGAATTAGCCCATTAAATAATTCAGACACAAGCTTTGTGGCAGGAAAAGGCCAGTTTGTAACTAGATATCTTAATGAGAACAGCAGCAAATTAAACTAAGTGTATAGAGTGCGTTAGTTTTGGTTCCAGACAACTGAGACAGACAATGTAAGTAAGGTGAGATCTTTTGTTCTAAAGGTCTTCTAGCTGTCGAAGTGGGAGGTGGACTTTCCCAGCAAGGTGTGGAGAGTTGCCAGAGTGGCTTCAGATTTCTTTTATTTTTTTATTGACATGAACAACTTAAAAAACAACAACAATCAAAGCATAATAAAACATTAAAAGTTCATAACGGGTAAAAAAATAAAGAAGAAGAAGAAGCTTGCAAAAAGCCCAATTCCCAAAGCCTTGTGAATAGTAGTGGTGATATTAACATAAAAATAGTAACAACAACACCTTTTCACCTGTCTCTCTGAAAGAAGACACGTGATTCCGACAAATGGGCTTCCCAGGCTCTTGGGGCCACTATTGAGAAAGAAGGATGTTTTTTGACCTCCCTCAGTGTCTCACTTGGGCCAAGTCAGACAAACAGAAATGATGAGATTCTTCTTTTAGGCTTTGTGTTTTCACTACAGCACCATTAGTGCATACTATCATTTACAGCGTACAGTGGTACCGCAGGTTAAGAACTTAATTCGTTCTGGAGGTCTGTTCTTAATCTGAAACTGTTCTTAACCTGAAGCACCACTTTAGCTAATGGGGCCTCCTGCTGCTGCCGCGCCGCCAGAGCACGATTTCTGTTCTCATCCTGAAGCAAAGTTCTTAACCCGAGGTTATTATTTCTTTGTCCAGTATATGTAGATTGCAGTTTGGTGCTTGCAGGAGTATTATGGCATTGTGTAAACAAAGGGTGAAATGTGACTAGCACCTGCTTTCCATTGCTCAGAATGTTCTAAGATGCTTGTAGACTGATAATTTCTTAAGTGTTAGGTATGCCTGCTCAGATTGCCATGAACTCAAAAACTTATGTTGACCCCTGTATTGATCTCTGCTAGCCATAACAGACTGGGGATAAGTGGAATTAATGTAGGCAGCACAATGGGAAGGGGAAAAAAAAGATTATTGTGCAATTGCCCCATGCTAGCTGGAACTTTTTTCCTGGCACCTTTCACTGGTTTTCAGGTTGAAGCCCGGGAATTTCCTATCCACAGAAATGGGGGGGGGGGGGGACATATTTGGAGAAGCTCTGATAGAGCATGCAGTATTGGGCAAGATGGACTAATGGTCGTGTGTGTGTGTGTGTGCGTGTTTCTGCTTGCTCACATAAGCGCATGTCCCCCCCCCCAATATCTCAGATTCATATTTTCGTATAACAGACAACACATTTTTCTTCTGCATAAAATGTTTCCTTTATCAGATGAAATAAGACTGTACCTGTATTATTATTATTATTATTCATATGCATATCTTCTGTGGGTGTTTCTAATCTCTTTGTGTAGAGAATGTAAGCACAATCAGAAGTGGCAACTATGCCCAAAGCAATGTCAAACTTGTAACGTTGTAATCTCCTAAAATTTTGATAACAAAATGCTAACAACAGATTAGTAACAATTCACACTGGTTGAAAGTGATGTTATAACTCTGCTATCAGTACTGAAATTAGCAGTTGGGTTGCTGCCACAAAGGCAATGATATGTATCTGCAGTTTTTTTTTGTCTTGGCAACTAGTGCACTCTGGAGATGGAGAACTGAAAACCTGGAAGGGAAGTTGATGTTGACTAATCACTGATGCCATATGCTGAGTCTTCTCAGCTAATGAGTGAATGAATATTAGACATATCATGTCTTAAAGAATGTGGTTCTTGAATTCTAATAGGTGAAACAAAGAGGATAGTAGCAATGATTATTCAAAGAACGTGGTATCATTGAAGAGGTTGTACTTAAAGTACAGTAAACCCCAGCACGCCCAATTCAATTTCTGTAATAAAAATTACAGGCTGCTCCAATCTTTGTCAACTGGTGTAAGATTCCAGGGGTCTTGGCACTCTGCCAGGTTTGTGATTCCTTCAGAAATTAGGCACAGCAGACACTGCAGTGTCTTTATGAAATATGGTCTTTATGAAATATCTTTATCTAAGCAAAAAAGCCTCATAGCAATATATACACATCAGAGGGTAAGCTAAGGGTCTTAGTCATAACAGGGTGCTTGCTGGAGACTTCACATGATGTGATTCTCAGTTTTGTGAAAGTGTCCAACATATGTTCAACTCCTGGGCTACTGCAGTGGTTAGAAATTTGGTAGAGTGTCAGCCAGGGCATGGATATCATATACCATACTTTTCTGTGTATAAGATGAGCATTTTTTTATTAAAAAATCATGTCCAAAATTGGGTGTCTTCTTATACATGAATAGTGCATATTTGGAAGTTGGGATTGGTTTGTGTCACGAGCTGGAAATTGTCAAGCGGGTATTTGGCATGTTATTGGTGTCTGTGACCAGGGCTGTTGTTGACTGGCTGTCACTGCAGCTCTAGGGCGGGTGATTGGCGGCTTCTGGTGTTGTGGGGACAGACGATAGGTGGCATTTGTGACGTGTGCAAGTGGTAGCGTAGGTCAGGCGAGTGAGCGATTTTTGACAATTCCTGCTAAAAAAAGCTGAACAACTTTTGGCCACCCCCAAAAAGCTCAACAACTCAGGGCAATCTCCCCCCGCTTTCTTAATTTTACGTCCCCCAAAATTGGGGGCATCTTATACACGGGGGCATCACGGAAAAATAGTATGTTAAGTATGGTACAGTAGTATGTTAAGAATTGGAATGATGACCTAAGGAAGAGGAATTGTGGCGGGAGGAAAGAGAGATGCTTTAAAAGTGGTTGTGGGCTTTATCAAGCATTAGAGAGTAATATTTTACATACTTTCAGCAAAACATTTCCTTTGAAGACAGTAGGACACTCTGGATCCCTTGCCCTGCGTTTTACCTTTCATTTATTGTTCATTGCCACAAGAACATAAGCAGAGCCCTTCTGGATCAGAGTATCCATTTAGCTCAGCATTTCAATTGAAACACTACTCTGACCTGAAAACCAAAGCAGGCAAACAGTGAGCACAGTCATGCTTTTGATTTGTACAAGAGATTTCTTTTTTTAAGTACAGAAGGAGCCCATTGTGCTAATTTCAAAGCTGTTTCTTCAAAAGAAGTCTTCACCTGTTCTTGAAGTCTCTAGTTTTCCTTTGTAATATAGCCAGACATTTTCACACATTTGTGGTTTGACTTCCATAAGTATTCATATCCACATTACTGGTAGTTCTACAACCTGGCTATTAGTTTATGTTCCTGGATGAGCTTACACCACTTTTGGTTTAACCACTTGACCCTTTGTGGTGATCATTGTAGCCTCTATGTTGTTTTACAGTGGATGTGAATCACAGTAAGTGTTTTGTATAGGAAAAATCCATAATACGAATCAGTATGAGGCATTGTAGCTTGACACCATTGGTACAAACTGAATGGAACAAATAAATGTCCATATTTTGCTATTCTTGCCATTTGCATTTTGCAGTCACAAGTGATTGACCTGGTAGGAAGGAATTTGATTGTGTTTAATACTTTGTTCATAGCTATGTGAATTAAATAAACTAGATATGAAATGTACATTATGACTCAAATGCTTCTAGTTGTCCAAAAACTTTTCTGTTGTGTAATCTGCTGAATCACCATTAGCAAGCTACAGTGTCTGTGAATTTGAGCCTTTATTTGCAAAAAAACAAAAACAGAACCACTAGTTGCTGATATTATGGAGCAAAGCTAAGTTTTCATCAGTGTCAGATATCCAAAGGAAAGATATGCTTGCTTTATGCCATGACCTTCCTAATACCTTTTAGAATTTAATGAGAACTTATAAGCTGCTTCCTATATTAGTTTCCAAACCAGAGTAAGGAAACAGAAATATAGAGCTTGTTCCAGTTGAACATAGGCACAGTGCATGGATATATATGCAGAAGAGTCTAAGTGGCCTTATTCCTTGTATTCCTACCAATGTGAGAGTGTTAAGTTGAATAGCAGGGAAAAGGATTATTATACATGTGTTTTGTTTCCCATGAGTTACTTGTGCTCCAGAGCATAAAAACCTCCATATGTGTGTGCTATGCTTGTCCTTGACTGAATCTATAATATGGGGGGAAGCTCACTGCAATCTGGGCTTCCCAACACATATATCTCTTAACAGCGCAGACATTTATACTGATTTATAGTTATGATGGTTATTAGTGTGTTTGTGTACTTCTGTATTGCAGCTTATGTACTGTACCCCACCCAGACCTCTGATGAAGGCTGTACATATGATTACAAATATCTATGTATTTAACCCAAATACTATTTGGGCAAAATAACTTGGTGATGCATTTGTATACATTTCCCTTAATTAAAATTCACACTGTGTAGTATGTGTGTGTGTGTGTGTGACATCATATGCCTCATATCTGTATGCACTGTTAGTGTGTGAGCATCTACTCTTGGGTTTTGATTTATTTCTGCAGCAGAGTTCTTTTTACAGAAAATAATAATAATAATTTATTATTTGTACCCTGCCCATCTGGCTGGGTTCCCCCAGTTTCCCTGCACCTTCTACTTCTTTATAGCAGCAGCAGCAGCAGCAGCAGCAGCAGCAGCATTCCAGCTATCTCTTAGTGAAATTCCCATTATAGTCATACCTTGGGTTACAGATGCTTCAGGTTGCGTTTTTCCGGGTTACAGACCCGCTGAAACCCCGAAGTACCGGAACAGGTTTCAGCGGCTGTGCATGCAGAGAAGCGCTAAATCGCACTTTGCGCATGCTCAGAAGCGCCGAATCACAAGCCGTGCGTGCGCAGACGCGGTACTGAGGGTTGCAGACGCTGTGGGTTGTGAACGTGCCTCCCGCATGGATAACGTTTGCAGTCCGAGCGTCCACTGTACAGGAATAAACACCATTTGGCTCAGAGTCTTTATTATTTACAAAACTTTACATTGGTCATCAATAAAGAACAAAACAAATAAAGAAACATAATCTTTTCCTCCTTTTAGCCATCCGGCCAGAGACCTAATGCTGACTCATTCACATACTCATTTACACTGACCCCAACTTAGTTGATCTCATGCCCTGATAAGGACACCTGTTCCTGGGGAAATTTTCCGTTGCCTAGCAACTTGTTCAAGGCCATTTACAAGTTTTTTCTAGAATATTCCAACAGCCCTCCTGACTTGAAATTCTGCCTTGAACACCTAGTATTCTCCCCCCTCCTTTTATTCAGTAAGTCCCAGTTCCATAGTCAGCATTTGAAATTTTACAGCAGTCAAATGCTTTGTAAAAATATCTGTAGTCATAAATATCTGTGGAACAATACCTGAGCTTGAGCCACACTTTAAAAATGCAATATTTCACATGTGCATAGAGTATATCTAAGTGTTTTGATTTAGGTAGTATCTGGGTTAGCGGAGTCTGTAACCTGAAGTGTATGTAACCTGAAGCATATGTAACCCGAGGTACCGCTGTATGATGAATGGTTCCTTTAAGGTATCTTAAAACACGTTTCATTGCATTCCAATCTTGCTGTGTTGGCTTGGACATTTTTCTGCTAAGTATGTCAGTTGCATTTGATATGTCAGGCCTGGATATGTTTGCTAAATAAAGCAAACTTCCAATTACACTTCTGTATTTGTCAATATCCTCAAATTATTTTTCATCATCTTGCTTTTAATATTCTAGAGTCATTGGAGTAGCAACTGGATTACAATTCTCCATGCCATTTGACTCCAGCAGAGCCTGAATTTTACTACTTGGGCTAATCAGAAAAGAGCCTGATTCATCTCTGTCTATTTGCATGCCTAGGTAATTTGCCTGTAATCTGTTAGAAGTTAGATTTTTCTATTTTACCTTATCCAGTCAGCTGTTCCAACCAGTAAGAGCTCACAAGCTGGGTGGTTAATAAATAAAAAAGGAGAAGACAAACAAGCAAGTCAACATTATTCTAGAAAAGAACACAGTATGTATTACAGTGTTCCTTTACCCTTTGGGTCTGAACATGTTAAAGTACAGTCGTACCTTGGTTTTCGAACAGCTTAGTTCTCAAACGTTTTGGCTCCCGGTTTGCGAACTATTTTTGGAAGCTGAACGTCCAGTGGGGATTCTGCAGCTTCAAATTGGCTGCAGGAGCTTCCTGCAGCCAATCAGAAGCTGTGCTTTGGTTTCCAAACGTTTTGGAAGTTGAACGGACTTCCAGAACTGATTCTGTTTGACTTCCAAGGTACGACTGTATTGTAAATTGATCTTGATTTTCTTGTTTTATCTATTTGTACACCACTTTGTTGTTGTTGTTGATGATGATGATACAACAAAGTGGTGTACAATTTTTTATGAAATAAATAAAATCAGCTGGACTCCAACTTAGTCTATAGGAGTGGATCCCTTAGAACTTACCTCTAGAGATGATGGAAAGTTGACTGAAACCTCCAGCCATTATTGTTGAGAAGACAGTTCTGGATGAATTCTGTCTCTATTATATTTAACTGTCCAATCCCTGACCCACTGACCAAGTTTATATAGCACGTTAAACTTTAGTGAAATGTGCAGAAGCAAGAAGGAGTTGCCACGAGCCTTAGTTTTTTGTGGTCCCCCTCACTTTTCTCCTACAGCCAGAAAGAAGACTTCAGTAGGCTTTTGCTTTGCTGAATATTTCCTTCCTTTGTCCTGTGCATCACAGCTTGTGGTTTATAATAAATTCTGGTTAATTTAACAACCCACGGTTCAAAGTTTACTTGTTTTGAAACTGAGCTTCTTATATGCCCAGATGACAAAACAAGCTGAGATTTGGGGAAAGTGGTGTGTGTGTGTGTGTGTGTGTGTGTTGGGAAGCTGTTGAAGTCCTCTTCCTGGCTACCTGGTTGGAGGGTTGTGCTGGCTCCTTCCATACCATCTACATTTCACTGGATGCCAAGTTGCACCCTAGCCTGTTTTGTAATATAGGTTTAACAGTTGTTGATGTAGGTCTGACTGTATATAAATTTAAATCTCCCATTGGTCAGTGGGAAAGAAAATCAAGGGGTAGCCACTAACAAGTTGTGCCATCAGCCAAGATCTAACCATGGACGGAAGGAGTATTGGGTATGACACATGTGTGCTCCTCTCCTGTGCTGCCCATGACCCATCTATGTTTCTGCCCTGTTTTGCCTTGCATATATGTTTGGTGGTGGAGCCGCTCAGCCAGCAGAAAGACTCTGCTAGCATATCTGTAACTGTGGTGTCATATCTTGTATTCCTCTAGTGCAGGGTATCCCAAACTTCGGTCTCCAGCTGGTTTTGGACTACAGTTCCCACCATCCCTGACCACTGGTCCTGTTAGGGATGATGGGAGTGATAGTCCAAAAACAGCTGGAGACCTAAGTCTGGGAAATGCTGCAAGTGTATTGGGGCTTCTGCCAAATGCTAAAACCTTGATCAGTGGTTCTTGAGAATCTGTACCTCATGTCATGCACTTGGCTGATTAAATTATTGTTTCTTTGCATATGAGTAGAAACAATAGTTCTGAAGCAAAAATTATACTTTCTTTTTAGGACTTCTGAGTAGACTTGGCAAGAATTGTTTGAGCCCTAACAAAGATGATTGATTGGTTGTGCCCATGTTTTGGAAGAAAATAGGTTTTTAAAGTTGGTATTGGTCACGGGGACTTGCTTGATGCTAAAGACAGTTTCCTAAATATATCTTGAGTTGGAGGATCACGGTTAATATGCACACTTGAGTTGCATGAAATCTGTAATTTGCATATCTTTCTCATGAATATGCAAGTTCCTGTTCTGTGAACGCCTTGTACTAATTCTATCTCACTCTGATAATAGTAACCTTTAATTGTGAAAAGCTTTCAGTAACTCATGGAAATTTTTACTATGTGGGTCAGAATATTGAGTGCTAATAATTCGTGGTGAATTTGGGCTCCATTTTATCTTGAGGTTTCTTATTTAAGTAAGTCACATATTTAAATGTATCTTTTAAATCACAAGGGATTAGGAGCTTGCTTTTTATATTTTATCTATAACAATAGTGAACTGAATCCTTATGAAGTCTGAATGGCCCTATCCATCAACAAGAGGGAGGTGTCAGCATAAGAGGGAGGTATCAAAGGTTTGCAGAAGTACAAAAAACCACATGCACAACTTTTTAGAAAAAGGCCCAAAGTGGTGGAGGATGTGAAAGACAGCTCAGTGAGGACTGACCATGCTTAGTGGGCTTAAGACGGTAGTGAAATGGAGTATCCTGCAAAAGGCAATGAACATTTATTGCTGAACAGGAGCACTCCAAACCACAGCATTTTGTTGCCGTTCCTACGTGTATTAACTCAACATAAATATTAAAACCTTGACAGATTGAACTCTGTAGCTAAATGTGACTCTGGTTATTATGATTTGTGGAATTGTTGTATTTTAAATTGATTTTATCTTATATTTCTGCATTGTTTATCCTTTTTTGTACACCATTTTGGAATTTCTTCATATGTTAAAGCAGTTTATATATATTTTAACACAAATAATCATACTGTTGTTGTCAGGATTCCAATGAGCTTTCAGTTTGTTCAAAAGTTATTTGGAAGACTGCAAAGAATATATATTGCCCCCAGCCATGTGAAATGACTTTTTGATATACTGTGGAGAGTCTTGTCATTTTTATCCTTTGTCCCACTATGTTTCATGATGCACAGCTTGAACGGATTAGGGCCCACTGAATTCAACTGGAGTTGCTCCCAAGTAATTTAAGAACTGCAGCCTTACTATTTCTGAGGCACAACATCCCAAACTGTTAATGGATCTGCTTATCCACTTAGTAATGGTGATAAGAAAGCTTTCTAAATATGTTTCTGAAGGCAAGGCATTGAGATAAGCTCATATTCAGAGTTTGCATCAGTTATTATCTTGAAGTCTATTTGAGCAGAACGCTCTGCCTTGACTTCAGAAACATAGTGCTAGAGCAGGATCCTCCAGCTTCTGCAACCTTCAACATGCTCTAGACCAGCTAGAAAAGTTGAGCTTTGTGGATATTTGGAGGATAAAGCACCCACTTGAAAGAGAGGGAACCTTCTTTTCTGAAGCTAAAATGACATGGACCCGAATTGACCAAATTTGGATAACTAGAGGAATGGCGCCAAAGATAAAAAAAGTGGAAATCTGCCCAAAAACCTGCTCCGACCATAATGCAATAAGGATGGACATGAATTTAACAACAACTGGTACCTTCAGATGGAGGATGAATGACACCTTGTTTAGGGATGAGGAATTTTGCAAGAAGGCTATGAAAACCTTGAAAGACTATTTTGAAATCAACATGAGGACCAACGTAGAGAAAAGAATAATCTGGGACGCAAGTAAGGCCGTCATGAGAGGATTTTTGATACAACAGAATGTAATCAAAAAGAAAAGCCAGAATGAGAAGAAAGAAAGAATTTTGGAAAAAATAAGAGAAGGAGAGAAGAAATTAAGATCAAAACCAAAATCACAGGACATACTGAAAGAAATTAAATTATATCAGACACAATATATGGAGCTGACAAATCAAGAAATAGAATGGAAAATTAAGCAAATGAGACAAAAGACTTTTGAATCAGCTGATAAATGTGGGAAATTGCTGGCTTGGCAAATAAAGAAGAGACAAAAATTAAATACGGTTACACATTTAGAAGTGGAAGGAAGGAATATTTATAAACCAACAGAAATTAGAGATTGCTTCCAGAAATACTTTAGTCATCTATATAAACAAGGTCCTCAGAGTGATGTAGAAATAGAATCGTTTTTGGAAAAAAATGGACTGAGAAAAATTTCACAGAAAAATAAAGAAATTTTGAATCAGAAAATAACAGAACAAGAAATAGAAGGTGCCATTCAAAATATGACATTGGGCAAATCTCCAGGACCGGACGGACTAACTTCCAGATACTATAAGACTTTGAAGGAGGGGTTACTACAGCCTTTGTTGGAAGTATGCAATGAGATTTTGGAGGGAAAAAAGGCACCCGATACGTGGAAAGAAGCATATATCACCCTTATACCGAAGATAGAGACGGAAAAGACCCAACTTAAAAACTACCGCCCTATCTCCTTATTAAATGTGGATTACAAAATTTTTGCTGACATTTTAGCAAAAAGGTTGAAAATAGTGTTGATGGAGGAGATTCATAGAGATCAGGCAGGCTTTCTACCGAAAAGACATTTATCAGACAATGTAAGGAATATAATAGACATTTTGGAAATGCTAGAAGTGAACATTAACACTAAAGCAGTCTTGATATTTGTGGATGCCGAGAAAGCCTTCGACAACATTTCTTGGAATTTTATGATGAAGAACCTTCGGGGAATGGGGGTAGGCAAAGGGTTTGAAAATGGTATAGGTGCGATATATTCAGAACAAAAAGCAAAACTTATTGTAAATAACGTGGTTACAGATGAACTAAAGATAGAAAAAGGGACACGTCAGGGGTGCCCAATCTCTCCATTGCTTTTTATATCGGTCCTGGAGGTGCTGTTAAATATGATTAGGAAGGACCAGTTGGTTAAAGGTGTACAGGTCGGAGCGAAACATTATAAACTGAAAGCATTTGCAGATGACCTGGTACTTACTTTGCAAGAGCCTGAATCTAGTACAAAGAAAGTTTTAGAATTAATTCAAGATTTTGGTCAGGTTGCAGGATTTAAGCTGAACAAATTAAAAACGAAAGTATTGGGGAAAAACCTAACATCAGTGGAAAAAGAAAGGTTTCAGAATGAGACGGGGTTAACGGTGGTTAAGAAAGTGAAATACCTGGGTGTTAATATGACTTCAAAAAATTTGAATTTATTTAAAGATAATTATGAGAAATGTTGGAGTGAAGTCAAAAGAGATCTAGAAATTTGGTCAAACATGAAGCTTTCCTTGTTGGGCCGAATAGCAGTTATTAAGATGAATGTGTTGCCTAGAATGTTGTTTTTGTTTCAAACTTTGCAAATATTGGACAAGATGGACTGTTTCAAGAAGTGGCAGAAAGACATATCTAAATTTATCTGGCAGGGCAAAAAGCCCAGAATAAAATTTAAGATTTTAACTGATGCAAAAGATAGAGGGGGGTTTGCCCTGCCGGATTTAAAACTTTACTATGAATCAGCAGCTTTCTGCTGGTTGAAAGAATGGCTGCTTCTTGAGAACACTGACATTTTGGATTTGGAAGGGTATAACAATATGTTTGGGTGGCATGCATATCTTTGGTACGACAAGGTTAAAGCGCATAAAGGGTTCAAAAACCATATTGTTAGGAAAGCATTATATAATGTCTGGATTAGATATAAAGATCTGTTGGAAAGTAAAACTCCAAGGTGGCTGTCACCAATGGAGGCCAAGGCCATCAAAAAATCTAATATGGAGGCTAAATGGCCAAGATATGGAGAAATTTTGGAACAAGAAGGGGACAGATGGAAACTGCAAAGTTTTGAAAAATTAGAAGGGAAAGTGAGAGATTGGCTTCATTATCATCAAATAATGGAAGTGTTTAAAACAGATAGAAAAATTGGCTTCCAGGTGGGGAAATCAAAGTTAGAAACTGAATTGTTAGAACCCAGTACTAAGAATTTGTCAAGAATGTATAGTTTGCTGTTGGAATGGAACACACAAGATGAAATGGTTAAGTCTGCAATGATTAAGTGGGCACAGGACATTGGTCATAATATTTTGTTTGCTGACTGGGAAAGGTTGTGGACCACAGGTATGAAATTTACGGCGTGTAATGCCTTAAGAGAGAATATTATGAAAATGATATATAGATGGTACATGACCCCAGTCAAGCTTGCAAAAATTTACCATTTGCCCGACAACAAATGCTGGAAATGTAAAGAAATTGAAGGAACATTCTTTCACCTTTGGTGGACGTGCCCAAAGATCAAGGCCTTCTGGGAAATGATCTATAATGAAATGAAGAAAGTACTTAGGTACACCTTCTCTAAGAAACCAGAGGCCTTCCTCCTGGGCATTGTCGGCCAATTGGTGTTAAAGAAAGATAGAACATTTTTTATGTACGCTACAACAGCAGCAAGAATACTCATCGCAAAGCACTGGAAGACGCAAGAACTACCCACCGTGGAAGAATGGCAACTGAAGGTGATTGATTATATGGGACTGGCGGAAATGACGAGCAGAATCCGTGACCAGGGAAAAGATACGGCGCAGGAAGATTGGAAAAAGTTTAAAGAGTATCTTAAAAAATATTGTAAGATAATTGAAGTTTAGAAAAATGTTGGATTGGATATTAAGGGGTTAAAAGCAGCAAGGGATAATTAGAAGAAAACAACTGATATTGAAATTACTTTAAGAATAGGGAAAAGATTTGCTGAAAATTGAGTATGAAATTAGAATACAGAAAGGGAAGGTATGAGGAAGTCGCGAAAGTAAGCTTAAAGAAAGTTACAATTGAGCTTATATGTGTTTTATTTTTTGTATTTCTATGTTATGTTCTTTTTTCTTGTTTTTGTTTTTCTTTTTTCTGTTTTTTTGTTATGATGTTTGTTAAAATTCTAATAAAAATTTAATTTAAAAAAAAAAATAGAAAAGTTGAGCTTTGTATTTATTGGGTGTGATCTATTCGTGTGTGTGTGTGTGTGTGTGTGTGTGTGTGTGTAGTGGAGGAATCAATAACGTACATGTAGATCTCACAGCCTACTCCTTTACAGACCAGTAGTAGAAGTATACCCATGACTACTGGATTGTTCTGTCTAGGAGGTTTTTGCATTTGTTACTCACTGAATTACCTCTCACCATGGAAATAGCTGGAGCAGAACTTGTCCAACTGTGCAGATCTTCCTACTGGAATCAAAGAGTGTAGATATTGTGCAGTCTTGTATATAACAGCACAAAAGGTATCACCCAACTCTGCCATTCCGTTAGCAGAGCAAATTTCCACTTCAACAATGCAAAGTTAACTTGGTAACCCCCACTCAAGTTGCAATAAGACATACAAGCAAGGCAGACATTCCCATAATATATACAAGCACTCTAGGACTATAGTTCAGTCTTTTTCACAGGCTCCATCAACAGCCTTAAGGGAGCCCCAAGGTTGGTAAAAGTTATTTAGGGGGCTTGGCACCCACCCTCCAAAATGCCTAAGAGGACAGACTGTAGTCTTGTGGCCACAGGATACTGACTTAGTGTTGCCATTGGGGTTTTTTTGTATTTGGTGGGGTGATAACAAACTAACTGGGTGGAAGCGGGAATGGGATGAAGCAGTGAAATCCTGAGCAACAGCATTGAGCACTGCAACATTTTGTTGCAGGACCTGCTTGTTTGTAATCTAGTATCACTATATATACCTTAGCTTCTATAGAAAAAATTTGAAAATGTAGAAATGATTTTCCCTCCATGAAAACCTTAGCATTGTGAAGTTTGTTCACACAGTGGCAGAATAGTTAAGTTGACTTTAAGTTTTGGGAGAGCTTTCCTGTGATTAGTGCTTTTAATAAAATGACAGTTTCTAGACAATGCTGAATTTGCAGCAACCCCTGATTGAAATAAAAAGTGTGTGTGTGTATTTTGATGCATCTTACAGTGTTAAAACTGCTGGAGTAACCACAATATGATAGATGGTTTTAATTCAGAATCGCTAAAGAGCAGAGGATCACCAATTCTGCTATTTCAGTAGAAATAAAAGAAAAATCTTCCACAGTTGGAAAATTACAGCTTGTGTAGGTGTTAAAAACCCTCTGCTTCTCATTTTAAATTGACAGCAAGCCAGCCACTTGGAGCCTTTTTTTTTTTTAAAAAAAGGAAAGGCCTCATTTTTCTTTAGAATTGCATATCATCACACCACTTTTTTGCGTTAACATTCAGTTTACACAAATGCTGGCTTCCTCTTTGTGCCAAAATGAACGAATCTCTTCCCATCCCCCCGCCACATCATTTTATTGGTTAAGTTCATGGAAAAGGATTCACATATATGTGTTTATTATAGTATAGCATGTTAATGTGTGATGAGGATTTTTTAAAAAGCAGGATTAATATGAAAAAGATTTATCTAGTACAGAATTAAAAACTTCCCATAAAGACAAATCTTGGAAGCAATTCAAAACTTGGCTATAGTTTGAGAGACTGACACTGTGTACTTAACATTTCCATCTGGACCCTTTTATTTTTTTAAATATGTGTGAATTTATTAACAGAAACATGAACATGTGAAAGTGCCTTATACTGAGTCAGATAGTTAGTGCATCTGGGCATACTGTCTTCAAGGTCTCAGACAGATGTATTTTCTAGTAACGCTATCTGAATTCCTTTTAACCATATATGTTGTGGTTTGAATCTAGAACATTGTGCATTCAATTTTGAGTTTTTTGAGTTATGTGCCTCTTTCAACTACAAATAAGCAATGAGGTTATTCTTATGCTCCTTATCTTTCTTCCCTCCCCAGCCCTTCAAAAGGACCCCAGTTGAATATCCCTAAAGTTTTTATAACAGATGTTATATTATTCAAGGATAATGATTCCCCAGTATGAGAGTTGTCTAATACAAATACATACATATACCGGTATATCTATCTATCTTTCTATCTATTAGTTAAATTAGTGAAATCCAATATTCTGCATAACAGCCTGCCTTATTACTGAAGAAACCCATTCTGATTGTATGTCAGGATGTAGATTGGAGTCCGCAACTGAACTACTGTAACTGAATGTTGGTTTTCATCTCAAATTTGTCTACTAAGGGTATTTCCCCAGCACTCAAGTTACAGTTTCCTCCATATATAGCATAAGGCTCAAGTGCCAGAACCAGCTATTGTGAGGCTCCTAAAATATCATCCCATGCTCATGTTATAAATTTGTCTCCTGTCCTGTATGTAGAGAAGCCCATGGGTGAGAAGAGATGCTGGAAGGAGCAGGAGTAGGCAAAGGGGAAGGGCCGTAGCTCAGTGGTAGAGCATTTGCTTTGCATGCAGAAAGTGTTTGGTTCCATCCCTGGCATCTCCAGGTAGGGCTAGGAAGGGATTCCTTGTCTGAGACCCTGGAGAGGCACTCCCAGTCAGCACAGATTATACTAAGCTACATGGACCAATACTCTAATTCAATATTATGCAGCTGCCTATGTTCCGTTCCTATGTAAGCCATAGACAATCAAAAGCATACCAGCCACTCAGTCAGTAGCAAGTACTAGCCTGGAGGAGCTGGACTTTGGACAACTCCATGTTAACAGCTTGTTCCAACAAGGTCTGGAACCCAACTGATCTGTTGTGGCAAGAATGGACAGCCTGCAGCCCTACAAATATTTCTGGACTCCAGCTCCCATTAGGCCAGGAAGCATGGCCAGTGGTCACAGATGATGGGTGTTGCAGTCCCACAGCACCTGGAGAGCCACAGGTTCTCAATCCCTGCTTTATGGGGAGGAATATAGAAGGACCTTTTCCAGGTTCTGCTCCCTCTGGATGAAATGGTTGGTGGATGAAGGAAGAGTATCTTACTTTGAAAGCAGAGCTACAATAATTTGATTCCAAGCACTTAGCATATTCACTCCTTTTGTTCACTGAGATCCAGCTCCAAGGGCCTTCTGGCCCTTCTCTGTGAGAAGTGAAATGACAAGGAACCTGGCAGAGGGCCTTCTTGGTAGTGGCACCAACCCTGTGGAATGCCCTCTCATCAGATGTCAAGGAGATAAGTAGCTATGCAACTTTTAGAAGGCATCTGAAGGCAGCCCTGTATAGGGAACTTTTAAATGTTTAGTGTTTTATTATGTTTTTATATATCTTGGTAGCTGCTCAGAGTGACTGGGACAACCCAGTCTGGTGGGTGGGTTATTATTAATAATAATAATAATAACTGGTTATTACAGATTACTCTTGCTTGTGGTTTCAGGGTTGAGATTACATTCTTACCAAGCCCCCTCAAGTTAGCAGTTGCTTTATTGGTGATGCAAAAATACTACTCACTACGCATCTGGAAATGATAACACTTTCATTGGCTTGTAACAGTTTCTTGCCTCAGCTGCATGTTGCTTCTGTTTTGGTAAAGCAATTAAAATGGTGTTTTAAGGATACATTGTGACTTTACTGAATACATTTCAATCACATCACATCGGAGGTAGAATGTTTTCGTTGTGTATTGTTATGCTACTTCTAGTTAATTAAATGAAGATTTGTGTTGCATGCACTTTTAAATTAAATTTTAAAGCATTAAATACGTGTAATTTATGTATTGTAATGTTTAAACAAGAGAGATATGAGCAAAAAATTTTTTTTTGTCTTTTGCTAAAGATGTTCTCATTGCAAAATACTTTAAAACAAATGTGTTTTTTTATAAGTTCTGGTCAGGATATCCAAGGAACAAGCGTGGTTGCAAGTCTTCCAGTTCTGATGCGACAGAATCCTGCAGAGACGCTAAGGAGAGTCCTGCCAAAAGTTAGAGTAAGTGTAGTTTGCCTTACTTTGATTGTTGTTTTTTATCTTCTTTAAAATAATTGAATGCGACCCACATCCCATACTCGCTAATGACAAAGCACCCATTGATTTTAAGAGTTGTGAGTCAGACCTTCAATAAAGAAGGCAACAAAAGAAAACATGTTTTTCAGATTGAATAACATACTCCAATAGTACTGTATTGGTAACTCTTTATGATTAGTGTATTTGTATGAGATTTTAGTTATTTAACCATATATGGAAATTTAAAACTGCTAGCTATCCTGATGAGATGAATGCATGTTTAGTGCATTATTCTGGGATATCAGTGCTATTGGTTTACAATAGTTGTCTCCAGTCAATAATTTGTCTACTGGTTTATTTATGTATGCATTTAAGGCTTGCTTATACTATCCAGGGCTGAGGGCAGATTACAAAACATTTATATTTTTTTTAACAAGGGAGTGACAGAGACAGATTTTGACTCAAAAGGGCTTGCAATCACACACACACACACACACACACACACACACACACACACACACACACACAATGTTTAAGTTTGAAAACTTTAGACTTTTCACAGACCCTTAGGTATAATTTTAATTTCCTCCTCCAAAAACCTAAGCTTTCACCAAGAGAACTCCTTCCACCCAGTTCAAACACCTGCTCTTTCACTTACATGTTTTATGTGATCCAAAGAACCCATTATTTAAGGAGCTGTTCAGGTAGCTCTGGGCACTTAGTGTGGCCTTGGACTTGTCATTCTTGAACAATAGTGCTCCATGCTGTGTTGTAAGATGAAAAGGCCTATGGAACACACAGAAGCTCTTTGGTACACCTAAAGTAGTGGAGGGATTGTAGACAATAGTGCCTCTGTGTAGACTGCCTGTGCTAATGGAATCCTGTTGTAGCTTGGAAATGCTTGTATAAAATATGAAGTTGTTTGAGATCCTTATTGGAAGCCATGGTCCAAGTGTCCTTCCCATCCGAGTTGAGGAAGGTGGAGACTGGTGACAGTGTCTTCTTGGTGGCGGCACTATGGTTGTAGAGCAACATCCCAAGGGACACTTAAATGGTGCCTACCCTTCTAACTTTTAGGCACCAGATAAATACATTCATGGGGGGGTTAGAGCCTTTAATTAGATTTTTCTTTCTGTGCTGTTGTTTTTATTGTTTTCTGGTACACCTATGAATTTCTACTTGTATTCATTCTTAATCTTACTGTTTCCTTTTGGATTTTTTTTCTCTACTTGGCTTTGTATGAACTAGTGTTTTATTTTTGTTGTGGCTGCTTTGGATATTTAGGATGTAATTCTATACTTCAGTCTGACACTTGAGGTCCTATAGGTTTAGACATGAGCCTTCCTATGCTGGTGGAATGTGGCCATGACTCAGTCATCCAAGCCATTCTGCTTATGACGTTGTGCTGTCAGAAAGGCTGAAATGGGATAGGAATGTGGGCAGCATGGCAAAGAAGCACACTTAATTTGTATCCTGCAAAATAAGTCTCCATCTCCATTGCAGAGCTAGAACCAAGAATTTTACTCCCACTGATTTCAGAGTAAGGGATTTTTTTTTTTTTTTTAGCCAACAATTAAAGATTTTGACTGTGCTGTATGTGTTGTTTCTTTGTTGTCAAGGATTGATAGACAGGGATCCATTTTCCCCCACCCTAGTAGCGGAATATAGTGTTTTAAAAAATGTTTTTAGAAGTTCTTACTGTTTTTAAATACTTTATTTGTATTTTTAAATTGATTGCTTTGCTTCTTTGCTGTCTGCTGCCACGACCTCCTTTTGGGAGGAAGCATGGGAGTGATGATGATGATAATAATACTACTAATAATTATATATGACCTCGGGGCGGGGGAAAGAGGCTTGATGGGATCTAAGACAGTGAGCTCTCTTTTATCGACTCAGTCAGGTCCCCTGTTCCATGATGGATTCACAAGTGAAATGGATGCTGCCAGGGTGTACGAGACAGTGAGCGGGGTTCAAAAGAGATGAGGGGGGAGAAAGACTGGTTGAGAGAAGAACTCCTGAGTCGGCCACTGGAGGTCGCTGCTGTCAGTGTGTTTCTGTGGCTGCCTTCATTGCATGTCCTGGTCCCTGCTGTTGGCTGCTTGCCAGAAAAGTGGCTCATGAACCCCTGAGTGGCTGATGACCCCTTGTCCTAGGTGGGTTCTGTGTGCTTCTTGCAGGCATCTTGCCTAAGGAGCTATGTAGGTTTTCTGTTCCTGTGTGTATGTGTGCTCACGTGTGGTGCTTGTAAAACTGGTTGTGAGGAGCACTAGGGGATTCAAGCCCCTGTCTGTAGGGAGAGATGCATGGGGACTAGCAGTTGGGGGAACATCATTGTCTGCGCCACTGAGGCTGATGGAGTGGGGCGGCCGTGGTGTTGTGCATGTTTTGTGTGTGGTGAAGCAGGTTGTGTGCCTTTGCCCCTTCCTGTATGCTTACCATATGGTGGACGCTGGCAGAATTTTCAGGGACGTTGTGGGTGTGTCTGTCATTGCTATGCTGTTTGTGTGTTTTCTGTGTAATGTGTTTTCACCTTGTCCCCTTGGGCCAAGCACGCATGGATGCAGCGGCTGTTCCATCAGTGGAGTGGCAGCGCAATATTAACGTAGAATTGCTCTGCCTATTTTCGCAGCCTCTTCAGTCTGACTTACAGGAAGCATTTCCCTTTTGTTTAAAGATTTGTTCCCTTAGATTTCCCTTTTGTTTAAAGAACTCTATTTTCTTCTTCCAGCTTTCTGTTACAAGTGTGACAAATACTGAAGGGTTCAGTTGTTGTTAGTTGTTAGGTATGTGGCCTTCTAGTAAGGAAGTAGTAGGAGTCCTAATGATAAATTGCCCCCTTTTAATTGGCTGAGCCATGTGTGGCATTTGAAATCTTGCTGACTGAAGTTCTGGAACACATCTGAACATTTGTTTGTTGGTTCTTCTTTCATTTAAGTTCTGAACAAAGTGGCAATTTTCTAATTTAGCCCAAGGGCTCTTTAATATATTTCCAGCATATTCCCATCCGCCTCTTTCTTCCTGCGTTTCCCTGAATTATTTGATAGACTTTAAAGGTCATCCATACTAGTGACTGTGGAGGCTTTGGGGGGAAACAGAACAAACGGAAAAGGAGTAATAATTGTAAGTGCTTGCAAGAGCCTCAGACTATCATTGTTAATAATTTGGGCTAATCTTTATGGCTCTTATTCTTAGGTGGTCTGCAAGTTGAAAATTACGCTGGTTCACTTTTCTCTTTAGAATGACAAGATGAGAAGAAACCTTTGACTTATTAAAAATGTCAGCTTACATGACTATAGTGTTGTGATATGGGTATCTTCTGACTTTTTACTGAAGGAAGAAGACTTCTAAGAATAGCTTGACTGTGAGGTCTCTCTCAGCAGAGTAGGTGAAGAGTATTTTGAAACATACTTCCTGTTTGGGTGCTATTTGGCCCTTGGGCTTCAGGCTCCCATGTAACCCTCCACAACTCTCACCTTTGCCCTCAGCACAGAGAAAAGGTACTGAGTGAGGGCAACCTTCTACCTTTAAATCATGAGTTCAAATAAATAGGAGGTTTCTCTGGCGCATTCTTTAGTCTTCTGCAAGCAACAAGATAAATGGGATAGGAAGTGTACAAGCCCAGAGATTATATTCAGAAAAACATGTGGGAGCTCAAATTTTGTAAGCCATCAAGGGTGTACACACTTAGTGTCCCTCCTTCAATCTTTTTGCATTCAGTTCTGCAGTAACAGCATTTTACAGAATGCAATTAGATTTCTCCAATTAGGAATCCTGATTATGCAGGGTAGGACCAGGAGCCAGTCGAGTCATTGGGGGAAGGGCTTGTGTGGACAGGCATCTTTTCCCAACCCATTATATGCCCACATGTACTCTTTTGTTGCCTGGAGAGGGCTTAGGCCTGTTTCAGATCCTACTCTAAAAATAGCATCCCCATCCAAAGAAGACCTGGACAAGTGAAGTTTCTACTTCTTTGAGTTGCTGTTCATAGCAGTTGAATGTTATAATTTGAGATGACTGTTGTTGCCATTAGTAGTATTGCACAAAGTTCAGGCTTGCTAGTAATTATTTATTTCACTACTGTGGCTTCTATATTTTGCAGAAGTATGTTAACATATTAATTTGCATTTATTTGAATATACTGTATAAGCGAATTCATTTTGAGATTTCAGGATAGCATACAAGCAATCATTTGGGGGGGGGGGGAATCTAAATATAACAAAATGGCTTAAAGCACAACACATTTTGCATTCTGTCTTCCTTATCCTGCTCAGCTAACACAATCAGAAAGGTCTTATACTGCTTTCAAAATATTCACAGGTTTTCTGTAGGTAGTTTCACCATTTCTTAGAAAAATTTATTTCAGTGGAGTGGAAATGGTTCTTCAACACATTTTTTAACACACCCAACAATAAACATGGTTCTTAACTTTGCCTGGGAATGTGGTTGATAATTGGATAATCTTGCACTAATTATTATTTCACGTCAGAAAACTAGCTGGTCAGCTGATGTGGAACAGCCAGGCAATGACTTGTTCTTGGGTGCCGAATAGCAAGTAAATCCATGACTACTTTTGCCTCTCTTCTTAGATAGTATATCATTCTATTATGGCTGTAGTCCAACCTGCTCCTGTTGACATTATTTTGTCATATATCATGGGCTGAATAATGATTTTGCATATCAGCATGGGTGAGGACTTGGCAAAAGCAGCAATTATGCCTGCCCTGTGTATCCTTCCATGCTTTATGAATCATGGTTGGGCTACCATGAAACCCAAAACTCCTCAGTCTCCCAGCTCAGTGCAGTCTTCCTATTTCACTTGCAAATGGCAGTTAAAGAGCACTCAAGCCAGGAGGCAAGAAATGAATTATTATTATTATTATTATTATTATTATTATTATTATTATTATTATTAAATTTGTATACCACCCTATACCTGCAGTTCTCAGGGTGGTTCACACGATAAAATATGTGAAGTCCCATTTGTGATCATGCTTCAAACTAACGTTATAATAGTCTGACCTCATGTAGTCTGGTTCTAATCTCTTTCACATGAATAGGAAGTGGATCTGAGCTGCAGAAATGATTCAGTTGAGCCTTTCATCCCATCCTTGGCTCCTAGTCCTTTCCATCTGATTTTTTCATGACAGGATGCAGTGGGAAAGGAGTGAAACGAACACCAAGACTTAGGGTTTCTTCCATAACTGGAACAGAAGCGGGGGGGGGGGGGGGGGGGAAGCGGCGCATCTTGCTACTCCCTCCAAGGTTGTCACCTTTGACAAATGTCTTATTTGTCTAATGGGCAAGCCAGCACTGTTCATTCTGAGTTTCTTGCTATTGCAAGCTAAGCAGCTGGTATGTGGGAGAAGATTGGAAGGAGATGCTTAGTATGCATTAAAAAAAAGGACATGTAATGGTTTGCTCCCGGAATCTTGGGATTTATGCCGCTGTTTACAAGCTAGTTAAATGTAAACCATTCTGAGAAGGTGGATTTAGACAGAGGAGTGGCTCATGGGCATAATGACACTGGTCCTCAAAACGTTCTTATCAAGGTGTGGCAATGTGATAAATACAGATTCTGTAAATCTGTGACTCCTGGCCTGTTACATACGTTCTAAATAATAGGATTTTAGTGTGAGGACGATTGCTTTTGTTCTGGTAATGCCTTGGGGGTGTATCCAACGCTGCTCATGTATAAACAGAGCAGACTTCCACTTATGCAATGGGACTTCACCTTCCGCTCCTGCCTGTAGTCTGCTGTGTTCCCTCAAAATCTGCTCCAAATGATTGAAGGAATGCACTGGGACAGCTTTTGGTAGTGCAAGGGGGACTGCAGGGGAGAGCAGGGAAGTTAGGCTCCTCTTGTGTAATACTGGGTCGTTCCCATAGTTAATTTTCTTGCTGAAATTCAAAAGCCAAGTTGGCTTAGTGCTCAATATGTCTTGCAATCAGGAATGCAGGAAGTGTGCACATTCCATACAAGGATGATGCATTCTTTTATTTCAAAAAAAACTGTATTTTCAAGGAGAAGGAAGTGAACATCTTTGTAAATCCTGAACACTAGGATCCTTTTGGGCCAACAAAAGGAGTATTGCACTTATAGCAAGTTCAGTTTAAGTGCATGTGAGTTAGAGCTCAGGCTGCCCAATGGCCCAGCACAAGGTTTGGTTTAGTAACTTCACTCCTCTAGGTCACAGTTCCAAAGCTGCCATTGTTTATCTTGGGAAGAGAGAACTGACCATCATTTGAGAAGGCTTTTAGATATCATCTGTTGCCTTTCCCAAGCAGCAACCACTATTGCACGAATCCCCATGGGACCTTTCTTCTGGGTAGGCTCTGATACTTTTAAAAGACTGTGGCAGGCAGCCTGTTGATCATTGCGTTTATTTATATACTGCTTGATTTTAAGGAAAGCTCCAAGTGGATTACAAAAATACTGGAATGAAATAATGAAATCAACAGTGGCCAAAAAGAAATAAAACATGTGTAACTTCTCCATGTCTCTACAGGCTTGCCTATTCAAAAACATTTTAAGCAGGCACCAAAAAAGAGTACAGAGAAGATTCCTGCCTGATGTCAATAAGCAGGCAGTTCCAAAGTGTAGGTGCTGCCACACCAAAATATTGATTTCTTAGAAGTATGGATCTAGTATTATATGCTACCCATAACAGTGCCAGTTCTGCAGATCCAAGTGGTCGAGTGGGTATAAATGAGATCAAGTGACCCTAGTCTGCTCATGCTCCTAATCTGTTGGTGCTTTCTTGCCTTTCTCCCCAATGTTCTGTCACTCTCAATTTGTTTTCCCACCACAAGATATCCGTGCCTTGTTCTATGAGACTTTAAGGGATGTTCTATGTTCTAAGGGATATTTAATGGCATTCAAGGGCAAACCCTTAATGAAAAATCAGAGAAACTTGGAATTGTAAAATATATTTGAATTACACTTATCATCCAGTAAAATGCTAAATATAGCTCTTTAATCAAGGCACACAGGCACTATGGTGAACATATCTAAATCTTCCTCCTTAAATGTGAATAATTTATTTTCCTTATAGTTTTATGTTTCATATGTGTAATTCTGGGTTGACATTTCCATTTTGAGCTGTCATGGTTGTTTGTCTTGCATAGAGGAAATGACGTGCACACGTTCTATTCACGCAACAGCTGTCAGCAAAATCTTTAAGCCAGGATGTTTCACTTGGATGTCAAGTGTTTCAGTTTTGTGCCATAAATTTCCACCTTGGTGCAGCTCTTTCTATGTATCAGAGTCATCAAGGAAAGTTGAAGCACTGCACCTTTTTTATTCCTTTGTAATACCTTTGTGTAGGTTTTAAAAGAGCTTGACAGTTTATATTGTCAGCTTTCACTCTGACAGCATACTAGAAATTAGAACTTACTTAACATTTCATTTATTATATTGTTAACCATTTGAGCAGATTACTTTACCATTTAACAAATAGGCTGAGTGTATCAATAAATCTCATTCTACGTATACTTAAAAATACAGAATGTCTTGTCTTCCCACCTCCCAGATGATATACCTCATCTTATGCGCATTTGACTTGTGCAATTTCAACTGTACACAGTGGAAGACAATCTGGTTGAAATTGTGCAAGTCAAGTCCCAAGCAAGCCCAATAACTTACAAGCTCTTTCAATGGCAGGTTCACTTGGGGTCACTCAGGCAAGACCCACGTAGGCTGGTTCTGGGACTGGTAATAATAATAATAATAAATTTATTATTTGTACCCCGCCCATCTGGCTGGGTTTCCCCAGCCACTCTGGGTGGTTTCCAACAAAGATTAAAAATACATTAAAATGTCACACATTAAAAACTTCCCTGAACAGGGCTGCCTTCAAATGTCTTCTAAGTGTCAGGTAGTTGTTTATCTCTTTGACATCTGATGGGAGGGCGTTCCACAGGGCGGGCGCCACTACCAAGAAGGCCCTCTGCCTGGTTCCCTGTAGCTTTGCTTCTTGCAATGACGGAACCGCCAGAAGGCCCTTAGCGCTGGACCTCAGCGTCCGGGCAGAACGATGGGGGTGGAGACGCTCCTTCAGGTATACTGAGCCGAGGCCATTTAAGGCTTTAAAGGTCAACACCAACATTTGAATTGTGCTCGGAAATGTACTGGGAGGCAATGTAGGGCTTTCAAGACCAGTGTTATGTGGTCTCAGCAGCCACTCCCAGTCACCAGTCTAGCTACCGCATTCTGGAGTAGTTTCTGGGTCACCTTCAAAGGTAGCCTCACGTAAGGCGCATTGCAGTAGTCCAAGCGTGAGATAACTAGAGCATGCACTACTCTGGTGAGACTGTCTGCGGGCAGGTAGGGTCTCAGCTTGCATACCAGATGGAACTGGTAGACAGCTGCCCTGGATACAGAATTGACCTGCGCCTCCATGGACAGCTGTGAGTCCAAAATGACTCCCAGGCTGTGCACCTGGTCCTTCAGGGGCACAGTGACCCCATTCAGGATCAGGGAGTCCTCCACACCAGCCCGGCCCCTGCCCCACAAAAACAGTACTTTTGTCTTGTCAGGATTCAACCTCAATCCATTAGCCGCCATCCATCCTCCAACCGCCTCCAGGCACTCGCACAGGACGTTCACCACCTTCACTGGTTCTGATTTGAAAGAGAGGTAGAGCTCTCACAAGATCTCACGGGACAGTGTGACTTCCTGCAAGATCTCATGGGAGCATCCCTAGCACTTTTAGAGCTGGTGTGTCAGTAAGGCTGAGAGCTTAAAAGCTCTTTTCTTACTGGGTAACCCCAAGCGGACCCGGAGTGAAAAGAGCTTTTAAGCTCTTGGCCTTGTTTGCTGGGCAAGGCCCACTCAGCACACTAGCTCTAGGATTGCTGGGGATGCTCTCTCACCCCCCCCCCCCCGCCCCACTTCATCAGCCACTTTAGAGGAGGCAGGCTGGCTAGCTGCAGGGCAGCTCCAAGGGTTTGGCTCTACACAATTTCGGCGTATACACATAACCCTTGGAACCGAACCCCCATTTAAGATGAGGCATTGCTGTACTATAAATGTTCTTTCTATATCAATAATTTAGGAAGTAAAGTTAAATATTGGCCTGTACATTTTAGACGTCTCTTCTAGGTATGCAGTAGATTTGTATCTCCAGCTCAGAGGCACAACACATAAATTGAAAGGAGTTCTACTTGATTTGTGTTGACAGACCCATGCTGTGCACGGAGGAAATCGCATGAATATAGAAGCCTCACTAAACAGGAAAGATACCTAAAGCCACAGTTAATGATATTCAGTACAAAACATTATAATCCATTTACATCTTTGCCATACTGATGCCTGATGCACAGGAGTCTGTCAGTGCTTTTGGTGTATTTATGCCATTTATTGATTATACAAATGCGCGTCATTGTGATAGACTGATTGTGTATGGAGAGAGGGCACCTCTCTAGACTCTGTATGAAGACCCACACTGTACTGCAGGGGAGTTTGGGCTGCACTTTGCTGGGGGCAGGGCAGGCAGGTGTTGCTCACACTGCCACATTTCCCCTACTGAATTTACCTCTCCCCACCACAAGTGGAGTGAGTGGCAGCCATTCTGCAGGAAATAAATGAGTTCACTCAGTACTGGTTAAGAATCCCCATATCCTGCCCCAAGTTAACTCCATATCTGAGGTGAGGCACAGGTTTTGCCCCCAAAACTGTGTTCCACATTGCAGCCCAGTTATTTTGTCCAATAGAATTTAGCAGGACCAATTGAAAACAGAGCCCGATCCCATACACAACAGAATCTTGGGAATCTTAATACGGTACGTACTGGGTGAACTCTCCTCAGCTTGTTTGAGAAGTGGCTTTGTATTTTGAAGGGGTTTTTTTGTGGGTGTTCAAGAAAAAGCTTGTTTGTTTCCAAGAACTCTGTTTGGGCTAAACACTGTGCATGCATGCTGATTGTGCTGCAGCTTATCAGATTGCCCACTGTGAATTGTAATTCCCAGCATCAGCTATGGCTGCCACTTGGAAAGTGAGCCCCCATCCCACAATGCCAAAAAAAGTACACCAGGGAGCAAGTGGGGTTTTTTTTTAGAACTGGGTGGTGGCAGCATTAATATAAAGTTTTGGTAACAAACAATTCATAGAAGTGACCCGAGTGGCGAAGATGCCAAACAATAGTGGCTCAGTTTTGTTTGTTTGCTTGCATTTTTTAAAGCCAAGAAGAGTTTCAGCAAGAGTAAGGGGTTAATATTAAAGAACAAATGCACATCCACAGACTAAGCAGCCTAGACTGCTGAACTTGCACATGTAGCAGAATTCTAGTTCCAGAAATTAACTTTGGAGTGAAACGTGTTATAATTCATACCACTTGAGAATTAGCTGGATTATTTTGTATTCCAAGCCAGGAGTGTGACCAATACACAACATTGGGGCTATGATTTATATAGTTGTGTGTGTATATCGAAAGGAACAACCTAAGCAATCCAGTGTGAGTTTAAGTAATGAGGATGGGCAGAAATTGTTTGTTTATTTAAAATATTTATATGCCTCTGTTCATACAATGCCCCACAGCTGTTTACAAGATATAATAATAATAATAATAATAATAATAATAATAATAATAATAATAATTAATAATTCAGCAAAATCAAATAAAGAAAGTAAGAACAAGAACAAGGCAGGTATAGTGCATGAATTTTTAGAAGATTTATAGCAGCCACCTTTAATGTTCATAGGCCATATTAGTGTCAGGACTACCACAGAGTAGGACCTACTTTTGGTGGAAACGATCCAACCCTTTGATGAATGTTGCTGTTTATCACACCAGCGGTAAGGTCGGCCTGAATTCTGGTTTTTATTGGCTTTTTTCCAAGATGATGTGACAGTCATGTGATGTGACAGTCATATATAACAGAGGTACATAACATTGGTGACCAAATCAAATGTAGGCTGGATTGTATTCTGCATACACATGACACAATCTAAAATGGCAGCACCCATTGGATTGAATTTGATAGGATATTTGTGTGCATGTGGGTCAGTGAAGAGGGGGCAGAAATGAATAATTCAAAACTGAGCTTCTTCTGCCTAGGCAAGAAACTAGCTGGGCAGTTTATATTTGGCAAAAAGAGAGGATTGAAGATGAATTATTAGCACATTGCCTTGCATTCTCTTCTGGTTTTATGAAATTATGGTGTGTTTTGTCTGGTACAGATAATTTTTGGCCTGACCATGCTCTTTCTTGCTGTAATGGTTATGTTTGCCTTTCATATCTATAAGCCTCCCTCTTTGATTTAAATCTTCTTCTCTCCCTTGCCTCGGATTACACAGGAGGTCCTGCCTGTTGCAGGGGTGGAAATGCAGTTAACAGCTGCTGTTTCACTTTTGACTATTCTACAAGAGGAGTCAATATCCATCCATACTTACTCCCACTCCTTCCTACACATCATTCTACAGAATCTGGAGCACAGAGATGCAGGTCAGAGGCATGACATGCTGCTGATTTCTTAGCTTGCTATGCTTTTTCTTTGCTCAGTGTTATACTATTTAAAGCAGTGCATGCACCAATAAAAAAATAAAACAGTGCCATAGTGTGATCTTGCCAACACTATGTATAATGCAGTATGCAGTTGATTACCCAACACCTGATTTTGAAGTACAGTAGAACTTTGAGGGCCTTAGCTTGAAGCTCCTAGTCTACATTCTCCTTTAAGTGATCACTGCCTGTGCTTCGGTTCAAATAGCCATGAATTGTATCAGCAGATTTACAACAGATCTCATGTTGTGTGTATGTGCTCCGGAAGCTGACTTGATTTTGTTAGCACGGTCCAGAAGAAAAAGAATGTCCTAGATCAGGAAACAGCCTTTCAACATCCCAGAAATGTTCCATCTTTTAAAGATCTACGCAGGAAAGAACTGAAAATGCTACTGCTATTCTAGCCTGCATCAACAGATGTATTGTGTCCGGATCAAGGGAAGTAATAGTACTGCTCTATTCTGCCTTGGTCAGACCGCAGCTGGAATACTGTGTCCAGTTCATACCAGGCCACTTGCTTCTAATGAAAAAGATGGACAAAAAGCACTCCCAAACTCCAGACCTGATCCTTTAGGGTGAGTGCAGGCCCCTCCAGAAAAGGTGGGTCACCATTCACCTGGAGGGCAAACCCACTTACTAGCGGTACTTTCATTTGGCTTAGATTAAGACTCGGTTTATTGATCCTCATCCTATCCATTACTGCAGCCAAGCACTGTTTTAGCACCTCTGCTACATTGATGAAAAAGAGAGTTGCATATCATCTGCATATTGCTGACACATCATTCTTTAACTCCAGATGACCTTCCCTTAGCAGTTTCACATGGGTGTGTCCATCCTCATGTTAGTTGCCATTTAAGAGCTTGGTTAATTGAGGTCACAACCTGAAGTAGCTTCCTGAAATAGGAATATGATATAACATGTATATATCTACAGTCTTTTTTGTACCTCACAGGTGTCAGTAATGCATGGCTGGAAACCCTTCTTGCTGCAATAGAAGCTTTGCCAAAAGAAACCATCAGACATGAGGTAATTTTGTTTTCCTTTGAATATAACAGACAACATGAATACAGTCTGGGAAGGGGGGAGGATGTAGTGTGTCCTATAGTTTTCTGAACATTTGGCCTAACATTTCTATTTAGGGTCAAACTACGCATGCTGTTCAATTATATTTGATTGATTAAAAGCACTTACATACCGCTTAATATTACAAAAAATTCCCAGCTGTGTGCTTCAGGCAACAAAATGTAGTTGGCTCCAGCACTGTGCTATTGAGTTGCTATAGGGCTGTTGCAGCAAAGTCCATCCATCACTCTTGTCTGTGAACATAAGCCAAAGTCGGCGTATCCCAGTTCCTGAAGCCACTTCTGCTGTTAATGACACATGTTCCAACTTCCATCAGCTCCAGCCAGCATCACCAACGGTCAAGGATGATAGGAATTTTAGTATTAACCACAGGAGAGCCACAGGTTACCCTTTCCTGCTTCAGGTGTTCTTCTAGCTGCAAGGGAGCCAGTTACCTGTAAGAGCTCCTGTGTGACTAGGAGAAGATCTGAATTCCCTCATCCCCCTGGAGTAGTGATGATTCCATGGGAAGGACCCAATAAATAGGTTTCACACCCCTGTGCTTGGTTCCTCTGAATATTCTCTCAGCCCCATTGGAGCTGTTCACAGATAGGTTGCTCTCATGTGACTGGGAGAACATCTAAAGGGCACCGCACGTGAATTTCAATCCATTCAAAGACAGCAGTGGTTGAGGCGGGGGTGTCTTGCTGGTGGCACTGCATTGCATCTGCCAGGATGGACGAGGTAGGGGTAGCTCTGGGCTGGCAAGGGTGCATGCATCTGACATACTGATTGTTTTAAAGCAAGGTTTTCCCAAATTTGGGTCTCCAGCTGTTTTTGGACTACAGTTCCCATCATCCCTGACCACTGGTCCTGCTAGATAGCGATGATGGGAGTTGAGGTCCAAAAAGAGCTGGAGACCAAAGTTTGGGAAACCCTGTTGAAAAGCAAGCATAGACAGCGTGTGGCCCATCTAGTTGAATGAATGCAGGCCATGTGGCGGCCTGCCATTTTGGTGGTCTGATGAGCTGCGCTTGGTGAGTCACACGTTTGTTTGTTTTATTTCAAAAAGATTATACACTGCTTGATTGCCCCCAAAACTCCACCCTCAAAGCAGTTTACAAAAAGATAAATCAACAAAATCAATAAAAATTTGCAGCCATACTTTAAAACATACAGAAGTTAAAGTACTAAAATAGATTCAAATTCTAAATTGGTGCTTAGAAATTTGTGCAGGGCAGTTGTAAAGGTTGAAGGCACAAGGTACGTGAGGGTTTTTGAACAGTCAGAATATCCTGTACAAATGTAAAATATTATTGGCATAGGAATAGTTATCAGTATGTTGTGCACACTCCATTGTAAATTCTGAGATGGGGCAGGCATCCTACTGAAGGAAAACTGTATCAGATGAATGGTTGCATAGGAAATGAAATAAATGACAAGAATTTTAAAAAAATTCAATCAAAGGGTGAAAAAACTATAAACACTGGTTTTGGGAGGTGCAAAGCACTTCTGGCTTTAAAAAATCCACTTAAAAAATTAATTGACTTCTTGCATTTTCTCCCTGGAAACACTGTAAAACAAGATAATATTAACTTTCATGAGTAGCGTTGTGCAGAATATAATTGGTAAGATGTTTGTAGCTTCGTGTCAGGTATGGCATATAGGCCTTTTCATAATCTAATTAATTAGAGTAGACGAAAGCACTCTGGAGTTTCATTTGCTCTAAATGTCAAGTCTTCCTTTTCAGGTTTGTTTCTGATTTCACACATTTCATTCACAGACGCTTCCCCACAGGCCACTCCTGAAAGAGAGATAACAAAATGGGGATGGCTTACGGTGTGCTCAGACCACTGTAATTTTTCAAGTGGTCTGCAATAGAAAATAACATGAAATAACCAGTCTGGTTTATTTGTTTGAGGTTGGGTTTTTTTGAGCACTGGGTTTTCTTGTTCAGAATCATGTGTATTGTTAAGGAGAAGCAAACGTTCAGTCATTGTTCTGGACAGGAATCTCCCCCCCCCCGCCCCCCGCTCATTCACTGCATCAAGACTGAAATTGAAATAAGTGAATGCATATTTATGGCAGTGTGTGTAGGTGTTGGGTGTAGGATGCAAGTATGCAGATTCAGCATTTATTATTGGGAATAACCTGGCAGGCCCCAAAGAGAGGGAAAAGCCACATCCAGACGTTGGAGTTAGGAACCAGTACTTCTGCTGTAGCAGTTAAGAGAGGACTGAGTGGGAAGCCATATGGAGGTTGGGGGCAGGTCAGCCACCAAAACTAACCTAGAGGCAGTGCTATTTTTCTAGAAAAAGAGGTGCCAGAACTCCCTTGTTCTCTTAGAGTGGCAATGGTGCCCACCTGAGATGCAAGTTCCGACTGAAAAAAAAGCCCTGCCTAGAGGCTTCCTACACAAATCCATACATATAACTGCACAAACTGGACTCAAACCAATGGCATCAAGTTGCAAGAAAAGAGATTCTGACTAAGCATTCGGGGGGGAACTTTCTGACAGTGAGAGCTGTTTGGCAATGGAAACACTTAATGCCACTCCCCAAAGAAAGAAGTGTCTCTGTTTTGCTCTTACCTGCTGCCCATCCCATTAGGCTGTCCGCGTCCATCACAATTGCCCATGCGGCACTCCACAGGGACAGGCACTCCCCAAAGAAAGAAGTGTCTCTGTTTTGCTCTTACCTGCTGCCCATCCCATTAGGCTGTCCGCGTCCATCACAATTGCCCATGCGGCACTCCACAGGGACAGGCACGAACCTCATAAATGTTTTCTTTTTGCTTCATCTTTCACTGAGTGCCACCTGCCATCCTGAGAGCAAAAGAACCCCCTGCTGTAAAAATCAATAGACATTGTTCCCTACCATTCTCCCACCCACCCTATTCCTTTGTTCTCAAGATGGCGGTTCATTATATTGCATGCCCTGTTAAACGAGTCACCAAAGGAAGCCTGTAGGTTAGGGCTGGATGCCTGGAGGCATTGTCAAAGCAGAAGACAGATGATCACTAAGTAAATAGGGCGAATGGGCTGAAGCAGAGCAGATCCTGGCAGAAAGATGGCCAGGTATGTGGGATATACAGCAGCTTGGCATTTTTCCTTCAACATATTTCTCAGACTGAGGACCTAGGGAAAATCTGAGGCTTTTTAGGACTGTGTGAAATTCTTTCAGTCCCTCTTGTCGCCTCTTAATTGCAGAGTCAGCAAACAGAAGTATCTTTTAATAACAGCTGCTTTGGGGGTGTGCAAGGGCAGCGTATAGCCTGGCAGCAGCTCCATCATTTTGTTGCACTGCTGTGATGCTGCAGATTGTGGAGCTCTTTGGTTTGGCTGCAAGGCTCCCTGGCTCCAGACCCCAGGCACTTTAATGTGAAGCCAGGGAATGACAAATTGTAATGAAGTCAACTAGTCCGAATTCATCTATAAACAGGAATACATAGATGTGCTGGTTTTTTCTTGGCCTTTGGACTGCCTGAGACTCATGTCTACAATTCTCACAGAGTGCCTTGTGGGAGCATTCCCATGAATGAAAACTGTAAAGTCAGAAGTGGTTCTTGGTTTATATGATTCGTACTGCAGATGACTTACATGTTCCTAAATATTTAGAAATCATTTACAAAGCAACATGCTAGTCCCAATTAGTGGGAGTCACAAAGCCTCTGACAAGAAGCACAGAATTGAAAGCATATAATAGTGTTTTCAGCTACGATGCTCTTGATTCACTTTAATGTTGTTAATGTATGTGTTCTTAATGTACTGTGAAAAAGTCATCTCCTGGAAAGGGGTGGGAAGTGCTACTTTTGCAATATAATTATAAATGCCCTTGTCCTGTCTTCTTTCTGATCTTACATAAGGAGTACAGCTAATTTACACCAACATTCCCCTTAGTCTGCATTTTGGATTTTTTGGGAATTAACTTGAAGGCCAATAATTTTCCTACATGGAGGTCATTCCTCTGAAGGTGAAAGAGTGTACCCCATTTTGCTTCAAGTAGGGTGTGAATGTTGTAACTTGCAAGAATGCTGACTGGGCAGCTGATACTAAGATTTTACTAAGTTTTAATATGTGAAGTGGTTCTTGATTATTTTTATTGTTTTGCTTCTGTTTAGCCCTAGATTTGCCATTTGAATTTCTTCTTCTGTTCCCCCATAGATCCTGAATCCTCTTGTTTCCAAGGCACAGCTTTCCCAAACACTTCAGTCTCGCTTGGTTAGTTGTAAAATCTTGGGGAAATTAGCTAACAAGTTTGAAGCTCATATGTGAGTAGCTTGTGTGATTTTCAGATGTCCTAATAATTAAAACTTGCAGAAAGGGAAACAAATTGACCTGCTTTTGTGTTCTATGTGTAAATGAGCACTTTGTCAATTTATTTCAAACTGTATAATCTACCAATGCTGCTGCTGTGCATCCTTATCCTTTCTCCAGAAGCTCACCAAGGTGGCACAGCATGAGTACTTCTTAGGCTGTACCCATAATAAAGACCACAGTTTTTTCTCACGCTTAAGGCATGATCCAAAAAGGTGTTCATCTGCACTCTTGAATTTTCAAGGTCCCTTAAATAAATTGTCCAATTTCATCCTGATTTCCATAATTTTCCTATTGGCTGCCCTGTTTTTCTATGGGATCGTTTCCAAACTCCTTGCCAAGACTGCTACCCCATATTAGAGATTGTGGATAAAATGGTAGCATCCCATTCTGCATGAAGCCAATTTCAGTAACAGCCAGGGTGTTCCTTTTTCATCTGCAAATGCCACCTTGTTTGTTCCTCTGATGGCCTTGGGATCTCTTTGCTTGTCTTAAAATTTCACAGAATAATAAAAATGTCACAGCAGATGCCCTGAGATTTATTAATGTTGGATCTAAGTTCACAGTAGTCTTGTTTTAAAGGTGGAAGATCTTACTGTCCAATACTTTTTGCCAGTTTGCTTTCAATTTCTCTGCAAAACTCTATTATAATCCCACATGAAGGTTTATTTTGAAGGCATGCCCTCAGCTGTGATGGGTACCCTCTAGCAACTGATTATTTATCTTCTGTCAAAGTCAGTGAAGGCCTGCTATTTGTGTGAGGTTCTGCTGCTGAATTCACAGTAACGTTTTGCTTTATAGGCAGGTATCACAGTTCTAAATATTTTTGGTGGCGTATCCCCATGTGCTCACCAAATGTTAGATTTTACCAAAAGTATGCTGATTTTAGAATGCCACATCCTGAACTCATGTGCTTGTGCACCAGATTTTAGGATTAAGCTACACAGCTGGTGTCCCAAACTCAGTCCCTTTTTTGTAGCTATACTGATAGGGATGCCTGAGGAGTGCCAACTTCACGATTTCTGATATGAATGCACCTCCTAGACTAATGTAACGTACTGGGTTCCATACTTTTATGATGGTTGTAGCACAGTTCTCAGCTTAAAAAATGTTTCAAGATGCACAAATTTTTGTGAGTATTTTGAAAACAATTGACATATTAATATTGACACATGTGACAATGACGCAAACAAGTAATAGACTGAATCATCCAAAACTATTCAGTTTGGGGGCTGGTTCACATGACATGCTAAGCCACAGCATTTCTGCCGATTCCGTGCTAGGTAACTCCTTCTTCCTCCTTGGGGGGCGGGGCAGTGATGGCCGCAGCAGCTATGCCCTCCCCCCGTCCAGCTCAGGGGTGGGGCACTCATGAGCATTCCTTCACTGACCACAGAGAGAAGTGGGTGTCGCTGCCACCCAGCCCCAGAGGCCTGGCCCTGTGTGGCCGCCGGGACCACATAACACCGGTTCTGAGAGATCTGCATTTGCTCCCAGTATGTTTCCGAGCATAATTCAAAGTGTTGGTGCTGACCTTTAAAGCCCTAAACGGTCTCGGCCCAATATACCTGAAGGAGCGTCTCCACCCTCATTGTTCAGCCCGGACACTGAAATCCAGTGCCAAGAGCCTTCTGGCGGTTCCCTCATTGTGAGAAGTGGTTACAGGGAACCAGACAGAGGGCCTTCTCAGTAGTGGCGCCCACCCTGTGGAACGCCCTCCCATCAGATGTCAAGGAAATAAGCAGCTATCCTATTTTTAAAAGACATCTGAAGGCAGCTCTGTTTAGGGAAGTTTTTAATGTCTGACGCTGTATTGTTTTTAACTCGATTGGGGGCCACCCAGAGTGGCTGGAGAAACTCAGCCAGATGGGCAGGGTATAAATAATAAATTATTATTATTATTATTATTATTATTATTATTATTATTATTATTATTATTATTATTATTGCTTCCCTTCCTGTGGCTCCGGCCTTTTGATGTTGTGGGGGCGCCTTGTTGTGCCTCTCAAAAAATGTGCCTGGGGCCATGGCCCCCCCCAGCCCCCCATACTACACCACTGGTCATGCCTATATATTCCTAAAAATTGCGGTATCTCCCTTACATGTTACTTCATTATGCAAAATTCAAAAAGGCAGAAATGCAGTTTATATATTGAAAGTGATGTGATGATTAAGGTTTTACTTTCACATTATTCAGCTTGGACATGTCAACTATATGGAGTGAGTTTTTTCTGTCTATTGATTAATGCAATTCTTGCATTTTTAGAATTAAAAGAGAAATTCTTCCGCTGGTAAAATCACTCTGCCAGGATGTAGAATATGAAGTTCGTTCCTGCATGTGTCGGCAACTGGAGCTTATAGCTCAAGGAATAGGGTGAGCATAAGTACTACAGAGTGGAAATGACTTCAGAAGATCAACGGTGTAAATCAGGGTGGGCAACCTGTGGTCCTCAGCCTAATTTATGTGGCCTGTAGCCTAATTCAAGCCCTTTGCAAATGATCAGCTCAGGAGGAGGAGGAAGGCAGTAGCAGAAAGAACAAGAGAGAAAAGGGGATAGACGTGCCTACTGCTGGCTTCAGTCCTGTTCTCAGTTGACTCCAGCCACTCTTAGAAAAAAGGTTGCCCATGCCTGATCTGCAGCAGAAAGTGCTGTGGCCCCTTAGAATATACCAACTTTACTCTGACGTCTACATATACACAGTCGAAAACCAACTTCATCAGATGTTTAAAATACTGGTACAAAGTAGTATAGAAGTAAAACTAGTATACTAATCCCTACCTATATAGACACTCTCCCTGTGCCCAGTGTGAATCACCTACTGCCCACCCTCTCACCTGCTGCCATTATCTCTTTGCTTCATTTGCTTCCTAACTCTTATAGCCTGCTTCCTCGGCCCTCTTTCTTCAGTTCTGTCTCCCTCCCTCTCAGTTTTGCACACATTCTCAGGGTCTCATCGCATATTGCATGCAGCCAAGTGTATCTTGTATTCACTGGTTCCTTTTCCTTTTCTCCTTTTCATAGTAACAAAAACCAACTTCTAAGGCTCCTAGTTTGGGGAGAGAAGTTGCGGGTGCCTCAAAGTACCACCCCAGTTGTGTTTTGCCCCATAGCGGAAAATATACAGGCACCTATATCTTTTGTGTTGCAGGATGAAAAAGCAGCCTGGGACGTGGGTTTCAAAGAGAAAAATAGCCCAAAGTAAAGGACTTTTCTTCTGCTGAAGATCACAGCCCCAGAGGCTGCTTTCAGTTAGAAAAGAAAATATTGGACAAATTATGCATGCAGCTATTTGTAGTTTGGCCCTTCTCCTCAATCTTTCTCTGGCTCTCCCTTTTTTGTTAAGCATGTTCATGTCTTTCTACTCCTTAAAAAAACACCCTGCCTCTTAACTTTCTAGTCCAATGTTAGGGTGCCTTCTTGGTCCTCCATCTTCTTAACCTGCCTCCTGCATGCTTTTCTACCTCTGACATTTCTTACTTAGCTTCTTGCTCTGTCTCCATCAAGAGATCCCTACTGCTAGCTGTCCTTGATTCCTTCTCCCTCTCCCACCTCTGTGCCCTCTGCCTCTTCTACCTTGGTCTGCAACAGCTTCCTTCTCTACTTGTCAAGGGACTTCCTTTCTGCATTTCAAGTCTTTCCTCAAGGTCCAGTTTCTCAGCAAAGCTATTCCTGCCCCAGCATAATTTCACCTTATCTGGCTTTATCGCTCCCTTGTCAATTTTTGTTATCTTCGCTTTTGTCATTCCTGTTTACATCTACTTACAATCTAATCTCACTAATTTCAGTGGAGGAAGCAAACCTACCATATACACACTCCTTTTCTGTGTGGTCTCTCTGGGAATGAATCCAACAATGGACTTCCTGGTTCACTGGAGGCTTCCTACTTTTTCTATGCATTCAGACAATGGGAGAAAGGACTTCCTGGTTTGGCTTGAAAGAACCTGGGTGTATAACAGATTTTCCTTGGTAAAGAAGTGATTGCTGCCTGAAGGAAACAATCGAGAAATTCAGGGTTTCAGTGTACCAATGGGGCCAGCCCCACACCCACAGCTCTTGTGGTAGTGATGGGTGTGGATATGCCGACAATTTGCTCTGCCAGCCTAGAGGTGGTGTAGTAATCATCATGTGATGGCCATGGGGCCAGCTTAGGATCGGGTGTATCCCAGGCTGCCTCGGCCTCTCCGTCTCCTCTCCCATGGAATGCTGCATTTGGGGGCTTTCTGCTGGCTACCAGCACTGTGGATCCCACCAGTGTTACTTGCGTGGCGAGTTCCCGCCCCCCACCAGGATAAATAAAGACACCAGACACCAGAATTTAAGGTTAAATGGGCGAATTAGGCCACAACTTTATTGAATTCAGGAATGAGAGGCATTGGCTTAGGCATTGGTCCTATCGACTATCTGGCTCCAGCCCATTTGCTGGAGACACGGGAAGGGTTAACACCATAGTGGGGGAGTCTCCTGCTGAGGCACGTCAACTAGGAGCTCCCCCGGGTCACCGCTCGGGGGCGTGCCTTAGGCCCACACCTCCATAGGCTTCGGACAGGGCCACGCCCCCCGGAGTCCTTTATCGGACCACCCTTCATTCTCTGGGGGGAGGTGATGGCGCTCCTCCCCACACACACATCCTCTAAACCCCTTATTACCAATGCCTAACCGTCAATGCCGAGAAGTTGTGACGAGTTGCTACAAGGTAGGCGAAAAACCAAAAGGCTGTAAATTGCCAATTGGGAAAAATTCCTACCATGCCCCTTGCGGCGACAGACCAAAGTCCATAGCAAAGTCAGAGCCTGCCTAAAGCCTACCTAAAGGGAGGGTGGGTGGGAAAACGTGGGGGCTAGCCGGCAAAAGACGGCGAGCCCCGGCCGCGCCGGCCCTAAATAGGACAGGCCACGCCCCCCCAGCCACCCGATTGGCTGGGTGGGTGAACGATGTGGCCGGGATTCCCCTGCTCTCGCGGGGGCTGAAACCAGCCCCTGCTCATGTGGGGTGGGCATGAAGCCCGCAACCCCACCTCCTGGGCAGGCCGGAAGTGGCTTTGTACCTGGCAGGGGGCTAAAAGAGAGCAGCATATGGCAGCCCTGCAGTGCTGTCCAGTGTTATCCAATCTGTTGGTGTATTGATTGGGGTGTTTTAAAGTGAAAAGCAGTTAAGGGGGTTGTTGAGTGTAGTAGCAGCAGTGGGTGGGGGGAAAGGGGTGATTAACGTAGCTCCCATTCATGGGTGGGGGAAGATGGGGATTCTTGGGGTTGGGTTTTTGTTGCTGGGATAAACAAACAAATAATTATATCCATGCCAAAGGTCACATTGTTTCTGATAAAAATGAGAAAAGGGAAAGGAAAGGATGGCCATTTGACCTCTGCCTGGTGTCTTTTAATAATTTAACAAAACTTAAATACTGCTTGATTGTAATAAAACCTCTGAGCAGTTCACAAGGTACGTTGTATGGGGAAATACAAGCTTGTTCTTGAAGCCCCTGCCTGTTTCTGGAGAATCTGTGGATAGTGCAACAGTTGTCTTTTTTTACTAAATATTTTGATATTTTTTGTAGGACTGAGCTAACCAAAAACGTAGTGCTTCCTGAGCTGGTAGAATTAGCAAGGGATGAAGGCAGCAGTGTACGTCTTGCAGCTTTTGAGACCTTGGTTAATCTGCTGGAAATGTTTGATGCAGGTAAGATCAGAACTGAGTTGCATTGAACCTAGTACTACAGCCATTCCTCTGGTTGCCAGCCTATGTTCTTTGTCAATATGCTATTCTTCACATTTTGATTAAAGATCACAAAAGGATAGCTCTGTTCATCTTTATAATATTTTCTGTTTTTCAGATGATAGAAGTCAAACAGTCCTCCCATTAGTGAAATCCTTCTGTGAAAAATCGTTCAAAGCAGATGAATCTATTCTGGTTTCACTATCTTTCCATTTAGGGAAGCTTTGTAATGGACTATATGGTATGATCAAATGGTCCTAGTATGATATATATATTTTAAGGGGTGCTGGGTTGTTTTTATTTGCATTGGAATCTTAATCACTGCAACCCCAAATAAATGAAATAAATGATTTTAATAACAAAGTAAATATGATCAAGGTGAAAACTGTGTATAATGACTTGCTGTTGCTCCCTCCCTTGACATGTGACATTTATTTGAATTTATAGTCCACATTTGTTTGCATAGCAATAGCATTGGAAACAGATACAGTACATCCTATGAAAATTCATTTAAAACTTTGTTAACTACTAGCAGAAATGGCAGACTTGTCCGTGAACTGTTGTTCCTGACATTTTTCTGAATCCTTTATTTGATGCAACAGTTGAAGAGGAACAGAAGAGGGAGAGATTTGTTATTATTGTTTGGAGTTAGACTATTTTAAGGTCCATTCCTGTTGTGAATATTCTTAAGATCTCTGAACAGTATGCAAGTGCCAGACATTTTAGAACTTTAGGTCTGACCTAAGCTTTTTACACTAAAATGAGGTTTGCCATGGAATGTCGTGAAGGGAATTTGAAAAGGGTTCTGTGCTCTTAACAGTCTGGTTCACATAAATAATTTCCTGATCAGTCAGTGCAGAGGTGTAGCACAGAGTCGAAAGCAGATCAGTGCCAACACAACAATTCTGCCCCTGCCCCTTACTTGCTTCCAGCTATGAATTATAGAATCATAGTATTCCAGAGTTAGAAGGAATCTCGAGGGTCATCTAGTCCAAACCCCTGCAATTATGATAGCAAAGACCAAAGCAAGGTTCCCACAGAGTTCCAGCAAACACCCTATTTATAAAGAGGACTGATGTGATGGGACCATTGATGGAAAGACCCATTCCCTTTCTCTCAGTACAGTAGCTGTACCCACACATTTGAAAGGTGTTAATAATAACAGATATAGCATGCATACCTCCAGTTACATTTCACATGAATATTCATTGATCTACATTTGTTATGTATACTGAAGTCATGAAAACTATTCAATATATAATGAATATTCAGTGTGTTAACAATGAATGCCAGCCTGTGGAATGTGTAATATTTTGTCCTTGGATTGTCAGTATTTTCCATATGCATGTGCAAGATAACAATACCAATAGCTTTGCCTCAGTGAGTTCCTCCTCTCAGGATGAGAACTTGGTGTGCCTTAGTTCTTCCTGCTTTGGAATGTAAAATCTCTGCTAGTTCAGTTTCAGAACTAGCCTCAAGGCCTTATAAACCACAGACAATGCCTTAGCTCTAAGGTCTTATCTTAAATGATCAAAAGTCTACTCCCACAATGCCTTCTCCCTGTAAGATCCAGTGCAGGTTAGCACCTATCTGCTTACAACACATTGCAGAAGAGCCCTAATGCAAGAGCTGCGATATATACCGGTACCTCTTTCATATTAAATCCTCAGAGCTGGAGTAACAGTCCCCATGGCTACTATCTAAAGCAGAGGTTTTCAACCTTTTTGGGTCCACGGCTCCCTTGACCAACTACATTTTTTCTGCAGTACCCCTGTAGGGCTCAGGAGCCCAGTTATGTCACCCCTTGCCTGCAGAGCTGGCAGCCCCTCATCCCTTTCCAAACACCCTTCTTTGTGGAGTGTTCCCTCAGCCTCTTCTCCCCTCTCCTTGGGAGTCCTCTGGGCAGCTGCAGCTGCTGCCCCTGGTCTCTGAGCTGCCCCCCCTGCCCCAAAGAGAGGTGCCTCCTTATACTGCCCCACAGGGGCCTGGGAAGCACCCCTGGCCAGCCCCAGAGGCACCATTTCCTTGGGGCATTTGTAGCCAGGGCTGCTGCAACAAACAGCTGTGCAAGCCTTTGGGAGGCAGAGACGCAAGAGGGCATCAGAGGAGGGAGGGAGGTCAGTGAAAGAGGGACAGAGGTCAGTGTTTCTCACAGCACCCCTGACCATCATTCAAGGCACCCTAGGGTGCCACATCACATTGGTTGAAAACCACTGGTCTAAAGGAATATGTGGCTGAAATCACATGCAGAGGTAATGATGCCTAGCTTTGTGTCTTAGGGAAATTTCAGATCACTGTTCGCAGCATGATAGGGAGTGCTGGCTTTTGCGAAGGGGAAAGAAAGCCCTACCGTGTGTGAATAAGCCCTTCTGCATGCCTGAAGGTGCTTGTTGGGTTATAGCACTTACATTTGTAAATTCTATAATACAGAAATAAGAATATTGTGCCTATGGATGAATAGCTAATTCCTCCAAATTTTTAATGCCTTTTCACACCAACATAGGAAGCTTTCCCAGGGGAGTTGTCTCATGGGAATGGACAAGGGCTTTGTACTGTGATTTCTGGGTTTTTTCCACATCATGGTGCAAATAAACCTCACAAGAATTCTGCGAGGTGGGCAAAGCTGAGAGAGGGTGACTTGCCCAATATCAGCCAGTGAGCTTCATGGCAAAGCAGGGATGCACACCCAAGCATCAATAGTCCTGACTCCAATGCTGTAGCTCCTATGCAAACCTGACTCACTGGACAGACCATTTTTGTGCTGTTATGTGAACGTAAAATAATAAACGCATATTGCATTTGTTTGAAGGGATTTTTACACCAGAGCAGCATTTGCGATTTTTGGAATTCTACAAGAAGCTTTGCACACTGGGATTAGAGCAGGAAAATGGACACAGTGACAACCAGGTGCAACTCCAAACCCTAGAACAGGAAAAGAAGTACATCTCAGTGAGAAAGAACTGTGCTTACAATTTACCAGTGAGTGGACTACTGTTTTACTTAAAAATCCATTTATAATATGTGCATAATGTGTCTGTAATTCATATAAATCAGTTTAATAGTAATAATGAAGTTGGTACATCTTCTGGCTTTAAAGAGGTGGAATGTCCCCACCTCCAGGATGCTTTCCCCAAACTAGAAAGTGTACTATAAGCAGTGGGTTTTTTCTGGGGGTACACAGGGGTACACATACCCCTAAACATTTTGTGAAGCTTTGTACTTTTGTCCATTTACTGTATTTCTTTTCCCCAATTAGAACAATAATGTGGTGTTTTCTTGAGTCAAAATAAGAGTACCTCTAAACATTTTTTAAGAAAAAAAGCACTGACTATAAGGCTAGCAGGGCGACATCCCTTGCTGTTACACTGGCAGTGGCAGAGGATGGTGGAACAGGCACTACCACTTGCCTGCTCTCTTGGGATCTGCAACAAAATGTTGCAGTATAAAGTGCTTCTGTTCAAGTTCCAGCTGCTCCATTCCATTTCCCCCCAATCCTCTGTTTTCTGTTCCCTTTCTCCTAAAAGTCAGTCAGCATTATGTGGCCACAGCATACTGCCCCCACCCCCAGTTTGTTTGTTTTTAATATAAAGTTGTTGTTGTTGTTTAAAAAAACACCTTGCAAACCTTGGGATTCCACACAGCCCAGTGTGATGCTTCTTTCTTATATTTTGATTGTTCCTTTTTGGCTACATAAGGGTAGGCATTTGGAGAAAGAGTCCACTCTTTGTGGTTATAATATGTTCCTGTCCACATTAAATGTTACATCATTTCTATTCCTAGGCCATGATGGTTTTCGTGGATCCCAAAAATTTCAATTTGGAACTGTACTCAACATTCTTCTGTCTATGTCATGACCCTGAAGTCCTAGTCAGGCACACGATGGCTATTGGCTTCTATGAAGTAAGTCAAGGAATACTCCTTGGATTAATTTCAGCAACTATTCATTGTATACAATCTCATTGATATGTTCATCTTTAATATACAGTATTAGTGTATGCTAACCTCCCGAATTGAAACCAGTGCAACTTATAACTTACTAACTTTGGATTCTTACTAGTTTATGGTGGTTTCATACGACTGCATTGAGGTGTCTTTTATGTATAATATATATAATACAATATAATATAAATCCATGTATACTTTTTCCATTACGAACAAATAAAGTGCATGAGGCTATGAGCAGGTCATTTTCAACACAAATTGTTGACTCTTGATTTTTCCAGTTGTTTATGTGCGAAATATTTCTTGCTGAAGCAAGTTTGAGTTCACAGGAAGTAAAGGACAACAGATTAATAAAGCTATTGTAGTCAAGATTTTTAAACACAAATATTATAATCCTTCATTTTATTTAATGGTGGCTACTGAGTCTTCTGTGTGTTTTATGTGTTTAATATGTCTGTATAACCAATGTTTTATGTGTTGTTTTTTATGGTTTTTATTGTCTAAATTATGCCAATAAAGGCTGAATGAACGAATAAAGCTATTAGCTGTATTCATTCTTCCCCTCCTTCTCCCCCCTCCATGTACCCCACACCCCCAAATTTGCTCTAGGGGTTACCCCAACCCCTCCAAGCAAATCAGGAGTGGAATGCAGAGAGGCATGTGGTGGAGGTGAGGGAAGGGAAGTTTCTGTTCCTCTTGCACGATGCTTTAATTGATTTAACCCAGCATAACGTAAGTTTTAGATTTTAGGGTCTTGCTTTAGAAAATTAATTTGGGCCAAAGGAGAGTTCTATTTCCTTGTCAACAGACAGAAACAGTACAATGACTGGGGAAAGAGAGAATCGAAACAGAAGGGAATTAGATACAGATGTGAGAGGAGGTGGGAGTGGTGTACTTGGCAATGCTTCTGCATAACTTATGTAGGACTGTAAGACCTGGCATTTTAATTGGCTGTTGCTGTAGAATAATTTTATGTACTCATCTGAAGCACTTTTCATATGAATAAAAAATTACCTATTAGACTTTAAAAATACATATCTTTGGTGCCTTGTGTTAATTACCACCTTGGATTACATCAGTTGTCCTGTACCATAGAAATCTACATATTTCTGCTACTGGATATATTTTAAATATATAGTATTCTGCAGATGACTACAGTTCCCTCTTTCTGTTCTGATAGTAAACAATCATAGCTCTTAACAAGTATGTTTCATCCAGAGAGCTAGATAATTTTTTTCCTATTGCTTTGACATCCTCATAAGAAAAAGTGCTCAACCAATCCAGTTTATAGAATCTATCAAATGATGACAATTCATTAATATATATTTTTTATTTTTAAAGTTTCCATTATATTGCCTAACCAAGAAGCTACTTGTGATTCAGTCCAGTCAGTGTCACCATTCCATGGACCTGTGTGGGATGGTGGAAATATATGGGGTGGTTTTCAACTATATTTTACTCAAAGTAAATGTACTCATTAATTTCAGTGGGTCAGCTCTGAGTAAAACCTAGCTGAATGCAACCCATGGTTTCTGTTGGGAATGAGGAAAAAGTGAGGGAACTGTGTTTAGTATAGTAGTATATGTAACCAACTAGGAGTAGATCAGCTATATTATTTTAAGTTAATAGGAATTACATGGCAGAAGGCTAAAATGTTTGGCTGTGTCAAAAGATTGGATATTTGAAATGTAAAAAGAAGCAAAATGTCATCTCAGTACCCAAGGGCACAATTTGAAAGTGTGCTGTTGCCAGGATGTTTATTTTCTGTGCTACTGTGTGATGCCACACTGCTTAGTAGTGAGAAAAGGACATGACCTCAACTCTCTTAAGTATGATTGTTGGTATTAGAGATCTAGGCTACATCCTTGTTTCCTTTTGGCTATTCAGACCTTGTTGAAAAATAAATATGACCAGATTAAGAAGGCTAACGTCCCTGTTTTGTTGGTTCTGTATTTTTCAGGTTGCTAAGCTTTTAAATACTGATGTGTATGTAATACAGAAAGAACTGGTAGCCCTATTACAGGATGAGTCATTAGAGGTAATAATAACCTATTTGTTGCTTACGTTAAGATCATTTACAATTATCCTAAATGACACTATAACAAAACTTAGTAAGAAAGGCTTGGTGGAATGAATCATTTCTGCTTGTTGCATGGTCTAGTCATAAAGAACATGATAAGTGTTTAGTAAAGATTTATTTGAAAGTGATGACTGAACTCTTTTCACTTAAGCCCATATGTCATCTTCCCCAGAGAGATTTAAAAAATGTGGAGCCAAATGAACTAACGTACAGTAAACACAGAAGTGCCCTTCAGACAGTACTGATTCGTGGATTAACATTAAACCAGAGTAGGGTCAATCTTGGATTAACTATCCTTCAATACCTTTGTAGAATTACTTGGGCTTGATCAAGTCATCACTTATCAGCAGATGATGGCACAAAGCAGGGAGAGACTACTGATATTTTATAGGCTAGGTTAAAAAATCATATTCAGGAGTCATCAGTGATAATTCTCTACTTAACACTAATAACAACTCATTTTGCAATGAAGTGTTTAGTTGTGTCACAAAATTTATGTTGCGAAATCAAAATGTATGAAGTCAGGCTGTAGAATATACCATATTTTCCCGTGTATAGGAATAGGTTTTTTCCTAAAAAATAATGGCAAAAATTTGGGGGTGTTTTATACTGTATACAGATACATCTCCCTCCATTTTCTTAAATCGGAGTCCCCCAAAATAGGGGGTGTCTTATACATGGGGGTGTCTTATAGACGGAAAAATACAGTAAGTTATAAGAAGATAAAATGAGCAGATTGAAGCATGTTCAAATTAGAAAAGAATTGTTCGACAGCTATGTTGATGGTTTCTCAGTATTTTAATACATGCTGGAAAGAAGAGGAATCGTGGAATTGGAGGAGGTTTAGGCCTCTGTCTAACCAATGCTTGATGCAGGAAATTCAGAGATAGACAGATAGCTATCTAGTCTCTGCTTGAAGACCCCCAGGGAGGGTCTGCTTACTACTTTCCTAAGTAATTGGTTGCATTGTAAAACTGTAATTTTGGTTCAGAAGTTTTTCTTAATTTTCAGCCAACTTAATCATCTTGTGACTTAAGCACATTAGACCTGGTTCTGCAACAGTGAACAAGGTTTTGCTATCTTCCGCCTTTCAGATATTTGCTCTTTTTTGTAAGTTCTGGGAGACAAAAGATGTTTTAGCACCACACGAACATACCCTTGCTGACTGGATAGGCATCTCTGTTGATGTTACCAGCCTTCATCTGTGCCACAGCCAACTAACTGTCCAGTCAGTGACTGTAGACTTGTATAGTGTCTTACCTTCACCACTGCCTCCTGGCTCCTACAGATAAGGGTGGGAATTTTCCTTTCCCCTTCAATTCCCCACACAGCAGCAGCTGTAGTCCTGTGGAGAAGACTAAAATGAAAACTAGAGAGATGTAACGTGAATGATGTCTTTGTCACATAAATGTCAGCGACTCATCTTTTCTTTAACTAGGTGTTAGATGCATTAATAGGCTACCTTCCTGAAATTCTTGAACTATTGTCTACTGGAGGAGAAAACATTGGAACAGAGAGCAAGGTAAGGTGGCAGAGCATCGGAAGTGTTTCCCAATTGCCTCTTTGGGGCAACTGACTACCAGCTTGTAGCACAAAGCAACCAGGATTACTCCTTCTGCTGCTTGGTAGACATGGCCCAAGTATCAAACTCGCACAACCTAAGCTATTTCTGGAGCTGACATTGAGGATTTGGTTGGGATCCAAAGAGCCCATGTGCATATGCAAAACACTTGTGTGCACACTGGGTGGGAGTCCCGGTCCTCCTTTTCAGCTGTAGCCCCCTGCTCTGTCGCTCTAGGGAGAATTCAACTGGGGGTGGGGGAGAACCACAGTGAATGTCCAGAAGACCGCATATGGCAGAATAAGTAGACTTTGTGTGCATTTCAAAGATGGCAGTTTGTTGTTCAGTGATATAATTTGCATTTCTTCTCCCATCCCCTGGATCCTTGCCATTCTTTAGTTATTGAATTTCCCAGAGTTGATCCCAGCGCTAACAAGAGCGGAGCAGAGAGCAGCAACCTCTTTGAAATGGAGGACTCATGAGAAGCTACTACAAAAATATGCCTGCCTGCCTCATGTCATCTCAAGTGATCAAATTTATTATCGCTTTTTGCATAGAATGTTGAGCATCATTATGACAAACGTGAGTTCCCTGTGACCTCTCTCTCTCTCTCTCTTCCTTGTACTTCCTTCTGAAATATTATAGGAGGCATGGGTGTAGCCGGTGGGGGGGCAGTTGTCCCCCAAAACCAAGTAAAAAAACAAAAATACTTAACAAAAAGTAGAAATAATCAGAATATTTGAAATTGAAATTATCTTTGAGGTCACCTAGGTGATGTTGTGGTGCATTCTAACGATGCAACTGGCTTCAGAAATGGGAAGGGCAAAAGCAAGCTTAGATAGCAGCCCTGCTCAGAGAGGGCTGATATATAATTTTATGGTATTACTCCAAAAAGAAGTGGTGTTATGAGCCATCAAACCTCAGAAATACACGTTTTCCAAAAGGTTTCTGCGATTTTGGCCACTAGTGTAGTTGTATGGGGTGGGATGAGCAGAGATTAAATCCTGCTCAGTTTGCCTTCACACTACTGTTCACTGCTGGGAATGGGTGTGCAGCCAATGCAGAATTTAACGATGCCCAAGCACCCGTTAGATGTGTCAGGAGTGATGTCAGTGGGTGGGCGTGGTTGGGGGAAATGGCCTTGCAGACAAACTTGGCAAGTTGATTCCACCCTGCTGGCACTATCTGCCAGAGCTTCAGGTGCAGTGGTGGATCTTTCGCTCTCCTGCTCTCCGAGCAGGGCTGCTATCTAATCTGAAGTAAACCCCACTGAGTTCAATGGGTCTTATCCCCAGCATAGGCGCCGACTCCATGGGGCCTGAGGGGGCCCGAGCCCCCTCAAAAATTTTATTGGGGGGGCTCTGCCCCCCCAATAATTAAAAAAATTATCGCGCGCCTTGGCTCCCTCGTCGCGCGCCTTGGCTCCCGCGGTCGGCGAGGGGAGCCCGGGCCGTGCGCGGCTGCTGCTGCCGCCGCCGCCGCCTCTCCTGGGGGCGCCGCCTCCCCGGGCGGGAACGCTGCGGGTGCGCGAGGGAGGAGGGCGGCCCCCGGGGGCTGGGAGAGCCGGGCTGCCGTGGCTGAGAGGGCTGCTCTGCCGGGCGCCGCTGACATAATTTAAGCAAATTACCGCGCGCTTTGGCTCCCGCGGCCGGCGAGGGGAGCCCGGGCCGCGCGCGGCTGCTGCTGCCGCCGCCGTTTGTGGTCATGGCGGAGCTGCCGCCTAGGGAGGAGGGGAGAGGGGGCTGGCGGGGGGGGGGGGGGCAGGCGGTGAAGGGGGCTTGGCTGCGCTCTCTCTCTCTCTCTCGGTCTCTCTCTCTCTCTCGGGCTCTCTCTCGGGCTCTCTCTCTCTCGGGCTCTTCCCGCCCAGGGCTTGTGGGCATCTGCTCTGAGACGAAGATGGAGGTGACTTCCCTTAAAGGTCATGGAATCATAGAGGTGGAAGGGACCCAAAGGTCATCCAGTCCAACCCCCAGCAATTCAGGACTCACAGCTAAAGCATCCCTGGCAGATGCCCCCCCACCTCTCCCTAAAAGCCCCTTCCCCTGTCTGACTGCTCTCACCACCAGAAAGGCCTTCCTAATGTTTTGTGGGAATCTCATTAAGCCTACAGAGCTATATATGCAAATGGATCTACTTATTCTTTCCCTTGAAGATACATTGATTCGTTTGTTACTGTGGTTTCGATCAATACTTTCCAAAGATCTTTACATTTGTCCATGCATGATCTTTGTCTGAAAGCTCATGGGTTGCAGGAGTTGTCATAGGAGGTTATATTTTTGTCCTTCCAACTGTTATGGAAATTACAGGGGGGGGGGACATCTTTAAAGTTGTTAAATGTTGCAAATATTATGCCTGAATGTACCCTTTCAACTTGACAGCTCAGGGAAGTTACCTAGATAAAATCCTGTAACACAATGTATCAGCCTTAATCATTTTGCAGATGTTAAGGGGGGGGGGGCAGAGCCTGCAGCCACCATCCCTTTCCGGTGGGGAGGGGGCAGAGGAAAGACAGGAAGCTTTTCCCTGCAGAGTTAGACCCCTTGGCTGCGTGGCCCTCGGGTCCCTTCAAACTCCTGGGCGTTTTGCTGGTGGGGGGCTGTGTGGGGGCCTGGGCGATGTCAGAAGAGGAAGCTTGCAGGCCTGGTTGTCTGTTGGGGGCAGCAGGAAGAGGCGGAGGGCAGGATGTGCAGCCCCTGCCTGGCTTTCCTGTGGGACCAAGGAAGCGGCTGGGGGGGGGGGGGGGACTTGGCCGCTGGCCTTTGTTGCAGAGGCGGCAGTGTGGGAACGCCAGTCCCAAGGGCAGCCTCTGGGGTCTGGGTGCTGCTGCCTGTCTCCTGCCATGGACTTGGCGGGGGGGGGGGCTGTGCTATTGGGCTGGCAGAGACTTAACGGGGGCTGCCTCTCCCAGCCAAAGCTGACCCACAAAATTGCAACCCAGTGTGTGTGTTTGTGTGTGGGGGGAACCAGCCTGCGCAGGGTAAGCCCCGATGGGGCTCCTGGGCTCCTTCTGATGCATGAAAATTGGAGGTTGTCCTTTACAGCTCAGCTCCCCAAGGGGCTCAAAGCCTCCCAAGTCCATTATCAGTCGGAGACGAATGAGTGCAAGCTGGAAGAAAGGGGGAATCTTTATTTTTCTGTTGAAACAGAGCCCTCCTTCCCACTGACATTTGCAAGGAGGGGAGGACCCCAAACAAAGGTGTGCAGCAGCTTTGAAAGACTTTTCCGGCTCAACATCAGGAAGAGCTTTCTGACAATAAGAGCTGTTCAGACGGTCTCTGCTCCCTGGGAGAGGCTAGGTGGCCATCTGTCAGGGATGCTTGAGCTAAGATTCCTGCATTGCAGGGGGCTGGACTAGATGACCTTGGGGTTCCTTCTGTCTCTATGATTCTATGATTAGCATAATACAAGCATCTCAGGAAGAGGCATCTACCAACAGAAATCCAAGAGTGTGACTTCTCTCCTGTCTGTCAAGGGACCTGCAGATGCTGATTGCCTTACTTGGCCAGTTCCTTAGGACTGGTACATACAGTCATACCTCGGGTTACAGATGCTTCAGCTTAAGCATTTTCAGGTTATGGATGCACTGAAACCCAGAAGTACCGGAATGGGTTACTTCCAGGTTTCGGCACTTGTGCATGCGCAGAAGCGCTAAATCACAACCTGTGTGTGCGCAGACGCAGCAATGTGAGTTGCGAACACTGTGGGTTGCGAACGTGCCTCCCACATGGATCACGTTCGCAACCCGAGCGTCCACTGTACCTTGGTTCTCGAACAGAATGCGTTCCGGGAGTCCATTCGACTCCCGGAACCATTTGAAAACCAGAGTGCAGCTTCTGCCAGAGGAGCCCCCTGCAGCCAATCGGAAGCCGCACCGGATGTTCGCCCTCCAAAAATCATTTGAAAACCAGAACACTCACTTCCGGGTTTCGATTGTTCAGAAGCCGATTTGTTTGGGAGCCAAGGTGCTCGGCTTCTCAGGTACAACCGAACCTGAGTCCTTGGGGGCGCCGCCTCCCCGGGCGGGAACGCTGCGGGTGCGCGAGGGAGGAGGGCGGCCCCCGGGGGCTGGGAGAGCCAGGCTGCCGTGGCCGAGAGGGCTGCTCTGCCGGGCGCCGCTGACATTGGAACTTAGAAAACTTCCCGGGGCAGGACCCCGGTATGGCCCCCCCCAATATTTTTTATAAGTCGGCGCCCCTGATCCCCAGGTAATTGGATGTAGGATTTCAACCTTAAACAGTAAACGACACGGCAGTATGAAATGCCAGGTAGTGGAAAAACATTTGTTAGCAGCGTGAAGCATGAGAACTTTATTTTGTTTTATTTTAATGTTCTTCATTACTCTTTAGTATATTTTGTCACTGAAGTATTCAGCAGGTAGCATAACTTCTGAAAATTAAAAGTAAAGTGGAATGTGGTCAAAACTCTACTACTTGTGCTGAGACAGCAAAAAGAGAAAGAGCTCTATTTGAAGCCTCTCGGAGGGTTTACACCTTTATTCTAAATCCACTCATTTGGAAAGCCAGCTTCTTGTATGTTTTGGATGAAGACCTCAAAGGCATCTGTCTTAATCTATTGATTGCTGCAAAGTTAGCGGGTTCGGAAGCACATGGGGTTTGCCTAACTCCAAAGCCTACTCCATTCACTTCAGTGGATTGGGCAGATTGACTTCTGCATTTAAACAAAAGTGTTTGCCTCCTCCCATTTCCTGACTCACATGTTCATGAGTGAAATAAAAGCTTGCACTGACTTCACACATTTCCCTGCTCCCCTCCCTGCCGGATTGTCTCCCCATAGGAATAATGTCACATTATGAACGCTCTAAGCATATGTTATGTGCAAAAATAAGCAAAATAAAATAAGCTGTAAAACACAATATATTCAGTAAGAAACCAATCAATTGGGAACGATTTTGAGAATTTACTACCTGCTATCACACAAACATTTGAAATTGCTTCATTTTTTAGATTCAAGTTTTAAGGATTAGGCTTTGGGGAGTAGTGGCAAATTCAATTTAAGTGCATTTCAGATTTCTTAAGTACCAATTCTTCAGTTGCTTTCTACTCTCTCCCTTCACCCCCCCTCCATACCATTAGCCATTAATTATCCTTAATGCTCTTCAATCAACAATGCCTGTCTGAATACTTACAGAGACTGTAGGATTAAATGTATTTCCTTTCTTTCTTGAAGAATGTTTTACCTGTCCAAAAAGCAGCTGCTCGAACCCTGTGTGTATATTTACGTTACAATCGCAAACAAGAACAGAGGCATGAAGTCATCCAGAAATTGATTGAGCGTAAGTCCTGGTTTTCTCTTTGTTTTGAGGACAGCAGTGTAATTTGGAAAAAGGGATGGCAACTGTGTGTAGAGTTGTACAAGAGGGGAAGGTTCTTATCTTCACAGTGCAGCAAACATTTACAGTCTTAAGGTCCCATGTTCAGTCATGTCTTCAGTTAAAGCAGGGATGAGGAACCTGTGGCCCTAGACATTGTTGTACAGCTCTCATCATCCCTCATCAGTGGCCCATGCGGGTTGGGACTGTTAGGAGTTGAGTCTAATAAGCTCTGGAGGACTTCAGGTTCCCCATCTCTGAGCTAAAGGTGTGAGAGAGCCAGTGTAGCATAATGGTCAGAGTGTTGGACTGAGACCTGACAGAGCAGGGTTTGAATCCCCATTCAGCCATGAAGCTTCCTGGGTGACCTTAGGGCCAGTCACCACATCTTAGCCTAACCTACCTCATTAGAGGATTACTATAAGGATGAAATAAAATAGGGAGGGGGGAAACCATGTACACCATCCTTGGAAGGTATGTAAAGGTAATAAATAAAGTAAAATAAATGAAGGATCTCAGTATAGCAAGACCCTATAGAACCTCTGCCAACTGGAATAGAAAAGGACCAGTGGTCTGACACCATGGTGGTGTAACATGTTCAGACACTTCAGCACAGTTATACTGGTATCAGAGTAACCAGAGGCTCCATTTCCAAAGTACTGCATTTTAAAGTTTCTGTAAACTATCTAATCTACATCTGTATAGCTATATTTATAAATTTAGAGGTTTTAAATAATGTAATAATGGCTGACAGACATCAACTTTCTGATCTGCACTTGTAGGTCTACCAAAAGAATACGCAAAGGATGAGAGACAGTTGATTAATCTAAATGTTCATACTTCAAACTTTCTTAGACAATAGCATCAAATATATCTGGGTTTCCAATTCAGGCATTAATTATTCCCATGGGAAACTGCATTTTTCTGGTGGCCAAATCAAATTGAGAAAATAAATTGGTCCAGTGTAGATGAAACACTGCTGATCTCAGCTGTGGTTATGATGTGGTCATGGGACCCCTCTGCCTTCATTGCTCCCTAGCATGAATTTCCTCCACTTCTTTCCCTTGTCAGCTTTAACCCTGTACCATGGTATCAATGTCAACCATGGTTAGTGTTAACCATGGTAAGCTTCTCTAACTAAGATTGAAAACCAAGCTGGCTTGAAGCTGTTTCGCTGACCCACCTTAAGTGGGAGGCTGGCTGTTGGTACAATGTAATGCTAAACCCTGGTGGAGTTCATGCTAGAGAAAGAGGAAGAAGGGGGAGGGAGCCCATGGTCATCTCTTGACCTTTCAGCTTTGTTTTAAAGATTAACAGTGTTCTGTCTTGACAGGACTTATGACTAATCTTTTCACATTATTGAAAATGACATAAAACATTTTCCAGGATCAGTTTGTATTGAGCTCATCCCATTAAATTAACTTTGAGATTATATATTGCATTTCTATGCATTTCTTGTGCAGTAAAACAAAATGAAAATCTACATATGGTGATCGTCAGTTTCTTTTAATCATTTTTTTCCAGAGTTGGGCCAAGGAAAAAGCTACTGGAACAGATTGCGTTTTTTAGATACCTGTGAATTCATCATAGAACTCTTTTCCAAATCTTTTTTCTGTGAATACTTCTTTCTCCCAGTGCTTGAGCTTACACATGATCCAGTTGCAAACGTGAGGTACTGCACAAGTTGTGTTAAAAAAATCTATGTGGCTTGGTCAAGATGTTTTATATCAATGTTGTATAGAGCGGGTTGGCAATTTGCTTGGGAAGCCTTGCATTCATTTCTTGAGTAAGAATTCACCTCTACACCACCTTGTTCGTTACACAGTATTATCTCAGTATTAATGCTGCAATATATTATACTGTTGTGTAACAGTGGCATGGCAATCCTCAGAAGAGGTTATCTATTCTGAGTTCAGTCCTTAGTCTTTTGAAGTCTGAAGCTAACATTTCTCCTGATTTAAGCAGGTTTGATATTGGCTGTTTGACAAATTGTGTATTAAGCAGCACAGAAATTAAAATATATAAAAGGCATGATGTTGCCCAGAGGCATATGGAGGAGAGAAGGAAATATGAGGAGAGAGGTGTGAAAAATGTTTACAAGGAAGAAGCTGAAGTGGTTTTCTATGTACCCTTCCAGATAATATAAAAAGGAAGCATGAACAAATAACTTTTTGAAGTTGAAAGGGACTCTGTAATAGACAACTTCAGACACAAAAAAGCAGGTGGAGATGAGGGCCACACTCCAGCAAGTCCCTAATGGGTGTGTAGCAGAGCTTGTCATGATTATTACGTATTCATTATATTAAATACATTTCTGACCCACCCTTCATCATAAGATTTCAGGGCTGGGTACAGTAAAAATTGCAGCCCCCCCTCCAATATGTAAAATACTATAAAAATCAAAGAAAGAACAAGTATAACTTAGAGTGCAGTACAAACTTTAAAATTACGGAAACCACGGGACTGTTGCAAATGCCCAGGGAAACATATGAATCTTTCTCTGGCAATAATAATGTCAGTGCCAAATATGTTTCCAGGAGAATGACATTCCATAGATGGAGTGTCACAGCACAGAAGACATTTTTATGTCTCACTGCATGATATACGTGTCTCAATGGTAGAACGTCAAGAGGGGCCTCCTCTCCTGATCTTGGCTCATGGGCAGACAGATACAGAGAGAGGTGTCCCTCCAGCTCTTTGGACCCCAAGTCTTTTAGGGCTTTATGGGTTACCAGCACCTCAAATTCACCCCAGAAGCATGTAGATAGCCAATGTAAATCTTCTAGAATCAGCGCCACATGATTCCAACTAACCGAACTGAACTAATACTATGGCAGCTGCATTCCGCAGTAGTTGAAGCCTCTAAGTAATCTTAAAGTACATTGCAGTAGTCCAAAAAGGAAGTTATTAGAGCATGGATTATTGTGGTCAATCTCTTTCTACCCAGAAATGGCTGTGGCTGGTGAACCAGCTGGTTTGTTTGACTTGTGGACACATCTACACAAATATATGTTTTAAGAGTGGTTGCTTTGAAGGGGGCTTCTACCCAAAGTGGCATGTCCCGTTGCTCCGAAATGTTCAGCAGATTGTTACTGCATCGCCTTATTTTAGCAAAGATTGCAGTTTTTTACTGGTTCCTTGCTATTACTTTATTGCCCTACACCGTACACGAAAGGACAATTAAAAAGCAGGCCAGGAGAAATTGGTTGCTATTAAGTGATGGAACATTATAACTCTCCAACAGCTCATAACATTTATTGTTTAGCATTTCTATATTGTACCGTGTCTATTGTACTGTTGAGAGGACACATAAATAGCATGGTCCTTGCCTCAGAGGCCTAAAACCTTATATAGATAGACAGGACCAAGCTAAAGAAAAGGACAGTACTTTCTGTTCCTTTGCAATCGAGAACTCAGGAATCCTTTGACCTAGAAAAGGAGAGCGTTTGAAGTGACAGGGCAGAAGAGATGCATGGGTCAAGGTGGATGCACACTTTTAAAAAGAGTAAACAAAACAAAATATATAGGATAGGGCAGTCTTTCTCAACCTTGTGTCCCCAGATGTTGTTGGACTACAACTCCCATCATCCCTGACCACTGGACCCGGAGCTAGGAATGATGGGAGTTGTAGTCCAGCAACATCTGGAGGACCTAAGTTTGAGAGGCTGGGGTAGTGTGCTGTGCACCACAGTATTTTTCACTAAGCTACCAGTCCAGTCAACGTGGACGATGTTGAGATTGATGGACCAAAGGTCTATGTTAATATAAGGCCTATGTACATAAACCAAAGGGATACTAATAAAGGAGAGATACACTGTTTTTTTTCTCTTAACCTATTGCCAGATCTTTACTTTCCTCCTATATAAATCTTGCTTTTCCCTCTGTAGAATGAAGCTTTGTTATTTATTGCCAAAAGTGAAGTCTACTCTCAAGGTTCCCACAGATAAGCATTTACTGCAGCAGCTAGAACTGTGTGTAAGAAAACTTCTGTGTGAGGAGAAAGACAAAGATGTTCTGAGCATTGTTAAAAAAGTATGTGGGGTGGTTTCTTCTTCTACTCATCCAGTATTTTTTTCATGTTGCCAGTGCATTTTGGTAATTTCCTGGGGTAGTCACACACAGAGTAAACCCACTGGGTTGTGCTTAACTAAGTCCTACTTAGAGTAGACCCATTGAAATTAATAGGCCTTAGTCATGACCATTAACTTCATTAGTTTTACTCTGAGTAGGACTGGTGCTGAATAAGGTAAAGGTAAAGGTACCCCTGCCCGTACAGGCCAGTCTTGACAGACTCTAGGGTTGTGCGCCCATCTCACTCAAGAGGCCGGGGGCCAGCACTGTCCGGAGACACTTCCGGGTCACGTGGCCAGCGTGACATCGCTGCTCTGGCAAGCCAGAGCCGCACACGGAAACGCCGTTTACCTTCCCGCTAGTAAGCGGTCCCTATTTATCTACTTGCACCCGGGAGTGCTTTCGAACTGCTAGGTTGGCAGGCGCTGGGACCGAACAACGGGAGCGCACCCCGCCGCGGGGATTCGAACCACCGACCTTTCGATCGGCAAGCCCTAGGCACTGAGGCTTTTACCCACAGCGCCACCCGCGTCCCCTGAATACCTGAATGCTGAATACCATCTATGAAATATAATGGACATTACTAACTTATGCCGATTAATTTCAATGTATCTACTCAGTATAATTTAGTTGGACACAACCCTTGGTCATTCAGTTATTGCAAATGTCTTACTTCTTAAAATTGTGTTTATATAGCGTAGTGGGAAGAATTCTGAATATGTTTTACCTATTTGCAAAAGTGTGAACTGTGATTTAGTGCCTGTTTCTAGAGCTGAGACAGTAAAAAACAGTAAATTTCACAATTGTTAGAAATTATTCTAAGTTGTGTTATCTAGATTTCAATAGATCAGAGAATGCTGATGATGACAGAACACTAGCTGGGCTTCCTTACTATAATGTCTTACTGTACTACTCTAACAATGCAAAATGTCTGCACACGAAAAACTTTAGTGAGACTCCCATGTTGCTAGTTAGTTCCTTTTCTTTTTTTCCATATCTTTACCCAATTTATGTGGAAATCTCTGTGGAAAATCCCACAAATATTTCAAGACTCAGTGTTAGGAGATCAAACTGCCTTTTTTAAAAAAACAAAACATTAAAACAACCTAAAATAATAATTAAACTTTTTAAACAGATGGTGCTGGAACTGGACAGAATGGAAACCTCTTTGGATGCGGTAAGTATCTTCTAAGATGATAACCTGAAATAACAAGCTGAAACCATTGGCATGATCACTGATGGCTTCTTTGTTTTAACCTTCAAACAGTTTCAGAAGAGGTTTTATGAAAATGATCTATTGGACCAGCAAAAAGAAAGAGAGGAGCACCTACTTTTGGAAATGGTATGTTTACGATAGACATTAAGCTAACTGAGTATCATGTAGACTTTCCAGTGGACCCAGAGTGAAGATTTAAAATAATTCCCTGATAAAGCAGAGCCAGGGAACAACAATCCTAGACATTCTCCATAGATGTAACCTAACACATACTGTGTCACAGTGCTTATTTGTCTGAGAGGAGGTCCTGGTGCAGGAGGAAATGGACAGAGCCTTTAGCAGCTGCAGTCTACATATATAGATTTCAAATTACTGGCAGGAGAAAATGCCCTGTAATCTACATCAAGTTTGTGATTCTTTTAGCAGTAATAATAATATTTATATAGTATAACATTATGTCAATAACCCATACAGCAATTCTGCAAGGTAGACAGAAGCAGCTTGCTTGGATAGGCAGAGCTGCTCTGCTCACTTCCTGGCAGATGGGCCCCTGTTGCTTACCAGGAGGGCGAAGTGGTGGGGAGGTCAGGGTGTTATAGACGCACTGACGGAGCCAATCTGGCACTCCTAATAGTGTGTTTGCAGTGTGCCACCCTTTCTGCTGCCTTGCCCCTGTGCCTCTGTCTCCTGGTAAGCAACAGTGGCCCACCTGCCAGAAAGCTAGCATGGCAGCTCTGTCCTTCCCGGCAAGCAGCTTTTGAAGGTAGGCTGGCACTGCGATGCAAATAAAGGAACAGTGCTCTAGGGTATCAGATTTCATAGTCCGTTCTAGCAGAAGAGCTTTTGCTGCGTGAAATGGAGCCCAAATGGTACACACACCCTACTGAGGACGACCCTTTTCTGCACTATTCAAACACCCTTGTTTATCCTCCCTGTGGCCAGTGGTGAGGTTGCTTCACCCTGCTGCATGGCAGACCTGTCCCTGTTCATGACCGAGGCAATATTTTATAACTGGGACATCTTGAATCCCAGTTTATATTCTTAGTCTCTGTGCTAAAACTGTTTTCTTGCAGTAGTCTCAAACGTTTCACCATAAATGTCCAGGTCATGAGTTCAGGTTTGGGTTGCACATGAGTTCAAGTTTGGGTTACTCAATTTTCAGCATAATTCCTATAGTCTACCTCGGCATTTCAGAGAGGGAAAGCTGAGGGAAAGCGACCACACTCTGCTTTGTATAAAATATCACAACCTTGTGTGATATTACTGGAGAGGTATTTGTAATTGGGGAGGGGGGCTGCAGAGGGGAGAGACAATTTCTGGGGAGAGTGTGCTATGAGGAAATGGCTGTTTAATAATAATAATTTATTACTTATAATTGGTGGCATTTCAGGCTGCATCTTCCTCTCTTCTGAAGCTGACTGGGTTGTGGAAGCATGCCTGTCTGCAGCTTGCAGCCAACAAATTTTAGGTTTTAAATTTCCATTACCACTGTTGTTAAATTGTTTCCACAACAGGAACAATTAGAAAAAGAGAAACAGCAAAATGAGGGCAGGTCTACCAGTATGAGCGATAAAATGTATGAAAAGAAGCGTAAGTGTTCTTTTGTTTCTTTTCCCAGAGGCTTCTTAATTTCTTTCTATGGGGAGTGGAGGATGCTGAGGTGGAGGTGGCAAGGACTATTTCTAAACTGGGTTAATGTTGCATTCACAAACATGGGGGATGGCGATATTAATTTTCTGGCTGCTACTAATTTAGTGTGAGAAACTCATGTCAAAGCATTGCACACTCTTACAACCCAACATTTAGGAAATGATTTGGCTGGGGTCATACAATCAATAACTTGTGTGACTGAAGTGGGCAACTGGGGCAGATCCTGTTCTCTGCTGCTTACCAGGCAAAACCTCATTCAATACACTAGAGCAGATGGTTCCAGAGTAGCAGGGTGCCAGGCTTTCTGAAAATGTTCTTTTGGATAACTTGTAAGCTTCCTCTGATCCTGCCTCCTGTAATCTACAACCATCTAGCCCCCCTTCCATTACTAGGCCTGACTATGTTTTTGTGTTACATGTGCATTGATGCAAATTATTTTTAGTGAAAGCTATGTTCCTTTCAGGCTCAGAAATTCTAATTTGAAGTGGGCTTGCAAACAATAGTTATAAGAGAACATGTCCTGCATAGGTAGCATGAAACCATAGTCAGTACTGGAAGAGAAGTTGGGAGGAATCGCTTTGGAAAATAGAAAAGGAAGGAATATATTTGCTCCTGATTTCAATCCAATCCAAATAAGTTTATTGAACTAGCCATTGGCCACGACAAATCTGAATCAAAACTAAATACAAGCAAAAGGGGTGTAAAACCATGGTTTTCCGGGAGCCAGCATTATATCTACACTAGGCCAATACCTTTTGCTGCATCAGCAACAAAAACATTCTAGATGTAGACCCCAAACCACACTTTCCTAAGTGCTTCATGCATCAGTTTCAATGGTCAGCCCCTTATTGCTGAAATAAATAACATGGGGCACTTATTCCAATTCATGCCCTGTGGCAGGAAAAATTCATATCTAAAACATCTGCAATAGATAGTGGTCTGCTCTTCAGTATAGTCAGTTTCTGCTGTGATTGAAAGCATGGCATTGATACATTGATGGGACACATGACAGATTTTACTCCAGGATAATGTATTATCCCATCTGCTTTCTTCTAGAGTTTCAATATGGTTGTGTGGTATTTAAGATGTTATGACAGACTGTCATATTGTGCAGTCTTTACTTCTTCAGATAATCTGAGTGGAATGCCTAAAATGACCTTTGTTTTAGGTAGAGACAGTAAAGCATCAACAACTTTGGCCAAAACTATGCCAATGTCTGTTTCCGGAAATCCGGGTGCTGCAGCAGGTAAGAAAGAACAAACAAACACCTTTTGTCTGTTTTAAAATATATGTCCACGGCACAATGAACATAAGAAAACACAGGTAAACATTAGGAAGAACTTCCTGACAGTAAGAGCTGTTCGACAGTGGAATTTGCTGCCAAGGAGTGTGGTGGAGTCTCCTTCTTTGGAGGTCTTTAAGCAGAGGCTTGACAACCATATGTCAGGAGTGCTCTGATGGTGTTTCCTGATTGGCAGGGGGTTGGACTCGATGGCCCTTGTGGTCTCTTCCAACTCTATGATTCTATGATTCTATGATTCTAGGTAGAAAACCCCAAGATAGACAGCTGAGTGGGCGCCAAACCCATTGAAGTTGCCAGTGCAGAGTTGAACAAATGGTGAACGGTAGGAGCCAAGATTCAAAGGTGTTCTATGAATGTCCCTGCAGTCTTACGCTGCCAGGACCAGGTGTCCTTGCAACCATAGCTTCTATATTCCCTGTGGCTGCCCACCCCTCTGCAGTTGTTGCTTGAAAATCTTCCTTGTCCTTTAGCTAACTGGACAGTTTGGGTTTCAGGCAACCTGCCTGCTGGCTCTGCTTCCACAATCTCTCTCCTTAGGTTTCATGGCCATGTACCTGATACAAGTTTTTTCTGCTCATTCTCCTTCAGTTATATCAGGCCCTGTAAATTCGGGTACCTGCTTACATGTTTTGACCAAAAATCACACAAAATTATAGATAGACCTTTATGCTCAGCGATGAAAACTGATTGCCAGAACTCCATCATGCTTTTCTAGGTCTCTGTTCCAATTGTTTTTTCCCTGCAGCGTGAATCCTCCTATTCTTGCCAGCAAATTATGTAATAAGCCCACAATAAATTGTGTTGGGTTTTTTTAATTGTCCCCTAGGCAAAGAAGTGAAAAAGTCAAAATTGGTTCGAAGCCAGTCTTTCAGTAGTCAAGCCTTGCACTCAAAATATGGAAACATAGACAAGTGTCCCAGGTATGTAATATTTATTTTTTCTATGTGTCTGTGATAGAGATGGCAATCCTATAGACCACTTTGGTTGTTCTTTATGGAAACGTACTTATCTTTCTCTAGTTGTATACTAATAGCATGGTGTTATTCTTTAGTTGATTTCTAGAGAAATGATGGGCAGTTAGGGATAGATGGATCAGATAATTTCCATTCTGCATTAGCTTGGCTAGCAGTCTATTTCCCAGTTTTTTGCAGTTTTTTAAAAAGCACATCTAAACTATTATTGCTTCATATGCATTTTTCCGAATATGCATTTTGTGTGCCTCTTGTCTCAAAAACAAACATTTTGTGCATATGTTTGATCAAAAACCACACTGCAAAATTTGGAGAAGTGTGTAACCAATTGAAAGTTTCATTCTAATCCCCATGTAACTTCACATTGATTTCTCCTCCATCTGCAAGAACAGTGATAAACTGTAATGATACAGTGGTCATTTAGCAGAACCAGTCAGGGATGAAAGTTACAGCCTGTTCTGGATGGAGTAGCACTTCTACTGACCAGGTTGGACATCTGGGGTGCTGCTGGAGTCAGTTTTACAGGACTGCCTTTGCAAAGTTTCAGTTAGTATACCATTTGCACCCTTACCTCACATGCCCTAGTTCTCAGTCAGTAGAACATAAGCCTCTTAATATGTGGGTGGTGGGTTTGAGCGCTACATTGGGGAAAGATTCCTGCATTGCAGGGGCTTGGACTAGATGATCCTTGTGGTCCCTTCCAACTCTACAATTCTAAGATTCCGTGCTATCTAGATGAGATGATTGGATCATCCCTCTGTGTGGGGCTGCCCCTAAAGAGTGTTCAGAAGCTTTAGCTGGTACAGAATGTGGCAGCTAGAATCACAACTGGGCCATGCCATCTTTATTAGTTACCAATACAGTGGTGCCCTGCAAGACGAATGCCTCGCAAGACGAAAAACTCGCTAGACGAAAGGGTTTTCCGTTTTTTGAGTCGTTCCGCAAGATGAATTTCCCTATGGGCTTGATTCGCAAGACGAAACGTCTTGCGAGTTCTTGCGAGTTTGTTTCCTTTTTCTTAAAGCCGCTAAGCCGTTAGTAGCCGCTAAGCCGCTAATAGCCGCTAAGCCGCTAATAGTCGTGCTTCGCAAGACGAAAAAACCGCAAGACGAAGAGACTCGCGGAACGGATTAATTTCATCTTGCGAGGCACCACTGTACATTTATGGGCACAAATTGAAGGTTCTGGTCACTATGTATAAAGTAAGTCCATACCTGAAGGACTGTTTTCTTTCATGTGAAGCAGCCCACCTATCGTGTCCATCATTGGAGGACATATTCCATACCTGTCAGTTACCAGCATTCTGATTGGCTGGGATGCAGGACAGGTCCTTCTCTGTAGTGGCATCCAGGTTGCAGAATTATCTTACCTTTAAGGCTCAGCACCAGTAGCCTCAGTATTGATATTTATGGACCATTAGGATATTCTTGCACTGTTATGTCTTGCAGTTGTTTTTTGTCTCTGCTGTATTTTGTGACCCATTAATTTGGTTCTCCCCTCCTTTAAAGCCTTTGTATTAGTAACGTATTATAGATTGTTTTAGTTTCTGATGTGAGCTTCCGTGAAGATTTTTGAACTGAAAGCCAGGATACAAATGTTTTACAATAAATACATAATAGAGGTCCTGGTGTCAGCCTTCGTTGCTACAAATTCACCAGGCACATTTGGGGGAAGAGGAAAGGAAAGGTGGAGGGAGGGTAGAAGTGCCTAGAATGGGATTTTAAATCATGCAAGTTCTTTTCCATTTGGGAAGGGAAATTATTTGTTAATTTGTTAATTGGCTTGGAGCCAATTTGATTCCCTCCCTCCCTCTCTTTCTTTTTTCTTTCCCTTCTCCTCCTGCAATGAGGCTACATTTTAATATTTTAATGTTCCATTATTTTAATGTTGTATTTTATTTTTGTTTTTAAGTTGTAATCATTCATCTTGTTTTTATTATTGCTTGTAAGCCGCTCTGAGCCCGGCCTTGGCTGGGGAGGGCGGGGTATAAATAAAAAATTATTATTATTATTATTATTATTATTATTATTATTATTATTATTATTATTTACCTGGGCCCATTCTGAAATGCGAGGGAGGGTGCCTGCCCATGACTAATGATGGTTATTCTTTATAACATCATCACATATTTTTGTACCCCTTCAGCAAAAGTTCTTCAACAGGATATACTTCAGTCTCAGCAGTAGGAAAAGGTTCTATGTTCTCCTTTTCAGGTAAGCAGCTTGGTTACTTTTTGGGGTTCAGGGGGGAATGTGTTTATTAGAATTCTTTTATTAGTTTCCCCTTGTGCTCAAAGACATTTGGGGCCCATTGTCCTTAGCGCTGGCTAGACTGAAATAAATAGACAAGCAGCAGGTCTAATATGTAGAATAAGAGAGCAAGAAGAACAGGTATTTAAAGAGGAGTGGAAAAATTTTGTTGAGTATATTGAAAATAATTGTGCACAGTTGAAAACACGTGCAATATTAAAGTAAATTCAACAGCATAACATATATTGAAGTGATGTAAGATAGGAGAACAGAATTAGATGGATACACTAAAATATGCAGGAATGGTGAATAAGTTAAATGAAGCTTGGAAGGGGAGGGAGGGAAGTCAAAGAAGGTATGGTATAATAAAAGATAATTTGAAATGTAAAATATTTGAAAATTCAATAAAAAATACTTTTTTAAGAAATGAAATAAATAAACAAGCACACATGATCTTTATAAACATTATGTACAAGCAGCTAACAAAATCACAGCTCTGGTAGCAACAGCTGCACCCACATACTGCCAATTACTGTGTTAACATTTCCTCCTTGTCTTTCAGATGATTCCTTCCGTACTCGCTCTAGCAACCCCAGTGGGACTGCTGCGTTCTCCTCTGCTTCCACCTTACCATCTTCCTCTCGTAATACAAGTAATTCAGTTGATCAGAAGAGCAACGGGAGTAAAGAAAGCCATTCGCGGAAGGTTAGCTTGTAAGTGATCGACTAAAGTTAGGGCACAATTTTAAGGCTATGCAGCCTTAAAGTGAAAGGCTAATTTTCCATCCTTGAATTTTTAGTTAATTAGCTTTTATGATGAGAATATTCCCCATGTAGGCATTTCTGCAAGTATATGAGGAGCCTAGTTATTTAAAATTACTGCATTTACCCACAGCCTCAGGATCAGTGTGGAGCTGGTGGTTGCAGTAGATTTGCAGTTGTTGCAAATCTGTTGTATTCATTAATAGGACTGGACAAGCCAGAGCTAAATTACATAGCAAATCAGAATTGAGCCCTCTGCTCTGGTATTTGATAATTTCTTATTGGGGAGGCTGTGCCTATTCTGTTTTTTTGAAAACTATTGCTATTTATTTCTTAAGGTTTATGTCCCTCTCTTCCTCTGATGGAGCGGCAAATATGTCCATTCTAAAACAATACAATCAAAACTTCAAAAAACTGTTTAAAATGTGCAACCTTCCTTCCTTATTTTACCTTATTTCCTAAAATTATTGTTTCCCAAAATGGCTCACATCAATAATAAAGAGGGAGAGAGAAAGAAACAGGCCCTGCCATGAGAATTGCAAACTAACTACAAATATGGTGTTCTTGTTCCCTGGATGTAAGGAGAACTAGAATTCTGGCAACCTGGCTAGCATGAGGGCTAGAATAATGTCTGTGCTGAAGATGTTTCTATAAGTATATAAGTCTATAAGGGATGGTAGGGAGAGTTCTACACTGCGAACAGTAATTTCCTCCTACCTGGTTTTCATTTTTATGATGAGGGTATTTCCTGATGATATTTTAATGCATTTTGTGTTTGTCTTATTGGATATATATTTTATTGATGTAAACTGCTTTGGGTTACTTCTTGCGGGGGTGGGGTGGGGGTGGGGAGGAAACTATAAGGTTTTTTTTAAAATAAAAAATTCACCCTCCATGGACTGTAATAGATGATTGTGCTGAGAATTTGTAACAGAATTCTTAGCACCTCCACCACACTACAATTCCTGGGATTATTTGGGGAAAGTCAACATAGGTTTGTCTAGTATAGCTAAACTTTGTGTGACTGCATCTGTGTGCCCCCGATATATGAATGCTGGAAGGAGGTTAACTACCTGTAGATTTATGGATCAGAGAAATGTGAGATTCTAGAAGGCACATGTGTTCAGTGTGCACACATGTGTTATTTAATCTGGTTTTGCTGGTTATGTATTATTTCCACCTGAAAATATGAGTGTTACACACGGTTGCACCCCAAGGTGTGTGTGTTTTGGTACTACTTAGCTCGGAGCACTGGGAACCCCCAGATATCTGAATCAGCCCTCTGCTACAGAAGGCCCATGAATTTCATTTGTAGGCACATGGTAGAATGTGGAAGGGTTTCATCCAGCAAGTGCCTCAAACCCACAGGAGACCACACATAGGGGAGGTATTCTTCAGGGGGGCAGGAAGGAAGCACATACAAACTCATTGCTAAATGAGTTTGCGTTAAATGAGTCATCCTAGAATAGACGGCAGCCCTGAATCATAAACATGGGGATTAACAAAAGAATCTGTTCTGCTACTATTATGCTGTTATGCTGGGCTTGGTTTTATTATCCTCTGTGTGTCTGCTCATTGTGAAGGGCTTTAGAAATTTTCTCTCAACATAATAGCTTACACTTACACTCCTACATGGCAACAGATTTGAATATATATCTGGAGAGGAATCAGGTGTTCTTACTTTGTAAGATGAATCACTGCAATATGGGTTAGGGCGAGAGTGTGCGTAATAATTTACCACATGGGCATACAGTGCTGAAGTACATGGCAACATTCTAATTAATTCCAGTAATTTAACATCTGCTCCCAAAAGACAGGTATCTTTAACGAGAAGTGAGTTGTTCACGTATCAGTGATCTATAATGCTTCTTTTCATGTATACTTTAAGACACATTGCTCAGTGCTGGCTGAACACAGTGTGAGCTGGGAGGACTTGACTTCTCAGCCGAGCTCTGTTACCATCTTAAGTTTAAGGAAGGTAGTTGCTTTTAGGTCATATTTTCTCACAGTTTATGGAAACAAGTCCTTGCTGAAGACAAGATAAAGAGCAGGAGTGGCAAACTACTTTGCCCCATAGACAGGGTCTGATTCCCCCCCCCCATTTGTTTTTGGCCCCAAGACCACCATCCAAGTGGGTCTGCAGCCTGGCAGTGGAATCTGTGGAAAGAGCTGTAGGGGAAAATACAGAGGTCTGAGATACACATCACCCCCTGGACCACCTCTGAGGAAGAACCCTTCCCTCAACTGAAGCAGAAGAGAACAGGAGGGAGGACTTTGGCATGCTTTAACATTTCCTGAGTCCTTAGCACTTGGGAGACATAAGTACAGCCCTGCGTTCCCTTTCCTGTTTCTGATCAGCATAGAACTACAATGAAGGAGTCATTTTGCGCCCCCCCCCCCGCCCCCGAGATTTGCCAAACAGTGAGGATAGAAAGTGAAAGGGGCGAAATTGCTCACTATAGCAAAGCCAGAGAGCAGGGCCAAAGTGTGCTGGGTGATCAAATCATCTCCTCTCCAGATTGATCAAGGAGTAGGTGATTTCCATCTATGATGGCAGTGGCATGGGTGGAAAGATTTCAATAACTCTTTTCAGCCCTCGACATACAAATGCAAATCATCCCTCCTCAGTCCTCAGCTCAATCATCTGAAGAGTAGAAGGGGACAGTAAGCCCTCTCCTTCCCTGATCAACACAGATCAGATGAGGAAGGCAGGTGTTTGTGTGTGTGTGCGTGTGTGTGCGTGTGTGCGTGTGTGTGCGTGTGTGCGTGTGTGTGTGTGTGTGCCTGTATGCATGCCTCCAATATGTGGTTTATGGCTAAGATCAAGTGAGCTAATGGTTAGACATGGGTGTGCCCAGTGGAGTTGTTGACTCCCCCCCCCCTCACTAAACAAAAGAGACACAGACCTATGCTTTGCAACAAAGAGTGTTTACGAAAACCCCAGTTTCCAAATCAGTTTGATACATGTTATGATGTGCTACTTCCCCCCAGCAGTGCAGAACTAGAAGTGCAGTTCTTTGGATCCCAGCCAAAGAGTTTAGAAAGTCAGTCTTAGTCGGCTGCCAAGGCATCAGCCTCTAGCTGGGAGAAACAAAGATGTAATAGCCGGTTAACCACTTGAAATGGCCCTTCCAGATGACACTGAGCATATGCACAGGGAGGTGGAGAACAGAACATTCTTATCCCTCACCACTGCCATGCCATAGTTCCCACCGTAGACTGTATGTTGTATTCAGTGATACTTAATGGGTTTTTATGCTCTGTGGCTCCTCTTTTGAATCAGGAGGAAATGTATTGCCAAGGCACAGTTTGACTAAGGGCCCCATATGAACCAGTGTGAAATTTAGAAGCAGATTGCATCCTGCCTACTTTGAACTGTTGATCAGTTTTTAAAAACTGATGAGAAATAATACTGTGATAGCTCATATTTCTAATAAAATACTCTGAATTAATAGATTTAGTCCTCTCTAGATTGTTGCCTCAAGTTGAGGCCCCAATGTGTGCCTTTGTTTAGCAAATGCAAGTTTCCACACTCATTTCAAAGTATGGAATGGTGGAATCAATACCAAAGAATGCATTCATTGATTGATTCTCTGCATAGAAACAGATGTGCAAGTTCTTTTACGTGAGGGAGAATTCCATCTGCATTTGGGAAGCCAGACTTCTGTACACCAAAGCCTTTATGGTGGCCAAGGTGACGTTGGAGGGATGCAGGAATGGGACACAGAGACACCAAAGTTGAGGCACAGATATCATATCTTCTTGTTCTAGTCAAGGGAGGAGAATGGCTTTGGGTTTTTACCTTGCAATAAATGTGTTGAGGATCACAAAGTCCATAGGAAAGAATTTTTAAAATATGACTGTACTAAGTCAATTCCCCCCCCCCCCCAATTGATATACTTAAAAGCAGTTCTGCTTTATTCTGTTCCAATCTGACTTGTGTGATTTGGGTTCTTTTGTTTTTGCCTGAAGGAAAAACAGGAAGTCAAACTCCTAGAGCTGGTGAAAAAAAGGATGCACACCAAAGACCACTGGAGGCAACGTGGATAAAGGATTGGCAGGAGTTGGAGTAAAATCTTGAACAATAAGGACCAGAGAGGAGAGACTGACTGCATCTCACAATGTTAACATCTTTTGTCAGTTAAATAAATTCCTATGTTGTAAAATATCTTCATAGAAATAATGTAATATGTGCAGAATTCCAATGTTGTAAGTGAAGTGTTTAATTCAATGTTACTTTAGCAATGTGCTTAAAAACTGCTGCAGCTAAAGAGACAGGGTTTTACCTCCCCTTCCTCCCTCTCAATTATGCCTTTTAATAGTTCAGGTTCTTCAAATTGGAATACAAGTGCCCCCTACTTTAAAATATACTTATTTATGAGTGTAGGGCTCCTACTATATATTTGCTATGGAAATAGGACCATATAGGTGAAATTGCTCTGCATATAGGAATAACCGACCAAGTAACATCTTATCTCTGAAAAAAAGCTTTAGTATTGAACCTGGAAGCATGGACAAAGAAATATTGAGTAGTCATTTACAATACAGTTGTGCTATAATTTTAAGTAAGATTGCTTACCTGGTGTATACAAATTCTCAAGAGGGTTTTCCTTTCACCTTTCAATAAGAACAAATACCTCCAAAAATGCATACAAATGATTATTCATGAGTTTCATATCTCAGTTTCGTTGTATAAATACTTTGTTTTAAATTCTAGTATTTCAGGTTGTAGTTTCTCTTTATCCAACACTTTAGAAATAATGCAATCTAGTTTTTAATTAGTTGTTATTTCAAGCTATCATGCTTTTAGCTATGTCAACGGCATTTTGTTTGTATTCATCCTAACATTTCTATCAAAATTTGCCTGCAACACGCAGTTCTATTTAAAAAGTTCTATTTATGCCAATACTTGAGAGAGACTGTATGAAGCTATTGTCAGCTTCTCTATTTCAGAAATGCAATCAGCAAAACTATATTGATATCAGAAATCTGTTTTTTAAAATATATTGGTGTATGATAAAGATAATCTAATTTGTGAATGAATATGTGTGTGGTTACTTTTTACAATGTGGAATAATGAATGCTTTACGCACAATAAAACGTAGGATATGAAAGTACTTGCATGTTTTGGGTGGGAGAGATCTAATTTTTGCAATTAAGAAGTGCAGTTGAGACATAAAGACATGGATCCTATGTTCACTATACCAGCAGCTCTGGCTCCAGGCCTAACACTAGTGTAATATTTTACATTTCTATAACCAAAGGCTGATATAGCAACTAGGGATGGGTTAGTTTCGGTTTCTCTTATTTTTCCACTCTTGAGTTCAGTTTTCCACATAAGTTTCTTTATTTTATTTATTTTCAAGTTTTCATGGAGGTTCATCAGCATTTTAGAGCAAATTTCTCCCAGTACACACATTTTTGTGTACAATCTTGCCCAATACAATTCTTTCCCCAGAACGGTTTCCCCTAATGTAATGCACTTTTGTAGGATTTTCATTAATATATTTTCATTAACAATTTAAACTTCACCACCGTATATGCATTTCTGTACATGTTATCGGGCTGGAAAACTGCACCGCACAATATGGTTGAATTGCAAACCAGTGCCTTTGGCTTTCCCAATGTGGCTAGCAAGAGGAAGTCCAGGTCACAGAGTCCTGCGGTGTGACCACTCCCTTCACACACAATAGTCATGATCCTTGCCCATAACTTATTGATATGCGTATAAGAAAATCTTTTGGCAAGAAATATAGATGGGAGCCACATGGATAAGGTAGAAGATGCTGCACCAGCAGGGCGACACAGGGCCAGTCCATGAAATGCCCAATGGATGCAATGCATTTAAGATTCACCCTGGGAAGTTGCAACTGTGGCTTCTACAGGGCAAAGGACACCTTAGTGGTTTGGGTGATGACAGTAATTTTAGATGGGGAAAGGAAGGTGTATGGAGATAAACCCCAATCTAGCTGGTTCTCAAATAGCTCAGTTGGTTAGAGCGTGGTGCTGATAGTACCAAGGTTGCAGGTTCGATCCCTGTAAGGGACCGCGGCATATTCCTGCATTGCAGGGAGTTGGACTAGATGATCGTGAGGCTCCTTTCCAACTCTGATCTATGATTCCCTCTCAGCATGCAAAAGATTGGTGCCTTGTTGGTAATATTTAAGAGTCCAAGCGCAGCAGCACATAGGTGGGGTGGGAATGTCTTTGAACTGGCATGTAAAAACAGGAGGAATTAAAATATTTGTACCTACAGAACAGGAACTATCACTGCAAAAACCAAACATCGTGAAAATTTGGTGCAGCGTCAATACAGTCTAATACTGAAAGAGATTTCTGGGGTGTTGCAGCCCAGCTTTAGCAGGTGTGTGGTGGTCCCTATCTCCTGCCTCCCAGGTTGAAAGTGACATGAAGAGTTAACATATGCTTACTTGCAGCATATGTAGTGAACCAGCATGGCAAAGCCCCTGGACCAATAGCCTCAGGAGATTAGCCAGTTCATCCTCAGGGTGCCTTATCCTCATTTATCACATTCCACCACACCTCCCTCCCACTTATTAGGATGATGTCCCCGTCTGCTGGTTGGTTTTTCCATGCTATCCCTTCCTACCCTCCACTAAAGATGGTCAAATCTGTTGATTTCAGTTCCTCTCCGTTTCTCATTTATTCACTCTTCAGTTCATTTCTCCACTTTAGTGTGCAGTTCTGCATATATCTCCTTTTATGAGTTGGGAAAGGGTCATTCTGGATGTCCCCCCTGGGTCGCTTCATATTCTCGGGCTCTTGTATCTGTGAAGCTTGAATGTAAAACTAGTCCCTGTCAAGGTAATGGCTTTAGCTGGCCAGTTCACTGCTCATCAGCATCTCAAAGAATGAGCCAGGTGATGAATCTCTCCCAGAGGCGGGGTAAGCATTTCCGCACTCCCCTCATCTGGCTGGCGAGCATGTGAACCTAGGTAGAAGAACAATAGCCACAACATTTTGTGAGGGTGTTGGTGCTGACATTCAAAGCCTTAAACGGCCTTGGCCCAGTATACCTGAAGGAGTGTCTCCGCTCCCATTGTTCAGGTCCAGCTCCGAGGGCCTTCTGGCGGTTCCCTCACTGCAAGAAGGGAGGTTACAGGGAACCAGGCAGAGGGCCTTCTCGGTAGTGGTGCCCGCCCTGTGGAACGCCCTCCCATCAGATGTCAAAGAGATAAACAACTACCTGACTTTTCGAAGACGTCTGAAGGCAGCCCTGTTTAGGAAAGCTTTTAATGTTTTATTCTGTTCTATTATTCTGTTGGGAACCACCCAGAGTGGCTGGGGAAATCTAGCCAGATGGGCGGGGTATTATTATTATTATTATTAATTAATAAGAGAGCTGGCAGGCTGGATGCTAGTGACAGAGAGACACACATTGGATTGGTGCTGGATTTTGGTCTCCCCTGGAAACCTAAAGCTGTCGTTGTATTAATGCTGTGAGCCCCTCTATCCTCTGCTCAGGTTGTGTATATGTATAAATAAAGCCATATATCCTAAAGACACCACAGTCTGCTTCATTCCAAGGCAACTGAGCCAAATAAGGGCAGGAACCCCTGGAGTGGCTGAGAGATTAGGGTGTCATGGAACGACATTTTTGCAAAGCAATTTCCCATAATATGCGTTCCTTAATGTTAACGTTCCAAAATATATGCATTTGACCTTTGAATATGCATATGACTGAGAACAGCAGTGCAAATTTCGGAGTAGTGTGAATTTCGAATTTAGCTTCTGAGATCTTGCTAGTGTTCGGGTGGCAATGCAACAGGCAAGGTTCAGACCTCCATCCTTGGGATGTTTGTTTGTGTGTGTGTGTGTTGAACATCTGATGCATGGCCTCATCAGAAAGACATCTGTGGTGAATAACAAATGGAGGGGGGGGGGAGGTTCCCTGGCTGCTAACCCTTGTGAGAAAAAGCAACAACATAGCTGAACTATCAGTACAGTATGTTTATTGAGCAGCATTAGGAGCAAAACGAGTTCTGACTGCAGTTCTCAGGCATTATTTGCATGAATGGGACAAGTGTGGTGAAAGGGGCTGTGTTTGCGGAATGCCCGCCTCATCCCCAGAGCTGCATGGCTTCTCTCACTGTCATGTTGGGATGCCTGAATCAGGGAGACAGCTTTAAACGTGGAGGCTCCCTATGTGATCTAGAACCCTGAGCACCTTGGATTCTGCACCACACAAGAAGCTTCTGCATGCAGGAGAGGCTCCCTGCTCTAGCAATTATGGTCCACTGCGGTGATAGTTATGGTGGAAGAGGGAGGACCCAACCCCAGGGCTAAATATGCATCCTCTCATCTCCTTTCCCCACATGGCCCCTTTCACATGAGTAAGACCTGCAAGCTCCTCTTATGCAAACAGCACCTTTAGAGGCAAAGAGCAGCTGTCTCCAATCGAACCATTTGTAGGAAGGAAAGAGCTGATCTCTTCCCCATGTGCTGTGGTCCCAAACACCAGCTTTTTTTCTGGAAGAGGAAATGCAATAAACACAGTTTGAAAAGAGGCATGCTTAATGTAACGTAGCTCAACCCATAAAGGACCACTAAAAGAAGACAGACCAAATAGAAATGTGTGGCTTTTATTCACAGCTCCGTAGGGTCGATAACTCTGCCAAGGAACAGCAATGCATTTATGCTCGCTTCATAGATCATAAAAAGGAACGGCCGGTTCACATGGATGACTGGCGGCAGCGAGTATGCCATGATTTCTGACCCACTGGCAGCTACAGCTTCGGTTCCCCACTCATCCACTTCAATAGCTGCTCTTTGGAGAACCTGAGAACGTTGGAAATGGATGAGGTTTCATAGTAAAGCAGCCTGCATTTCATGCAACACTGATCTCCATTGGTCATGTTAACTGGAGCTGATGGGAGTTGTAGTCCAATATCTGGAGGGTGCTATGCTGGGTACCCCTCATGGGGGTCATTAGAGATTTATATGAGAACAGGACTTTGTTGAAGCAACTTCAAATAGCACAACCGTTGCCAACGTGCTTCCCTCAAGTCTGGGGGGTTGGACCACAGAACATCTAGAGGGCATCAGGTTGGCAAAGACTGAGATAGCAAGTTCAGAAAGGTGATTTTTGCCAGCACCATGACAAAGAGAGAAGGTACCAATCTTCTGCTTAAACTGCACCCTCTCTCGGTCTCTCAAGGCTGCTCCATCACTGCAATTAATATAACAAAAACTTTTATGTTAATTGCAGTCATGTCGTCCCATTCCAGCAAAGGTGGTTATCCACACAACTGCAACAAGGTTCTGCACACAGATGACTCTTTGGGATTGGGTCCTGCAAAAGTGAAAACACCTCAAATCCAGCACAGGAGTCTGCAAGTTATTGGGTAGGTCAGAGATACGTGCACACCACCAAAGCAACCTAAGCACCATCACTTGATTGCTTTAAGATCCTAGTTTCCTTCCTCTTTTCCTGCCTCCAAATGGGTGATCAGCATTGTCTAATCTGGCAATGCCAATCTTCTTCCCAGCACACTGATACTGAACAAATGATACCCAGCAATATGCCTGGATCTCAACGTTGGGGCTGTTGTGCCTTGTGAAATGGGGTAGCATGCACTTCTGCAGGAAAAGTGGTCACACTTACCTGGGATACTTTTACATCTCTCTCATTTGTGAGGTGGCTGAGGTCTGCTTCATTGGAGAAAAGATCTTTAATTCCCAGATCTTGAAGTAATTGATGCATGTGGTATTTCTGGTCTAGCTTGAATTTTGGAAAGTAAATGTCCATTTTCCTGTAATGCAAATAAACAATATTTGGTGACGAATGTAAGTTTAATGGAGATTGTGCATAAAAACTGCTCATTGTGCACATTGACTGGACAGCTATGAAGAAAGGGCATAAATGAATATTGACAAACAGGTATGGTCGCCATATTCCCAAAAGTAAAAATCTGGACAAAAGTTGCTGAGCTTTCATTTGCAAGGGTGAGATGGGGGGAGGGTCAAAGTTGTTCAGTTGTGTGTGTGTGTTTCCCCCCCAAAGTTGTTGAGCTTTTAATAGGCTTTTCTGGGTTTGTTGAATTTTTTTTTAAAAAATAAAACCCTACTTGCCCTACATCTGGGTTTTCCCAGACATTTTGCCGATTCACAGAAATCCTCCCTGGACTCCATTTTCAAGCCCGTTTCCTGGCTGTGTCCAGGGAAATCTGGACGTATAGCAGCTCTACAAGCAGGGGATTTTGTTTATTGCCCTCTCAGTCTGCATATTCTCTGAATGAACTCAGGGAATATGGAAAGCAATGAGTGTTGCTTGGTCAGTGTGCATATTCTTCTCTTGGAGACTGCACATTCACCAGTTAATGTGTATAATATATCATCTAAAAGACTTGGTATATCCACTGATGCAGTTGACTCGCAACTTATGCACATTTAACTTGAGTGAATAAAAAAAAAAGAGGATGGGCCGGGGGTGGGGGGGATATCGGCAATCCCCCCCTCCACCATTGCACTCAACTTGGGAGAGCATTTGGAGGTATATGGAGGGTGTTTGGTGGCCTTGGGAGGGTGTTCAGAGGCGCAGGAAGAGTGTTTTGACTATACATGATTTTGGCTTTATGCACTATCCCCAGAATGTAACCCCTGTGTAGGGGAGTCAACTATATCATTCATAGAATGTGGACTTTGACAAACATATAAAATCCCTTAATGTAGTTCATTTGTTCGTACTATAATAATAATAATAATAATAATAATAATAATAATAATAATAATAATTTATTTATTTATATACCACCCTCCCCATCTGAAGCCGGGCTCAGAGTGGCTAACAACAGTAAAATAATACAACATTCTAAAATCATTTCATTATAAAATGTTCATTTGTGATGCCGGGAGCCATGGGAAATGTAACTTCTATGGTTCCCATCATCTCTACATACTGTAGGAAGTTTGGGCCTAGATACAGGATATATATATATTGGCTCAGATATGTTGACGACACCTTTGTAATTTGGCCACACGGGAAGGAAAAACTGGACAGCTTCCTCACACATCTCAACAGCCTACACCCCAAAATACAATTCACTATGGAAATAGAAGCCAACAACCAACTTCCCTTTCTTGACGTCCTAATCTACAAAAAACCTGATGGCTCCCTAGGACACACTATCTACCGGAAAAAAACACACACCAACCGCTACTTACATGCACAATCACACCACCACCCTGCACAAATAAACTCCGTAGCCAAGACTCTCATCTCCAGAACCAAACGCCTGGCTGACAAAGACCACTTGACAACTGAGTTACAGAATCTCTCAAATGTGTTAATTGCCAATGGATACCAGCAAAACAGGGTTACGAAGCTAATCCAAAAAGAAACACCCCCCAAAAACCAAGACACAGAAGAAAACAATGGCATGGCCCTCCTTCCTTATATCAAGGGCACTACAGATAAAATTAGCAAAATCCTCCATAAACACAATATCAAAACAGCCTTTTGCGCCAACCAAAAAATAGCCAATATCCTCAGAAACCCCAAGGATAAAATCCAGTTGGAAAACCAAGGGGTCTATGAAATACCCTGCAAAGTCTGCCCAGCCACGTACATTGGACAAACAAACAGACGAATAAATGCACGTATCGCAGAACACAAGAATGCCGTCAAAAAAGAAGAAAAAACTTCCTCTCTCTTCCAACACATGAAAGAAACAGGACACGAAATTAATTTTGCAGATTCCAAATTGCTCTCTAACATGGAACATCACCACAAGAGAATAATCATGGAAGCCATCGAGATAGAGAAACACCCTCACAACATGAACAAGCGTGACGACACATCCCGCTTGCCAGACATCTGGAAATTAGCCCTCCCCACAAAAACTGACACCAGATCCAGAGGCACACAGAACGCCATCACCAATCAACCACACCAGACCCAAACCCAGACCCTCTCCACAGATAAATTACAGACACCATCCAGTAGCCAAACCATGGTGGCACCTCCGGATGCTGCACCCCCCTGCAATCCCTACACAGATCTGGCTGGCACAGGCCACAAAACCACAGCTCGCCCCTATACACGAAGCCAAGCCAGAGCACAACTAAATGTAGTACACCCATCTTCTCAGAAAAACTCTTCACAAAGTTCAAGAGGTCAAGACACAAAGGCTTTAGCAACTAATCCACACCTAATGACCCACCTAAGTGGTACTCAGGATATCACTCAAGAAATCACTCAAGATATCCCTCAAGCAATTAAGGAACAAAAGAAGAAAAGGCACACTAGCCTGGGAACTTCCTCTCTGCCCAGAACATTGGAGGCCACACCTCCTCAACAGTATTTATAGGAACTCAAACACTGAGATCCTGCTCTGTTCCAGTAACAAGAAGCCGAAAGCACCAGCCTGAAGATGACGAGTGAGACCTCGTCGAAACGTCGCCTAGACACCCCAACTTTTACACGGGAAGATACCCGAGGACACCAAAACCTGCATTCCTGTACCCGTGAAAATCTACGAAAGCATATATATATATATATATATATATATATATATATATATATATATATGTTTAATATTGTGTGTTTGTGTTTGTGGACCAGTGCGCTTGATCATTTCCCAGAAGAAGTGAAAGCAAAGAACTTGTCTTTGTGGAAAAGGTGACAAGCTCCAGGGATCCATCATAGTTAAACCCCTTTCCTTCCTTATTCAGCTACACTGCCCTCTTTCTTTCCGTCTCCTTTGAATATTCTAGCTTGCATCAATCTAGCATCTTAGCAACAAAAAGCACAACATTTCCTGTACCTGCTATTCATGGTCGTAAGCCAAGACTCCACCAGCTCATTTGTTAAATGGTCTTCAATGGACATAAAATCAGCGCCCTTCTCAGGTATGACGACCAGCATGTGTGCGCTCCCTTTGTATGGCAGCTTCAGCACGACACAGCTCAAGCTCTTATCGTACGTGATGGCAACCCTCTCTGTCTTGGACATCATCGGCACTTGGACACTCCTGTAATTGTCAATATAGAAGGTGGCCAGTTCTGTGTGCTTGGGAGGAAACGGGTGTAGCCAGTTGCCTGAGAATAGACACAGAAAAACAACCATTTATTCTATAATGCTGACATAATCCACATCAGCTGCAGGAAACTTCAGGGACAATCCGGACAAAGCCAAGTCCCCATTGATTGCCATTTCAGCATATGCTTTTGGGGGACAGGAGGCGGGCAGGTGTGGAGGATTCCCTGGTCCTGAATGGCGTAACTGTGCCCCTGAAGGACCAGGTGCGCAGCCTGGGAGTCATTTTGGACTCACAGCTGTCCATGGAGGCACAGGTCAAATCTGTATCCAGGGCAGCTGTTTACCAGCTCCATCTGGTACGTAGGCTGAGACCCTATCTGCCTGCGGACTGTCTCGCCAGAGTGGTGCATGCTCTGGTTATCTCCCGCTTGGACTACTGCAATGCGCTCTATGTGGGGCTACCTTTGAAGGTGACCCGGAAACTACAACTAATCCAGAATGCGGCAGCTAGACTGGTGACTGGGAGTGGCCGCCGAGACCATATAACACCGGTCTTGAAAGACCTACATTGGCTCCCAGTACGTTTCCAAGCACAATTCAAAGTGTTGGTGCTGACCTTTAAAGCCCTAAACAGCCTCGGTCCAGTATATCTGAAGGAGCGTCTCCTCCCCCATCGTTCTGCCCGGACACTGAGGTCCAGCTCCGAGGGCCTTCTGGCGGTTCCCTCACTGCGAGAGGCCAAGTTACAGGGAACCAGGCAGAGGGCCTTCTCGGTAGTGGCGCCCGCCCTGTGGAACGCCCTCCCATCAGATGTCAAAGCGATAAACAACTACCTGACATTCAGAAGACATCTGAAGGCAGCCCTGTTCTGGGAAGTTTTTAATATGTGACATTTCAGTGTATTTTTTATCTTTGTTGGAAGCCGCCCAGAGTGGCTGGGGAAACCCAGCCAGATGGGCGGGGTACAAATAATAAATTATTATTATTATTATTAACCCTTCCGCTGAAATGAATGGGATTTCAAAGCATGTAACTTTGGCATGGTTGATCACTGCTTTTCTAATACAGTTCCTGGTGTATAGCCCTCAAAGGCAGCTCCTTCCCAAGCCATGCCTCCGTTGGCCATACTTCATACATATTTTTGTTGTGATGAAAGGTGTGCTTGAAGTGTGATGGTGCCTCAGGCTTCTATGTGGGGAGTATGGAGGTGGGGTTTGTGTGTGCATGTGCAGGAACTAGCTTATTGTACAAAAATACGGTTTACATTCATTGCTGTTCCCACTTTTGCCTCTGGTCCTGCCTGGAAAATTGCCCAGAAGGAAATGTGGCTTTTGGGTTATCATAACACCTTCAAAAGTCTCTTGTTTGTCCCCACCCTGAACAGTTGGCTAGATAGCTCAGTTGATTAGAGCATGATGCTGATAAGTTGTAGGTTTGATCCCCAGAAGGGACAACTGCATATTGGTTGGACTGGGTGATCCACAGGATCCCTTCCGATTCTATGATTCTATGACATCTTTTCCTCCCCACTCCACATAATTTTTCTTCTTCTCTATGAGTCACCTTTTAGACCTCCCAGGCTTGCCCTTTCAATCACAGAAGGGGTGCCATCCTGCATACTTGTAGGTTGCTTAAAGCCCACCGAAGCCAATGGAGCTTCTGTAGCCTCCCTGCACTCAAGATAGCTCTATCTTCTTTTTCTCTCATCAGCACACTTTATCGCAACTCAACAATTAGTGAAGGAGTGAAAAATCAGAACAGGAGCTAAAAATATATAAGAGAGAAATTAGGGGATATTTAATTGCAGTGTCTTTTTGGTTGCCATGGAGCCCTTTGAAAATATTCCTGACAAGCAACACCCAGTGGCTGGAAACATTCCTTGCAGTCTTTTTCTCCACTTATTAAAAGGGTCGACAGAAATTGAGGGAGGACGCAGATGGCCTTGATTTTTGCCAATGTGCGAAATTCTGCAATAGCAAAGAGGACCCACGTGGGTCCGCATCTATATGACAGCCCAAGAGATGTGCCGATGACCACCAACCTGGATGACTTTGAAAGAGGATTAGGACAAATTCATGGAGGAGAAAGGCTCTCAATGGCTACAAGGCATGATGGCGATGTTCTACCTCATGGTTGGAGCCACTGCACTTCTGAATGACAATTGCTGGGAATCACAATTGAGAAGAGTGATATTGGTACCTGGCTGGTCACTGGATGCTGAACTAGACGAGCCTTTGGAATGACTCAAGAGGACTTTTTTTTATGTTCCTAACAAAACACAGTGCCAGACCCACTGGTTTCCTCTCTGAAAGTCATGTAAGTTCATGGCCCCCACTTGATCTTGTGGGAGAAAACTCCTTAGTATCTTCAAGCAGCACATCTTTAAACTTTGAATTCACTCCCACAAGAGACAGTGACAGCCGCCAACTTGTATGGCTTTAAAAGAGGATCAGAGACATTCATGTAGGATACGGCTATTAATAGCTATCAGTCATAATGGCTATATTCTGCCTTCACTGTATGCCTGCGAATACCATTTGCAGGGAATCACAACTGCTGTTGCACTCACATCCTGCTTGCCACTGTGAGACCAGAATGCTGCATTTAGATGGGCCATGGGCCTGATCCTGCAGGGCTCTTCTTGTATTTTTATGTTATGTTCTTATGAGAGGACCAGCTCCTACATTGAAAACTGCAGGGAGAGCTGCAATGGACATGCACACGTTTTAAGAATCCTATTTTCACTTCCTGAAAGTCATTGAATACGTGGGAGGAGAGAGCTCCTTTTACAACTTCCACCTTCTGCATGGAGGTCAGGGGCAGATTGCAAGCAGAACACGACTTCACCCTGAGTGTGGTTCGAAGGTTCACATAGCTACACTACATTGGTGAGAGGTGACTGGTCACTCCTGTTTTATAGATTTGGTTACAGTGGTACCTCTGGATACTAACGGGATCCGTTCCGGATCCCCGTTAGCATCCTGAAGCGAACATAACCCACGCCTGCGCGGGTCACGATTCGCTGCTTCCGTGCATGCGTGTGACATCATTTTGACCATCTGCGCATGCACGAGCAGCAAAATCCAGAAGTAACGTGTTCTGCTACTTCCGGGTTGCTGCGGAGCGCAACCCGAAAGCGCTCAACCCAAAGCATATTTAACCCGAGGTATGAATGTACTGCTTTTGGGGGAAATTATGGCAACAATGCTAGCTTCAGATACATAGATTTCTCTGGAATAGCCCTAGTCTAGGGATGGGTAGCTGGTCCCCAGAACCCCTTAACGAGAAGCAGCTGACCCTTCAGGTGCCAATAAAGGAACAAGAGAAATGAGAGAAAAGACATTAATGTGGTGATAAGACTTGCATGCCCTCCAACATTTCTCCAGTGAAAGTAGAAATGTTGAGTGCTATTTTTCTAGAAAAGGAAGGGCTGGAACTCACCATGAACACCTCCCTCATTCTCTTAGAATGGCAATGGCGCCCACCTAAGAGGGGCCGGAACTGAGTTCTGGTGAGTTCCAGCTGAAAAAAAGCCCTGGGGACATCCTATTCCATACCCTCCAACATTTCTCCGATGAAAATAGGTGTGTCCTAAGGAAAAGCAGGACATTGTGGGATCACCAGGATGGCTTCTGTAAATTCGGGACAGTCCCTGGAAAATAGGCACACTTGGAGGGTCTGGTCTTGCTGGTAATGTAGATTGGCAGGCAGAAAGACTCTTCCATAAACCTGGCTGTTAACCACAGCTTCGTTCACCTCTCTTAAGAAACGAAACAAAAAACAGCAAAGATATCTATGATCACAATAATCGTTACCTTTAAAGAGAATGCAGTTCACCAGGATGATTCTAGCCTGGTGATCGACTTCATCGAACAAGCTAGGGATTTTCCCTCTAGTCTTTTGTTTCACATGTTGGTTGATGGAGTTCTTGGCATGAGTAGAGTTGCGGAAATCAACCGTCAGAAACTCCATATCGAAGTATCGCTTGGACAAGTTGCGGAAGACGTCCTTGATCTGGAAGCCTTTCTGGACGAAAGAGAAGCTGTCCTGCAAAAGAGTGAACTCCTTGTTCTTGGCGAGGCTGACACTTAGCTGCTGGAACAAAGATGGCAGCCGGTTCTCTTTGTCATCCAGAAGGTGGAGGTTTAGAGTCTGAAGCATTTGGTGGTGCGTCTCCCCTTCAGAAGCCAGCAAGAAGGCTGCCAAAGCGAAGGACAAGGACAATGGGGAAAAGAACACATTGTTGTCATGCTTCAGCGCTATTTTTCTGTAGAGATTGAATCCAAAATTGGTGTTCTTTTCTGTGAAGTTGCGCATGGAGGACTCCGGCACAAACTCTTCCCCAGATGGATCTGGCACAGTATTATATAGGGATAGTTTATCAGTGTCATTGAAAGGCCAGAGGTTCAGGATGATACTCTGCTCTGTCTCCACCCCTGAAACACCAGCTGTTTCATTTGATAAGCACATGCCAGCCCACAGTTCAAGTAAGACAAGAAAAAAGGCAGATTTCATGTTGGAGTACAGCAATGAACTTCTTTCTGGTGAATAAAGTGAAAATAGGTTAGAGAAATGGATGAAGATGCTTTATTTTTGCAGTCCCAGAATTTTTGATCCCAGAATGTCCCGCTTTTCCTTAGGACACCCCTATTTTCATCAGAGAAACATTGGAGGGTATGGAGTTATGCAATGCCTGAGCCAAGGAGATTAATAACTAATGTATATAATCTTTAGAAGACATCTGAAGGCTGTCCTGTAGAGTGAGGTTTAGAATGTTTAATGTTTTATTATGTTTTTATATACGTACATTGGAAACTGCTCAAAGTGCCTGGGTCAATTCAGTCAGATGGGCAGGGTATAACAACAACAACAACAACAACAACAACAACAACAACAACAACAACAACAACAACAACAACTGAATAGGACATCCCTATTTTCATCAGAGAAATGTTGGAGGGTATATTTATCCCATGCATCATACTCATATCTAATATTTTCTCCAAGATTGGCTTCCTTAACCTGGGGTTCCCAGATATTGGTGGACTCCAGCTCCCACCAGCCTTGCCCATTGGCCATGCTAACTGGGAATGATGGAAGTTGGAGGCATCCAAATTCGGAAAAGGCTCCTCTAAGGCAGCATTCACATTATAAATTTACAGCACATTCCCAACCCAAGAATCCTGGGAACTGTAGTTTACCCACCACAGAGCTACAATTCCCAGCACATTTAACAAACTGTGTATGGTATCTACACAGCCTAAGATTAAATAGGCTCCCCCCCCCATTTTATCCTTGCAGCCACCCAAGCCACTTGCCAAGTTTAATTCTCCTCTTAAATACTTAGTGACTAAGTTTTTAAATCTTAATTTGAAGCTGAACAATGTGAATGCGAATGGAAAGACCCCTGCAGTGTCATTCTCAAATAGGTATAACAATGACATTCTGATTAGATGAAAAATTAAAAATGGGGTGTTCTAGGAGTGGGCTTTGGAATATACACAAACTGTTTTAGAGTCACATTCAAAATAATGTGGGTTAGAAAGCAGGGTCTCCCTCCTTCAAGGCTCCCAGAGGAAGAAGATGTGTGAATGCAGAATAAGAAAAGAGCTTGGTTTTAAATATTGCTTAGCTTGAATGTAAACAACACAGCCTTACGGATACCAGTCTGAGAACGTTTTAAAGAGTCACATGGCAAGCATTAAGAAAGCATTGCCTGAGACCCTGGAGGGCTGCTGCCAAAGAGGACAGCACTGGGCTAGGTGGACAAATAGCCTAACCTGGTATATAAGGTAAAGGTAAAGGTACCCCTGCCCGTACGGGCCAGTCTTGACAGACTCTGGGGTTGTGCGCCCATCTCACTCAAGAGGCCGGGGGCCAGCGCTGTCCAGAGACACTTCCGGGTCACGTGGCCAGCGTGACAAAGCTGCATCTGGCGAGCCAGCACAGCACACGGAAACGCCGTTTACCTTCCCGCCAGTAAGCGGTCCCTATTTATCTACTTGCACCCGGGGGTGCTTTTGAACTGCTAGGTTGGCAGGCGCTGGGACCGAGCAGCGGGAGCGCACCCCGCCGCGGGGATTCGAACCGCCGACCTTTCAATCGGCAAGCCCTAGGCGCTGAGGCTTTTACCCACAGCGCCACCCGCGTCCCTAACCTGGTATATAGCACCTTCCTATTTTTGGTACAGCTATTCCAAGCAAATAGTGCAGTTCCATAGGTGCTTGTAATGTAAGGCATTAATCCTAAACATTTTAAGGATTTACCAATGACATGCCACCACTGTTGACGCATCTTCTTAGAGGGATTGCTTTTGGAACAACAAAAAAGTTCAAAAATACAGAGGAGAATCCCTGTGGAGCTATTCACATTTCCCCTTAAGAGTAGTAAGGCATTCAAAAGTAGGAGATACATTTTGAACTGCCCAAAAACACATACAAACCCTCAGTGTTTAAAATACAGCAGTGAATTAACTATTGACCACTTTCAATTGACCTCCCTTCCATTATATTCTTTTAAAATGAATTTAGTTTTGCAAATCTTACCAATGGGACAGCTTCTCTCTTACTTTTCTGACTCCCGTGCAAATCAAGTTGCAATGTTATTATTCCAAATGAGTGAGATCCTGAGGTAAATATTTGCCGTTCCAAAGTGTAGCTTCATACTTTTGTCTGTTGCAAATTAACTAAAGGACAAACAGGACATATGACTTCCAGAGAAGGACTAAGTGCTGCAATGCCAGGCAGGTTCCAGTAAGCGGCATGTGGAGTTAAAAGAAGAGCATGAAAGGGCTTTCAAGAAGTTTAATGTAAACACTTCTGAAAGGCAACACCAAAGTCGGTTTCCTGTCCACATACTTGGAAGAACAGCGTAGTTTTGGTAGGTGTTAAGCACTGGTTCTCAAGGACATGCACCTCAGAGCTTTGAAAGAACACTTTTCCCTCAGCTGGCTTCCCTTGCACAAACAATCTTGGGGTATTATTATTGTTATTACTAGGCATTTTGAAATGCTTATCGTAAATTATTATTATTATTAGGCATTTTAAACGTTTATCATAAAACTGAAAACTATCTTAAAATGCTGTGGGAGCAACAAAGTCAGGAACAGCAAGATCTAATCTCACAGGCTTGGGCCCACTACAATGCATTCATGCCTTCTAGTAGTTATGAGCCATGGGGGACCGTCAAAGGAGACTCCCCCAAAGATCTCAGTGGTTGGGCCAGGATATAAAGAACCAGGTGGCCCTGGAACCATGTTGTTAAGGGCTTCGTAAGAACCTTGAAACAACCCTGTAGCAAAAGGGAAGCCAATCCAAGCATCTAAGCATCAGACCTATGTGCTGGCAATGGTCTTCTGAAAGAGCACTAATGAAGTAGCGTGTGACCTAAGTTGCATTACCCATAATCGCTGTAATGGGGACCTTCCTCAGCGGGAGCCCAGAGAGAAAGAGCAGACTAGTGTGCCTATCTCAGTAGCACTGAGCTCACCTTTCCTTACTCCCCACTGGGTCCAAGCTACCTTGGGGACCACCTGAACCCTTGAATCCCAGCTTGACCACTGAGGTTATCTGTAGGAGCATTGCTGGTTGCCCCAAATTGGTGAGGCTCATTTGACATCAACACAAAACCGAGCCTTCTGTATTATTGGCCCATTCTGCCAATAGAGATTCAACAGGTGCCTTCTCCACTAAACTTCTTCATCACCATCATCTGAACAGTCTCTGTGTGGCGAGACCAGGATGATAAAATCGATCTGGAGTCTTTAGAAAAGTTAGGCCTTGAACCCAGTTACAGGATTAACAATAGGCGTTAGAGCACATCGGCTGCAGCCTTTTACAAGAGGGAGGGGGGCTCACACTTAAAAGTTGGCGGCAATAAGCTTTAAGATTAAACACCATTTCATTTTAAAAATATGTATCTTTTGAAAACAGCTGGATATGCCATTTTAAATGGCTTGATTTATGCCTCGTTTCTAGGCTTACTCAGTTTCTAGGGAAACTGAAGTTCCACGGTTACTAAAATTGCACTGAGTTCAATTGTACCCTGCAGTTTCTTTTAAAAGCATGCATTCAAATACACAGGCCACTGCTGTGCAATATTGAACTTTACTAAAATGAGCTGGACAAAACAATTTTTTGAAAGCCTTATATAATCTGCTAGGGATAGAAGCATCTTCAGAAGCATTTGGACGAAGACCACATAATTCTTGGATGGCAGCCATCCATCAAACATTATTGCACCATTTCCCAGAACCTGCAAATCTTGCAAAATGAACAATGAACAGGTGAAAACAGAATGAGAGAGAGTGTGTGAAAATTACTAACAAAGACATAATTCATTTAGAGCAACAAGAAATGCTGCACAAGACTTTTTGCATTAGGCCAAAGTAGGAGAAATCTTGTCATAGTCTTTGGGAATAATTTCATGCACTCTTGCTAGCACTGCTAGTATTTCCGGCCAATTTGCCTTCATGATATTCTATCCAAAAGTAAAGACCTCCTTATTAAGCAAATTCCAGAAAATGGTGCAATGGCCCTTGACAGAACATTTGTCATCCGATAATTGTGTTCTGTTCCTTCAACGTGTGGTGATCTCGAAAAAAGAATTTTTATTGCACATTGCAAAAGTTGCAGCAGAGGGCAAATGTGCCTGAGTGGATTATGTCCCAGATTAGTATCTGATGGGAGTATAAAAATGTGGGGTGGTTCCATCAGTCAATACGTAGTTCACAAGCTCTTAAAAATATTTGGGAAAGACAATAGAAAACCCTACTCAGTGATGGCAAAACAAACAAACAAACAAACAAACAAACAAACAAACAAACAAAATTTGCAGTTGCAAAAAATAAAGATGCCATGTAGAGGTTCTTGTAATCTGTATGGTGGGATGGACTTTTGCCATTCCTTCACTACGGGTGAGAACCTCACACTTCATAGCACATGCTAAGGATGCCACTGAATATTCAGGATGGTTCAGGCACAGAATGATGATTTAAGTTGTGACCAGGAAGAAGATGACCCCACCAAGTAAAGTACAAAATGCAGAGATCATAATCCTCAGGTGTTTGCCACAAAACAACCCTATAATGGACTTCGCCTCATTATAGTCTGCCCGTGGACTGTCTCGTCAGAGTGGTGCATGCTCTAGTTATCTCCTGCTTGGACTACTGCAAGGTACTCTACGTGGGGCTACCTTTGAAAGTGACCTGGAAACTACAACTAATCCAGAATGTGGCAGGTAGACTGGTGACTGGGAGTGGCTGCCAAGTAACACCGGTCCTGAAAGACCTACATTGGCTCCCAGTACGTTTCCGAGCACAATTCAAAGTGTTGGTGCTGACCTTTAAAGCCCTAAACGGCTTCAGCCCAGTATATCTGAAGGAGCGTCTCCACCCCCATCGTTCAGCCCAGACATTGAGGTCTAGTGCTGAGGGCCTTCTGGCGGTTCCCTCACTGTGAGAAGCGAAGTTAGAGAGAACCTTCTCAGTAGTGGCGCCCACCCTGTGGAACACCCTCCCATCCGATGTCAAGGAAATAAACAACTATCTGACTTTTAGAAGACATCTGAAGACAGCCCTGTTTAGGGAAGTTTTTAATGTTTGATACTTTATCGTATTTTAAATATTTTGTTGGAAGCCGCCCAGAGTGGCTGGGGAAACCCAGCCAGATGGGAAGCGTATAAATCAATCATCGTCATCATCATCTAACGTTAAGGCTTAGCTCCTTAGCATCCTTTCAGTTATTGGAAGAGAAACGCAGTCGGCTTTTGTTCAGATCCAGCTGGCACCACTAGATGTCATGGCAGTCCTTTTCGATCAGAAAGAAGAAGTGGTGGAACCAGTTTGATTACATCCCTTTCTATGGCTGGAAACAGATGGTGCTTCTGCGCTCCCAAGTATTAATGCATATACAGATCTTACTTTGTTGGAGTGGCATAGGATGGAGCCACACAGCAATTATAGTGCAGCAGAAATGTAAAAAATTGAGTCTATGAGAAGAAAAGCTTAGATGACTTAAATCACGTGGCTCTTTGTAAACCGCTTTGAGGTTTTTTTCTTTTTATAATCAAGTATAATTGTATAATTTTATAATTGTAGTAAATAAAACAATGGCTTTAAGGAACCTCCATTTTCAGAGGCGATATATCACTGAATACCAGTTGCTGAGAAGCCACAGCAGTGGAGGGCTATGAAGAACCTAAGAAGTGCCTTGCTGGATCAGAGCATAGGCCCAACTGATCCAAGCACCCTGATAACCCCCCGCTCAAAAAAAAACTTCAAAAAATTACCACAAATCATTTTATGAATATATGCACGTGCCTTCATGCACCTAAAATGTCTTCCTTCTGAGGTAAAGCAGCTCTCTTCAAGGCTAGCTAGATGATTTACCAATGAGATAAAGCAGAACAAACAATGGCGAAATGTTGTGAGCCCACTCAGCCATCTTCCTTGAGTTGCAAAATACTTAGCGACTGAGTTACAGGATTGCAGTGTGGGGGTGATGGCCTCACTCACTAAAACACAGATATAGCATCCGAGAGGCTCCAACTGACTTGCGTTAAGGGATGAACAAATGCCTGGTGCAGGAAATCCTGTAAAACCGGCCTCATCTATTATGCTCTGAAATTTCTGTTTGAAATTTCCACCCCAGCACATAGCCTAGCTGCCAAAAAGAAGAAGGGCAGTCTAGCTGGGAGCAAGCTAAGGTGACTTCTTCAACTTCCTCACTCTAGGAAATATCTATGCAGTAATCTTTGGCAGTGCTAAAATTAGTACTTCGGCAGTTTTCATTGCGTTCATTTGACGCCCCCCTGCAATTTTCATGAATGTAAAAGAGAAGTTCTTTTACATTTTAGTCATGCCTTAATATATTTACCAACCCCTTTATGTGTTGACAAAGAAGCAAGTTGTGCTGAGCTCAGAGGGGCTTACATACCCCTGGGATAGCTCAGTCGGTAGGGCATGAGTCACTTAATCTAAGAGTTGTGGGTTCGAACCCCACATTGGGCAAAAAAGGTGGTCCCATCTCAGCAGTAAGTGGAAATAGGAATGCAGCCCTGGAATCCTGGGGAAATTATGTTGCTCTGAGATATTGTGGGTAGTCAAAATGGTCAGTTGTTTCCCAGCCACAGCTGGTGGATAAGTCCACATTAGGGCTGGGTGATATATTGATATATCATCCCAAACTGGTTTGAAGTCCATACTGTGATATCGGTTTCATAATTTTTGACCTGACAATATATTGTGAATCAAATCGTGGTCTGTGTGTGTGCGCGCTATGCAAAAATCACGATGTGGGGGAAAGGGTCGGCCGATGCCTCTACATAGCTCCATTCTTATTTCAGACATTGTAATATATAATGGGAAATGAGGAGGAGGGGGCAGAAGCAGAGAGGCAGATGGCTGACATGGTGTTATTAGAAAGCATCCCATACCCTCCAGCTCCCAGAACCCGGCGAGCCTTAAAAGTAGGAGAACAAGGAGCTCAAAGGCAGAGGGCACATAGCAGCACCCGAATGAGGAAGTGGGAGAGACGAGGGTGGAGATTCACTCAGGACAATGCTCTTATCCAAGAGGCTGGGTTCTATAGCCTCTCTCTGTAAATATTGAAATGAAAAAGGATGGTAAGAAACCTTTTCTTGTCTTTATACTTTCCTGGGCAACCAGCCAGGAGCCACTGGCAGCATCCTGACATGAGCCCTACTGTTTGCCTCTGCATAGTTCCTTCCTTATTTCAGACATTGTGATCTATCGGTCTAAACCACTGAGCCTCTTGGACTTGCCGATCAAATGGTTGGCGGTTCGAATCCCCGCAACAGGGTGAGCTCCCGTTGCTCTGTCCCAGCTCCTGCCAACCTAGCAGTTTGAAAGCACGCCAGTGCAAGTAGATAAATGGGTACCGCTGTGACGGGAAGGTAAACGGCATTTCTGTGCACTCTGGCTTCCATCATGGTGTTCCGTTGTACCAGAAGCAGTTTAGTCATGCTGGCCACATGACCTGGAAAGCTGTCTGTGGACAAACACCAACTCCCTCGGCCTGAAAGCGAGATGAGCGCTGCAACCCCATAGTCCCCTTTGACTGGACTTAACTGTCCAGGGGTCCTTTACCCTTTCTTACCTTTATATCACAATGTTTAGCTGGTGATCTGTCACGATGTTGAAAGCCAGCTACCGCCCAGCCCTAACCCATATCTAGATAAAACCTGCAGTTGGGGGCCTGACAGCAGTTGCTGGGATTAGGACTAAGGGGTGTCCTTACCAGTGGCCCCCTGAAACTGGAGCTAGTGCTGTTTGCCAGCATCATGCTATGCGTCTAAATGTTGGTGGAGGCAAAGGTGAGAGGCTGCCTCAGCTTCCATGGGACCTGTTCCTGAACAAGCCCATGCTGGTATCAAATGGAGGAGTATAATGAACTAGTATAGGCTGTGCAAGAGCAGAGATTGCAGAGCAGAGTCCACCTTCTGTACAAATGGCTGTGTACTGGGAAAGGAATCATTGCCGTGTGGGTGTTAGAGTGGGAGGCTGCAAAGAATGGCTGGTACAGATAGGAAACGCAAAGAACGAACACGAGAGAGACATTTGCTCATCCCAGGTGGTGGGGGCAGAGGAGGATACAGGAGCAGCGAGAGGGGGGGAAACTGAAAACACACACACACAAACTAATTGGAATGGACATTGTGACTTTTGGCAGAGAAAGCACAAGTGTTGTGTCAGTTGCTCATTTATACTCCCTGGTAGCTCTCGCTATTGCAGCATTAAAAGCAAGGAAAATCAGGGAGACAAACTTTGCCTGTACTGGATTCCACTGGATTTCAAGGTTCTCCAAAAATGTTTTCTGTAAAAGGCGAAAGATTGATACAATCTGAAGAGAAACCAGAAAATGTTTTCTGGAGTGCAAGCCAGCCAATCAGGAGGATCAATGGTCCTTTGGCTCTGTTTCTGGAATTTAGCAGGATGGGAGGGAGGAGAAAGGGCTTCCTAACTCTTTCCCTTCTCTCTTCCAAACATGGCCACTCTTTCCCCTCTCTCTCAGCCAGTGCTGCAAACAGAAGGTTTGCAAGCTGCCCAGAGAACATAAGGTGATGTGCAACCCCCATCTCTGGCCAGCAAGAGACTGCAGGAGTTCCAGTGCTGACCTGGGTTCGGTTTCCTTGGAATGAAGGTTAATGCAGTTTGTGGTGCTTTTAGGACATGCGGTTTTATTTACACACATGTACAACCCGAGCATAGGGTGGAGGGGCTCACAGCATTAACACTCCTGCAGATCCTGCTTCCTCATTGGGTTTCCAGGGAGGCCTCCAAGTCATAGCTTTGGGTCGAGAAACGAGCAAGACACACCTCTGTGTCTCCAGTCCTCATTGCCCTCCCCAACGTTTCCCTTTTGCTGCTGTCGGTCTCCTCCGGAGGAGAGTTGAGGGAGGCAGCTTCTAGCCTGCTGAGAAGATCCCTCTCTCACTCAACTGTATTTAAAACAAGTTGCTAAAGTGCCTGAAGTGCTGCACCAGCAGTTGGAACTGCATAATAATAATAATAATAATAATAATAATAATAATAATAATATATTTATACCCCACCCATCTGGCTGAGTTTCCCCAGCCACTCTGGGCGGCTCCCAATCAAGTGTTAAAAACAGTGTCCGATAACTTTCTTTTCTGCTTTGCTTTTATGTATTTATATCTTTTCTAGTTTTGAATTTGTTCTGTGTACTATAAACTTCTGATTTCTGATCTTATTTGAATTTACAGGCATGCTTTGTAAACTTCCTTCTTCCCCCTAGACTCCATGCCTCACTGTTTTGCATTTTGATAAGAAGTGGTTTACAACCACTTTCGGCACTGCTCACTGTGGAAAGGGGGCATCTAAATCAATCGAATCGATCAAACTGACTAGCCCAGGAGCTCAGCTGCCAATGAAGCCATGTGAACATGAGAAGGAACGAAGGGGTTCTTCAAACATTGTAGATGCAAGTATAGTGTAGCTATTCTTGCATAATCCTTCTCAAACAGATGGGTGCCAGCATGCAAAGGAACTGCCAGTCAAGGTAGCATATGTGTAGTCTCTGTAGGTGTCACTGGTAGGAAGCCAAGCTTGGGAGATGAATACTGCTCTGATTTATCTGTCCAACATGCACCTGCCATTGAAGCAATCCTGTCCCTGGAAACTGGAGTATAGTTTTAAGAGCTGGCTCCACGTGAGTATGATTTATTCCACACCAGTGACGGATTTGGCAATGTGCTTACAGGATGCTGTGCTCCTGGCTTGCCACTATGGTACAAAATTGCTTGAGAAGTATATTATCTGAGTCAAAAGTAAACCTAATGAAGGTGAGGCAGATCTGACTTCTGTTGGATACAGCAGGACTTAGGCGTGGGTGACTTCCGTCCCTTTATTTTTTTTGCACCAGTGCAATCATCTACTTTCCTGTTTGTTTTTCATGAATCTAAAAACATCATCATCATCATCATCATCATCATCATCATCTTTTAAACAAGTATGCTAATATTCATTGTGCATACTGCTCAAGCCCCCCTTTTACTCTCCCGGTTGCTTTCATGTTCTTGTTACTGTTTCTGGACTCCTTTGTTCCAATTTAGATGACTTTTAAAAATAATAATGATAAGCAAAATCATGGAGAACATCCACCACTGGAGGTCCTGTGCATCTGAATGCCAGTGGCTGGGAACCACACTTGGGCAGGGCACTGTTGCAGAAAGTCCTGCTTGTGGACTTCCCATGGGCATCTGATTGAGATGGGTTTTAGGTCTGATCTAGCAGGGCCCTTCCTATGCTCTCCTTTGTGCCCTCCGACAACCATTGAATCTGATTGACTGAAGAGAGAACTATGTATGTGTGACGTTAACATATGAGAGTGCTGGAGGTGAAATAGTTAAACAAGTTACCCAATCAGAACCCAGGGGGGTGGAGTCAGTGGGACTATAAAACCAGCTCTGGGAGGGGCGAAGGAGGGAGTTCTTTGGGAGTTGGGTGGTTGGTTGGAGTGGGAGTGAATTGGGATAGAGTCTGTGGGTAGGTTGAGTTAGTGTAGCAAAATAAGCTGAGTCAGGAACAGTTAGGAGCTAGGAAGACAAGTAAATATCTGAGAGGTGGTTTAGTGAGTGAGAGCAGGTAGCGGAAGTTATAGGTCTGGATAGGCAGCCCATGATTGTAGCTGACTGAGACCGTTTATGAAACCACACACTTGTTAAACTGAAATAAATAAACAGACTCAGTATTTTACCAGGTAGGGCCTGGGTGGTGGCAGCGAGAAATAAAGTGGATCAATAGACGGTGAAACGTCCAGGGACCCTGTGTGATCGCCACAGTATGTGATTTTGTCATCAAAATCTGATGCGATGATGCCATGGGGAACAATTAAACACGAGCAACCGCTGAACAGTAGTGAAGATATATGGGGCCAAAGACAGGGATGGCCAAGAAGATCAGCAATGGGGCTGAGAAGAAACAGCTGCCAGAGAAATAAAAGGGGGCATTTCAATGGTTCAGACCAGAAACCTTCCAGGGGACATTTATACTACACATAAAAAAGGAGAGAAGCAAGCACTCAAAAATCAATAAAGATTACAGTTTTGGTGACTGTTGAGAATTCGTTGTAACAGATCCTTGGGGCCTCATACATCTCCTTTTTATTCTGCAGTCATGATGATTTGTGCTTATGGTGCTATTATTCATGCAGATCAGGCTATCCATGGCTTCTAGAATACCACTTGCTGGGTCTCATGTTCCAGCTGCATTTCTGTGTGTGTCTCATCATTTGGCCACTGTGAGAACTGACTCTAACCCAGCATGACTCATCTCGAAAAATTAAGCCTTCAAATATTATTCCCTCTCCCCGCCCCAAATCTGAGCACCTCTGAAAACTACTTCTGTGAATTAGTGTCATGAAGATGATCCATGTCAGGTTGCGGGAATCTGAGTCCCTTGAGGTGTGGTTGCACACCAGCCAACTCCCATCAGCCTCAGCCGTAATGGCCAACAATTGGGGATGATAGGAGTTGTAACCTGAAAAAAATAGTCCCACCCATTATGTACCCAATCAGTTACTGCAGGTGAGGGCCTCCTGCAGATCCTATCTTAATTTGGAGGTTCATTCTGCACCTACTCTTGCGAGTTCTCTCCCCTTAAACATTAGACAAATGACAACTCCATTTTTTTTCTGGCACCTACTGAAGACCTTCTTCCAACAAGCCTTTCAACTAGACATATTTCATAGCCTACTTCTTTACTGCAATTGCTTTCATATGCTTTACTGTTTGTGTGTTTGTTGTCCTGTGCTCCTCTGGGAGGAAGGATGGGCTATAAATGTAAACAATAGCAACAACAACAATAACCACCTGTAGGGCTGCCATACACCCGGAATTTCCCAGACAGAGCTGGGATTCTGCCATCGGAAACAGTATCTGGGCTGAAATCGCTGAAATGTCCAGGAAAATCTGGACGTATGGCAATCCATGTAGGAAGTGTAGATTGTATCTGATCAGCTGAAAAATCACAGGAAACACTACAGTCTTCTTCATGGTTCTCCTGTGGGGGCTGTAATGTTTGATTTGACCTCTGGTTTGTTGCAAAAAACAATACCAGGACACCTACTGCTTATGCTCTGAAGGGAGCATGGAAAATAGTCAGAAAACAAGTATTTGGAGACTCCTTTTCATTCCCACATCATTCTGCACTGCCTCTGGTTTGAAAAAGAGAAGGACTCCAGATTAACTTTGGGTTGCCAAGATGCTTTATTCCAAAGCTTCATTCAGAATTCACTGACACTTAGGGCAGAATGGGATTTACTATTTTGCCAACAAATAATGTGTAGTTGCTCTGTTTTTCATACATCAGCACAAAAAAAGGCATGTTGAATTCTAAGGTTGGAGGCATAGACATAGGTATGGCTTCCAAAACAGTGGCTGCTGCTGCCTCTGACCCTTTCTCATCCACAGTGAGCACAGCCTTATGGGTAGCCTGAGGAAGAACAAAGAAAGACATCAGAGTTTGGAGAGGAGAAAAGGATTTCATTTGTGAAGGAAATGCTTTTTTTGAAAGGCCTTTGTCTTCACTGCCGCTTACCTCTGGCCATCTATGTGATTTCCCCTTCTGTCAATGAGTAACTTTGCTGAGGTGACATCACAAAAACACATGGGTTGGTGCAACCAATCACAATAAATGCCTATGAGGGCAAATGAGACCCTCAGCAGCCAAGGACCCAAAAGGGTATCAGAACTGGGCACCACAGTTCAAGAAGGACACTGACAAACTGGAACGTGTCCAGAGGAGGGCAACCAAAATGGTCAAAGGCCTGGAAACGATGCCTTATGAGGAACGGCTAAGGGAGCTGGGCATGTTTAGCCTGGAGAAGAGGAGGTTAAGGGGTGATATGATAGCCATGTTCAAATATATAAAAGGATGTCATATAGAGGAGGGAGAAAGGTTGTTTTCTGCTGCTCCAGAGAAGCGGACACGGAGCAATGGATCCAAACTACAAGAAAGAAGATTCCACCTAAACATTAGGAAGAACTTCCTGACAGTAAGAGCTGTTCGACAGTGGAATTTGCTGCCAAGGAGTGTGGTGGAGTCTCCTTCTTTGGAGGTCTTTAAGCAGAGGCTTGACAACCATATGTCAGGAGTGCTCTGATGGTGTTTCCTGCTTGGCAGGGGGTTGGACTCGATGGCCCTTGTGGTCTATTCCAAATCTATGATTCTATGAACTCTTGGGCAAACCCTAATGTTCAGAAACGTGAGCTTTGTTGGCACTGAGGAGGCTAACGCTGGAGAGAATATCATAGTCAGACAGCATATGGCACAGTCCTATTTCAAATACATGTCTTCAAATAAAAAAAGAACAGGGTGGACAAGGCCTGGCTTCATTACTTAGTCTGCCAAGACCCTAGTACAGTGTTACCTCTGGATGTGAACGCGATCCGTTCCGGAGCCCCATTCGCATCCAGAAGCGAACGCAACCAGTGTCCGTGCATCTGCATGTGCGTGGGTCATGATTTGCCGCTTCTGCGCATGCGCGTGACGTCATTTTGACCGTCTGCGCATTTGCGAGCGACGAAACCCGGAAGTAACGCGCTCTGTTACTTCCGGGTCGCTGCAGTGCGCAACCCAAAAATACTTATTCCGAAGCTACTTCAACCCAAGGTATGACTGTAGTATCCAACACTTCTGCCACGTGCTCTAGGCCTACATTATGGCTAAATTTTAATCCTGCTAAACGTAACTTTTGTTTTATTTATCGTAGTTGTGCTCAATTTCATTTCCCATTCATACGAGCAGGTTGTATAGCTCCTTCCTCTTTGATATGTCCACTTTCTCTGGTCCTCATCTCCTTAATTCTGTGGTGTGTCGCAACTCGTATTATTAGGCAATATGGTCCTTAAGATTTGTAAGAGGGAGTCTTTGCTTACCATCCCTACCAGCACCTACTAGCGAGGCTTGCCTGGTGCCTTCCTTATATATCTTTAGGTGCCAGGTGAAAATATTCCTCTTAAACTAGGCCTTTGGGTGATTAAAATCGTATAACCCTTTTAAATGTGTTTGTCAGAGGGGATTTATTGCTTTGTTTTCATTTTATTATGTATTTTGTGTTCTCATTTTGCATTTTTATGTTTGAACAGTGGTATACAAATTTAATTAATAAGAATAAAGATAATTTAAAGAGATGGAGCACAATTAATTCAATTTGCCCAAATAAAACAGGATCCTTTGCACACACACACAAAATTTAAAAAATGAAGTCATGTGACTAATGGGAATTTTTGTTTTCAACTTACTTTTTCCACCTTCAAAGGCTGCCCAGTGATTCCTGTCAGATCAGCTTGATCACTGAAGACATCAGTAATGCCCATTTTGCTGAGGGTCTCCTTTAGTTCATAGCTGGCAGAAATATTAAACTTTGGAAGGAACACAGATGCTGTAGCACTTCAGGAACAGAAAGATACAAGAAATTACTTCAATTATTTGCTCAAATGGCTGACATCTAAAAAGGCAACTCACGGCTCCCGAGTGGATATGATAGAAACATATTCTCATTGAGACTCAATGTGCTTGGGGCCTTGTCCAACTATGGCAACCATCACCATCCTGGTACATACCATGTATTTTGGATTACGGTTCCTATAAGCCCTAGTTAGCGCAGGCCTGCTGGCTGGGGTTGATGGGAGCCGTAGCCTAAAACATCCTGTGTGCACCAGGTTGCTGAATGCTGTGTTACAGCAACAAACTTTATGTAGGGCTGCCCTTGAGAACTTTTCAAAGGCTTCAGCTGGTGCAAAACGTTGTGGCATGGCACCCCATTCAGTATAAAGGTACTCAGCAAAATGGCACCCAGTTCCACAGCCTGTGAATGGAGCTGCAATATTTCCCTTTGTTGCACCATGAAAGAATATTCCATCCATTATACTTTGCATTTACAGAGCACATTTCAGGTTTAAGGAGCTCCATGTACGTTATCTCAGAACAAGGCCAACCATAGCATTAGGCAGAGTGAGGCAGCTGTCTCAGGTGGCAGAAATTAGGGAGTGACAACAAGATGTTGATGGACAGAACTGTAGGTAAAGGTAAAGGACCCCTGGACGGTTTAGGTGACTATGGGGTGTGGTGCTCATCTTGCTTCAGGTTGAGGGAGCTGGCGTTTGTCCATAGACAGATTTCCGGGTCATGTGGCCAGCATGACTAAACCGCTTCTGGTGCAACGGAACACCGTGACGGAAACCAGAGCGTACAGAAACACCATTTACCTTTCCATCGCAGTGCTGCCTATTTATCTACTTGCACTGGTATGCTTTAGAACTGCTAGGTTGGCAGGAGCTGGGATAGAGCAATGGGAGCTCACCCCGTCGCAGGGATTCAAACTGCCGACCTTCTGATTGGCAAGCCCAAGAGGCTCAGTGGTTTAGACCACAGTGCTACCCGCATCCCACAGAGCTGTGTATGGACAGAACTGTGCACTCAGGTGCAGCAGACGATTCTGGCTACTACCGATGTTAAAGTATGATTCGAATGGCCAGTCAAGTCAGCTTCTGTACGTGACATGGGGGAAGCATCCAGTCATTTGTCTCGGGGCAGCTTACTCTGTGGCATTAACACCTTCATGTTTTAATTAGACACAAGCATTTTGGTTATATGAGGCTGGTTATCCTACAGCTACGGCTAGGAGTAGTCTTACAACTAGATAAGTTTGCCATGGCAAAGTAAGAGTAGTCCTAACATTCAGAAAGGCTTTCCTATATTAGATGGTCCACATCTAGTCCTTTACCTTGTAAGTGGTATGGTAATCAAAGACAGTAAGGCTGGATCTACACTGATCTGTAAAAATGCTGTAAAAAATCCCCCACAATATAGCTCTTAATACAATTTCCTATTGCTGGCGGATAGCTGCTCTACAGCACCCTCTGGTGTCACATTTTTATAATGCATTTTAACGTTATAACCGACCAGTGTAGCTTTGCCCTAAGTTGCTGATTGGTTACAAATATATCTAATGGAAACATTAAAGAAGCAACACAAAACTTACTGGTGGAGCTTTACTGCCCATTTGGTCCACGTTTCTAGTGAGAAAGCCTCCTCTACCTGCTTGAGTTTTCCAGAATCTGGCAGAATAAAGAATGTGGTGGCACTCCCCTTGTAGTCCATTCGTAGCACTTTGCAATGCAACTCAGCATCATAGTAATACCAGAACCAGCCCAGCCTGTGCATCATCGGGACTTTGACAGTTGTGTGTTCGTTCACAAAGAAGTCCCTTTCTTCTGTCTGAGCTGGATCAAAAGGTTTTTCCCAGGCACCTTAAGAGAAAAGAAGAGACCACCACCACATTACGGAGAGATCACACAGTTCATTCAAATCACAACATTTGATCTTACTTGCAATATTAGTGTGTGTTTTTCTGGCAGAGATTGTTGCTACATGTCAGCAGGTTCATAGACAGGCACCGTTTGTTTTCCTGAACTGCTATGTAGGGTTGAATACGGTTGATATATGTTTATGCATGCAGGGGGGGGGGGAAAGGGCAAGATATGATTGCTTTTGGTGCGCTGTTTAACTGGGGTGTGTTTTCCTGCACCTGCAGCTAGTTCGTCACGTGAGGATGAGTCAGCAACCATGTGAGAACGACTCAGCAGAAACTACAATATAAAGGCTGCTGTGTTTGGAGGCAAGTTTGCTCTCAGCCAGAATGTGGTCTGTATGCTGTAAGGAAAGTATCTGCTGTATGTATCTGGAACTGCATTATTGTCAGTAAAGCAACTGATTCTTCTTAGAAGTGTTTACTGTTTCTCTGGTCTTTTGCACACCCTGCTGACATTGGGGTGGGCACTTTGCACATGCCCCAACAAATACGACAGCAACAAAGCTTCGCCAGAGCAGTGCATTTTACACAATAAGAAAGTAAAGGAAATTAATTGTTTAGCTGAGGGGGTCAAATGTAGGATCCAAGCCCACAGGCATCACTTGGGGCATCCCTCTCCACCACCTCACCACCTCCTCCCGGTGCTTCAATTACACTGGATAAAAAGTTAAACCTCTTGCTGGATCCTTTAGGAATCCCCACCCCAAACCCTAAATATGGGAGCATTTTTAAGAAGGCCACGGCTGGGGAAGAAAAGGTTAACTTTCCCCATCTGCTGTGGACCTCTCCCTCCCCAAACTGCTGTACAACAATGGTGCCTGAAAAAAGTATATGGTTGGCTTCAATTTCCATCAAGCTCAAATAAGGCATAGGGGGCTCTTTTCAGCCAGGGGTTGGGGAGTTGTAGCTAGGAAGGGAAGAGTTAACCATTACCACCCTGGCCACTGTGGGTCATGCAACAAAAATGCCTTCTGTGCTGCAATTAGGATAATGGTGGAGACATTACAGTAAGAGACTCTAGGGGTGAAAGAATGAATAGCTGAAATGTAGGCTGAATGTGTTCATGTTACAGCTGGGTGCCCGCCCTGTGGAACACCCTCCCATCCAATGTCAAGGAAATAAACATCTATCTGACTTTTAGAAGACATCTGAAGGCAGCCCTGTATAGGTGAGTTTTTTTAATTTGAGGTTTTCTGTGTTTTAATATTTTGTTGGCAGGCGCCCAGAGTGGCTGGGGCAATCCAGTCAGATGGGTGGCAAATAAATAATAAAATTATTTTTTATTATTACTGGTGAAGATAACATGTGGTGGCAGCTTCACTGTGAGACTCAAGGTTGCCTGGACTCTCGATCACTCAAAGTGTGAATGATGTCAGAGGCTGGGGATATGTATGCAAACCCTACCCTCTAGGTCCTCACATGAATTGCACCCCCCTTCAGTTGAGCAGGGAGGTTTTGTAGGCAGCTTCTACTGAACTCACTTGAACAAGAGTAGGACACTTTGTGTGACTTTATCAGTGTTCCTGGTCATATGGAGGGAACTACACACATCCAAGGGAACACAAACAGAAGCCCCTCAAAGATTTTCCCCCAGCAAATGAGGGGATGCTTGTGGACTAAAAATTTGGGGGGATTAAAGGAAGGGGATCATTGGCTCACTCCATGCCTTTGTCCACAGATACATGCCTCAAGTCACAGGCAAAGGATTCTCCCTGATAATAATAATAAATAATAGTCATTTTATTATTTCTACCTCGCCCATCTGACTGGATTGCCTAGAGATGGGATTTACTCTGAGCCCATGAGCCCCTTCTGAGCAAAGTGCAAAATTCAAAGAACTGCTGCGTCTCAGCTTTCACATGGTTTCAGAAAATTCAAATTAGAAGGTTTGTCTTAAAATCTGAACAGAGTTGAATTTATCCCCCACCCCAAAGTGTACCTTTAAAGAATATGTAGTTCGCTACAGCCAGTGAGGTATCTGGAGCAAGACCCTTGACGACCTCCGAAATTTTCCCGTGGGTTTTCTTCTCTATATAATCGTTGATTTGTTTCTCGGCTTCTTTTGGCTCCTGGAATTTTGTGGGCAACACCTCTGCGGCGTAAAAAGCCTTGACGTCATCCAGAAAGGTTGGTAATGCCTCCAGGCCCTCCCTTAAAAAAAGAGCATCTCCTAGCTCGAGTTGGTACCCAGAATCTGAGCGAGTGAGCACGGAAAAGTCATTATGGAGTGCCCGGTGGATCTCCTTCTCTGGAATTTCTGTCAGGTTAAAGCAAAGGCCTTCTAGAATCTGAGTGCGTGTGGCAGATTTTGCCCCCAGTGAAAGAATGGAAAAGGCGGATGCAATACTGACGGGCGAGAAGAAAATATTTGCATCAGGTGAGGCTGAAGAAGCCAGACTAAAAAATTTAATTGCAAAACGGCCAATATTTGGATATATAGCAGTTAGCTGTGTCCTGTTCTGTTCATCAGGACCCTGATGATGCCCATTGGAGAGGCTGGCCAATATCAAACAGAGACAGATGGCAGAGTGCATTCTTCCGGTCAGTTCTGCGAATTGAGAGAGAGAGATTTTTACTTGCCACAAAATGTGTTAGTAGCAACAGCAGCAACAACAACTCAAAACAGTTCTTGCTCCCATTCAGAGTCAGCTCGTCTCCTGAAGGTCAACATGAGAGGAAGATGGAAGAAGCATTTCACAATGCGTTGTAGACTTCAGTCAAGAATGGACTTTACTGGCTCCACTCCAAACACAATGCATACCTCAACGCCATAATATGCACACATCTATCTGCAATATAGATTTGCACATGTTGGTTATGCTTTAGTGCAGACCCTCCAAGTGTCCCTATTTTCCAAGGACAGTCCCAGATTTACAGAACACCTCCCGGTTTCTGATTTGATCCTGGAATGTTTGATCCTGGAATCCCGGTTTCTGATTTGATCCTTTTCCTTAGGACATCCCTACTTTCATGGAGAAATGTTGGTGGGCATGGAGTTATGTGACCCCCAAGCCAAAGAGATAAGTAACTATACAACTTTAGAAGACATCTGAAGGCAGCCCTGCATAGGGAAGTGGTTTTTTAAATGTTTAATGTTTTATTATGTTTTTATATATGTTGGAGTGACTGGGGCAACCCAGTCAGATGGGTGGGGTATAAATGATGATGATGATGATGATGATGATGATGGAATAAAGGTAATGGTTAAGGGACCCCTGACCATTAGGTCCAGTCGCGGATGACTCTGGGGTTGCGGCGCTCATCTCACTTTATTGGCCGAGGGAGCCGGCGTACAGCTTCCGGGTCATGTGGCCAGCAGGACTAAGCCGCTTCTGGTGAACCAGAGCAGTGCACGGAAACACCGTTTACCTTCCCGCTGGAGCGGTACCTATTTATCTACTTGCACTTTGACGTGCTTTCGAACTGCTAGGTTGACAGGAGCGGGGACCGAGCAATGGGAGCTCTACCCGTCGCAGGGATTCGAACCGCCGACCTTCTGATCGGCAAGTCCTAGGCTCTGTGGTTTAACCCACAGCACCACCCGCATCCCTTGATGATGGAATAGGACATCCCTATTTCTTCAGAGAAATGTTGGAGGGTATGTTAGTGTGCACATGGTATGGAGCCAACCCCCGCTTTGCAGGTCTAGCTGCCTATGGCATGGCATAAATGTGGACGATGTGACAATGTCCACGATTGGCCAGTGAGAACATAAGAAGATCTCTGCTGAATCAAACCAAAGCCCCATCTTGCCCAGCATCCTGTTCTCACGGTGGGAAACCAGGTGCTTATGGGAAGTAGGACTTGACTGCAACAACACTCTCCCTACTTGTGATTTCCAGCAACTGCTATTCACAAACAGGTTATCTCTGACAGTGGAGGCAGAACATAGCCACCATGGCTTGTGGTTGTTAATAAACTTATCCTCTATTAATGTGACTGATCCTCTTAGGTTGTAAACCATTTGAGTGCTTTGTTAAAAAGCCGACACATAAATGTATAAATAAAGTAAATGAGAACTCTAGTGATACAAGTGCACTCAATGACTTTTGTATCTATGTCACTACTCGGAGCAATGGATTTTTCGACCAGCCTGGTGTCCTCCAAGTCTTTTGGACTTCAACTCCAGCAGCCCCAGTCATCATGGCCAATGATCAGGAATGATGGGAGATGTAGTACAAAAAAAATCTAGAGGGCAGTAGGTTGTGGAGGGCTGCTTTAAAGTTTCGCTACTAGCAAACTACCCCTGTTGGAGTACGCACAAAGCAATTCATTTTTGGTTACTTGAAGGGATTGAAATACATTTCCCTTGCAAGAAGCTTAATCTAAAAAAACTAATCAGAATATCTAGAAATTCAAACAAAACCAAAACCCCATACCCAAATAAAATAAATAAACCAAAAACAGCCCAATCAAACTCAAACTTTGATCCCCAAGTACAATAACAAATATTTGTTGCAGGAAATGATTATGACAGTCATCCTGGACTTTGAAAAGTCTCAGGTGTGCAAATATAGCATTGTCTGGGGATACATGCCTGGTGCCACTGTGCCATTTTGCACGTAGGATTTGGGTAATTTAAAGCGACATGCATGCAATTATTGCAGGTTAGCCAAAAGCAAGCTCTTGTGAGCCAATTAGCTGTGAAAATATCAGTCAGTCAGTCACCAGGACTGCAGACCTGATGACTTTAAGAGTTTAAAATACTATATGTATTTATTGTTTTTAAAGTTTATTCAATATAACTTTTTTTAAAAGCATTTTGGATTTTTAAATATTTATGTTTAAATATTTAAATTCACAATTTAAACATAAAATTCATACATTTATTATTTTAATGTGAAAGTTTGCACATGTTCACCTTTTATTTTAGAATTGAAGCAATGTAGATTGCAGGTGCAGTAAAGGTAAAGGTACCCCTGCCCGTACGGGCCAGTCTTGACAGACTCTAGGGTTGTGCACCCATCTCACTTAAGAGGCCAGCGCTGTCCGGAGACACTTCCGGGTCACGTGGCCAGCGTGACAAAGCTGCATCTGGCAAGCCAGCGCAGCACACGGAAACGCCGTTTACCTTCCCGCCAGTAAGCGGTCCCTATTTATCTACTTGCACCCGGGGGTGCTTTCGAACTGCTAGGTTGGCAGGTGCTGGGACCGAGCAACGGGAGCGCACCCCGCCGCGGGGATTTGAACTGCCGACCTTTCGATCGGCAAGCCCTAGGCGCTGAGGCTTTTACCCACAGCGCCACCCGCGTCCCTATTGCAGGTGCAAGGAAGCCTTAAAAATGAATGTGTAATGATTTGCATGTATTTTGAAAAAAAGAAGAAGCAGCAATTTAAAAATGGGATGGCAATTTGACCTAAATGATAATTATTCCCATTTATTGGAGCTTTTTTTTCACTGTCCCTTCACCATAAATTCACAGGTTGGGTTACAAAATATAAGGGAATGCTTAGTCTCTTTAACAATCTGCCTCACCCCATACCTAGTCTTTCCTTTACACCTGACCAATTCCCTTCCTTTACACTTCACCCATCACCTATCCCTTATCGTTCCCCCAACCACCCTCCCCTCACGGTTCACCTCAAGCAACTAGCCCCAGCCTCACCTCTATTAAAAGGAGCCTGGCAGACACTTCAGAGAGCTCCCACCCTCCTTTAAACGCCGTGATGTTTAACAGAGGGTGAGTGGTTTGCCAAATCGCTATCTGACATGCCTTCCACGCACCTTTAAACAGCTCGCCTGGGCTGCCCGCTTCTTGCTCACTTGCCTGTCTGCCATTCTGCCATCACGTTGGCATTGTCAAAGCTGCCAATTAGCAGCTACCTAAACTGCAGCATGATCACAGTCTTACAAATTTATTATATAGTAAGACAATATTAAAATCAACTCACAATCAGAAAAATAGGGTGGGTTCTATATCTTTTAACTGAAGATGCATCTATCTATCTATCATCTATCTATCTATCAATCATCTATCTATCATCTATCTATCTATCATCATCATCTATCTAGAGTCTAGGTTTCAAATGCTAGAAAAAGAAGTTCAAACTACACTGGGTAGCTATAAGCTAAACACAAGTTTGTGAGGTGAATTAAAAACAGCAAGGTGGAGGTCATTTCTACATTGGATCTTCTTCTGAGTAAGCACTGTGCCAAACTGCTGGCTGTCACTTCTTATCAGTGATAAACATTAAATTGCATTTAGTGTTTTAGAGCTGGCATTGGCCAGAGAGGGCTGGTACATTCCCAACGGCATTATTTGACTCCCATGCTTTACAGTAGCATAGGAAGTTACCTAAAACAGAGCCAGGCCATAGTTCAGTATTGTCTGCACTGATTGATAGCTGCTCTCCAGAGTTTCAGGCAGTGGGCATTCCTAGCGCTGCCTGAAGATGCTATGGTTTGTTCTGCCCTGAGCTCTGGCCCTTCCCCCATACTCTTTCCATGCAATCACATTCTCTTTTCAATATACTCATGTTTACTTTCTTCTAAATCATTAAAAAACTCTATAATACATGCCAATCTTGGAAATGTGTATGCTTTTCTGCACCAGATGATGTTCACTCCCCTTTTCACTCATGAGTACAAAGAAATCATTTTTAAACTTGGAAACAAAAAATATGCTTTCATTTCTCCGGTTTATGTGCACAAACATAAACAATCAGCACAAAAATTTGAAGGGAAATCTGGGGAAACTTTCACAATTACCCAACATCCTGAGTGACGAGGACATTAAAGTAAGTTTATGTATGATTCTGAGTAGTGCAAGAAATCAAAATCCTAAGTATCACTCTTATTGGCCCTGATAATGGACAACAAGAAGTCACTTAAAGACAGTTTTTTTCAGGAGAATAGGCAGATTTAAAGATACTCACTTGAAAATATGGCACTGTATTTTCAAATACATTGCGAAGCAGTATTTAACTGCTCTATCCCCCGGTTTATCCAGATGAGTTTGCTTATTCTGTATTCATCCTGATTTGCTTGCATGGTAGATTGACTACGGACAGTATCTAAATAACGTGTTCAGTCAGTGCAAAGATTTAAACTTGAGCAACAGTTCCACTGTGCAAACGTTGATCCAGGCACTGATGGGACACTGGCTGGATACTGCCCTATGTCTGGTCTGCATGTCAACAAGCTTTTATCCTTCACTCATCCTGATTTGCTTATACTGTTTTTACACATCTTCCAATTTATCATTTGTTCACCCCCACACTTTTAAGTGCATTTTTACCCATTGCTTTCCAAAGCAATGGATTTGTTGCGGTAGGGCAGCAAAACACTTTTATCCACTTTAACTGCACAAGCCTGAAAAGGTTCTGGTATGCGCTTGAACTTCCCCTGTAAAACAGTGACAGTTTTGAGGACACCCAAAGAGGACAGATACTTACAGCAGTTGTGCAGAACCTCCCTTTCTGTTAGAAAGCTTCTGATTCTTTATGATCTGCTATTTATGCAAACTGCAATGTGAGCACAGTGCTTCATTAATACTTAACCGGGAATGTTGAAAGGTATTTGTTTTAAACATTGTCCAAACATTGCCAAAGAAGAGTCTTTGCTCTTCAGGCAAGGATAAATCCATTTGCTGACCTTGGCTGGGGACAGGGGTGCCCCATGATATTCTTGTAAAGAAGCTGGTAAAATGCGGTCTTGACTATGCTACCACTCAGTGGATTTGTAACTGGCTGACTGACCGAACCCAAAGGGTGCTCATCAATGGTTCCTCTTCATCCTGGAGAAGAGTGACTAGTGGGGTGCCACAGGGTTCTGTCTTGGGCCCGGTCTTATTCAACATCTTTATCAACGACTTGGATGATGGACTCAAGGGCATCCTGATCAAATTTGCAGATGACACCAAACTGGGAGGGGTGGCTAACACCCCAGAGGACAGGATCACACTTCAAAACGACCTTGACAGATTAGAGAACTGGGCCAAAACAAACAAGATGAATTTTAACAGGGAGAAATGTAAAGTATTGCACTTGGGCAAAAAAAATGAGAGGCACAAATACAAGATAGGTGACACCTGGCTTGAGAGCAGTACATGTGAAAAGGATCTAGGAGTCTTGGTTGACCACAAACTTGACATGAGCCAACAGTGTGACGCAGCAGCTAAAAAAGCCAATGCAATTCTGGGCCTCATCAATAGGAGTATAGCATCTAGATCAAGGGAAGTAATAGTGCCACTGTATTCTGCTCTGGTCAGACCTCACCTGGAGTACTGTGTCCAGTTCTGGGCACCACAGTTCAAGAAGGACACTGACAAACTGGAACGTGTCCAGAGGAGGGCAACCAAAATGGTCAAAGGCCTGGAAACGATGCCTTATGAGGAACGGCTAAGGGAGCTGGGCATGTTTAGCCTGGAGAAGAGGAGGTTAAGGGGTGATATGATAGCCATGTTCAAATATATAAAAGGATGTCACATAGAGGAGGGAGAAAGGTTGTTTTCTGCTGCTCCAGAGAAGCGGACACGGAGCAATGGATCCAAACTACAAGAAAGAAGATTCCACCTAAACATTAGGAAGAACTTCCTGACAGTAAGAGCTGTTCGACAGTGGAATTTGCTGCCAAGGAGTGTGGTGGAGTCTCCTTCTTTGGAGGTCTTTAAGCAGAGGCTTGACAACCATATGTCAGGAGTGCTCTGATGGTGTTTCCTGCTTGGCAGGGGGTTGGACTCGATGGCCCTTGTGGTCTCTTCCAACTCTATGATTCTATGATTCTATGAAGGGGGGTGCAGTTTACATGTTACCACCTGATGGTGTACAGGTTAAAGAGGGAATGGTTTGTAAACTCAAGAAATCCCTGTATTGTTTGAAACAGAGCACTCGATACTGGCACACTAAACTAACAGTTCTGAAGGCTGGCGGGGGGCAAAAGTCTTTGTCCCCCCTGCCTGCCTTCCCAGGGGCTTTTAAATCGCCCCGGACAGCGGAGAAGTCCTCCACTGTCCCGGGGCGATTTTAAAATGCCGCCCGCCAGCATTTTAAGATCGCCCCGGACAGCGGAGAAGCCCTCCGCTGTCCCAGGGTTTTTTAAAATGCTGGGGGTGGGAAGAAAAGCCCTTGTCCCCCCCCCAGCCTTCAGAAGAGGTCGGGGGACAGACTGTCCCTGGACCTGGTCTGAAGTCGGTTTCCCTAGGAACGCATTAATTGATTTTCAATGCATTCCTATGGGAAACCGTGCATCACAAGACGAAAAACTCGCAAGAAGAAAAAACTTGCGGAACGAATTAATTTCGTCTTGCAAGGCACCACTGTAGTAACAATGTTCCACATGTGGTGGGAATGCCGACCTATTAAACAATTCTGGAATGAAATCTATGAAGAACTTAAAAAGATGTTTCAAATATCTTTCAGAAAAAAACCGGAGGCATTCCTTTTAGGTTTAATTACAAATGATATCCCCGAAAATCAAAGGAAAGTATTCCTTTATGCAACAACAGCTGCCAGGATGCTTATAGCTAAAAACTGGAAAGGCAGAAAAATTCCATCAGTGAAAGATTGGCAAATTAAATTTTGTGAATACATAAATTTGGCAAGACTCACAGCTTACATAAGGGGACAATCAGACCAGAAATTATTAAAAGAATGGGGCTGTGCTAAAGAGTATATGAAAAAACATTGTTCTGGAGATAGTATATTGGTATGTAATGAATGATGCTTTACAGGGTTAAAGAAAAAGAAAAATGGTATAAAAAAAAAAAGTACCAAGGTGGAAGTAATCTAATTAGACACAACAATACAGTAAGAGTAATTTTTTTTGAGGTCTTAGAACAAAGAAAGGAAGTCAATTTGTGTTTATGTACGTATTGATATGGGTTTTTTTTTCTGTAGATGTGTGTTTTTTCGTTTTTGTTTAGTTTAGTTTTGTTTCCTTTGCTTTTTTTTTTTTTTGCTTTTTTCCCCTTTTCTGTTTTTCCCCCCTATATGTTCCGGGGATTTTTGTTTGTATAGTATTATTTTGGATTCAATGTTTGTAATTTTTGTTATGATTCTGCATTGAAAATAAAAAAAATCAATTAAAAAAAAGAAGAAGAAGAATGGATACGTTTGATCTTCTTGCAGTCCATGGGACTCTCAAGAGTCTCCTCCAGCACCATAATTCAAAAGCATCAATTCTTCGGCGATCAGCCTTCTTGATGGTCCAGCTCTCACTTCCATACATCACTACTGGGAAAACCATAGCTTTTACTATATGGACCTTTGTTGGTAAGGTGATGTCTCTGCTTTTTAAGATGCTGTCTAGGTTTGCCATCGCCATTCTCCCAAGGAGCAGGCGTCTTTTAATTTCGTGACTGCTGTCACCATCTGCAGTGATCATGGAGCCCAAGAAAGTAAAATATCTCACTGCCTCCATTTCTTCCCCTTCTATTTGCCAGGAGGTGATGGGCCCAGTGGCCATGATCTTCGTTTTTTTGATGTTGAGCTTCAGACCATATTTTGCGCTCTCCTCTTTCACCCTCATTAAAAGGTTCTTTAATTCCTCCTCACTTTCTGCCATCAAGGTTGTGTCATCTGCATATCTGAGGTTGTTGATATTTCTTCCGGCGATCTTAATTCCAGCTTGGGATTCATCCAGCCCAGCCTTTCGCATGATGAATTCTGCATATAAGTTAAATAAGCAGGGAGACAATATACAGCCTTGCCGTACTCCTTTCCCAATTTTGAACCAATCAGTTGTTCCATATCCCGTTCTAACTGTAGCTTCTTGCCCCACATAGAGATTTCTCAGGAGACAGATGAGGTGATCAGGAACTTGCCATAGTTTGCTGTGGTCGACACAGTCAAAGGCTTTTGCATAGTCAATGAAGCAGAAGTAGATGTCTTTCTGGAACTCTCTAGCTTTCTCCATAATCCAGTGCATGTTTGCAATTTGGTCTCTGGTTCCTTTGCCTCTTCTAAATCCAGCTTGCACTTCTGGGAGTTCTCGGTCCACATACTGCTTAAGCCTGCCTTGTAGAATTTTAAGCATAACCTTGCTAGCGTGTGAAATGAGTGCAATTGTGTGGTAGTTGGAGCATTCTTTGGCACTTCCCTTCTTTGGGATTGGGATGTAGACTGATCTTCTCCAATCCTCTGGCCACTGCTGAGTTTTCCAAATTTGCTGGCATATTGAGTGAAGCACTTTAACAGCATCATCTTTTAAAATTTTAAATAGTTCAGCTGGAATATCATCACTTCCACTGGCCTTGTTATTAGCAGTGCTTTCTAAGGCCCATTTGACTTCACTCTCCAGGATGTCTGGCTCAAGGTCAGCAACCACACTACCTGGGGTGTACGAGGCATCCATTTCTTTCTGGTATAGTTCCTCTGTGTATTCTTGCCACCTCTTCTTGATGTCTTCTGCTTCTGTTAGGTCCTTTCCACTTTTGTCTTTTATTATGGAAATCTTTGTACGAAATGTTCCTTTCATATCTCCAATTTTCTTGAACAGATCTCTGGTTTTTCCCATTCTATTGTTTTCCTCTATTTCTTTGCATTGCTCATTTAAGAAGGCCTTCTTGTCTCTCCTTGCTATTTTTTGGAAATCTGCATTCGATTTCCTGTATCTTTCACTATCTCCCTCGCATTTTGCTTGCCTTCTCTCCCCTGCTATTTGTAAGGCCTCTTTGGACAGCCACTTTGCTTTCTTGCATTTCCTTTTCAGTGAGATGGTTTTAGTTGCTGCCTCTTGTATAATGTTACGAGCCTCTATCCATAGTTCTTCAGGCACTCTGTCCACCAAATCTAAATCCTTAAACCTGTTCCTCACTTCCACTGTGTGTTCATAAGGGATTTAACTTAGATTGTATCTTACCGGCCCAGTGGTTTTTCCTACTTTCTTCAGTTTAAGCTTGAATTTTGCTATAAGAAGCTGATGATCTGAGCCACAGTCAGCTCCAGGTCTTGTTTTTTCTGACTGTATAGAGCTTCTCCATCTTTGGCTGCAGAGAATATAATCAATCTGATTTTGATGCTGCCCATCTGGTGATGGCCATGTGTAGAGTCGTCTCTTGTGTTGTTGGAAAAGAGTGTTTGTGATGACCAGCTTGTTCTCTTGGCAGAACTCTATTAGCCTTTGCCCTACATCATTTTGATCTCCAAGGCCAAACTTGCCAGTTGTTCCTTTTATCTCTTGACTCCCTACTTTAGCATTCCAATCCCCTATAATGAGAAGAACATCCTTCTTTGGTGTCATTTCTATAAGGTGTTGTAAGTCTTCATAGAATTGGTCAATTTCAGTTTCTTCAGCACCAGTGGTTGGTGCATAAACTTGGATTACTGTGATGTTAAAAGGTCTGCCTTTGATTCGTATCGAGATCATTCTATCATTTTTGAAATTGCATCCCAGTACAGCTTTCGCCACTCTTTTGTTGACTTTGAGGGCCACTCCATTTCTTTTATGGGATTCTTGCCCACAGTAGTAGATATGATGGTCATCCGAACTGAATTCGCCCATTCCCATCCATTTTAGGTCACTGATGCCCAGGATGTCAATATTTATTCTTGCCACCTCATTTTTGACCACCTCCAACTTACCCAGGTTCATGGTTCTTACATTCCAGGTTCCTATGCAATCTTTTTCTTTACAGCATTGGACTTTCCTTCCACCTCCAGGCATATCCGCAACTGAGCGTCCTTTCGGCTTTGGCCCAGCCGCTTCATCAGCTCTGAATCTACTTGTACTTGTCCTTCGCTCTTCCCCAGTAGCATGTTGGACGTCTTCCGACCTGAGGGGCTCATCTTCCAGCGTCATAACTTTTATATGCCTGTTGTCTTTGTCCATGGAGTTTTCTTGGCAGGGATACTGGAGTGGCCTGCCGGTTCCTGCTCCAGGTGGATCACATTTGGTCAAAACTCTCCACTATGACTTGTCCATCTTGGGTGGCCCTGCACGGCATAGCTCATAGCTTCTCTGAGTTATTCAAGCCCCTTCGCCACGGCAAGGCAGTGATCCATGAAGGGGAGGCAGTGATCCATGAAGGGGATTGGAAAGCCCCATTCAAGCTCCATTCAAGACTGGAAAGCACTAAAACGCATAGCCAGATATCTAAAGGGTACTATGCACTACAGATTAAGGTTTACTAACCAAAAATATGAAGGTCTTGAAATTTATGCTGACGCGAGTTTTGGAGATGACGCCACTGACAGTAAAAGCACTTCAGGAATGTGTTACTTATATAATTAATGTCAGTTTGGTCTTGCAGAAAGCAAACTACAGTGAGCTGAGGGGAGTGACATTTTGCAGTCGTGGGTGGGCGGTGTGCCAAATGTCCGACATTGGTGGCTCGCTCTGCCCCCGGCTGCAGGGCGCACGCAGTTAAACTATCCAAAAAGGGTGATAACACACATTTATGTAGCTGATTACCGTATATAGTGGACAGTAGAAAAGAATTTGTTCTACAGTGTCCAGCACATTTAAATAACATAAGCAATGTTTCTAGGGATGTTTAAGTATCTGCCCTTAACAAAAGCTGACGGGAAAATGTTCAGTTGGGTTAACATAAATGCCCTGCATTGGTCTGGAATCATTAACTTTAAGATAGAAGTGATCCTGTTATCGGTTGTATTTAAACCATAGAACCTGGGGGAGCAGATTTTATCTATAGCTGACTCATGTTTTGTTTTTCAAAAGCAATCTAATTTGGATATTGCAATACATATATTGCTCACAAAAATTATTCCAAGTCAATACTAATAGATCTAATTTTGCTGTGTATGAATTGGCGCCATCTGGATTTTTAGAAGTCCTTAAGTCAGGCATGATCAAAGTGTGGCCAGATTAGGCCTGCCATTCAGTTTAATCCAGCCCATGTGGCAGTTTATTTCCTGGGGTGAAATCAAAAAAGCTCAAGAACTTTGGGGGGAAATCCCAAAAGAAGCTCAACAACTTTAATCCTAAAAAAAAGCTTTAGTCGGCCCTCACACATGTTCACTTCATCAAATCTGGCCCTCTTTGAAAAAAGTATGGACACCCCTGCCTTAAGTAAATCAGAAAGCTGACTCGAAGGTTGGGAACGAAAAAGGTACCCTCAGCTCTAATATCCCTAACGTGAAAGGAGTGGGTTATTCAGCAACCAGGAAAACCAGAGCAAACAATGATGAAACATAGTTGATTTACCCATCCACCTAAGTTAACTAAGTTGCAAAATATTTATTCAGCAACTTGGTTACAGAATACCAGAACTGATAGGAGGCTATAATGTTGACTGAACATCCAACATCCACTGGGGTCATAATTTTAGCTTACACAACAGGTAGCAGGTACAAAGGAGCTGGTTACAATAAGGCAGGTGTCTGCTGTTTCCTGGCCAGCCCCAGTACTTCTCCATCTTGCTTGCTGCTGCAGTCCCTGTTGCAATCTTTGGTCTGCCCTGCTACCCTGTCTCTTGTCTCAGTGCCTACAGTTGGATGTGATCTATATTCCTGCTTAAAACTCCATATGGGAAGCATGCATAAGGTACTGCTTTACAAACGTTTAGAACAAGGGTGCGGAATTCAAAACCCATGGGCTAGAAGCAACCCACAGACTGGTTTAACCTGGCCACTGGATCCCCTCCCACCCACCAGCTGTTCAGCAAATAAAAGCTGAGAGAGAAAAGGACTGGTGTTGTACCGAGGGTCCAGTTGCAGCTCCTTGCTCTGCAAAAATATCTGCAGAGAGAGACTTTCACTTCTTGGAAATCTGTCAGAAGGGTCCATGCATTTTGTCATTGCTTGAATGTCATTTCTGGAGATGCAATTGCATTTTGAAGTTGGAGGCTTCGAAGAGTTCTAAGGCAGGGCTTGCAATTTAGCTGTGCATTAATGTTATTTGCACTCTTCTGCTGGGGTTACTGATTTGCAGCCAGGACAGGTAAAAGGCCTTGGAGAGATTTGGTTTGTTTGTTTGTTTGTTTACAAAATGTATATAAATAAAAAAGTTTGTGGAGAAAATTGAATTGTAAAACTTGAGTGGTGTTACCAAGAATTGAATAACATATGCCTGTTTCCATGGGAAATAGCTGTGTGTGTGTGTGTGTGTGAGAGAGAGAGAGAGAGAGAGAGTGAGAGTGAGAGATTGTGTGTGTGTGTGTGTGTGTGTGTGTGTGTGTGTTAAGGGCAGGGGTTTTTTTCAGCCGGAACTCACCAGAACTTAGTTCTGGCACCTCTCAGGTAGGCACCATTGCCATTATAAGAGAACAAGGGAGGCGTTCATGTTGAGTTCCGGCACTTCTTTTTCTAGAAAAATAAAACTGGTTAAGGGTATGCAATTGGGTGTCGTCCTGGCTCCTCACATTTCTGCAGCTGACCCCTGCCTGCTACTGGCAAGGAATCATGCAGAGTCTTCAAGGTTACCCACCCTGGTTTGAACATAAGGCAAGATAATGCATGCCACAAGGCACTGAAACTTCCAGGCCAGATTATCTAGATGGGGATTAAAGGATGTTTTTGAGAGGGGAAACCCCAACATCAAACCTACGTTCTTCTCCAACAGACATAAGACTTTCTCTTATATTGACTACGTGCTAATTAAAGAAGGGAATGAAATCAGTGTTAGAACAGCAAAGACTATGGGAATATGGATTTCAGACCATGCTCTACTATTTGTGGAGCTGGGACAGGAAGAGGATGGAAAAAGCAGGACATGGCGGCACAATAACCTAACAATGGCAAAAGAGATTAGAATAGAATAGATTCTTTATTGTCATTACACAAGTGCAACATTGCACAAGTGCAACGAAATTGGATGCCATCTTTTAAAAACAACAAAAGCAAAACAACAACAACAACCAAACAAACCACATTCCAGCCACACCCACACCAACACCCATCAAACTCCCAGGTCACACTATCGAGTTACAGCATTCAAAAAGGCCACAGCTCTTGGATAGAAACTGTTTTTCAGTCTATTTGTCCTTGACTTGATGTTTCTATATCTCCTGCCAGAAGGCAGTAGTGCAAACAGACTGTGTCCCGGGTGAGATGAATCCTGCAGGATGTTGTTTGCTTTCCTAAGACAACGGGAACCGTACAGTTCTTCCAAAGATGGGAGAGGATGACCAATAATCCTTTGGGCTGTGGTTATGACCTTCTGGAGCACCTTCCTCTCCCTAGCTGTACAACTGGAGAACCAAGCACAAATACAGTATGTAAGAATGCTCTCTATGGAGCCTCGGTAGAAGGACACCAGCAGTCTCTCACTCAGATTGTTCTTCTTCAAAAGTCTGAGGAAATAAATTCTCTGCTGGGCCTTCTTCACCAGAGCAGTGGTATTTGCGCTCCAAGTCATGCCCTGATCGATAGTTACTCCCAAAAACCTGAATTCCGCCACCCTCTCCACCCGTTCCCTGTTGATATACAAGGGCTGAATGTCCGCCTTTTTCCCCCTGTAATCCACCACCAATTCCTTGGTCTTAGCCGTATTAAGAGCCAGATTGTTCTCTCCACACCAAACACAGAGCCGCTCCACCTCGTCCCGATAGGCGGACTCATCCCCTCCTGAAATGAGCCCTACCACCGTAGTGTCATCAGCAAACTTGATGATTTTGTTGCTGGAATAGATGGCTGTACAGTCATACGTATAGAGAGCATAGGGCAGGGGACTCAACACACAACCCTGTGGTGAGCCGGTGTTAAGGCTAAGGGCTGTGGACATATGTGACCCTACTCTAACCCTCTGAGAACGTTCTGACAAAAAATCCAAAACCCAGAGACAGGTGGAGTTGGAGAGTCCAATCGCCTCTAGCTTGGACACCAGTCTATGGGGGAGGATAGTGTTAAAAGCAGAGCTAAAATCCACAAACAGCAGCCTCACATAACTCCCCGGCTGCTCCAGATGGGACAGAGCAGCATGGAGAGTGGTGGTGATAGCGTCTTCTGTGGATCTATTTGCCTTGTATGCAAACTGGTAGTTGTCAAGAGTTGATGGAAGACAGGAAATAATGTGACGGCGCACCAGTTTCTCAAAACACTTCATGATGATTGGAGTCAGTGCAACTGGTCTGTAGTCATTCAAACTACTGATTGTGGATTTTTTAGGCAGAGGGACAATAGTTGACGACTTCAGGCAGGGTGGGACAATAGACTGGTGTAAGGACTTATTGAAGATCTTAGTAAAGACCCTCGCCAGCTGATCCGCACAGCCCTTCAACACCTTTCCAGTGATGCCATCAGGTCCAGCCGCCTTCCTCGGATTCGCCATCCTCAATACCTGTCTCACCTCATGCTCCTCTACCGTGAATGAGGGGCCCCTATGGGCTGGTGGCTGTAATACCGGCGTCTCAGGTGGCTCCTTCTCGAAGCGAGCAAAGAAGAGGTTAAGCTCCTCCGCCAGCAAAGGGTCACCGTCGACAGCACCAAGGTTAGGTTTGTAGTTGGTAATATGCTGAATCCCCTGCCACATCTGTCTTGTGTTGTTGCTCCTTAAATTATCCTCAATCCTCAGCCTATAATCCAATTTTGCCCGTCGAATACCCCTCTTCAAGTTTGCTCTTGCCACACTGTAAAGCTGCACCTCGCCTGACCTGAAAGCCCTGTTCCTTTCCCGCAACAGGCACTGGACCTCTCTATTCATCCAGGGTTTCTGATTGGGGTAAAACCGGATGGATTTATTTACTGTGACAGTGTCTGTGCAGTGATTGATATAGCACAGAACTGCCGCCGTGTGTTCCTCCAGGTCTGTACGATCGAAAATATCCCAATTGGTTCTCTCAAAACAGTCCTGCAGCTGGTGAATAGCACCTTCAGGCCAGATTTTAACAGATTTTAATATTGTGGGAGCCCGTTTCCTGAGTGGGATATATGCTGGTACCAGGAACAGAGACATATGGTCGGACTGGCCCAAGTGTGGCAGCTGTAAAGCCCTATAGCCGTGATTTACATTCGAATAAACTTTATCCAGTGTCTTGTCCCCTCTTGTGGGACATTTCACATGCTGATAGAGCGTTGGGAGCACTGTTTTAAGTTCAACATGGTTGAAGTCTCCCGCAATGATGTGCACAGCTTCAGGATACTTGTCTTGCTGGCTGCTGATAAGGCTCTGCAGGCATCCCAAAGCCAGGTTGGCATTGGCATCTGGTGGCACGTACACACCAGTTAACATAACAGCTGTGAACTCCCTAGGGAGATAGGCTGGTCTACATTTAACAGCCACATATTCCAAATCCGGTGAACAGTGACTGCCCACAGTCTTCGAATTATTGGACCAGCATTTGTTCACATATACACACAGCCCCCCTCCTTTGGTTTTTCCGAAGTCCATGCCTCGGTCATGACGATGTACCGCACAGCCTTCCAACTGAATAGCTGTGTCTGGTATGGACGGTTGAAGCCATGTCTCAATGACAAATAAAACGCAGCAATCTTTTACAAGGCTGTTCTTTGCTGCCTGCAGCCTCAATTCATCCATCTTGTTGGCAAGAGATCTCACATTAGCAAGAAATATGCTAGGGAGCGGTGGTTTAGATGGACTCCTCTGCAATCTTACCAGGACGCCAGCCCGACAACCCCGCCTTTGCCTCCTCTTGACAGGGAATATATCAGAAAACAAATTGGTTGGTATTTTAAAGAGAATAATGGTTCGGCCGAGATACCGGTAGTATGGGACGCTTTCAAAGCTGTTATAAGAGGACATTGTATACAGAAAGAGATTGCGATTAAGAAGGATTGGTACTCGGGGAGACAGGAAAAAATTAAAGAGATTGAAATTTTGCAACAACAGCAACAGGTTAAATTTCTAAGGAGCAGACAGGAGCAGTTAAGAAAGTTAAAACAGGAATTGGATGAGCTGGATATAGTTGCGGTGTGGAAGAGAGATAATATGATCAAAAATGATTTTCAGAGAACCTCAATAGGATCATATAAGAGACTGGCAAACTATTTAAAGAAAAGAAGGGATAAACAGAGGGTTAAGGCCATTAAGACCAGAAGGAAAATACTTACACAAAGCTCTAGAGAAATAAGGAAAGAATTTGCAGGATTCTATCAATCTTTATATAAAGAAGAAAATAAAAATATTAGTAGGGAAAGTTTGGGGTTTAAAATCAAAGAAAGTGATAGATTAAGACTGAAGGAGGAAATTTCTTTGGAAGAAATAGAGAATGTAGTTAAATCATTTAAAAGTAAGAAATTTCCAGGATTAGATGGAATTACGGCATACTTTTATAAAGAAACAATTGATATCCTGGGCTCAGAACTTTAAAAAGTATTTAATAATATCTTAGATGGGGGTAAAGCCCCAGACATTTGGAAACTAGCGGAAATAGTAGAGACAACCACAAAAGGACCCTACAGAGGTGGGGTCATACAGAGGAGAAGAAGGAAATTGTAAAAAAGACAAAGATGGATATCAATAGGGAAAAAATTAAATACTTGGGGGTAAATATTATTAAAAATATTGCTAGGATTCCAGATGTAAATTACAAAGAAGCGTGGAGGAAGATCAAGAAGGACATAAAATCATGGAAAAATAAGAATTTATCTATTCTAGGTAGGATTAGAGCAGTTAAAATGTTTGTGGTACCAAAATTATTATATTTATTTCAAGTAATTACGCTACCCATTAGGAAAATATGGTTCAAAACATGGAATAAGGTATTTAAAAATTGGATTTTTGGAAGTAAAAGAGTTAGAACCCCAGACATAGTAAATTATTCATCTCAAGAAGAGATGGGATGGGGAATACCGAACTTAGAATTTTACTATGAAACATTCCAATTGAAAAATCTAATAGATATTTGGATATAAGGATGGGATTAAATGGACAAGGCTGGAGAATGAAATAAGTGAAGGAATAGGAAGAGAAGGGATATTTAATAGAGATATTAATACGGCTTTTAAGAAGACAATAGGACCAAGGAAAACTGTGTTAGGAATCTGGAAGAATTGGAATACGAAATGGATACCAACATACTCAAGGTGGACACCATTAAAATATATGCAGGAGGGTCAAAGGGAACCGGGTTGGTGGAAGAAATTAGAAGGTCAGGGATTTTATACATTAAAAGGTATGTTCGATGAAGAAGGGAATTTAATTACAAAAAAAGTTTTTTTAGAAAAATTAGGAAAACAATATTGGCTGAAAGTGCAAGAACTTTATGATTTAATAAAAACGGAAAGAGCAGAGGAAACGATGAGGACAGAAATGAAAATAGATATGGTGCTGAACAAAAGACAAATAACGGAGAAAGGGATAGCAGGGGTGTTATATAAACTGCTGATAAGCGACAAAGAAATAATGATAAGGATAATCCAAATTAAATGGGAGCAGGAAGGTATGATCCATCCAAACAGGCCCAAGAACTGATGAAGAATATAAACAATATTAAAATAGAAAAGTATAAAGAATTAAGTAGAATTTTTTTTAAAAAATGGTATACAACTCCGGCACAAATGTCGTATATAGTGAAAGGGTTTAGTCCCAAATGCTGGCATTGTGGTCAGGAAAAAGGACTATATTCACACATGTGGTGGGAATGTAATCTTGGCAAAAGATTATAAAGGTAATGTCAGGGCCGCCCAAGGTCCCAGCTCACAAGAGACCAACGCCAAGTCCACTTTATTTACAAAAGTCTTTATTGAAGTACATTGCTTGCTCCACAGCCGAGGCGCGCAGCCCCACGTCTGTTACGCTTAGACCGCCAAAGTCCCCTCTGAATCAGTCCCGCCTCCACACCAGTTTAAGAGGCTTGTGCTGGTCCACCTCTTCCTGTCCTTTCTTTTCTGCAGGGTCTTTCTGCCCCCCTGGGTTCCTTCCCTCCTGGATTCCCCTGACGCTGAATCCCCAGACGCCTGCTCTCCCCTCCTTCGTGCTTTGGGACCAGGCTCCTCCTCCGGGCTCTCCTCATTTCCGCGCGCCTCCACATTTGAACTTGGCACGCGTTCGCTACCCCTGACCTTCCTCTTGACAGTTACACTGCTCTCTGTGCTACTCTCCGCCCCCTCCGGCAGGACGGCTTGTCCCGATCTCCTTCCTCTCTCTGCTTCCTGCTCTGCTCCGTCTGTCCCACTGGGAACTCCACCCTCTTCACTCCGTTCCGGCGGGGAAGCCGGCCCCGATCTCCAACTCCCACTCGGGGTTCCCCTACTGCTCCCCTGCTCCTGACTGGTCCCCCCTGTGGCTCCCCTTGGCCTGACCAGAGGCGCTCCCTTTTGGGAATCCTCCGAGTCACTTGAAAGACTCATGGAAAACCTCAAGTCATTGTCATCCTCCTCCTTCTCACTCCGGGATCCTTCCCCCTCGCTCTCAGTCTCCTCCCTCATCTGTGCCTCTCTCCCTGAACCCCTGACAGGTAATTTCTGGATTATTTAAAATAAACATAGAAGTTAATAGGGATTTGTTATTTTCGGGAATACTGGGAAATAACAAAGTAAAAAGTAATAAGCAAGAGTTGTACAAGATTATGATTTTAGCTGGAATGGCAGTTATTGCTTTGGGATGGAAAGAAAAGGCCAAATGGAATATGGAAAAATGGAATGATTATGTTTTTGAATACGTACAATCAGAAATATTCGCACAGATAGTGGCAGAGGATAGATGGGAAAATAAATGCCAAAGAATCACAAATAAATGGGCATTTTACAGGAAATGGATAAAAAGAGGGGAAGCCAACCCTAACATACAAGCTCGGAAGGGAGGGGAAGAAAAAAAAGTAAACCAGATGGTATTTTGAATTGATTTTGTTATGTAAGCCTTTTTTCAGAAACCATATATATTAATGTTATGTAGTTATGCATTGTAGTACGAATGAATTTTGTTTTGTAGTCTTTGTTTTATAGAATACATATAATAATGTTATGTTACTAAGCAAATTTAATAAAACAGTAAAAAAACACAATAAACTTCACCTAACAGGAGGGCCTTTTTCTATCATCCCAATATGCATAGATGAAGCAGCTTTAAAATACCAGGAATTTCAGTGTCTCCCTTGCAAATGCACACACTCTCTCACTAGATGGCAGACTTTAACCATTTCACACAAGTTTCCTCCCCCAAAATGTGAGAGGCTCTTATTTATTTTGTGTATGGGCATGCGTGTACCTTTGAGGTATAAGTAATTAGGTTTCTTTAAAAACAACAACTCTGAAGGGTTTTTTTGTCCATGGGGGATGAAGACTTCATAGTTGGCTGTATTATACACTTTTGCTTACTTTGTGCAATGGGGTCATTAGTGCTTTATGTAGAGTTTCGAGAAACATACTGTGCAGGTTTAAATTATTGTGATCCTTGTCTATGAGCAATGAGGTGCATCCACCTATAAATGAGACATTATCGCATGACGACTTGCTCACAAATTTTAGAAACTCATCGGGGGGGGGGGCGGTTCCTCTTCCTTTTTTTTCAATTACAGTGGACGCTCGGGTTGCGAACGTGATCTGTGTGGGATGCACGTTCGCAACCTGCAGCATTTGCAACCCGCGTCTGCGCATGCGCGGGTTGCGATTCGGCGCTTCTGCACATGCGCAAAGTGCTATTTAGTGCTTCTGCGCATTCACGACTGCCGAAACCCGTTCTGGTACTTCCGGGTTTCGGAGGTCCGCAACCTGAAAAAATGCGACCTGAAGCGGCTGTAACCCGAGGTATGACTGTACACAGAAGCTCCCTGCATTCAGACAGACTTCTGATTCTCAGATATAAGCATGAACTTGACAACCCCCAAAGTAATACTTCGGCGAACACTTGCCTATGATGCGGGTCCATGCTAGTTCTGGGAATGCTAAGCTCTAGAAATCCCTTCATGAGTTCTCTAGGGCATAACATCCCCTCCCTCACATACAAAAAGGCCGGGATGTGAATACATTACATTTCATTCAACATGCACACAAGAGCAGAACCACACCAGAAGACTAAAATGAGATGTGCAGTAGCTAGGGATGGGGGAGAAACTTGGTTGGCTTTGCATTTAAAGGCAAACCCACTAAATCTGCCCTTCTCCACTAAAAAAAGTGAACAGAAAGACAGTGTTCCGAATTTTGCAACCTGGTTCTCCAGCCAAGCAATGGGTTCAATAATTCATTTGTTAAGGTAAAGTGTGTATAAAAAGGCACACATCAGAGAAACAAACTTGCAAAGCTGCTATATATTAGGAGGGGTATGCTTTTCAAAAATGCATATATTTGGTGAAGTTGTAGGCAGAAGTGTTGTTATGTACTGAGCTGAATAGGGTCCAAAATGCAGCAGTCTGATTGGTCCTAGAACAATAGGATCCAAAATGCAGCTGTCTGATTGGTCCTAGAACAATGCAGCAGTATGATTGGTCCGCAGGAGCCACCCAATCCAGCTCCAGGTGGAAGTGAATCCACAACCTGATTGGCCTACAGGAGAATCCCGGAATTAGCCAATCACATGCGGCCCATTGTGTAAATAATGTATATAAAGCAGATATTTTGGGGGAACTTCCATTCCTCACTACTATGAGCTGAATAAAGAGCATTAAATCCACTCTTGACTCCGAGTATTTTTCACTGGCGACGAAGGCGGGATCCCGCTGAGCTGACCGCCACACACAGCAGCACAGCAGCGCCACCTGCCGCAGCGCTGCCTCGCACCATGTATCCAGGTTTCAGCTCTGGGACCCAAGGAACTCAGAATGGCAACCGACAGGAGCTTCTCGCCGTTCAACCCAGCATCAGGAGACTGGTAAGCATCCGCCTCCCATTTCACCTTCCTCCTAGAAGCCAAAGGGGTCACCAACGACGCCAAGAAGAGGGCGATATTTTTCAGCGTCTGCGGAGAGGAGACGTTAGAAATATTGTTCCTTAAAAAACAATAATGGAAGGACTGAAGGGGCACTTTTTGCCGCAGCCCTCGGTGGTGGCTCGTCGAAATGCCTTCTACACAAAGCGGCAAGCCCCTGGGGAAACCATAACTGGTTTGTGACCTCCCTCCACCAAGCCGCCCAGTTCTGCAACTTTTTAGAGTTGGAGAACATGCTTCGTGACCACCTCGTTGGTGACCTGAAGTATGAGAAGCTGCAACGACGCCTCTACGCCAAGAAGGACCTAACGTTCCAGGTCGCTCTGGAGGAGGCCCTGGCAACGGAAGCTGCTGAGAGGTCGACGCAAGAGGCACGGCCGAGCCTGCTGTCCCAACTGAGGATCCACCACGAAGACCTCGCCGACGACTCAGGATCTGACAGGGAGGAGGTGCACTGAGTACAGCAGCACACTCAAGCAGCGCACAGACCACAGCTGCCTCAACGAGAAGGAGGGAACTGCGCAAGCTGGGGGGAAAGTCACGAGAGGAGGACCTGCTGTTTCCGCAACGCAGAGTGCAGAAAATCAGGACACATCGCCTGGGTGTGTCAGGCTCAGCCCACCCGACGCCAGGCATCAGATGACCGATCCATATCAGGAGGAATTTGCACTAAAAGGCTGATGCCTTTTCACCAGGATTTCTTTTTTAGAAAACACATATCACAAATGATGTGCAAATGTGCAGAAAAGAATTTAAGATTGCAGAGAAGAGGAGCCAAAATGGACGGATTTGCCCATTCTTAGTCCAGAGACTATAAAGCTACCGAATTGCACCAATGTTGTGTGTGCAGCCTTCTGTGGCATGCCAAAAGACTCCATCCTGGCTGCCATACAGGGAGTTCAAACTAACACACTTCTCTCAGGGGAAACTCTATTGCAGGGCTGCCTGACCCTTTTCAACCCAAAGGCCACACTGAGTGCTGGCCAAGCCTCCAAGGGTCGCACTGACATGTATCATTTTGTGACACAGTAATTCAGCTTTGGGACGTGGGTGGCGCTGTGGGTTAAACCACACAGCCTAGAACTTGCCGATCAGAAGGTCGGCGGTTCGAATCCCCGCGAAGGGGTGAGCTCCCATTGCTCGGTCCCTGCTCCTGCCAACCTAGCAGTTCGAAAGCACTTCCAAGTGCAAGTAGATAAATAGGTACCGCTCCAGCGGGAAGGTAAACGGCGTTTCCATGCACTGCTCTGGTTCGCCAGAAGCGGCTTAGTCATGCTGGCCACATGACCCGGAAGCTGTACGCCCGGCTCCCTCGGCCAATAAAGAGAGATGAGCGCTACAACCTCAGAGTCGGTCACTACCGGACTTAATGGTCAGGGGTCCCTTTACCTTTACACCTACATATAGAGGGAGTACAGATCTTACAGCATGGTCATCTCAAGAGGGGCTTATTCCCCACAGTAGTGCAGCACTGGAGTCCAAGGCATCTCTCCCAGCTGGCCTTCAGCCAACCAGCCAAGGTCATTCTCGCCTTGTCTCAGCTTTTCCAAGCCTCCTGCCAAAGGACCCAAACTCTTCCTGTGACATCACACCATTACCTTGACAACATTTGAAACAGCCTGTTTCTGTTCACACCTCAGGGAAGGGGCAAAGGAGAGTTCTCTTGCCCTGCCAATGGCCCTCAATGAGCTTGTATTGCTTCTTAATGGCCCTAGCTTGGCCACTTCATTTTGCATAGGCCAGCCCAGGAATTCCTCTGCAGCGTGTATTTGCCCTTCATATCCCAAATAATCAACATCCTGCCATTTATTAATGTCTGCTATTTGGTAAAAGACTCGATGGTCAGGGTTGGTGGGAGTTGTAGTCCAACAACATAGAGGAACACAGATTCACCTTCCCTGGCTCAAAGCGTTTTCTTCTGCCCTTACCTCATGGCCTCTTTGCGCAAAATGCAAGAAGACTAAAAACAAATTGCATCACATTTTGGTTCTCTGCCTTCCTTGGAAAATCCTTGTTTGTTCTGTTTAATGGTTAATCATGAAAACTGGGCATTTGGTGGGTAGAAAATATGCACTAAGAAAAATAGGAGCTGAATGCAAGAAGATTCTTCTGTAAGTATGATGAAGAAGAAGAGTTTGGATTTGATATCCCGCTTTATCACTACCCGAAGGAGTCTCAAAGTGGCTAACATTCTCCTTTCCCTTCCTCCCCCACAACAAACACTCTGTGAGGTGAGTGGGGCTGAGAGACTTCAAAGAAGTGTGACTGGCCCAAGGTCACCCAGCAGCTACAATTGGAGGAGCGGGGAATCTACCACTCTTAACCACCACTCCACACTGTCCACCACTCTTAACCACTACGCCACACTAGCTCACACGTCATATTGTTTATGCTCCTTGCAACGTATCCAGTCTTAGTCCAGGCACTACTTTAGAAGAAGAAGCAGAGTTTGGATTTGATATCCCGCCTTTCACTCCCTTTAAGGAGTCTCAAAGCGGCTAACATTCTCCTTTCCCTTCCTCCCCCACAACAAACACTCTGTGAGGTGAGTGGGGCTGAGAGACTTCAAAGAAGTGATGACTGGCCCAAGGTCACCCAGCAGCTGCATGTGGAGGAGCGGAGACGCGAACCCGGTTCCCCAGATTACGAGACTACCGCTACACCACACTGGCTCTCAGATTAATACACACTGGAAAACACTGACTTATGTTCTTGGCTATGCTTTTCCCATAGCCACAGTCTCGGATTCAATCTGAAATCAAGCAAGGCACTCTCTGTCTGGCTTCCCAGCCTTCAGCTTTTCAGTTTCTAGCTTACATCGCTCCACTCTGGCCTATGTCCTTCTACCAGCCAGCTGAGGGAGGGGGGCTCACCCATTTTTTATCTCTCTCAGAGCCACTCCCTTTGTTTCCTTAATGGCCCGTTACCTCACCAGGAAGCTCCTTGTATATTTTAACACTTCTTGGATCCAGGAATTAGAAGGGTATTGATATAGACCCTACCTGCCCCCACCAAAAAAACCACACCTCATAACAAATGGTTAAGAATGAAGACTTTAACCGAGAAGGAGATATATAAGCATAATTTTTAATAGGCATCAAGACTGGCTTTAAAATGATGCACAAGTGACATATGAACAGGTAAAGCCTCTCCACCCCCCCATCCAGTTTTTACAGATCTAAAACTTTTGTGATCAATCAACAGAGACAGAAATGTAACTTAAATTGAGAGAAAGCTGAATTTGAAAAATCTGTTTAAACAAATGGCAGGCGGCAGAGTTAAACTAAAATATAAAATATCTTTTTAAAAAAAACTTTTATTACATTTTTGAAATTTACAAAGAAAAAATAAAAAGAATAAATTGATCCTAAATTGCATATTCTGAGATAAGAAAAAAATAGTACAAAATACATAGTAGAAATGTTTAAATATCTAAGATAAATAGGACAATGAAAAAGAAAATAGCACAAAAATTAATAAAAAATCAAAACGAAACAGAAAAAATCAAAACGAAACAGAACATTATTTATCCAAAACAACATTATTTAAGGAGTACAAACCATAACTTAAATATTCTATGCACAAAATCCTAAAAAGAAATTACCTTCATACTGGTTTGAGTTTGAGTCCTTTATAAATTTGTTGACTTCCCTCTATCTCTTTGCAGTTTCAACTCAACTATTGCATTTAAATTATCTGTATTTAATTGTTTGTCCGGACACTATGAAAAAAAATCCTTTTCTGTGAAATTAATCTAAACACAGCCAAGTGTTGTTATTGGAACCATATTTTATTAGGTAATTTTTAAAGCAATCCCATTCTTTTTTAACCTTTTCTCCTGAGTTGTTTCATATAAACTCTGTCATTTTGGCGAGTTCTAAGTACTCGCACAACTTTAACTGCCATTTGTCTTTTGTTGATGTTGACTAGTTTTTCCAATATTTTGCTGCTTTCCAGGACTCTGGCTGCTGTTATCGCATAAAGAAACACTCTTTTACTTTTGTTTGGGATGCTTATTGTTAAAATGCCTAATAAAAACTCTTCTGGTTTCTTTAGGGATGCATATTTTAGCTTTTTTATAAAATTCCTTGTAAATCATGTCCCATTTTTTTTTAATTAGGGGACAAGTCCACCACATGTGGAAAAAGGTTCCTTCCTGTTGTTTGCATCTCAAACACTTATTGTTATTAATTTTATTTATTTTGGCTAATTTGGATGGGGTCAGGTACCATCTGTAGGTCATTTTCATAAAATTTTCTTTAATGAGATAGCACACTGTAAATTTTAAGCCCCCCCCGCAGTTCTTCCCATTTTTGCATTTAAACTGGGTATCCGAAATCTTGTGCCCACTTTACCATCACTTCCTTCACTTTCTTCATCTTTCAAATTCCAATCCTATATATATATATATATATATATGCAGGTTTTGGTGTCCTCGGGTATCTTCCCGTGTAAAAGTTGGGGTGTCTAGGCGACGTTTCGACAAGGTCTCACTCGTCATCTTCAGGCTGGTGCTTTCGGCTTCTTGTTACTGGAACAGATCAGGATCTCAGTGTTTGAGTTCCTATAAATACTGTTGAGGAGGTGTGGCCTCCTATGTTCTGGGCAGAGAGGAAGTTCCCAGGCTAGTGTGCCTTTTCTTCTTTTGTTCCTTAATTGCTTGAGGGATATCTTGAGTGATTTCTTGAGTGATATCCTGAGTACCACTTAGGTGGGTCATTAGGTGTGGATTAGTTGCTAAAGCCTTTGTGTCTTGACCTCTTGAACTTTGTGAAGAGTTTTTCTGAGAAGATGGGTGTACTACATTTAGTTGTGCTCTGGCTTGGCTTCGTGTATAGGGGCGAGCTGTGGTTTTGTGGCCTGTGCCAGCCAGATCTGTGTAGGGATTGCAGGGGGGTGCAATCTACGAAAATCTACGAAAGCATATATATATATATATATATATATATATATATATATATATATGCTTTCGTAGATTTTCACGGGTACAGGAATGCAGGTTTTGGTGTCCTCGGGTATCTTCCCGTGTAAAAGTTGGGGTGTCTAGGCGACGTTTCGACGAGGTCTCACTCGTCATCTTCAGGCTGGTGCTTTCGGCTTCTTGTTACTGGAACAGAGCAGGATCTCAGTGTTTGAGTTCCTATAAATACTGTTGAGGAGGTGTGGCCTCCAATGTTTTGGGCAGAGAGGAAGTTCCCAGGCTAGTGTGCCTTTTCTTCTTTTGTTCCTTAATTGCTTGAGGGATATCTTGAGTGATTTCTTGAGTGATATCCTGAGTACCACTCTAATCCACACCTAATGACCCACCTAAGTGGTACTCAGGATATCACTCAAGAAATCACTCAAGATATCCCTCAAGCAATTAAGGAACAAAAGAAGAAAAGGCACACTAGCCTGGGAACTTCCTCTCTGCCCAAAACATTGGAGGCCACACCTCCTCAACAGTATTTATAGGAACTCAAACACTGAGATCCTGCTCTGTTCCAGTAACAAGAAGCCGAAAGCACCAGCCTGAAGATGACGAGTGAGACCTCGTCGAAACGTCGCCTAGACACCCCAACTTTTACACGGGAAGATACCCGAGGACACCAAAACCTGCATATATATATATATATATATATGAGATAATATCTTTTTGATAATATCTTTCTATTATTTAATAATAATTCTTTCTCTAAATCTGATATTTTTGTATCAAATCCATTCTTTTTTTGTCTATTTTAAAGATTTCATTTAGATGATAATATTGTAACCAACTTATATCTGTCTCTTTTAGTTCTTCATATTTCTTAAGTTTCAAGTTGGTTGTTTTCTTCCTCTAATATTTCCTTATATGTTAGCCAATTGTTTTCCTAAAAAATATAAGAGATCTTATCAAACTGTCTAAAAAAAGAGGGAAATGTTTATAAACTAAAATAAAATGGAATAAAAACTTGTGAAGGATTAATCCAGAAGAGGTGCTATGCATTGGCAAGAGGTTCATGCTTTTCCAGAACATTGCAATCTGTTCATTTGTTCATTCATTTTTAATTTCTCCAATCCATCTGAAAATGTTGGGGCGACCTATCTGCTAAAAAATATTCTGTTGGGCAATGCAATTTTATTATGTACTGTATAGATGTTCTTAAACTTTGTGGTTGTTATCTATAATGCGATGACTTTGTTTTCAAAGTCTGTTGGTTTTATCGGTATCTTCTTAAAAGAAAAAAAATTGACTATTTTACGGAAACCACTTACAGATTTATTTATGGATTAAACCATGTATAGACTTTGTAAAATAAATCTGTACTCTTATGTGAGGGAGGGGCATGACCACCCCTTGTGCAGAGTGTTGCCCGGGAGGATGAATATGCAAATGAGGAGCCTGGCAAGCTGGAACTGCGGGTGGAGGGACGTTATGAGACCCGACAAGGAGACAGTGCCTTATGACAGATGCAAAAGCAGTGAAGGAGAGATCGCAGAAGGCTTGAGAGGAGCTGGCTGGGAGACTGACTAAGCAAATGGAGGGAGGGAGGTTGGGGCAAAACAGATGGAGGATCACTGGAGTTGTGCAAGGAAGGTGGGGGAAAGACAGGGAAGTGAGAAGAGAAGAGAAGAGAAGAGAAGAGAAGAGGAGTTGCAGTGTAGTAACAGGAAACTAAGGAAGATGTTAAGGAGACAGGCTGCCAAGGAGGCTAGAAAAGACAGGGAAGTGAGAAGAGAAGAGGAGAGGAGAGGAGAGGAGAGGAGAGGAGAGGAGTTGCAGTGTAGTAACAGGAAACTAAGGAAGATGTTAAGGAGACAGGCTGCCAAGGAGGCTAGAAAAGACAGGGAAGTGGGAGGTGATGCAGTCAGATTGCAGGGGGGTTGTTCCTGCCTCTGTGGTGAACCAAAGGAACAGCAACACACAGCGAAGTCTTAAATTTTTATTCTATGCTGGAGCAGTTCCTCATCCGTTGATCACCATCCCTGGTGAAGCATCTCAGACTCCCTCGCTATTAACATTCAGGAGGAATATAAAAACCTTCTTGCTCCCTCTTGCTTACTCACCCCGGCAACCTTGGGATTATTAATTGTGAAGGTATGTGGCTTTTTAAAAGGGGACTTCTTAATTGCTTTTAAATGTTTTGCTTTGAACTGTGTAGTTTTGGCTATGGTGTATGTTGTCTTGGATTTCTCTGAGAGGAAGGGCAGGATAGAAATTGTATTAGTGGCAGTATTAGTCTGAGGGGAGCTGACTGCTTTAAGGAGGTTATTCAAATTGTTTTTAGAAGTTGTTTTTTTTTGGAAAAGAAATAAGTTTGAATAGTATTGTTTCAATATTGGTGTGTTTGGCTGGGGCCGGTGGGAGCTGTTGTCCTACAACGTCTTGAGGGCACCAGGTTGGCAAAGGTTGGTCTATGCCAACTGCCCATGGCCCTCCAGAGTTCCTGCCTGGGCGTCTCTCCCAGCCCCACCCGGAGATGCCAGGGATTAAGCTTGGCAGCTTCTGCATTCAAAGCAGATGTTCTGCCATTGAGCTACCGACCTACACTGTAGGCTGGTGAGGAAGAGAGAACACGGGAAACTGCCCAATATTGAGCCCACTCACTGGCCCCAGCACCATCAACACTAACTGGCAGGGTTCATGAAAAGTCTGCATTTGAATCGCGTACATTTCGGGTGTAGTTTCTGCATAAAAATGACAGAGGGATGCTGGGAGTTAGAAACATAGGAAGCTGCCTTATACCGAGCCAGACCATTGGTCCATCTCACTCAGTGTTGTCTACACTGACTGGCAGCTGCTCTTCAGGGTTCCAGGCAGGAGTGTTTCCCAGTCCTTTCTGGAGACACCAGGGTTTGAACCTGGGACCTGGCAAAGCAGATGCTCTATCACTGAACGCCTTTCCCCAAAAGTTGATTGAGTCTGTCCATCTATCTCAGAGCTTTCCGAAGTGTGTGTCGCAACACGTTAAGTGTGTCGGCTGCAGTGTGTAGGTGTGTTGCACTTCCCTTCACTTCTCCTGAGGCTGGGAAGGGATTCGTTTCACCTCTGGTTTGCTAGTAAAACTGAATTAAAAACATTTAACATTTATTTGACTTAACATTTCTAAAAGCGGTTTTCTATAAAGAAGACATCACCATAACTTGTTGGAGTTACACATTGTCTGCCATATCGATTTGCTGTTGTTTAGGGAGAGAGCTGTTTAAAAGGTAAAGGCAACGGAGACAGGCAAATTGTTCTTCCTGTCCCCAGTTGAAGAATTTCCCTAGCGCCGAAATGTTTCAGGCTCCTGTTTCAGCAAAAAAATAAACTTGCTTCTTTCTGAATCATTTCAAACAGATCCATTGGGCTTACTCCTTTTTTCTCTTGCTCCAACTCAACATTCTGAACCCAGGGTTAGCTACAATTGCATCCATTATGCAGAGCATGTTAGCTGCCTCCATTGGTGGATACTTAAATGGCAGTGGTGATGGCAGCCTCGCCAGCTACTCTCCTTCAACCCTCTCTCTGGTGTTTCCCATCTGGTGGAAGACAGAGCTGTGTTTACCACATGACCAGGCTTTCACCCGCCCAAACTAGCCTGCAGCCCTGAGGCGTGATGGTGGGTGCCAGTTTTGAAGGAAGATTCAAAGTGTCAGGCTTTTGTTTGTAAAAGGATAACTGGTGTCATCTCGCTCCTCGTTACTTGATCCCGCAGAAATTATAGGGACCCTGAGAGTCATGCCTGGTTCTGTGGAGCTTTTATTTTTTTAGAAGCAGGCATTGTTACAGGATTCAGCATTAACCACTGAAACAGAGATCTCTTTCCATAGCCAGAAACATGCTGCAGGCAACAAATGGTGTAAGAAATATAGTCTACAAGATCACAATATTTTCAAATCATTTTATTCCAGCAGTGATTTGTGCTCATTGCCTTATTTAATTTCAAAGCAAATCGGATAACACTACTGGGGTTAGGCTAGTACAAAGTGAGGAAATCCATGTTTTAAAGATCAGGGGAAATTGCAATGGGAAATTTCGATCTGATCACGTACTCATTTTTCAGTCGGGTTCACAATTTTCCCTAAGAAGAGGGCACTGTGTGTTTTCTTTTCCATAATTAGAAAGAGGTAGGGTCTGTTGATCTTAAAGATAGGATTAGGAGCAAGACGTTCAAACTGTGGTGAAAACTTTATAACTGTGACTCCGGCGGCTTCAGTGCCACCCTCATGAATGTCCACGACAGCCTTGTGAATGGCCTGGAGGGAAATAGTGACACATTACTTGTCTTCATATGTGATGGAGGAAAGCCTACCATAACATGTGTGCTGGATGGGTAACTACCTCTGTCTTCCATGTAAATATCCAAAAGTTCCAGGTGACTCTGGGTTCTAGGATTATGAATGGTAAAATCTTCCCTCTTTCCCCCTTCTCCACCTCTGCCATGCCCCTTATTTACCTCCATTCTCCCTGCCCCTGCAAACAAACAGAGAGTTCCTCTACCCCCACAATCCTTTTAGATGCCCTTTTCTGAACTACCATGTCACCTCTTATTTATTTGCTTTCATTGTCTCCTATGGCTCAGTTGGTTAGAGCCTGGTGCTGATAATGCCAAGCTTGCAGGTTCGATCCCCGCATGCGACAGCTGCATTGCAGTTGGTTGGACTAGATGATCCTGACGGTTCCTTCCAACTCTACAGTTCTACAATTCTATAGGCCGTTGCTTTACCCTATAATTGTTTCAGATGGCCTTTTCCGAACTATTTCCTACTCTACAGTGTTCTGTTTAAGGTGTGGTGATTTGAATTGTACGTAGTATTCCAAATGTCTTGGCAACATAGATTAAGAAAAATGCATTGCCATCACACCCACAAGACGACTCAGGACACAAACGTATGGAAGAAAGGGTATATGTATTTTTTAAAATATAATGATTCTGAAGACCTCCAGAATAAGGAATCCACATTAACCAAAACAAAGTATAGTCTGGGCATGGAAGCTACCTAATGCAGGAGGGATGAAAGCTCTCCTTATTCCTGGGCATGTTTACATGCATTGCCTGAGGCGATGGAGACAAAGATTGGAAACAATCATCCCCCTTCGCTCTGAACACCTTGGGTATATGAATTTGACAAGTAACCTCCACCTTGGCATTCATCCTAATGCACATGCCGAGTGAAAGGGCACAAATAATAATAGTAGCAATAATAATGCCCACAACCTGATCATCTCTCATGAAATGCTTGTATAAGACAGCAATATTCAGGAACAGACCCCCTCACATACTTACTTTGGAAACATACAGATCGGGCTTTGGCCCACAACCAGATCATCTCTCATGAAATGCCTTTCTAAAGTGCTTGTATAAGACAGCAATATTCAGGAGCAGACCCCCTCACATACTTACTTTGGAAACATACAGATTGGGTTTACTGGTAATTCCAGACAGGTCAGCATTCTCGTCGCTAAAGACATCAGTCACACCCATTCTCTGCAATGTGTCTTTGACATCATAGGATCCAGAAATGGAAATTTTTGGAAGGTACAGGTCCATTTCTCTGATTAACACATGGATAGCAAAATCCAAACATTAAATTATGAGCGCAAATAATTTTGTTTAGATTACCTCCAGAAGTGCACATAACATTGGTATGTACAATTAAACAGGGACAAATAGTGGATTTGTATGCTGGTGTATCAATAGCAGGGTGGTTTCTTTACTCACCTTCTGCTTCTGTTATTTGTCTTCTATAGGAGTCTTTCCTAACCTAGTGCCATCCAGATGTTTGAGACTGAAATTGCCATCAACTTTAGTTAGCTCATGATGGGCAGTCCAATCTGGAAGGCGCCAGGTTGGGGGAGGCTGCACTTTAGCATCAAGGAGGACCAAACCTGGAGGAGAAATGGAGGTTATGAAGAACTGACCTCCATACGATGGATTTTTACTTGGAGCCTGCTGACTCAGGAATGTCAAATTTCTATAGCAGAAGAGCCAAATTCCTCATGCAATGGATCTCTGGGAGCCACACCCCTAATATTTCACCCCAAAGCACACTTCAAACTTAATTTGTTCCAAAACAAGACATTTATATTAAATTTAAAATATAAACAAATTGGTTGTGTGTGTATGTTTATTGTATATATCGGTGGCTTACTGCAACTTCTGGAGAAGATGATCAAGAGGGTTGAGGCCAAACAACTGCAGACCTTTGTAGATGGGACTCTATAATCCCTGCATCTCTCTCCTTTAATTCCTATAGTTCCAGAGGTGTCTTTTATATCATATGAAAGCTCACATATAATGAGGAACTTAATGATTAAGAGAATATTGTGAAAATGGAATAAGCTGTCACGTGAATGCTGCCTACGACTATGCTTACTAGATGGATCAATGGTCTGACTTATAATAATAATAATAATAATTTATTATTTGTACCCCGCCCATCTGGCTGGGTTTCCCCAGCCACTCTGGGCGGCTTCCAACAAAGATGAAAGATACACTAAAATGTCACATATTAAAAACTTCCCTGAACAGGGCTGCCTTCAGATGTCTTCTGAATGTCAGGTAGATGTTTATCGCTTTGACATCTGATGGGAGGGCGTTCCACAGGGCGGGCGCCACTACCGAGAAGGCCCTCTGTCTTGTTCCCTGTAACTTGGCCTCTCGCAGTGAGGGAACCGCCAGAAGGCCCTCGGAGCCGGACCTCAGTGTCCGGGCAGAACGATGGGGGAGGAGACGCTCCTTCAGACTTGGGATAAGCAGCTTCCTATGTATCCAAGTTAGGTTTCAAAACTGTTGATTCTTGTCCTGTACTATAAAGGCAGGGACGCGGGTGGCGTCAGAGCCTAGGACTTGCTGATCAGAAGGTCGGCGGTTCGAATCCCCACGACGGGGTAAGCTCCCATTGCTCAGTCCCAGCTCCTGCCAACCTAGCAGTTCGAAAGCACGTCCAAGTGCAAGTAGATAAAGAGGTACCACTCCGGCGGGAAGGTAAACGGCGTTTCCGTGAGCTGCTCTGGTTTGCCAGAAGCGGCTTAGTCATGCTGGCCACATGACCTGGAAACTGTACTCGGCCAATAAAGTGAGATGAGCGCCTCAACCCCAGAGTCGGTCACGACTGGACCTAATGATCATGGGTCCCTTTTTACTATAAAGGCATCATCTATAATAAAGGTAGCACTGTGCCAAACCCCACGCACATTCCCCAAAATTCCTCATCCCTTGAGAAATTGAGGGTGTTTCTTTATGATTAATTCTCATGGCCTGCTTGTAAAACAGGAGTGGGAAACCTCTGGTTGATTATATGTTTTGGACTACAACTCCCATCCTCCCTGACCATTGACTGTGCTGGCTGGGGCTGATGGGAGTTGTAGTCCAACAATATCTTGAGGGCTACAGGGTTTTCCCCCCCTGTTGTAAAAGATAGTAAGAAAAAGGGCACAAATATCCACACTTCCATCCTCATGAAATGCCGCATAATGTCTCCTCCCACCTTCTCCGCTGCTCTTTTTCTTTGGGTGGTGGTGGTAGTTTTGTTTTGCCCTCTCTCCCCAAAATGGCCAAAGGAGAAATGCCATGGAATATCAGCTCAACAGCAGCAACATTTTAATTACAGCACATAGGAGACTTACTCGTATATGAAGGATCTTTTACATCTATCCAGAAATTCCATGCTCAAGCCATCCTCCACCTGCTTCATTTTCCCTTCATCTGGCAGAATGAACCATGCGCTGGCATCTCCTTTGTATGGAATTTCCACCACTGAGCAAGACAGCTCGTCATCATGGAGGAAGTTGTAATAGCCATTTTGATACATTAGGTTGACTTTCACAGTTGTATTTGCATCTACAAAAAAATCTTCTTCCTTTGTAAAGCGAGTGTCGAAAGGATATATCCAATGGGCTTTGAAGGGAGAAAAGAAAAGAAAAGTTCCAAGAACCGAGTAAATGGATCGTGAAATTCACCAGGGCAATAGAGGACAATCTTTTTAAGCCTAAGGGCTTCAATTTCTCCTGGGAAATTTTCCAAGGACAACATGCCAATGGTGGGTTGGGGCCAGAGGTATAAATGCTCAGAGAAAGACTTCCCCACCGGTCTCTCTATCCTTGATCCAGGGAATCAGGAGGTATTGCCACACCTCAAGGACACATTCCTGCCATGCAAATGCATGGAGGATGTGGAACAGGAAGGCTGAGGGATGCAGCCTGGGGGATACAATTCTCTGATAGGCTGAGGGATGCAGCCTTAGGGATTCTCTGTGTTGAAGAAAATACAGAGCAGGGTCAGTGGGAGACATGACCCTGAGGAAGGGAGTATGGTCTGGGAAGAGTCCCAAGGAATGGATAGCGAAGTCTGGAGGAGAAGTTTCCTACCCCTACACTAGCAAAGCAAAGGTAAGCACAGATCACATTTTATTGTCCATTAGAAGTATCCCTGCTTCCATGTTGACCCTCTGTGATGTTGAACAAGCTGAAAGACCCAACACATAAACCAACATAAAAGAATGGGGAAGTCTCTCTACCCCCCATTTCTTTAATTAAAAAACCCCCTATGATTCCATGCTATGACTTTCATTCTACCTCAAAACCAAAACTCCCCTTAATTACTGGTAATTTTATTACACCTGCCTGTGTGCCTGTATGGCTGTTAATTTGCATCTACAAAACCCTTTTTATTCTGAGGATGCCTGAAGATTCTTTTTTCTTTTATACCAGTATTGCAATTACAAAAGTCAGTGGCAGAGCAAAGGAGATTAGAAGATGCCTGGAGATTTTTTTTACAAACCCCCAATTTATTCATCTTTCTTTCAACTTACCTTTGAAGAAGATGTAGTTCAGTAAAACCATCACAGTCACTGGATCAAGCTCATCAACTGCATGGGGTATTTTCCCATGAGTTTTGGCCTGCACATAATCATTTATTTGGGTTTTAGCTGCCAATGAATTCTGGAAGTTGGATGAAAAGGCTTCAGCTCCATACAAGGTTTTGACATCTTCCAGGAATTTTGGGAGTATTTTCAGTGGCTCATCTATGAATAAGGCATTCCCTGTGTTAATCAGGGCCTTGTTGTTTGGATCATTCAGGGCACTGATGAGCTGATGGAATCCTTTGTGTATTTTGTGCTCTTCAGTCTCTGAAAGATTAAAAGCAAGTCCTTTGTAAATTTGGCTTTGTGTTTCAGATTTGGCACCCAGCGTCAGTGCTGCAAAAGTGCTGGAGATGCTGACTGGAGAGAAGAAAATATTTTTGGCAACTTCACCTAAAGCTATTTGTTTGTGGAATCTAAATGCAAAGTTGGCATTACTGGGAGCAATCTCATGAGCGTACGTCAAGTTCTGACCCTGTTCTTCTTCCACAGAAGGATGTGGGTGTTCAAATATCATTTTATCTCCATGACCCTCAGAGTCCTTAGGCTGTCCTGGGACGTGGTGACAGTGAACTTGGAGAACACTCAGTAGTAAGGAGAGGGAGATTAAGGCCTTCATTCGGATTGGTAAGTATTCTTCGACAATGAAAATATCCTACAAACAGTTAAAGACTCATTTTTAATCAAATTATTCTGTTCAACTCTGTTTAAAAGACAGGGTTTTGTTCAAGAATTCAACTCACTGGACATGAAATAGTGGGTTGTGCTAGTAATTCGCACAACATATTTCATCCATGGAGCATGTGAATAGAATAAGACATTTCAAAAGTTAGATATGCTGTTTTGGTAGGACAATGACATTTTGATAAAATGTTATTTCCATTTTTTAAAAGAAAAACTATTAAGTTATTCTGAATATAAAACATCTTTATGTTTCTGTTTCCTAACGCGCATTTTAGAATGATCATAATGCATTTAATGTTTTCATTTAAAATATATGTTAGCATCATTATCAAATCATCTTCCGCCAAGTAAAAACCATTTGATTTTTCAGAACATATCAATAGAACTCTGCCATTTACTTCAGTGGGACTTGAGAAATATCATCTGTCCCATATTTACCTACCCAGCAAATATATTTCACCTGTCTTGTGAATAGTGCAGTTGAATAAACATGTCACATTTTTAGAAGCTGGATCCAAGGTTTTTTTCTTTTTTCTTTTGTTTTATTAAAAAACAGCAAGTCTGCATTGTGCCCAGTCTTTTTCTATAACATGAGGAATATCCAGCTTGTGCCCTGGCCGCATACTGGTTAACGTCCCGTGTTGGGACTGGGCTCTCTCTGGTTGCACTGTGCCACATTCTGCGGAACTTTCGAGCTTCCAGTTTGGGGTTAAATGTGCCCTACTCAGGTTGGAAAAATTCCCATGAAAACATGCATTTTGAGATATTGCATCCCAAATGGTGATCTCTACAGAATAAAAAAGTATCCAGCCCAATCAACAAAGAATGTTGGTAGTGGTTAATATTTTTGTTACATGTGTGCCTGAGTTAATAGGTGCACTTTGTCATTCTGACGGTCATGTTTTGCATCCCTGATTTTGTGATAAACCAAAGTCAGTGAGAATGGATAGGAAGGTGGGGGAAGAGAGAAAATGGATGAAGACTCTTGTACTGCCCTGTTCCCATGCATAAATTTCAATAAAACATAAACAGAAAAAGAAAAATGCATATCATACTTACAGAATTCTCCAAACGACACTATATTGGTCTATGCGACTCCTTTGTTAGTTATGCACCAGACTTATATAATACTTAGTCTTTAGCATTAACCATTAAGCAGAACAAACATGGATTATCAAAGGGTACAGAGAGCACAATGTGAAGCAATGGATTTTCAAGTGGTCTCTAAACTTTGCACAATGGTATCAGCAGCCAAGATAAGGGGTCCTTTGAATGGCCTACAAACCTGATGGCACCAAGCCATCTTGTAGCCCTGAGTCTCCACTCATACTCTCCCAAGTTTTCACAGGTGGAAATAGCTACATTTCCTCATCTCTTTCAGTTTCAGGTCAGGGTATGGGGATCCTCAGGCCTCTCTGTCTGGGCCCCCAAACTCTCTCCATGCTGCTCTCCATACTTCTCTCCCCACAGGATGTATTCTTCCCTCTCACCGCCTGTTTTCTTGAGTGTTTTTGCTTGGCAAGAATATGTCCATGAACTCTGATAATGCATCCTGTTTATCTAAGTGGAGGTCAGAGCGGGTTGTAGAAACTACCCTACTGTACAAAGGTAAAATTTACATTTGTCTGTCTATTCACTTTTGCTCAGTGCTTTTTCTATATATATATATATATAGAAGGAACACCACTCAGACCTATAGTCAGCTCCATAGGCTCACCTCTACAAAATCTCGCTAAATTTCTCGCCAAGCAACTTCAGCCCTATGCAGAATCCATCTCTTCACACGTTCCAAACTCCTTCCAGTTCATAGAAACAATAAAGAAGCAAAACCTACATCCCAATGACCTACTTGTGAGCTTCGATGTTGTATCTCTCTTCACACAAGTGCCCATTAATGAAGCCTTGACAGCCATTCAAAACAAATACAATCCCCCCGAATACATCTTGGACCTGACCAACCACTGCCTAACCAACACGTACTTCATCCACAATGGACAAAGATACAAACAGATAGAAGGAGCACCTATGGGATCTCCCCTCTCACCGGTCATCGCAAACCTGTACATGGAACACTTTGAAACCAATGCTTTAGACAAGTCAGAACACAAACCCAAACTTTGGCTCAGATATGTTGACGACACCTTTGTAATTTGGCCACACGGGAAGGAAAAACTGGACAGCTTCCTCACACATCTCAACAGCCTACACCCCAAAATACAATTCACTATGGAAATAGAAGCCAACAACCAACTTCCCTTCCTTGACGTCCTAATCTACAAAAAACCTGATGGCTCCCTAGGACACACTATCTACCGGAAAAAAACACACACCAACCGCTACTTACATGCACAATCTCACCACCACCCTGCACAAATAAACTCCGTAGCCAAGACCCTCATCTCCAGAACCAAACGCCTGGCTGACAAAGACCACTTGACAACTGAGTTACAGAATCTCTCAAATGTGTTAATTGCCAATGGATACCAGCAAAACAGGGTTACGAAGCTAATCCAAAAAGAAACACCCCCCAAAAACCAAGACACAGAAGAAAACAATGGCATGGCCCTCCTTCCTTATATCAAGGGCACTACAGATAAAATTAGCAAAATCCTCCATAAACACAATATCAAAACAGCCTTTTGCGCCAACCAAAAAATAGCCAATATCCTCAGAAACCCCAAGGATAAAATCCAGTTGGAAAACCAAGGGGTCTATGAAATACCCTGCAAAGTCTGCCCAGCCACGTACATTGGACAAACAAACAGACGAATAAATGCACGTATCGCAGAACACAAGAATGCCGTCAAAAAAGAAGAAAAAACTTCCTCTCTTTTCCAACACATGAAAGAAACAGGACACGAAATTAATTTTGCAGATTCCAAATTGCTCTCTAACATGGAACATCACCACAAGAGAATAATCATGGAAGCCATCGAGATAGAGAAACACCCTCACAACATGAACAAGCGTGACGACACATCCCGCTTGCCAGACATCTGGAAATTAGCCCTCCCCACAAAAACTGACACCAGATCCAGAGGCACACAGAACGCCATCACCAATCAACCACACCAGACCCAAACCCAGACCCTCTCCACAGATAAATTACAGACACCATCCAGTAGCCAAACCATGGTGGCACCTCCGGATGCTGCACCCCCCTGCAATCCCTACACAGATCTGGCTGGCACAGGCCACAAAACCACAGCTCGCCCCTATACACGAAGCCAAGCCAGAGCACAACTAAATGCAGTACAGCCATCTTCTCAGAAAAACTCTTCACAAAGTTCAAGAGGTCAAGACACAAAGGCTTTAGCAACTAATCCACACCTAATGACCCACCTAAGTGGTACTCAGGATATCACTCAAGAAATCACTCAAGATATCCCTCAAGCAATTAAGGAACAAAAGAAGAAAAGGCACACTAGCCTGGGAACTTCCTCTCTGCCCAGAACATTGGAGGCTATACACCACACCCCTCAACAGTATTTATAGGAACTCAAACACTGAGATCCTGCTCTGTTCCAGTAACAAGAAGCCGAAAGCACCAGCCTGAAGATGACGAGTGAGACCTCGTCGAAACGTCGCCTAGACACCCCAACTTTTACACGGGAAGACACCCGAGGACACCAAAACCTGCATTCCTGTACCCGTGAAAATCTACGAAAGCATATATATATATATATATATAGAAAAAAAGGTGCCGGTACTTACCATAAAGTTCTTATAGTAGGTGCCACACTTTTAACATTTGACAAAAATTGTGCCAGTACTGCGTGCCCTTGAGTAGCCCCCCACCCCAAAAGCACTGCTTCTGCCCGTGCTCTTTCCCATTACTGGAAGGTGGCCCTCAGAAGCTTGCATAGCAGCCAATGTCACCCTCTGGCTGATCAAGGGTTTTAGAAAGTTACCTCTTTTTAGATAATTTTTCAAAAACATAAGAACATGAGAATGCCCTCCCTTCGGATGTCAAGGAGATTAAGTCCTACATAACTTTTAGAAGACACCTGAAGGCAGCCCTGTATCAGGAGGTTTTTAATGTTTGATGCTTTACTATGTGTCAGAGTTGGCTCCAGGTCCCAGCTCACAGAGGACCAACGCTAGCCGGCAGTAATGTACAAAAGTCTTTATTGAAGTACAGTTTCCATTTTCAAGCCGCAGCGCCCCAGCTCTACGTCTTAGAGGCTAGACCGGCGAAGCTCCATCTGAGTCTCCACCCCCTGTACACCAACTTAAGGCTCTAATCTTACTCCACCTTTTCCGTCTCTCCTTTCTCCTCTGGGTCCTTCTGCCCCCCGGGGTCTCCTCCTTTCTGGACTCTTCTGACGCTGACCCCCCTGACTCCTCCCCCTCTTTTCGGCGGGCTTTGGGACCTGGCTCCCTATCCGGGCTGCCAACTGCGCCGCCCTCCTGTACATTTGAACTTGGCGCGCGCGCCCAGCTTTCGACCTTCCTCTTGACCGTTTCCTCGCTCCCCGATGGAGGCGTGGCCAATCCTGACTCATGTCCTCCCGCTGGCGGTGAGCTGCCTGCTCCCGATACCTGGGACTCCTCCCCCCTACTGCGCTCTGGTGGGGAAGCTGGTCCTGATTTCCAACTGCTGCTCTCTGAGTCCCCTCTGGCCCCCTTTTCCTGGGGTGTCCCCCTCGGCACCCCCCTTGCTCTGACCATGGGAGCCCCTTTCTGTGAATCCTCCGATTCGCTGGAAAGACTCAGAGACCTCGGACCTCTGTCATCGCTAACATTTCCTTCGGATTCCTCCCCCTCACTCTCTATTTCTTCCCTTTCCTGTGCCTCTGCTCCTGAGCCCCTGACATCCATCCCCCCCTCGAAGCCCCCCCTTCCCCCCTCCCCTCCTTCAGGTGTGGGTACTGGGTGCTCCGTCGTTGTGGGGGTGAGTGCCGGATACAGTTCGTCCCCCGTGGCGTGCATCCAGCCGGATAAGTCCGGCTCGTCCTCCGTGCTCTCGCCGACGTCGATCTCCTCTGCTTCCATCTCTTTGCCTCCGTGCTCGAACCCCAGGTCCTCCCCCAACACGTCCATGTCCGTCTCTCCCCCGGTCTCCGCTGGGGACGTTGCCTGCCAAGGACCCCCCAGCCACTTCTTGCGCCACTGCTCCTCTGGTCGATCGTCCCACCAATAAGAGCGGTCTGAGGCAGACCCCGAGGGTGATCCCTCTGGGGAACGTGTGTCTAGTGCCGGTTCCTCGTCCGAGGTGAACCCCTGGAACGTGCTGGCTGAAAGTGTGGGTGTGAAAAGCCAGTCGTCGAAATACTCGGCTGGCATGGGCCTGTGTGGGAAAAGGGCATGAAACTCGTCCTTGAGCAGCGGCTCGTCCAAAGCATAGTCCGGCACCCAACTGTTGGCGCTGGCCGGGGTACCTTCTCTGGCGAGAAGATATTCTACTCCTTCTTCCCCCCATCTCGAGTCTAAAATCTCTGTGACCTCGTTGATGGGTTCCCCCCTTGGCGACCCCCTCCTTGTGGGCGTTTCCCTGAGCGGGTCTGGTGCCGTGCCTGGCTCCTGAAATCTGTGAGGTGCTTTGTAGGGCGTGAGCACTGATCTATGGAAAACTGGGTGCATTCTGGATCCCTCCGGAAGTGTCAACCGGAAAGCCACCAAAAACCTGTGCCTCGACTTGGTAAGGCCCTAGCTGCTTATGTCCGAGCTTCTTCTTCGCTAACGATCTGGCCGGCACTGCCTGGGCTGCTAACCAAACCCAGTCTCCCACCTGTATGTTTTCCCCAACCCTTCTGTGTTTGTCAGCCTGCAGTTTGTATGCGTGCTTTGCTAGTTCTAACTGCCTCCGAAGCTGTTCGTGGACCTCCTGCAACTCTGATGCTAAGGCTTCCGCTGCCTGTGGCTCCCCCTCCCCCACTCTCTCTCTTCCCGGGAAGGTTCTGGGATGCCTCCCGTTGTTGGCGAAGAACGGTGTCACCCCCGTGGACACGTGCTTCGTGTTGTTGTAGGCGAACTCGGCGAGCGGCAGGTAGTCCACCCATGTTGCCGGCTGCTGATTTGCGTAGCATCTCAGGTACTGCTGCATGACGTCTCGCCGACGCTAGGTTGATCTTGACGTTCAGGATGCCCATCAGCTTCTGCCAGAAGTTCGAGATGAACTGTCGCCCCCGGTCGGACAGGATAGACCGTGGTAGACCGTGAACCCTGAACACGTGGTCTATGAACAGTTTGGCGGTCTGTTCCGCCGTGGCCACCTTCGCGCACGGAATGAAGTGGGCCATTTTGGTGAACATGTCCACCACCACTAGCACTGCTGTCTTGCCCCTCGAGCTGGGCAGATCCGTGACAAAGTCCAGGGCCACCCTCTCCCACGGTTCGATCGGTGTCTGCAGCGGTTCCAGCAGTCCCGCCGGCGGTTTGTGCACTGACTTGGCCCTTTGGCAGGTGTCGCACCTCGAGACGTAATCCGCGACTTCCCCCCGCATCTTGGGCCACCAAAAATCTCTGGCTACTAACTCTACAGTCTTCTCTTTGCCAAAGTGCCCGGCGGTGGGTGCGTCGTGCAACTGCTGCAGTACCTTCGCGCGGAGGTCGTCTCCCGGTACGTAGAGGGCGCCTTTGCGGATGAGCAATCCGTCGCGTATCTGGAACTCGTCGTCCTTCGCCGTGCCCTTGTGCACCTCCTCCATCTTGGCTTGTGCGAAGGGGTCCTCCTGCAGCGCGCGACGTACAGCCTCCAGGTCCACGGTTGCCGAAGCGCACGCCCACGCTTTCGGTGCGAAAATGTGCTTGGCCGCCGCTGGTGCCGCCTCCTCGAGGTATTGCGGCTTCCTGGACAGTGCATCCGCCATGACGTTGTTGTCGCCTGGGATGTACTCTATCCTGAAGTCGAAATCCGCAAAGAACTCCGCCCATCGTATGTGCCTCTGGTTCAGGAACCGTGCCGTGCGCCAGTACTCCAGGTTCTTATGGTCTGTGCGGACCTGCACTGTGTGTTTGGCTCCGATAAGGAAGTGCCGCCACGCCTTGAATGCTGCATGAATGGCTAGCAACTCCCTGTCCCAGATGGTGTAGTTCTGCTCTGACTTGCTGAGCTTCCTGGAGTAGAAGGCGCACGGTCTCCAGTCCCCATGCGGGTCTTGCTGCAACAGTACTGCTCCCACGGCCCTGTCTGAGGCGTCCGTTTCAACCCTCATTGGTCTGCTGGGATTCACATGCAGTAGCTGCTCTTCTGACGAGAAGAGACGCTTGAGTTTCTGAAAGGACTGCTCTGCTTGCTCCGTCCAGATGAACTTCTTCTTCTTGGAGCTGAGCGTGTCGGTAATGGCCGCCGTCTGCATCGCGAACCCCTTGATGAACTTGCGGTAAAAGTTAGCAAAGCCAACAAACCTCTGGACCTCCTTCCGATTGCGCGGGCTCTTCCAGTCCAACACTGAGCGAACCTTGGCGCTGTCCATGGCGAGCCCCTTGTCCGACAATTTGTAGCCCAGGAAATCCACCTCCGTCATGTCGAACTGGCACTTCTCCAGCTTGGCGTACAGTCTGTGCTCCTGCAGTCTCTGCAGAACTTCCTTGACGTCTCTCTCGTGAGCCTCCTGCGATTCTGAAAATATCAGGATGTCGTATAGGAAGCAGACACACTTCTTGTAGAGGAGTCCCGCTAACACGTGATGCATGAAAGCTTGAAAACAGTGGGAGCCATTTTGTAATCCAAAGGGCATAACCCTGTATTCATAGGTGCCCAGGGGCGTGAACATGGCCGTCTTCCACTCGTCGCCTTCCCGTATGCGAATCAGGTTGTACGCCCCTCGCAGATCCAACTTGGTGAAAACGCGTCCTTTTCTCACCGTCGCGAGCAGGTCGTCGATCTTGGGCATGGGGAAGGCTGTGGGCTTTGTTTTCGAGTTCAAAATTCTATAGTCCACTACAAGCCTTTTTTGGGGCGTGTCCTTTTTCTTCACAAAGAATACGGGACTGCCCCCCACTGCCTTGGACTCCCGGATGAAGCCGCACTTCAAGTTGTGATCTATGAACTCCCTGAGTTCCTGCAGTTCGTCCTCAGACATGGAATACAGTTTCCCTGTCGGCAGCATCACCCCCGGCAGGAGGTCAATCTTGCAGTCATAAGATCTGTGGGGAGGTAGCTTGTCCGCTTCCTTCTCGCAGAAAACCTCCAAAAACGCTGCGTACTTGATGGGCACTGCTTGCAGCGTGCCTAATTGTAGCTGCGGGTCATCCTCTTCCCCTTCCGTGCTAGGCAGAATGCAATGTTCCGCACAGTAGGAGGAGCCGAAAGTCAGTTGGCGCTGGTACCAAGCCAATGCAGGGCTGTGCCTGTGCAGCCAACTCATGCCCAATACTACAGGCGTGTCCGACAGTTGGGTGACATTGAAGCTGATGACTTCTCGGTGATTCCCAATTTGCATCACCATCGGAGGAGTTTGCTTCACCACCTGCCCCCCCAGCAATTCCCTGCCATCCACCGTGACAACCTTTAGGGGCAGCGTGGCTGGCAGTAGCGCTATGCTGTGTTGTTGAATGAAATCCAGTCCTATAAAGTCTGCGTTACTGCCAGAGTCAATGGTAATGGGTACTTCCATAGTGAGTCCATTGGGTAGCTGGAGCGATGCGGTGAGCTGCACCACTGGTTTGGGCGGGAGGGGGTCTGTGGGCTGCAAAATTTCTGGGGACTGCTTCACTGACTCGTCTGGCTGGGCCCCAGTGCCTCTTCCTCCAGCCAGACTCCGTCGTTTCCCTGCTGTGGTTCTCTCTGCTGAGTTGCTTCTGTTACTGTTGCGGAGGCTGCAGTGTGCCTGTGGAGCCTCTGGGGACACTCTTTCGCCATGTGCTAAGGATTGTCGCAGATGTAACACTTCCTGTTCCCTCTAGGAGGCTTCGCTTTGACTGCTCCCGGTGTTAGGGCTCTGGTAGCTGACTGAGCTCTGGCGCCTCCAATCTCCATTGGTTCCTCTCCCCCTCCCTGTGGAGGCGTGGATTGCGCACGCGCTGCATCCTTGGGAAAGAGGGGAGGTGCTCTTGCTGGCGTGCGTCCCCAACGCCCTTCTTCTCTGCTCCATGGACGTTCTTCCAGGCGCACCCCAATCGACAGCGCCCTCTGTACCACCTCCTGAGTGGTCTGTGGTCTCTCCCCCCTTGCCATTTCGTCTTTCACATTTGCATTCAAGCCTTCCCAAAAAAGGTCTCTGACTGGAATGGAATCTTTCTCCCATCCCAGCGCATGGACTAATGCAAAAAAGCGGGAATGATACTGCCTTACACTGGCTCTCCCTTGTTTAAGCCCATGTATGTCTTTTCTGGCGATATCAACGTCTATATTTGATAAAAAACACGAATCCATCGCTTTAATGAATGCATCCGCACTTCGGAGCGCCGGATCCTTATCTCTCCACAGATTGCGCAGCCACGCTTTAGCTTCTCCATGTAAATGGGATAGGATAAACCCCACCTTCTCTTGCTCATCTCTAAAGTCTTTATCCAGCAGTTGCAGCGCAAACAGCACGTCTGCTCGGAAGTTAGGGTACTGCTGTAAATTCCCATTGAAATGAGATACAAGGCTGCCTCCTCTCTTCCCCAGCCCAATCCCCTCTGATTTGGGTCCCGGTTGCCCTTGCTTAGTAAGCACTTCCAACCTGGCTTGGAGATCCTTGCAGGCTGCAGCCGCTTCATCTTCCCTCTTCCTGGATGCGAGTATCTCCGCGTTGAGTTGTGTCACTGCATTATGCAGGGCTGCTATTTGCTGTTCTGTAGTCATCTTGCCTGACTTTTGTGAGCTCGCGAAGCACCAATCTTCGCCCCTCGCTGTGTCCACTCACGCTGCGAGGTTTTTGGTGCAAAACGGAGATCGAGCTTACTGTCAGAGCTGGCTCCAGGTCCCAGCTCACAGAGGACCAACGCTAGCCGGCAGTAATGTACAAAAGTCTTTATTGAAGTACAGTTTCCATTTTCAAGCCGCAGCGCCCCAGCTCTACGTCTTAGAGGCTAGACCGGCGAAGCTCCATCTGAGTCTCCACCCCCTATACACCAACTTAAGGCTCTAATCTTACTCCACCTTTTCCGTCTCTCCTTTCTCCTCTGGGTCCTTCTGCCCCCCGGGGTCTCCTCCTTTCTGGACTCTTCTGACGCTGACGCTGACCCCCCTGACTCCTCCCCCTCTTTTTGGCGGGCTTTGGGACCTGGCTCCCTATCCGGGCTGCCAACTGCGCCGCCCTCCTGTACATTTGAACTTGGCGCGCGCGCCCAGCTTTCGACCTTCCTCTTGACCGTTTCCTCGCTCCCCGATGGAGGCGTGGCCAATCCTGACTCATGTCCTCCCGCTGGCGGTGAGCCGCCTGCTCCCGATACCTGGGACTCCTCCCCCCTACTGCGCTCTGGTGGGGAAGCTGGTCCTGATTTCCAACTGCTGCTCTCTGAGTCCCCTCTGGACCCCTTTTCCTGGGGTGTCCCCCTCGGCACCCCCCTTGCTCTGACCATGGGAGCCCCTTTCTGTGAATCCTCCGATTCGCTGGAAAGACTCAGAGACCTCGGACCTCTGTCATCGCTAACATTTCCTTCGGATTCCTCCCCCTCACTCTCTATTTCTTCCCTTTCCTGTGCCTCTGCTCCTGAGCCCCTGACACTATGTTTTATATATTCTGTAAGCCACCCAGAGTGGCTGAGGAGACCCAGCCAGATGGGTGGGGCATTATTATTATTATTATTATTATTATTATTATTATTATTATTATGCCTGTTGGATCAGTTCAATGGCTCATTGACTCACAGTGGCCAACCAGATGCTTATGGGAAGCCCACAAGCTGCTGTCCCAGTGACTGGCACAGAGGCAACAGTGTGCAGAGGTAACAGGATGTCCTGAGAGGTGTGCTTTCTTCCAGATGCAAAGATGTGACAGAGAAAATGCCAAGTCTTATAAATCCCACTGACCACTACCCTTTCCTTCTGATTCATGTGGGTACAAACAATACTGCCACATACAGCTTCAACATACAGCAAGGGGCTATGAGGCAGGAAGCTGAAGAGCCGTAGGGCACAGGTTGTTTTTCCATCACTCCACCCGGTTGAAGTTTGTGGTCCAGGAAGAGAGAATAAAATAATGGAAGTAAATCACTGGCTGTGCAGGTGGTGTCATCAGGAAGGGTTTGGCTTCTTGGATCATGGTCTCTCCTTACTTGAAGAAGGACTTTTGGAGGAGATGGGCAGCACTCCACAGCGGTTGGCAAGAATGTGTTTGCTATGAGTCTCAGAAATCTGATCAAGAGAGCTTTAAACTAGATCCTGAGTGGGAGGGAGACAACAATACAGAAGACAGACGAACACCTAGGACAGGGGGTAATGATGGTGCTCCAGAAACCTGCTAAAGGGCAGGAAATGACAAGAAGGAAGCAGCTGGAGGGAATGACTTATGGTTTCAGTTGTCTCTATACCAATGCACAGAGTGCATGAATAGTAATAGGTGAATAGTAATTATATGTAAAGGATGTGTTTAATTGTGAAGAAATCCATGACCTGGAGCATGGAAAGTAGATTGAGAGTATATGGGTTAAAATAGTAGGTCAATGGCCTCAGTGTGGGTGTCTGCTATAGACCGCCAAGCTAGACTGAAGACTTGGATGATTCCTTCCTAAAGCAATTACCAAACATTACAAAAGGAAAGATATTGTTGTTATGGGAGACTTCAACTACTCCAATACCTGTCAGGACTCTGCCAAACATGTAAAGGCCAACAAATTCCTCCATTGCCTTGCAGACAATTTTATTTCCCTTACGGTGGAAGCCATGACAAGGTCTTGAACTTGGTCCTCATAAACAGAGAGGAACTGACTGAAGATAGTTCACAAGCACCAGTGCATCCTTTTGATCGAGGCCATCAACCATCAGAGGCTATTTCCTCATAACTTTTTCTCCCTATATAATCATTAATCTGTTTATCAGCCTCTGTGGAATTGGAAAAGTTCATAGAATCATAGAATCATAGAATCATAGAGTTGGAAGAGACCACAAGGGCCATCGAGTCCAACCCCCTGCCAAGCAGGAAACACCATCAGAGCACTCCTGACATATGGTTGTCAAGCCTCTGCTTAAAGACCTCCAAAGAAGGAGACTCCACCACACTCCTTGGCAGCAAATTCCACTGTCGAACAGCTCTTACTGTCAGGAAGTTCTTCCTAATGTTTAGGTGGAATCTTCTTTCTTGTAGTTTGGATCCATTGCTCCGTGTTCGCTTCTCTGGAGCAGCAGAAAACAGCCTTTCTCCCTCCTCTATGTGACATCCTTTTATATATTTGAACATGGCTATCATATCACCCCTTAACCTCCTCTTCTCCAGGCTAAACATGCCCAGCTCCCTTAGCCGTTCCTCATAAGGCATCATTTCCAGGCCTTTGACCATTTTGGTTGCCCTCCTCTGGACACGTTCCAGTTTGTCAGTGTCCTTCTTGAACTGTGGTGCCCAGAACTGGACACAGTACTCCAGGTGAGGTCTGACCAGAGCAGAATACAGTGGCACTATTACTTCCCTTGATCTAGATGCTATACTCCTATTGATGAGGCCCAGAATTGCATTGGCTTTTTTAGCTGCCGCGTCACACTGTTGGCTCATGTCAAGTTTGTGGTCAACCAAGACTCCTAGATCCTTTTCACATGTACTGCTCTCAAGCCAGGTGTCCCCCATCTTGTATTTGTGCCTCTCATTTTTTTTGCCCAAGTGCAATACTTTACATTTCTCCCTGTTAAAGTTCATCTTGTTTGTTTTGGCCCAGTTCTCTAATCTGTCAAGGTCGTTTTGAAGTGTGATCCTGTCCTCTGGGGTGTTAGCCACCCCTCCCAGTTTGGTGTCATCTGCAAATTTGATCAGGATGCCCTTGAGTCCATCATCCAAGTCGTTGATAAAGATGTTGAATAAGACCGGGCCCAAGACAGAACCCTGTGGCACCCCACTAGTCACTCTTCTCCAGGATGAAGAGGAACCATTGATGAGCACCCTTTGGGTTCGGTCAGTCAGCCAGTTACAAATCCACTGAGTGGTAGCATAGTCAAGACCGCATTTTACCAGCTTCTTTACAAGAATATCATGGGGCACCTTGTCAAATGCCTTGCTGAAATCAAGGTAGACTACATCCACTGCGTTCCCTTCATCTACCAGGCTTGTAATTCTGTCAAAAAACGAGATCAGGTTAGTCTGACATGACTTATTTTTCAGAAATCCATGCTGACTATTGGTGATCACAGCATTCCTTTCTAGGTGCTCACAGACTGTTTGCTTAATGATCTGCTCCAGAATCTTCCCTGGTATTGATGTCAGACTGACTGGGCGGTAATTATTTGGGTCCTCTCTTTTCCCCTTTTTGAAAATAGGGACAACATTTGCCCTCCTCCAGTCTGCCGGGACTTCACCTGTTCTCCAGGAATTCTCAAAGATGACTGCCAGTGGTTCTGAAATCACATCTGCCAGTTCTTTTAATACTCTTGGATGCAGTTCATCTGGCCCTGGAGACTTGAATACATCTAGACTAGCCAAGTATTCTTGTACTATCTCCTTAGTTATTCTGGGCTGTGTTTCCTCTGCTGAATCATTTGCTCCAAATTCTTCAGGTCGGGCATTGTTTTCTTTATCGGAGAAGACTGAGGCAAAGAAGGCATTGAGGAGTTCAGCCCTTTCTGTGTCCCCTGTTGGCATTTCACCATCTTCTCCTCTGAGTGACCCCACGGTTTCTTTGTTCTTCCTTTTGCTACGAACATACCCATAAAAGCCTTTTTTGTTGCTTTTAACCTCTCTAGCAAGCCTGAGTTCATTTTGTGCTTTAGCTTTTCTGACTTTGTGTCTACACGTGCTGGCTATTTGTTTGAATTCCTCTTTGGTGGTTTCCCCCCTTTTCCATTTTTTGTACACATCCTTTTTTAATCTTAACTCAGTTAAAAGTTCTTTAGATAGCCACCCTGGCTTCTTTAGGCACCTTCCATGTTTCCGTCTCATTGGTATTGCCTGAAGTTGTGCTTTTACTATCTCCCTCTTAACAAACTCCCAGCCATCTTGAACTCCCTTTCCTTTTAGTATTACTGTCCATGGGATCTCACCCAGCACTTCCCTAAGCTTTATGAAGTCGGCTTTCTTAAAGTCGAGAAATTGAGTCCTAGTATGCTTGGCTGCTCCTTTCCGCTGTATAGTAAACTTCAGAAGAGCATGATCACTCGCGCCTAATGATCCTTCCACTTCTACCCCACTAACCAGGTCATCAACATTGGTTAGGACCAGATCTAAAATGGCTGTTCCTCTTGTTGCTTCTCCCACTTTCTGGACAATGAAGTTGTCTGCAAGGGCAGTGAGGAATCTGTTTGACCTTATGCTCTTGGCTGAGTTTGACATCCAACAAATATCCGGGTAATTGAAGTCCCCCATTGCTACTATCTCCCTTCCTTTTGCATGCTTGGCCATCTGTTCCAGGAAGGCATCATCTATGTCCTCCGTTTGGCTTGGGGATCTATAGTAAACTCCCACAATGAGGTCACTGTTATTCTTCTCTCCCTTAATTTTGACCCAAATGCTCTCACTTTGGCTTTGAGGTTCTAAATCTTGGATCTCTTCACAGGTATACACATCCCTGACATATAACGCCACTCCTCCTCCTTTCTTGTCTGGTCTGTTTCTTTGAAATAGATTGTATCCCTCCATTATTACATTCCAATCGTGGGATTTATCCCACCAGGTTTCAGTGATTCCTATTATGTCATATTTAGTTTGCTGTACCAGGAGCTCAAGCTCATCTTGTTTATTTCCCATGCTTTGCGCATTAGTGTACAGACATTGAAGTCCATTAATCATTGCCCCGTGTCTCTTATTTAAGGATTTTCTCCTCCCACCACTAGGTCTGCATGCTCTTTGCTCCATTCGGTCTATGGCATTTGGATGATCATCTTCATCAATTGATAGACTCCTACCTTCAGGAGCACTGTCTCCCTCCCCCACATTAGTCAGTTTAAAGCCCTCCTGATGAGGTTTCTGAGATTTTTTGCAAAAACATTCCTCCCAACCATTGTGAGGTGCAGCCCATCGCTTGCCAGAAGTCCATCTTCAAGAAACTGCATTCCGTGATCTAAGAATCCAAACCGTTCCTGTTTGCACCATTTGCGAAGCCAGTTGTTCACTTCCACTATTTTTCCCTCTCTCCCTGGGCCACGTCGTTCAACTGGGAGGACAGATGAGATGACAATTTGTGCATTTAATTGCTTCAATTTCCTGCCCAGAGCCTCGTAATCTCTTTTGATCTTCTGGAGGCTATTGCTTGCAGTGTCATTGGTTCCCACATGAACCAAGAGGAAGGGGTTATTCAAAAAGCCTTCAGCTTTATACATGGTTCTGACATTTTCCAAAACCTGAGGGAGGATTTTCCTTGAACACATTATGAACAAGGCATTCCCTATGTTCACCCAGGCTTTGTTGCCTGGATGGTGACGCTTAAAGAAGAGCTGGCGGAATTCTCTGTGGCTCTTAGCCTCCATGATCTGTGACAGGTTAAAAGAAAGTCCCTTGTAAATCAGTCTAGGGGTCTGAGATTTAGCCCCAAGGCTGAGCGTCACAAAGGGTGTGGAAATGCTTAGTGGAGAAAATGTTTTGGGCAGCTGCCTCAGAAGCAATTTCCTTGTAGAATCAACATGCACAATCTTATGCCAGCCACATTTTGCTCGGAATAGAGTCAAAGGTGGGCGTTGCTTTTAAGATTGATTTTTATTCCCATGATCAGCATGGTCTTTGGGCTGCCCTGGGTCGTGATGACAATAAACTTGAAGAGCAATCACTAAGAAGAAGTAAATGATAGACTTCCCTGGAACCTGTAATTCTTCTGCCAAAGCTAAAATAAATCACATAGATGACATTCGTCAGGTTTAGCACTTCTCTCACACAAGACAACATTAGAGGCTCAACCAACTGCTAAATGCTGATGGTACTTCTAATTTGGAATAGAGCTGTTTGGCAAAGAGCTGCATAAACAAGCACCTTTGGAAATCCAAAACTCAAGGTTGTTGTTTTTTCAAATAAACAAACTGTATTAAAGATACACACACACTTTACATTTTACTACATAGAAAAACTATTATATTTGTCCATATTTACATTATATGTATATTTTGTAAATTCAACAAGCAATTTCCATTCATCCTTAAAACCTTCTTCCCCCACTCTGTCACTCAATGAATGATTTCCCCCTTTATTAGGCTAACTTGGAATTATTCAATGAAGCAGTAGCTTCAATTTCCCCTTCATCCAACATATTTATGTAAGGCAATGTTTCCTCTTTAATTTTAATTGTATAGCACCTATGCCCATATCAAAAAATATACTAAAAGATATACCCCACGTATATCATTTCTTTAGTCTCCCAGTCAGAAAACATAATTCATGATTATTTTTTGCAGGGACACTGGTGAGAGATCTATGAAAAAAAGTATTTGATTTTCGCTCCCAGTTTTGCAAATTCTGGATTATCTCTAGCTGTTCTTAATACGAAATCTTTTGAATTATTCAAGAAAGTCATTAGCACATCTCTATTCAAGTCCTTTCTTTTAACATATGCTGGATTTATTCAATGTGCATTCCTTACTTAGATATCATAAAAACAAGCACCTGCCAAATTTGCAAGTGAATCACCCCAAAAGCCTGTCAAATCATCCTCTTTAGCTTTTTCCACTATCCTAATTTACAAATTTGGTTTCCTGCTCCCCCCCCCCCCCGATATTTTAACCTGCTCTTATAAATATTAAGCAGGCGTCTGCCACTATTTCTTAATCATTGATATGCCCCAAATGCCCATTTTCATAATTAACCATTAATCAGAACAAACAAGGATTTTCCAAGGAAGGCAGAGAACCAAAATGTGAGAAGCATAGCCAAGAACATAAGTCAGTGTTTTCCAGTGTGTATTAATCTAAAGTAGTGCCTGGACTAAGACTGGATACGTTGCAAGGAGCATAAACAATATGACGTGTGAGCCAGTGTGGTGTAGTGGTTAAGAGTGGTGGACTCGTAATCTGGTGATCCGGGTTGGCGTCTCCGCTCCTCCAAATGCAGCTGCTAGGTGACCTTGGGCTAGTCACACTTCTTTGAAGTCTCTCAGCCCCACTCACCTCACAGAGTGTTTGTTGTGGGGGAGGAAGGGAAAGGAGATTGTTAGCTGCTTTGAGACTCCTTAGGGTAGTGATAAAGCGGGATATCAAATCCAAACTCTTCTTCTTCATCATACTTACAGAAGAATCTTCTTGCATTCAGCTCCTATTTTTCTTAGTGCATATTTTCTACCCACCAAATGCCCAGTTTTCATGATTAACCATTAAACAGAACAAACAAGGATTTTCCAAGGAAGGCAGAGAACCAAAATGTGATGCAATTTGTTTTTAGTCTTCTTGCATTTTGCGCAAAGAGGCCATGAGGTAAGGGCAGAAGAAAATGCTTTGAGCCAGGGAAGGTGAATCTGTGTTCCTCTATGTTGTTGGACTACAACTCCCACCATCCCTGACCATCGAGTCTTTTACCAAATAGCAGACATTAATAAATGGCAGGATGCTGATTATTTGGGATATGAAGGGCAAATACACGCTGCAGAGGAATTCCTGGCCTGGCCTATGCAAAATGAAGTGGCCAAGCGAGGGCCATTAAGAAGCAATACAAGGTCATTGAGGGCCATTGGCAGGGCAAGAGAACTCTCCTTTGCCCCTTCCCTGAGGTGTGAACAGAAACAGTCTGTTTCGAATGTTGTCAAGGTAATGGTGTGATGTCACAGGAAGAGTTTGGGTCCTTTGGCAGGAGGCTTGGGAAAGCTGAGAAAAGGCGAGAATGACCTTGGCTGGTTGGCTGAAGGCCAGCTGGGAGAGATGCCTTGGACTCCAGTGCTGCACTACTGTGGGGAATAAGCCCCTCTTGAGATGAGCATGCTGTAAGATCTGTACTCCCTCTATATGTAGGTGTAAAGGTAAAGGTAAAGGTCAAGGGACCCCTGACCATTAGGTCCGGTAGTGACCGACTCATCTCTCTTTATTGGCCAAGGGAGCCGGCGTACAGCTTCCGGGTCATGTGGCCAGCATGACTAAGCCGCTTCTGGCGAACCAGAGCCGTGCATGGAAATGCCATTTACCTTCCCGCTGGAGCCTATTTATCTACTTGCACTTGGAAGTGCTTTCGAACTGCTAGGTTGGCAGGAGCAGGGACCGAGCAATGGGAGCTCACCCGTTGCGGGGATTCAAACCGCTGACCTTCTGATCGGGAAGTCCTAGGCTCTGTGGTTTAACCCACAGCGCCACCCGCGTCCCTATATGTAGGTGTAGTTGAACCATATTTCTAAAGGAACGGAAGTCTCTGCCGTGTCTTGATACTCATAGGAATACAGACTCTGGTTGAGCTCTTGGAAAACCCTGGAATCTTGCCACAGCTTGGCAGAGTTTGGGGGAGGCATCCAACATTTGTAACAATATGGTATTTCCCACCCACCTCTGAAACAGTTGCAAAATGTAGAATGCCATGTCCAATGAAACTTGTATGATATGCTTCTATTCTTTAGGCTGTGTGTTTTCTCTGGCTTCATGAGGCCAGCAGAAACAAGGAAGGAAGCAACAAGATTTTGATGGCTGGGAACCCAGACAAAGGCCTTTTTTCTTATCCTGCTCTTGAAGGTGTAATATTAGGCCTGACAAAAGTTTAGGCCACAGAATGTTGCTTTGGTGCCGACATAAGTTCTGACAGTCATTTGCTTCAGAAATCCAGTCTTAACGACCATGAAGGGCGAGCTAAAATGCCCCCTCCCATTTTGCCCTATTGCTTGAGGTCTGTGGAATGGAAAAGGCCATCTGTTTCATGGTTGGGGGAAAGCCATTAACATTTCCTTGCCTTAACATTTCTAAAAGCGGTTTTCTATAAAGAAGACATCACCATTATCTCCACCCCAAGCATTTGCTGGAGTTACACATTGTCTGCCATATCGATTTGCTGTTGTTTAGGGAGAGACCTGTTTAAAAGGTGAAGGCAACGGAGACAGGCAAATCGTTCTTCCTGTCCCCAGTTGAAGAAATTCCCAAGCGCCGAAATGTTTCAGGCTCCTGTTTCAGCAAAAAAATAACCTTGATTCTGGCTGAATCATTTCAAACAGATCCATTGGGCTTACTCCTTTTTTCTCTTGCTCCAACTCAACATTCTGAACCCAGGGTTGGCTACAATTGCATCCATTATGCAGGGCATGTTAGCTGCCTCCATTGGTGGATACTTGAATGGCAGTGGTGATGGCAGCCTCGCCAGCTACTCTCCTTCAACCCTCTCTCTGGTGTTTCCCATCTGGTGGAAGACAGAGCTGTGTTTACCACATGACCAGGCTTTCACCCGCCCAAACTAGCCTGCAGCCCTGAGGCGTGATGGTGGGTGCCAGTTTTGAAGGAAGATTCAAAGTGTCAGGCTTTTGTTTCTAAAAGGATAACTGGTGTCAACTTGCTCCTTGCAACTGGCAGCAAAATATATTCAGCAGGCCCGGATTGATTCCCTCGTTACTTGATCCCGCAGAAATTATAGTGACCCTGAGAGTCATGCCTGGTTCTGTGGAGCTTTTATTTTTTTTAGAAGCAGGCATTGTTGCAGGATTCAGCATTAACCACTGAAACAGAGATCTCTTTCCATAGCCAGAAACATGCTGCAGGCAACAAATGGTGTAAGAAATATAGTCTACAAGATCACAATATTTTCAAATCATTTTATTCCAGCAGTGATTTGTGCTCATTGCCTTATTTAATTTCAAAGCAAATCGGATAACACTACTGGGGTTAGGCTAGTACAAAGTGAGGAAATCCATGTTTTATAGATCAGGGGAAATTGCAATGGGAAATTTCGATCTGATCACATACTCATTTTTCAGTCGGGTTCACAATTTTCCCTAAGAAGAGGGCACTGTGTGTTTTCTTTTCCATAATTAGAAGGAGGTAGGGTCTGTTGATCTTAAAGATAGGATTAGGAGCAAGACCTCCAAACCTTGGTGAAAGCTCTATAACTGTGACTCCGGCGGCTTCAGTGCCACCCTCATGAATGTCCACGACAGCCTTGTGAATGGCCTGGAGGGAAATAGTGACATATTACTTGTCTTCATATGTGATGGAGGAAAGCCTACCATAACCTGTGTGCTGGATGGGTAACTACCTCTGTCTTCCATGTAAATATCCAAAAGTTCCAGGTGACTCTGGGTTCTAGTATTATGAATGGTAAGATCTTCCCTCTTTCCCCCTTCTCCACCTCTGTCATGCCCCTTATTTACCTCCATTCTCCCTGTCCCTGCAAAGAAACAGGGAGTTCCTCTTCCCCCATAATCCTTTTAGATGCCCTTTTCTGAACTATCATGTCACCTCTTATTTATTTACCTTCACTGTCCCCACTTCTACATTGTAAGCTCTCCTATGGCTCAGTTGGTTAGAGCCTGGTGCTGATAATGCCAAGCTTGCAGGTTCGATCCCCGCATGCGACAGCTGCATTGCAGTTGGTTGGACTAGATGATCCTGACGGTTCCTTCCAACTCTACAGTTCTACAATTCTATAGGCTGTTGCTTTACCCTATAATTGTTTCAGATGGCCTTTTCCGAACTATTTCCTACTCTACAGTGTTCTGTTTAAGGTGTGGTGATTTGAATTGTACGTAGTATTCCAAATGTCTTGGCAACATAGATTAAGAAAAATGCATTGCCATCACACCCACAAGATGACTCAGGACACAAACGTATGGAAGAAAGGGTATATTTATTTTTTAAAATATAATGATTCTGAAGACCTCCAGAATAAGGAATCCACATTAACCAAAACAAAATATAGTCTGGGCATGGAAGCTACTTAATGCAGGAGGGATGAAAGCTCTCCTTATTCCTGGGCATGTTTACATGCATTGCCTGAGGCGGTGGAGACAAAGATTGGAAACAATCATCCCCCTTCGCTCTGAACACCTTGGGTATATGAATTTGACAAGCAACCTCCACCTTGGCGTTCATCCTAATGCACATGCCGAGTGAAAGGGCACAAATAATAATAGTAGCAATAATAATGCCCACAACCTGATCATCTCTCATGAAATGCTTGTATAAGACAGCTATATTCAGGAACAGACCCCCTCACATACTTACTTTGGAAACATACAGATCGGGCTCACTGGTAATTCCAGACAGGTCAGCATTCTTCTCGCTAAAGACATCAGTCACACCCATTCTCTGCAATGTGTCTTTGACATCATAGGATCCAGAAATGGAAATTTTTGGAAGGTACAGGTGCATTTCTCTGATTAACAGATGGACAGCAAAATCCAAACATTAAATTATGAGTGCAAGTAATTTTGTTTAGATTACCTCCAGAAGTGCAAATAACATTGGTATGTATAATTAAACAGGGACAAGTAGTGGATTTGTATGCTGGTGTATCAATAGCAGGGTGGTTTCTTTGCTCACCTTCTGCTTCTGTTATTTGTCTTCTATAGGAGTCTTTCCTAACCTAGTGCCATCCAGATGTTTGAGACTGAAATTGCCATCAACTTTAGTTAGCTCACGATGGGCAGTCCAATCTGGAAGGCACCAGGTTGGGGGAGGCTGCACTTTAGCATCAAGGAGGACCATGACTGGATGAGAAATGGCGGTTATGAAGAACTGACCTCCATACGATGGATTTTTACTTGGAGCCTGCTGACTCAGGAATGTCAAATTTCTATAGCTGAAGAGCCAAATTCCTCTTGCAATGGATCTCTGGGAGCCACACCCCTAATATTTCACCCCAAAGCACACTTCAAACTTAATTTGTTCCAAAACAAGACATTTATATTAAATTTAAAATATAAACAAATTGGTTGTGTGTGTATGTTTACTGTATATATCGGTGGCTTACTGCAACTTCTGGAGAAGATGATCAAGAGGCTTGAGGCCAAACAACTGCAGACCTTTGTAGATGGGACTCTATAATCCCTGCATCTCTCTCCTTTAATTCCTATAGTTCCAGAGGTGTCTTTTATATCACATGAAAGCTCACATATAATGAGGAACTTAATGATTAAGAGAATATTGTGAAAATGGAATAAGCTGTCACGTGAATGCTGCCTACGACTATGCTTACTAGATGGATCAATGGTCTGACTTGGGTTAAGCAGCTTCCTATGTATCCAAGTTAGATTTCAAAACTGATGACTCTTGTCCTGTACTATAAAGGCATTAGCTATAATAAAGGTAGTGCTGTGCCAAACTCCACCCCCATTCCCAAAAATTCCTCATCCCTTGAGAAATTGAGGGTGTTTCTTTCTGATTATTTCTCATGGCCTGCTTGTAAAACAGGAGTGGGGAACCTCTGGTTGACCATATGTTTTGGATTACAACTCCCATCTTCCCTGACCATTGGCTGTGCTGGCTGGGGCTGATGCGAGTTGTAGTCCAACAATATCTTGAGGGCTATAGGGTCTCCACTCCTCCACTCTATACCTGAAGGCGCGCCTCCACCCCCATCATCCAGCCTGGACACTGAGGTCCAGCGTTGAGGGCCTTCTGGCGGTTCCCTTGCTGCAAGAAGTGAGGTTACAGGGAACCACGTAGAGGGCCTTCTCGGTAGTGGTGCCTGCCGTGTGGAATGCCCTCCCAGCAGCTGTCAACAACTGAAGGTGGCCCTGTTTAGGGAAGTTTTTAATGTCTGATGCTGTATTTTTTTAAAAAAAATCAGTTGGAAGGTGCCAAGAATGGCTGGGGAAACCCAGCAAGATGGGCGGGGTATAAATAATAAATATTATTATTATTATTATTATTATTATTATTATTATTGTAAAAGATAGTAAGAGCAAGGGCACAAGTCTCCACACTTCTATCCTCATGAAATGTCTCATAATGTCTCCTCCCACCTTCTCCGCCGCTCTTTTTCTTTGGGTGGTGGTGGCAGTTTTGTTTTGCCCTCTCTCCCCAAAATGGCCAAAGGAAAAATGCCATGGAATATCAACTCAACAGCAGCAACATTTTAATTACAGCACATAGGAGACTTACTCGTATATGAAGGATCTTTTACATCTATCCAGAAATTCCATGCTCAAGCCATCCTCCACCTGCTTCATTTTCCCTTCATCTGGCAGAATGAACCATGCGCTGGCATCTCCTTTATATGGAATTTCCACCACTGAGCAAGACAGCTCGTCATCATGGAGGAAGTTGTAATAGCCATTTCGATACATTAGGTTGACTTTCACAGTTGTGTTTGCATCTACAAAAAAATCTTCTTCCTTTGTAAAGTGAGTGTTGAAAGGATATTTCCAATGGGCTTTGGAAGGAGAAAAGAAAAGAAAAGTTCCAAGAACCGAGTAAATGGATCGTGAAATTCACCAGGGCAATGGAGGACAATCTTTTTAAGCCTAGGGGCTTCAATTTCTCCTGGGAAATCTTCCAAGGGCAAAATGCCAATTGTGAGTTGGGGCCAGAGGTATAAATGCTCAGAGAAAGACTTCCCCACGGATCTCTCTATCCTTGATCCAGGGAATCAGGAGGTATTGCCGCACCTCAAGGACACATTCCTGCCATGCAAATGCATGGAGGATGTGGAACAGATAGGCTGAGGGATGCAGCCTGGGGGATACAATTCTCTGTGTTGAAAAAAATACAGAGCAGGGTCAGTGGGAGACATGACCCTGAGGAAGGGAATATGGTCTGGGAAGAGTCCCGAGGAATGGATAGCGAAGTCTGGAGGAGAAGTTTCCTACCCCTACACTAGCAAAGCAAAGGTAAGCACAGATCATATCTTATTGTCCATTAGAAGTATCCCTGCTTCCATGTTGACCTTCTGTGATGTTGAACAAGCTGAAAGACCCAACACATAAACCAACATAAAAGAATGGGGAAGTCTCTCTACCCCCCATTTCTTTAATTAAAAAAAACCCCTATGATTCCATGCTATGACTTTCATTCTACCTCAAAACCAAAACTCCCCTTAATTACTGGTAATTTTATTACACCTGCCTGTGTGCCTGTATGGCTGTTAATTTGCATCTACAAAACCCTTTTTATTCTGAGGATGCCTGAAGATGATTTTTAATTTTTATTTTATTCCAGTATTGCAATTACAAAAGCCAGTGGCAGAGCAAAGCAGATTAGAAGATGCCTGGAGATATTTTTATTTTTTACAAACCCCCAATTTATTTATCTTTCTTTCAACTTACCTTTGAAGAAGATGTAGTTCAGTAAAACCATCACAGTCGTTGGATCAAGCTCATCAACCGCATGGGGTATTTTCCCATGAGTTTTGGCCTGCACATAATCATTTATTTGAGTTTTAGCTCCCGATGAATTCTGGAAGTTGGATGAAAAGGCTTCAGCTCCATACAAGGTTTTGACATCTTCCAGGAATTTTGGAAGTATTTTCAGTGGCTCATCTATGAATAAGGCATTCCCTGTGTTAATCAGGGCCTTGTTGTTTGGATCATTCAGGGCACTGATGAGCTGATGGAATCCTTTGTGTATTTTGTGCTCTTCTGTCTCCGAAAGGTTAAAAGCAAGTCCTTTGTAAATTTGGCTTTGTGTTTCAGATTTGGCACCCAGCGTCAGTGCTGCAAAAATGCTGGAGATGCTGACTGGAGAGAAGAAAATATTTTTGGCAGCTTCACCTAAAGCTATTTGTTTGTGGAATCTAAATGCAAAGTTGGCATTACTGGGAGCAATCTCATGAGCGTACGTCAAGTTCTGACCCTGTTCTTCTTCCACAGAAGGATGTGGGTGTTCAAATATCATTTTATCTCCATGACCCTCAGAGTCCTTAGGCTGTCCTGGGACGTGGTGACAGTGAACTCGGAGAACACTCAGTAGTAAGGAGAGGGTGATTAAGGCCTTCATTCGGATTGGTAAGTATTCTTCGACAATGAAAATATCCTACAAAAAGTAAAAGAGCCATTTTTAATCAAATTATTCTGTTCAACTCTGTTTAAAGGACAGGAATTTGTTCAAGAATTCAACCCACTGGACATGAAATAGTGGGTTGTGCTAGTAATTCACACAACATATTTCATCCATGGAGCATGTGAATAGAATAAGATATTTCAAAAGTTAGATATGCTGTTTTGGTAGGACAATGACATTTTGATAAAATGTTATTTCCATTTTTTAAAAGAAAAACTATTAAGTTATTCTGAATATAAAACATATTTATGTTTCTAACACACATTCTAGAATGATCATAATGCATTTAATGTTTTCATTTAAAATATATGTTTGCATCATTATCAAATCATCTTCCGCCAAGTAAAAACCATTTGATTTTCTTTTAGAGGCTTGTGCGAAGGGGCTGACTTTTCTTTTTCACGGAAGGTGGGGGAAGAGAGAAAATGGATGAAGACTTGTACTGTCCTGTTCCCATGCATAGATTTCAATAAAACATAAAGAGGAAAAGAAAAATGTGTATCATACTTACAGAATCTCCAACTGACTCTAGGGGCTATGTGATTCCTTGCTTCGTTATGCATCAGACTTATATAATACTTAGTCTTCAGCATTAACCATTAAGCAGAACAAACATGGATTATCAAAGGGACACAATGTGAAGCAATGGATTTTCAAGTGGTCTCTAGACTTTGCACAATGGTATCAGCAGCCAAGATAAGGGGTCCTTTGAATGGCCTACAAACCTGATGGCACCAAGCCATCTTGTGGCCCTGAGTCTCCACTCATACTCTCCCAAGTTTTCACAGATGGAAATAGCTACATTTCCTCAACTCTTTCGGTTTCAGGTCAGGGTATGGGGATCCTCAGGCCTCTCTGTCTGGGCCCCCAAACTCTCTTCATGCAGCTCTCCATACTTCTCTCCCCACAGGCTGTATTCTTCCCTCTCACCGCCTGTTTTATTGAAAGTTTTTGCTTGGCTAAAATGTGTCCATGAACTCTGATAATGCATCCTGTTTATCTAAGTGGAGGTCAGAGCTGGATGTAGAAACTAGCCTACTGTACAAAGGTAAAATTTACATTTGTCTGTCTTCACTTTTGCTCAGTGCTTTTTTTATATAGAAAAAAAGGTGCTGCTACTTACCATAAAGTTCTTATAGTAGGTGCCACACTTTTAACATTTGACAAAAATTGTGCCAGAAATTAAAAGACGCCTGCTCCTTGGGAGAAAGGTGATGGCAAATCTAGACAACATCTTAAAAAGTAGAGACATCACCTTACCAACAAAGGTCCGTATAGTTAAAGCCATGGTTTTCCCAGTAGTGATGTATGGAAGTGAGAGCTGGACCATAAAGAAGGCTGATCGCCGAAGAATTGATGCTTTTGAATTATGGTGCTGGAGGAGACTCTTGAGAGTCCCATGGACTGCAAGAAGATCAAACGCATCCATTCTTACGGAAATCAGACCTGAGTGCTCACTGGAAGGACAGATCGTGAAGTTGAGGCTCCAATACTTTGGCCACCTCATGAGAAGAGAAGACTCCCTGGAAAAGACCCTGATGTTGGGAAAGATGGAGGGCACAAGGAGAAGGGGACGACAGAGGAGATGGTTGGACAGTGTTCTCGAAGCTACGAACATGAGTTTGACCAAACTGCGGGAGGCAGTGGAAGACAGGAGTGCCTGGCGTGCTCTGGTCCATGGGGTGACGAAGAGTCGGACACGACTAAACGACTAAACAACAACAACAACACACTGCGTGCCCTTGAGTAGCCCCCCACCCCAAAAGCACTGTTTTTGCCTGTGCTCTTTCCCATTACTGGAAGGTGGCCCTCAGAAGCTTGCATAGCAGCCAATGTCACCCTCTGGCTGATCAAGGGTCCCATACCCTGTTTTAGAAAGCTACCTCTTTTTAGATAATTTTTCAAAAACATAAGAACATGAGAATGCCCTCCCTTCAGATGTCAAGGAGATTAAGAACTACATAACTTTTAGAAGACATCTGAAGGCAGCCCTGTATCAGGAAGTTTTTAATGTTTGATGCTTTATTATGTTTTATATATTCTGTAAGCCACCCAGAGTGGCTGACGAAACCCAGCCACGTGGGTGGGGTATTATTATTATTATTATTATTATTATTATGCCTGCTGGATCAGTTCAATGGCTCATTGACTCACACTGGCCAACCAGATGCTTATGGGAAGCCCACAAGCTGTCCCAGTGTGCAGAGGTATGCTTTCTTCCAGATGCAAAGATGTGACAGAGAAATTGCCAAGTCTTATAAATCCCATTGACCACTACCCTTTCCTTCTGATTCATGTGGGTACAAACAATACTGCCACATAGAGCTTCAACATACATTATAAATAAAAGGACACATTCTACTCATGTAAAAACACGCTGATTCTCAGACTGTCCATGGGCTGGATTTAGAAGGAGATTGGGCCGGATCTGGCCCTTGGGCCTTAGTTTGCCTACCCATGCTCTAGATGTTGTGGGAGTACAACTTCCACCATCCCTGACCACGAACTGTGCTATCTGGAGCTGAGGGATGCTGGGATCCAATAGCATCAGGAAGGTTTCCCTATACTGATGTCTTAGGCAAATGTGACATGAAGGCTGGCAACATCAACCTCACCAAGTGAAAACAAAAAAATTCCTTCCAGTAGCACCTTAAAGACCAACTAAGTTAGTTCTTGGTATGAGCTTTCGTGTGCATGCACACTTCTTCAGATACACTGAAACAGAAGTTGCCAGATCCTTCTATATAGTGAGAAGGTGGGGAGGGGTATTACTCAGAGGGGTGGTGGGAATGGGTGATTGGCAGATAGCTGTGATGAGCCTGTTGACGACTCTTAACGACTGCAGTAGGTCTTACAGGAAAAAGCAAGGGGTGAGAAGGTGAAAAATGGCTTTGTTATGTATAATGAGATAAGAATCCAATGTCTTTGTTCAGGCCAGGTCTCTCCGTGGTTTTAAGTTTGGTAATGAGTTCCAATTCAGCAGCTTCTCTTTCCAGTCTATTTCTGAAATTCCTTTGTAGTAAAACAGCTACTTTGAGATCTTGTATAGAATGTCCTGGGAGATTGAAGTGTTCTCCTACTGGTTTCTCTGTCTTGTGATTCTTGATGTCAGATTTATGTCCGTTTATTCTTTGGCGTAAGGTTTGGCCTGTTTGTCCAATATAGAGAGCTGAAGGACACTGTTGGCATTTGATGGCATACACAATGTTAGACGATGAGCAATTAAATAGTAGAATTGGAACAGATACGGCTGTAACGTAGTGCCTGGCTATATACAATGGACTGTTTGGTATGTTTGGGATGGTAGCTAGAGGCATGTAGATATGTTTGTCGGTCAGTTGGTTTACGGTATAAGGTGGTGTCTATGCGCCCATCCTGTATTTTTATAGTAGTGTCCAAAAAATGTATTTCTTGCATAGATTGATTCATTGTTAGGTTGATTGTGGGGTGTGTTCCAATTCTACAGACAGAGACTCTCACCTAAGAGATCTACAGCAAACCTTTTTAGAACTAAAATACCCAGCAGATGAAGTTAGACAACAGATCAACAGAGCCAGACTGATACCCAGAGAGAACTTGCTGCAAGACAGACCCAAAAAAGAAAATAACAGAACACCTCTAGTCATCACATACAGCTCCCAAGTTAAAACAGTACAACGCATCATCAGAGATCTACAACCTCTCCCTGGACAATGACAGTTCTCTTTCTCAAGCTCTGGGAGGAAGACCTTTCATTGCCTACAGACAGCCACCCAATCTTAAACAACTCCTAACCCACAATAATACTACAACCAGACTTAACACGGACACTGGCACCAGAGCTTGCAATAAACCCAGATGCCAACTTTGCTGCCACATACACCCGGACAACACCATTACTGGCCCCAACAACATCACACATACCATCTCGGGACTATTTAATTGCTCATCGTCTAACATTGTGTATGCCATCAAATGCCAACAGTGTCCTTCAGCTCTCTATATTGGACAAACAGGCCAAACCTTACGCCAAAGAATAAACGGACATAAATCTGACATCAAGAATCACAAGACAGAGAAACCAGTAGGAGAACACTTCAATCTCCCAGGACATTCTATACAAGATCTCAAAGTAGCTGTTTTACTACAAAGGAATTTCAGAAATAGACTGGAAAGAGAAGCTGCTGAATTGGAACTCATTACCAAACTTAAAACCACGGAGAGACCTGGCCTGAACAAAGACATTGGATTCTTATCTCATTATACATAACAAAGCCATTTTTCACCTTCTCACCCCTTGCTTTTTCCTGTAAGACCTACTGCAGTCGTTAAGAGTCGTCAACAGGCTCATCACAGCTATCTGCCAATCACCCATTCCCACCACCCCTCTGAGTAATACCCCTCCCCACCTTCTCACTATATAGAAGGATCTGGCAACTTCTGTTTCAGTGTATCTGAAGAAGTGTGCATGCACACGAAAGCTCATACCAAGAACTAACTTAGTTGGTCTTTAAGGTGCTACTGGAAGGAATTTTTTTGTTTTGACTATGGCAGACCAACACGGCTACCTATCTGTAACTCACCAAGTGAGATTCCCTAGTGGGCAACTGCAGTGCCTGGAGACTTTTAGCTTACCGTACTCTTAAGACATAATATTAGTACAGATGAAAGTTTAGGCTACAAAATATTGCTTTGGTGTGTTATGCTGGTTTGACATAATCTGATAGGAAGTGCCTACAGAGGGTGGTGAATACAGCACAAGATATTATGGGCTGTCCCGTGAATCCGCTGGATGAAATAGCAGAAGAGTGAGGAAAATTCTCAGGGATGATTTACATCCTGGCCCGCACTTTCTTGATCTCTTGATCTCCTGCCCTCAGGCAGAAGATACAGAAGCATGATTAGTCACACCAACAGGGTAAAGAACAGCTTCTATTGTGGGCTATTAGGCCACTGAATGAAAAGATAACAACAGGGCAACTGACTTTTGGGTTTGGTGGGTATGCATCAGTAAACAAGGGGAATTAAGACTAAGAGAGCTGAGTGGGGGGTGCTCGTGTAATCTCACTGTATACAAGTTGTACAAGTGACAATAAAGTATTTCAATTTCAATTATATGAGTTTGGGCAGTCATTTGCTTCAGAAATCCAGTCCAGCTACCATGAAGGGCTAGCTGAAATGCCCCCTCCCATTTTGACATACTATTTCTGGTCTGTGCCCTTTGGAAAGGAAATAATCTGTTTTGTGGATGGAGGGAAGCTTCATTGGTGCTATATCTTCCTTGCCTTAACCTTTCATAAAGCCACCATTATTTCCACCCCAATGATTTGCTGGAGTTACGCATTGTCTGCCCTATCATTTTCCTGTTGTTTAGGGAGAGAGCTATTTCACAAGTTAATGCAATAGCATATCTCCATGACCCTCAGAGTCCTTATGATGTCCTGGGACATGGTGACAGTGAACTTGGAGAACACTCAGTAGTAAGGAGAGGTGGATTAAGGCCTTCAATGGGATCAGTAACTATTTTTCCAAAAAGAAAATAGCCTGCAGACAGTAAGGCAATTATTTTTAATCAAATTATCCTGTTCAACTCTGTTTAAAGGACAGGTTTTGTTAAAGAATTGATTCCACTGGAAATGACTGGGACTGTAGAAACGGTGGATTAGGCTTGTAAATCACACAACATGATTCATCCATGGAGCTTGTGAATAGCATAACAAGACATTCCAAATGTTAGCTGCGCAGGTTTGTATAGGTTTTGTATAGAACAATGACATTTTGATAAAATTTCCATTTTTTTTAAAAGAAGCTACTATTAAATTATTCCATATATCAAATGTATTTGTTTTTGTGTGTAAGTTTGCAAGCTTCTTAACTTGCATTCTAGAGTGATCATAATGCATTTAATAAAATATTCATTCAAAATATATGTTTGCATCATTAACAAATCATCTTCCTAAAGGCAAAAACTATTTCATTTTATTTTAGAGAATTGGGTGAAGGGTTTGACTCCCCCCCCCCAACCAGGAAACCGCCAGTGTGGTGTAGTGGTTAAGAGCGGTGGACTCGTGATCTGGTGAACTGGGTTCGATTCCCCACTCCTCCACATGCAGCTGCTGGGCGACCTTGGGTTAGTCACACTTCCCTGAAGTCTCTCAGCCCCACTCACATCACAGAGTGTTTGTTGTGGGGGAGGAAGGGAAAGGAGATTGTTAGCCGCTTTGAGACTCCTTAAGGGGAGTGAAAGGCAGGATATCAAGTCCAAACTCCTCCTCCTCCTCCTCTTCTAGTATTGCCTTTTTTTACATTTCTATTCATTGGTATGCATTAGAACATATCAATAGAGTTCTGCCATTGACTCCAGTAGGATTTGAATTATACCATGTCTGTCCCATTTTTACTTACCTTGCCCAACACCCATCACATATAGTTCACCTTTCTTGTGAATAGTGCTGTTGAATAAATATGTCACATTTTAAAAGCTGGATGTAACGTTTTTAAAAAACAGTGAGTCTGCATTAGTGCCCAGTCCTTTAGTATAACACAAGGAAAGTCCAGTTTGTGCTTTAGACACATACTCATTAATGTCCAGTGTTGGCAACGGGCCACATTTTGCAGAACTTTTGAGCTTCCAGTTTGGGGTTAAATGTGCCCTACTCTGGTTGGGACAAATTCCCATGAAAACATGCATTCTGAGATATTGCATCCCAAATGGTGATCTCTGCAGAATAAAAAAGTATCCAGTCCAATCAACAAAAAATGTTGGTGGTGGTTAGTATTTTTGTTATGTGTGTGCTGGAGATAATTGGTGATTCTGACTGTCGTGTATTGCATCCCTGATTTTGTGATAAAACAAAGTCAGTGAGAAGGGATAGGAAGGTGGGGGAAGAGGGGAAGTGGAACTGTCCTGTTCCCATGCATAGATTTCAATAAAACATAAAGAGGAAAAGAAAAATGCGTATCATACTTACAGAATCTCCAACTGACTCTAGGGGCTATGTGATTCCTTGCTTAGTTATGCATCAGACTTATATAATACTTAGTCTTCAGCATTAACCATTAAGCAGAACAAACATGGATTATCAAAGGGACAGAGAGCAAAATGTGAAGCAATGGGTTTTCAAGTGGTCTCTAGACTTTGCACAATGGTATCAGCAGCCAAGATAAGGGATCATATGCATGCATGGCCCCAAACATTATAGCCTCAAGTCATTTTGTGGCCCCATGTCTTCTCTCATATTCTCCCAAATTTTCACAGATGCTAATAGTCACATTTCCGCATCTCTTTAGGTTTCAGGTGAGGGTGCCAGGATCCTCAGGCCTCTCTGTCTGGGCCCCCAAACTCTCTCCATACTTCCCCCCCCAGTATGCGCCTCTCACTGGCTGTTGTCTTCCCCTTGAGTGTTTTTGCTTGGCTAGAATGTGTCAATGAACTCTGATAATTCATCCTGTTTTTCTAGATGGAGATCAGAGTGGGGTGTAGAACCTAGCCTACTATATAAAGGTAATTACATTTATTCACTTTTGCCCCTGCTCTTACCCACTACTGGAAGGTGAAAAAGGTTCCTGCACCCTGTTTAAAAGGTTGTCTCTTTTTAGATAGTTTTTCAAAAAAATACTAACATAAGAAAGTCTGCTGAATCAGTTCAATGGCCCATTCTACTAGCAGTGGCCAACCAGATGCTTGTGGGAGCTCCAAGCAGGACATAACAGCACTCGCCCCCATTCTGATTCAGAATCATGCAGTCTCCAACTCTGATGGTAGAACCTAGACATCATGGCTGCTATCTTCATCTTCCACAAATTTGTGTATTCCTCTTTCAAAGCCATCAGGTTAGTGGCCGTCACTACTTCTTGTGAGAGCAAAATCGCCAGCAAAATATTTGGGTGAAATCAGGCCACAAGAGATGTAAGAGGTGTGTAACTTGGCCCTGAATACGGCGACCGGCTATGCCATACCAAGGTCATGCAACAGTAATATATAAAGGGTGGGAGGGTGGGGAAGCCAACAGAAAGTGTCTGCAGAGCAAACCATGTGCCTATGTAATATACCCAAGAGGCAGGCTAGGCCCACCCCCTGGTGGTCTATGCTCACTCATGATTTGCTGATTAGGCGAGTGGGCAGGACCAATTACCCAGGCAGCAAATTCAGCCCAGAGGCTTCCTTTGCTGCCTGGGAAACAAGTCCTTGGGATTTCCCAAATCGGATCCTGGCACATGGGGGGGAGGGGTTTGTCCAGAGGGATAGCAAGGTCAGGTGGTACCCGGTACTGATTTTTTTTTTGTCACCCCCCCCCCTCCACATTGACGGCTCGGGGTAGGCTTGGGAGTCACTGGTGGGCGGTGTGCCAAATGTCACCCCCGGGTGTGCCGCCCACCCGCAACTCCCAAGTCTCCCCTGAGCTGTCAAAACGAAGGGGGAAGGGGGGAAGGCCGCCAGCAAAGCGGCACAGCTCCCCCTTCCCCCAATGGCTCCAGGGAGGCTTGGGAGTCGCGGGCGGGCAGCATGTCAAATGTCACCCCCCTCAGCGATGACACCCAGGGTGGTCTGCCCCCCCAACAAACCCCTTCCTACGCCTCTGGGGATGCCAGCCCTCAATGACACCCACCAGAGAGGCTGAGTGGACTTGTGAGAGCGAAATCAGCAGCAAAATATTTGACTGTTATCTACCCAAGAGCTTTCCAGAGCTGCCTCTTGTTTCTATGCTGTATTGCTTTCCAAATCTGACTTTTCTGCTTTGGGCTTTCTCTTTTAGACATAACATTAACTAGTAAATTGTGGTTGCTGGGACTGCTCAGTTCTCTTGGTGGCTTGCACACCCCAGTGGTGCAACTAGAGCTGGATCTTGGGCCTGAAGTCCCAAATGACACCCCCCCCCCCAAGAGTACAGTAGTGAACAGGCCTAGCATCAGCACCTGGGCCAAACGGGTATGTCAAGGCCCACAGAAGCTGGTTCCCCAACATAGTGGTGGATAATATTAGGAGAACGTTCTGAAAAGTGGCCTTCTCAGAAAAACCTCAGAAATGTTCTCGGGGGGGGGGGGGGAAGGCTTCGGAGTAGTTTAACAATCAATCCGTCTCCCCAGGGCATTCTGGGAATTGTAACTGTGAGCGGAATGGGGTCTCCTGATGTCAGGGACTGGCTGGATGAGGAAGAGTGTTGGGAGCCACCTGCCCATGAGCCCCCAGGCAGGGCACAGAAGATGATGACTTCTCTTGGGGTGCTAGTCTACTTGCCACATTTTGCGGTTGTTGCCTTCTTATTACACATTTACTTACTAACGTGTCCTGATTGCATTCTGCTTGCTTTGTCCAATGGAAGAAAAATGAGAGTCACTAAGAATCATGCCTGATTCTCCTGGCCTAGTGCCATCCATTTATCTCCATAGAGAAATTCTTCCTTATGATAGGGGCATGGAAGGCTTCCCAGTTTTAGTTTGTTTTCCCCTGCAGAACCCCAATATCTACCAACCAGAGCCCTATGTAAAAGAGATGCAGTTAGAATTAAAGAACACAGGATGCCTCTGAGCACCTTCTGAGTTGGTTTGAATTTATTTTCAGAACCAGAACTGAACTGAGGTTATTATTGTTTCATACACAAGTCCACTTCTGGTTAGCTTTTCCCCTCATTTCATCAGCCTACTTTACCTGGGCAAACTCATTTTGTTGTTGCCGTTCAAAGAACTGGGAGGCAGAAACTCTCCTGCAAATCTACTGGCTGATTGTGATCTACCATCTGCTCAGCCTTCATTTAGGGACTTGATTTTCTAAAATGGGATTTAGGAGGTCACCTAGGGATTTGTGGGCCCCTTTCAAGGACAGAAACATATTCCAGATTCAAAAGGGTGGAGCATGAAATTAACCCACAATATCACAATGTTTTAAAATCATTTTATTATAAAATGGCTTTGAAGTCAGTCGTCTTCTTATTCATCCCAGAGACAACTGGTTATGGGCACCACCAGGACTGGGCTATGAAAATGCAAAGCGGGAAATCCAGTTTTTTAATCTCCTAAAAAGGCTGTACTCGTAATACTCTGGCTCTTCTAATAGTCATTGCACGGTAGGGTTGATGATCTTCCCCAGAAAGAGAATGCTCCGTGTTGCCTTATCTAAAATAATAATCAGGAAGGGTCTGTTGAAACTGATAGTAAGTACAGGTTGAAATGGAGCGGAACGGAACATAAACTCTATCGTGGTGACTGCCGCTGCCTCAGTGCCACTCTCGTTAACATCCAGCACAGTCTTGTGAATGGCCTGTGAGGAAAGAACAACATATCATTGTCTGCAGGTCACATATGGACACCCTTGTGATGATCACTGTTCTCATACTGAGGATCTTTCCATTAGACCTCCCTGAAGCAGCTGTTCTATCTACTGTAATTCTCTCTCTGTGATAGCTTGTCCACAATGACCTTCAAATCCAAGAGGGTGTTTGCTCTTTTAGCTAAAGCAGGGGTTACTAACCTGGAGGGGTGGGCGAGGGCGGCGTGAGCACATTCACAAACAGGAGAAAATGTCCTGGGCACCATGCCAGCACTACAAACAAGCACATACTGCAACCTAGGTCCCTTCTGCACTGTACATTGAAAGTGGTGCTGTACCACTTTAAGCAATCATGGCTTCCCCCAAGGAATCCTGGGGGTAGCTTGTCCAGGGTGCTAAGAGTTCTTAGGAGACCCCTTTTCTGTTCACAGAGCTACAATTCACAGAGTTCCCCAGGAAAGGGGGTTGAATGTTAAACTGCTCTGGCTATTGTAGCTCTCTGAGGAGAAATGGGGTCTTCTAAATGTCTCCACAGTCCACAAGAATATGGTGCGTCCCAAAATATACTGCGCTGTCAAAAGTCAGGGTAAAGAAGTGTGTCTTCAGCACATGATGGGGAATACAAAACAAAGACACACCTTTGTGGAGAGGGAATTCCACAAGCTGCTGCAGAGAATGCTGTCTCCCAGGACCTCATTCCCTGAATTCTGAGGGCATTTGATTTGAACTGATTTTATAATGAAATGATTTTAGAATGTTGTATTATTTTACTGTTGTTAGCCACTCTGAGCCCGGCTTCAGCTGGGGAGGGCGGGATATAAATAAATAAATTATTATTATTATTATTATTATTATTATTATTATTATTATTATTACCAGGAGGACCTCCCTTGCTAGTCTTAGCACCCAAGGGGGGCTGTAGAGAAGGAGAAGGTATTTCAGACCTTTGGGATTTAAGTCATTTAGGGCTTTGAACATTAATGCAAGCACCTTGAATTTGGTCTGGATGCAATCTGGCAACCAGGTAGGTGCTTTAAAATGTGGGCTTATGCAGGTTCTAGTTGGAACCCCAGCTCGTAATCTGGCCACTGCGTTTTGGATCAGCTGAAGTTTCCAAGTCATTTTCAGGGGCTGCCTCACAAAGCAGAGATTGCAATAATGCATTCTGGAAGTTACCAGAGCAGGGAGTACCATGGCTGAGTCATCTCTGTCCAAAAGGGACTATATAGCAGGAAACAGGCACTCCTAACCACTGAGGCCAATGAACTTTCAGGGACTGTGTGGATCAATTTGTACCCCCAGCGGTGGACCTGCTCCTTCAAAGGGGAGTGTAGCACTTTTGCCTATGCATTTTTATGCCGTATTGACTGGTTTTATTTGAATTGCAGTTTGAATTGTTTCAGTGTTCTCTTTTGTTCAGTGCCCAGATAACCTTGATGTACCATCCAATCGACATTTAACCATGAGACTCCTGGAAGAATGCATTCTTCAGGTGTCAGTCTAAAGACAAACCAACGTCACTGAAGGCTCACCCACATTTCCCGTCACTCCATGCTTTCTACGCACAGGTTTGGGTTTCCCAGATTTGTTTTTGTGGGTGGTTTTTTTTTGGTCCCAGCATTTCCCCCAGGAAAACCCACCTTTTACTGCTGAATCAGAGCAAATGACAATGCTTGAAAACCTGATTGCCATTTGCTCAAATTCAGCAGTAAAACAAGGGTTCTCCTGGAGAAAGCACAGGGAATAATAATAATAATAATAATAATAATAATAATAATAATGATAATACATCTCTGCTCAGACCTGGAAAGCCAGGACCCATGCCTAGAAATGCAGCACAAAAGGAAGTGTGGCAGAGTCTAGATTTAAGGCACAATCAATGCAAATTTAAAGCACATGACTTTCCCCAGGGCATTCTGGGAACTGTAGTTTGTCAAGGGTTCTGGGAATTGTAAGTCTGTGGAGGCGAAATTCCAGCTTCCAGGATTCTTTGAGGGAAGCATGTGCTTTAAATGTGCACTGAATTCACTTTAAGTGTATGGTATGGATCTGTGATTCACATTTTGCAACGTTTTCATGGCTTCCTGCAAATGAGAAAAATATCAACAAGAAGAGTTCCTTCTCAGATGTTCTTCACGTGCTTCTGAGAAATTATTGGAGGTAATGTTGTCCTCTTTTAATCGAGGACCAAATGACAGAGCATGAAGGTTTAAAGAAGCACTTGATCAAAGAGAGAAAGCACTTACTTTGGAAACCATCAGGTCACGTTCCCCGGTAATGCCAGACAGATCAGCAGCATCATTAAAGACGTCTTGCACACCCATCTTCTGTAATAAGTCTTTGACATCATAGGATGCAGAAATGGAAAATTTGGGGATGAAAAGACGTATATTGCTGATGAAGAAATAGAAAAAGAATCCATGTTATTTCATTGGTGTTCAGCTGTTGAGTCATGACCCACACAGTGACATTCCCTGGCCTTGATGCACATTCAAGCTTGGAAAAGGGCCCCAGTGCATAGGAAGGGTCTCTTGAAGCCTCTTAAAGGGTCACTGTTTCTCCACTCCAAGTCCTCCCAGGCCAGAATACATTGCTTTAAGTAGAGGGAGTTAGGAACTGGATCTACCTTGCAGGCCAGATCCTGACCTCCAGCAACTGCCATGTGCCATTTTGAGAGGTGTGTGGGACTGATATCGCCATAATGTCTGCTGAAATCAAATCATGGCGACAAATTCTCAGGGGATTGCAAGTGCTGGTGATCAGCTGATTGGCAGCACCTGCAAACCACAGTTATTATGCCAAGGTGCTGTGTCATAACCTGCCCCACAACTAACATCATATATAATGCCTTGTGTGGGCAGGTGAATGTGGTTTAGGGAGAGATGAACTAATAGGACAAATTAGGACCCCTACTGGGCTCCATTAGGCCCATGGGATGGAGATTTCTCACTGCTTTTTTAATGGGCTCCTCAGATTCAGAGGACTCACTCCCAGGGAAGCTCCCATTGCCTCACACCTTGGGAGCCTATGGCTCGAAAACAGGTAGCTCATCAGGCAGATTGGAACCATCAGTGTCAGGGACTGGGTAGAGAAGGAATGATGGAGACTGCGTCCCCATCCTGACCCTTCTAGGGAAGGGGAAGAGGAAGAGGAAGACAGTATAGATTTACAACAGGGGTTTGCTGGGGGGTCACAGCTCAGAGGCAGATGAGGGGGAAAGTTGGGAAATAATGGGAGAGAAGGAGGAGGCAGAAGCGGAAAGGCAGCTGGCTGACACAGTGCCATCAGAAAGCATCCCAGACCCTCCATCTCCCAGAACCTGGCCATAAAGGTAGGAGAACAAAGAGCTCAAAGGCAGAGGGCACGTAGCAGCACCCATAGAAGTGATGAAGGAGGAAGTGGGAGAGACGGGGGGTGGGGTGGAGATTCACTCGGGACAATGCCCTTATCCAAGAGGCTGGGCTCTATAGCCTCTCACTGTAAGTATTGAAATGAAAAAGGATGGCAAGAAACCTTTTCTTGTCTTTATACTTTCCTGGGCAAACAGCCAGGAGCCACTGGCAGCATCCTGACATGAGCCCTACTGTTTGCCTCTGCATAGTTCCTTCCTTATTTCAGACATTGTGATCTATCGGTACATCACAATGTTTAGCTGGTGATATGTCACAATGTTGAAAACCAGATATCGGCCAGCCTGAACCCACATCTAGATAAACCTGAGGTTAGGGGGCTGACAGCAGTAGCCGAGGTTAGGTCTATGGGGTGTCCTTACCAGTGGCCCCCTGAAACTGGTATATATATATATATCTGGTATCCTTTTAAAACAAAAAGCTTCAACTCTTCGAATTAGCAGCATTTGAAGAAACGGTGCAGAGAAAAGACTTACTCAGTTTTAAAAGATGCTATCCATTTAGACAGACTTTCTTTTACCAATGCACCTTCCACATGCTCCAGTTTTCCTTCGTCAGGCAGAATGAAGAAAGACGTGGCATCTCCTTTGTATGGAATCTCCACCACCCAACAAGACAAGTCTTCATCATGGAGGTATTTGTAGTAGCCTTTTCGATACATCAGGCTGGCTTTCACCGTAGTGTTTGCATCCACAAAGAAGTCTTTTTCCCGGATCATGTGAGTGTCAAAAGGGTGTTGCCAGTAAGCTTGGAAGAAAAAGATTAGGCAAAAGAGTTGCATGATTTTTAATTCCCTCCAAAGGCAACTTTGTGTGCAATAGGTAAGTATTTCATCATGTACGTACAGGAAATGCAAGAGGCATAGAAGTGAGTGATTAAAATATATATCCCAAAACCTAGACAAAATACTGTATTTTTTGCTCTATAAGACTCACCTTTTCCCTCCTAAAAAGTAAGGGGAAATGTGTGTGCGTCTTATGGAGCAAATGCAGGCTGCACAGCTATCCCAGAAGCCAGAACAGCAAGAGGGATTGCTGCTTTCACTGAGCAGCAATCCCTCTTGCTGTTCTGGCTTCTGAGATTCAGAATATATTTTTTTCTTGTTTTCCTCCTCCAAAACTTAGGTGTGTCTTGTGGTCTGGCGCGTCTTATAGAGTGAAAAATACATATGTATGAAGAACTAGGAGATAAATTAATGAGTTGGTTACAATTCCATCAAATTAATGCACTGTGGACAGAAGATAAAAAGATCGGGATAAACAGGAAAAAAATCAAGATTCCAGATAGAAATACTGGAAGGAAATTCAAAACTCTTATCAAAAATGTATAATCAACTGTTAGAATGGGATACTAAGGACGAGGAAATAAAAGAAGTTATGGTGAAATGGGCGATAGATCTGGGATATAATTTGGAATACGATAGTTGGATTAAGCTCTGGAATAAAGATATGAAGTTCACTGCTTGTGTTGCCTTAAGAGAAAACATGGAAAAAATGATGTACAGATGGTACATCACCCCTGTAAAATTAGGAAAAATCTATAAGAATGGAGATAAAATTGCTGGAGGTGTAAAAACAAGGAAGGTAGTTTTTACCACATGTGGTGGACTTGTGAAAAAATTAAGAACTTCTGGGAGCTCATTTATAATGAACTAAAAAAAATGTTTAAATATACTTTTGTTTAAAAACCTGAAAATTTTCTTCTGGGCATGATTGGCAATGAAATTAAGAAAGAGGACCAGATCTTATTCCAGTACGCAACAACAGCTGTTAGAATTTTAATCGCCCAGAATTGGAAATCAATCAATATCCCAACAGTAAGAGATTGGCAAAGTAAATTATTTGAATATTCAGAGACCAGAAAGAAACAAAGTTTATTAAAGAATGGAATAAATTCATAACCTATATTGAAGTAGATTTTAAAAAATCCAAAGATCACAGTAGGCTTAATATAACCCTTTGACATACAAAAGTTTTAAAGATAAACTGCGGAAAAAATGTAGTACATAACCCAAAACTGAGGTGGAGGGAAGTCAATAACTTACATGTTTGTCTTTGTTTTTGTTTTGTTTTCTTATAATTAAGTTATGCTGTTCTTATTATTGTTTTTTTCCCGTGAATAATTTATTTTCTGTACATATGTGTGTATGAAAATTAATAAAGAGAAATAAAAAAAAATAGAGTGAAAAATACGTAACTGTAGCGGCTGCTTGCAAAACAGTACACAAAATAGTGAAAATGTCAATGGGACACAGTGGAATACTCACAGAGTAAGTTCGTTTGCCCTCCTGGGGTGGGCGGGCATTGTGTCTCCCCTATGAACTGGCCTATTGCCAGCCAGATTGTACTCCTGCCACCAAATTGGCCAATGGTGGCAGTGATGCATGGGGCATCACCTGGCCACGGTGCCAATGACCAGTAGTAGCACTTGGTACCATGCCCAGGGGAAGGATAAATATCAAGCCAGCAGGGTCTTTTGGCCTCTCTCTCTGTGCCGGTTCTCCCGCCCACCCTCCCTCAGATTAGGGTTGGTGGTTTTTTTTACCAGTGGTACGACCTTGCTATGGACAATGTCGGTCGCTAGATTCAGGGCCCGGTCAGGAATTTATTTCCACCTGGCAAACTGGCTCCATCATTTGGGTTTTTGGCTGCCTCATAGCAATTGTCACTACTTTGTAAGGTGGTTAGGCATTGGGTAAACCTAGACTTGGTTGGAGGGGAGGTTATAGCCTCTGTCTGCCCCTCCATGAGTAAGGAGATCCTGTTAAAAGGCAGCTCCTGTACGATGCCCAGATGGGAGCTAGGGCCATCCCACTTTTCAAATGCGGACCACTGGCTTCACCCTCTTGGCGGACGGGTGGGAGTGTCATGCGCAATTGCTTACCTCAATGCCTATGGCCAAACCTTTCGTATCTGTAACCAATAAAGTTGTGGCCTTACTTGATCCCCAAAACCCAATAAGCTGTGTGTTGTCTAGTTATTTGCACCTTAGGGAACAGGGAGGTCATGGGGCCTTGCCATGCAAAGGGATGAAGCTTCTACCAAAAGAGTCTCTTGTCCTCCTCTCTGACTTTGAGCTAATCGTTATGTTGAACCTTTTAGCATGTTTTGTTTTTTTCTTTCTTTTCAACTGCTCATGTTTACTGGAAGTTTGCTCTTCTTAACAAATTAAAATTTGACATTCCATGGCAGGCTGCAATTTCATTGGCGCTATACTCTGCTCTAAAACCCAACTACAAACACAAAAATTTGAGATCTCCACTACCCTTCTCTGTTGTTTCAGGAACAACATTTTTTTCAAAAAGGCATAAGCGGACAGGCCATTGGTCTGATCCAACTGGCTTTTCTACCTAGTCCATCATCCTGTTCTCACAGTGCCTATGGGAAACACACATGAAAGATGTGAGCACAACAGCTCTTGAGAGTTTTAGATGAATGAGTATTTATCAGAGCCTTAAAAAGTTGCCATCATTACATGTTTGTATGCCCACCTAACAGGGATATATATCTGCAACATTGCGTTTCAGGTCCCACTTATTCCCTTTAATAGTGATGTCAGCTGGTTGAATGCCTATCAGCTTGGAAAAAAAATGATCACAAAATGGAAGCAACAGGAAAGGTGGTTTTTAAATATTTGGGGAGGACCTCCTAGGTATACAGAAATGTGGTTATTTTTTTTAAAAAATAAAAATAAAACATTGTCTTTTTTAAAAAATTAAAGCTACATAAATTGCCTGAGAAGAACTTGTGACAAAAGGTTCCTTTCAGAAGATCAATGGTACTCCAGTTCACAGAGAAAGGGAGAGAGAAACAGTCTAATGAAAGCAGGAGCCAGGCAGATTCTAGCCCTCTTCAGATATTATAATGGTGGAAGGGCAAAAAAAGTAGAAAAGAGCTGTAGGGCCAGAGCTTTAGCCCTGTCCCTACTGTCATGTGGGTGCTTTCTTCTTCCTTGTCTTCTAGTGTAACTTGTGGAGCAGAAAGGCTCCTTGCATGATTAAGGACCTTGGAAGATCAGTTTAATCACAGTGAGAGAGTGCACTGGATGACAAAAGTAAGCCTCAAGATGCAGCCACTCAGCACTTTTCTACTCAAGTTTCCCCTCATGACTGCAATGTGCCTAGGGCCCCATCCACACTGTAAATTTAAAGCAATATCATGCCACTTTAAACAGTTCTAGCTTCCTCCAAGACATCCTGGGAGTTGGAGTTTAAGAGGCCCCTATTCCCCTCACAGAGTTCCCTGGGAAAAGAGATTGACTGTAAAAGCACTCTGGGAATTGTAGCTCTGTGAGAGGAATAGCACCCTTAAACTACAGTTCTCAGGAAGCTTTGGGGGAAGCCAGGACTGTTTAAAGTGGTATGATCGTACTTTATACACATAGTGCTCAGGAATGAGAACAGCAGGTATGCAGTATTTGGGTAGGTATGCTTATACTAAGCATCTTGGGTGGGGAACTGGGATTAGGGCTGGAATTTGCATGCCCTAATTTATGAATATATTAATTTTCTGTGCTGCCTGTCCTGCCAGAGGAGCCCAGGATGGCAAAGAGCAAAGCAGGATGACAATACAATTCAAAAAATAATAATGAATAAGCACATCAAGATAATTAAGAACACATTTAGAACATCTAAAAACATTTACAAACAGTGGCCTGTCCTTACAGCTCATAATTTCATGGTTGCCAGGAGCAGTATCTGTTAGCAATCAAATGCCTGGGTGAACAGGGATATTTGAAAATTTCTTCAGAATGGTAATAATAACATTATTAACACAATGAATGCTAATGCTAATTATAATAGCTCCCACTCACCCCTTGAGTTATTATAGGGAAGTTTCAGGAGGAAGAAAGGGAAATGGAACCGTTTCGTCTCTCAAATAAGAAAAGAGGCACATCTTTTCCCTTTTCTCAATTTCCAGCATGGAATGCCCATCTCTGCCATATAACTATAAAGCACTTAGGTTTGGGACTGGCAAACTTCTAATGGTACCCAGCACAGCAGGGGAAGTGTAGGGGGGGCAGAGAGAAAAGGTGTCTCTTTTCCCTTCCCCAGTACTGAAATTCCCTGAACAGCACTGCAAGCGTAAGAACATAGGAGTCTACTGGATGAGGCCAATGGCCCATCTACTGCAGCATTCTGTTCTCACAGTGGCCACCCCGATGCTTGTGGGGAAACCTGCAAGCAGGGCATGAGTTCATAAGCAATCTCCACGCTTGAGGTTTCCAACAACTGGGATTCATAGCCAATAGCTAGGAGCCATTGAAAGCCTCCTCCTCCATGAATTTGTCCCACCATCTTATGGTGGTCATTACTGCCTCTAGTGGGAGCAGTGGCGTAGCGTGGGTTGTCAGCACCCGGGGCAAGGCAAGTAATTTGCGCCCCCTAACCCGTGGATTTGCGCCCCCTAACCCATGGATTTGCGCCCCCTAACCTGTGGATTTGCCCTAACCCCAGATGTTGCGCCCGGTGCGGCCGGCCCCCCCTGCACCCCCACGCTACGCCACTGAGTGGGAGTGAGTTCCAAGGCTCCTAATTCGGGGCTGACTGGAGCCCTGAACCAGAGCACTCCTCTTAAAGGAAATTTGTGTTGCCAGTCCCTTCAGTTAATTACTCTTCCAACTCACCTTTGAAGAAGATGTAGTTCACAAGAACCAGTATAGTGCTTGGATCGAGGTCCTCGAGCGCATGGGCTATTTTCCCCTGAGTTTTGTTCTGCACGTAATCATTTATCTGCCTTTTAGCCGCTCTGGGAATGGTGAAGTTGGTGAGGAAGCCTTCTGCTTCATAGAAGGTTTTGACATCCTCCAAGAACTTAGGCAGAAACTTCAACGACTGCTCAATGAACAAGGCATTTCCCATCTTCACCTGTGCTTTGTTATCCGGGCGGTGAAGGGCATGGATGAGGTGGCGGAATCCTTTGTGTATCTCATTCTCCTCAGTCACTGACAGGTTAAACGCGAGTCCTTTGTGAATCTGACTTTGGGTTTCCGACTTGGCACCCAGGGTCAGCAGTGCAAAAGCTGCAGAGATGCTGATTGGGGAGAAGAAAATGTTCCTTGAACCCGCGCCTGAAGCTATGTTCCTGTAGAATGCGAATGCAAAGTCAGAGTTACTGGGACCTATCTTAAGATAGCTGGAGGAATCCTGTCTCTGTTCTTCTGAAGAAAGATGTAGATGTTCCAGTAATGTCTTGTCTCCTTGGCTAGCCTGGTCATCGTTGTGTCCTGGGAGTTGATAGCACTGGACTTCAAGACTAATCAGTAACAAGGAGAGGGTGATGACCAGCTTCATTTGGGATTTGTAATTCTTCTGCTGATAATTCCCACACAAGATGTTAAAGGATCAATCCAAAAATGCATGTGTACTCTGCAACAAAGGCGAATTCTGCCCTAGACCTATACATTTATACAACAGAAATAATTCACCTTTCCTGTGAGTGGCGTAAGAAAGAATGATGTTAGTTTCACTAAATCACATACAGAATAGAGTTTTGATAGAAAATGGTTTCCACATTTGTGTTTTTCAGTGTTTCAATGGTTGTTGTTTTTTAAAAAAAGTTTATTATTTAAAAATAAAACTGGCACATTCTAACCACGGAATATTTCTCTGTGATACTCTCAAGTTTTCACACTTTTTGAAATTTAACATAGTAATATTAATTTTGACAACTATGTATCTATACCTATATATGCCTGTATCTATGTATATAGTTATTTTCACATATCATTTTGAAATCAACTTTTGAATAGCAAAGACTATTTCATTTTCATTCTGATGCTTACCTGAGAATCCTAACTGACTCCTTTAGGCAACTTTGGTTTATCCCTGCTCTGTCATAAAATTAATGAAATTCTGCCATTAACTTGAATGGGATAGAACTGTGTCAGTAGTTCCAGTTATTTATGCACCTAGCCACACAAGAAGAAGGGGACGACAGAGGACGAGATGGTTGGACAGTGTTCTCGAAGCTACAAACATGAGTCTGACCAAACTGCGGGAGGCAGTGGAAGACAGGAGTGCCTGGCGTGCTCTGGTCCATGGGGTCACGAAGAGTCGGACATGACTAAACGACTAAACAACAACAAGCCACACACAGAACCAAAGAAATGGTTCATATTCTTAGATGCTGGCCCGAACATGCAGGCACTTGTTTAAGAAGTGTGCAGTGGTACCCTTTACATAGCAGAGGAAGATTCTGACATCTGCCATGTCCATGTGGTTTATGGTGCAGCAGTTGACGCTACTGGGCTGCTCTGCACCACCTGTCGTGGAACTTCTGAGCTTCCAGTTTGATGAACCAGTCCTGTAATAGGAGTGGGTGAGATTTCATGCTACCATAACAAGTTGCTGCATCTGAGATTAAGCCCCACTTAGAATATAGCCATTGATCTAGCCTATAAATCCCGATCTGTCTGAACATTAAACAGAGATTGATTTAGATCTGCATGGATGTTAACCCAGAAAAGGAAATGAAATAAACACTGGATATCATAAGCTATGCCAAAACAAGCTAGAGAGAGGAGTAAAAAAGAATGTATAGCTTACTTACAGATCACCAAAAGAATATTGCAGCACCCTTCTGCACTACAATCCTCTTAAACCTGTAATTTATATACCAGGCTTGTACGCAGTATTTATTATTAACCATTAAGCAGAGCAAATATGGGTTGCCAAAGGGAGTCGGGTACAAAATGTGATGCAAGGGATTTGTAGCTTCCGGCTGACCTTTGTGCAATGGTACTACAGGTTGATAAAGAGCTGCTTTTTTAAAAAAAATAAGCATGAACTTCCCTGACCAAAGGGATCTCAAGTCACTCGTTTCTGAGTAGTCCAAGCTCATATTGTGGCCATTTATTGTGGCACCCACCACTGCTTGCTCAGAGGCACAGATACCTGACTATATTCCTGGACTAGATGGTCCTCATGGTTCCTTCCAACTCTACAATTCTATGATTCTATATTTCATTATTATTTTAAACCATGTGCAGAGCCTCGGTTATTGGGTGATCTGAAAGTACTATAAATAAGGAATACCTTAATGCACCAGTCTGAATCCACTTATAACAATGCCTCAGGAAAGGCAGATTCCCACTCCTCCACTTCCTTGACAGAGCAGCTAACTAAATGATAACGGTATGGGAGCAGAAAATGAAAGGGTTAAAGAGAGCAGAGGTATCTGGAATAATGGACTAAGGGGGGGGGGGAGAGATGTGCAAAGACTCCATAGAGAAGGTGACAAAGTGAGAAACAGGAAAGGGGAAGATGGGAATAAACAATGAGACGGAAGAGTCAGGGGAGAGCCCATGGGCTATGGCAGGTAGGGGAAGACCTTTCTCAGCTCATGGGTCACATTTCCTTATGGGCAACCTACAGGGATCACATGCCAGCCGCGGGCTGGACAAAAGTGGGTGGAGTAACAAACATGCCTCTGATCTTTCTACAGTAGGTTACATTCAGTCAAGAGGTTTCTCTATGTCCATGTCTGCATCTCTCCATCCTCCACCTAGGGAAGAAAGAGAAGCAAATGAGAATTCCTAGATGCCTAGAATTTATATCTTTAGGTCTAGAATTTATATCTTCAGATTTAAAGAAAAAGAGAGGCGTTGTAATATACGTTAACCCGAAATTTGAAGCAATTTTTTTTAAGGACAATGAAGGTAGAATTCTGGGTATACAAGTGGGGAAAGGTAACGAAAAATTTGTGATAACAGGAATTTATGCTCCAAATAGGAATAAGACAGAGTTCTTCAAGGTAGTGGAAGATAAGTTGTTAGAATTTATAAATGAGGAGATTATATTGCGAGGAGACTTAAATGGAGTTACCTCTTTGGAATTTGATCATACAGACTCAGGAGGTAGACCGAGAGGAAGACTCTCCCCTACTTTTTTTAGTATGGTGGAGAGTTTGAATCTGAAGGATGTGCAGTGTTACAAGCATCCTATAGAGAAAAAAATTACCCATCATTCCCAAGCAAAAAAGGCAGAGGGCAGAATTGATGGAATATGGATAACTAAGAATCTACTACCGAAGGTAAAAAAAATCAGATATTCTACCTAGATCGATAACTGATCACAACTTGGTTACAGTAGAACTAAGAAATAGAAGGGTAAACAAAAGATGGAGAATGAATGAAAAAATCCTAAACAAAATTTTTTTAGCCAAAGCACAAGAATTACTTATGGAATTCTTCCAAAATAACAAGGTGCAGGATACACATATTAGGGTAATATGGGATGTGAGTAAAGCATTTATAAGAGGCTTTTATATTCAACAACATGCAATTCAAAAAAAGAATAGGGAAGCTAAACGAAGATGGATAAAATTAAAAAGGAAATTGAAGAAAATGAAAAAGTACTAGCCAAACATCCTAAAAATGAGAAAGCAAGGAAAAATTGTAAGCTATTACAAAATCATTTGTCAGCATTAGTTAATCAGGAGATAGAAAATAACTTAAGGTGGATGAAACAGAGGTATTTTGAGTCAGCAAACAAAACTGGGAAATTACTGGCATGACAACTGAAGAAAAGGCAGAAAGATCTACTAATAGAATAATGGATGAAGGGAAGATCATAGATAAAACAAAAGAAATCACCAATAGGTTTGTTAAATATTTCAAAAAAATATATGAAAAGGGTAATGAAAAGGAGGAGGAGATAGCAGAGTACTTACAAAGCAGATCTCTACCCAGAGTATCGGATGAAAAAATATATATGTTAAACTCCCTGGTTACTATGATTATTGAAAATAATAAAAATTAATAATAATAAGAAGAGAAAGAGAGAGAATTCCTAGATGCCAAGATCCAAGTTTGGGGCAAATGCTCTTTGGTGAGAAAACTCCCACAGAGATTTAAAATCACAAAACATTCAGCTAAGTAAAGCGTGGAAAAATAGGCTGTTATACCTTTAAATTACACAGCGGGTGCAGAATGCTGCGGCGAGACTCCTTATAGGGTCCTTGCCGTGGGATCACATTCACCTGGTGCTATACCTACTGCACTGGCTCCCGGTGGAGTACAGGATCAGGTTTAAGCTGCTGGTTTTAACCTTTAAAGCCATATACAGTGGTACCCCGCAAGACGAATGCCTCGCAAGACGGAAAACCCGCAAGACGAAAGGGTTTTCTGTTTCGGAGGCGCTTCGCAAGACGAATTTCCCTATGGGCTTGCTTTGCAAGACGAAAGCCCATAGGGAAATCTCCGGGGACCTGTTTTAAATTGCTGGCGGTCGGGAGCAAAGACTTTCGCCCACAGCCGGCCTTCAGAAGAGGTCCTGGACCTCTTCTGAAGGCCGGCGGGGGGCAAAAGTCTTTGCTCCCCCCCGCCTGCCTTCCTGGGACAGCGGAGACTTCTCCGCTGCCCCGGGCGATCTTAAAATGCTGGCGGGCGGGAGCGAAACGTTCGCTGCCGACCCCCAGCATTTTAAAATCTCCCCGGGACAGCAGAGAAGTCCCGCCCCGCTCGGGATGGCGGCGCAGAGATGTCTGCCGTGCCGGGATCAGCGCAGTCTGCGCGGCCATCGGGAGCCGGGGGCGAAGCCCGCCCCGCTACAGATGGCCGCGCAAAGCTGCCTGCAGTCCCGGGACTGCAGGCAGATCTGCGCCACCATCCTGAGCGGGGTGCTAAGTCCCGCCCCGCTCTGGATGCCAGCGCAGAGCTGTCTGCCGTCCCGGGACTGCAGGCAGATCTGTGCCGCCATCCCGAGCGGGGCGCTAAGTCCCGCCCCGCTCTGGATGCCGGCGCAGAGCTGTCTGCCGTCTCGGGACTGCCATCCCGAGCGGGGCTAAGTCCCGCCCCGCTCTGGATGGCGGTGCAGATCTGCCTGCCGTCCCGGGATCAGCGAAGCGTTCGCTGCTGACCCCCAGCATTTTAAAATCTCCCCGTGTCCCGGTGAGATTTTAAAATGCTGGGGGTCGGCAGCGAAGCCCTTGTTCCCCCCAGCCCCCCAGCCTTCAGAAGCCCTTGTTCCCCCCCCAGCCTTCAGAAGAGGTCGGGGGACAGACTGTCCCCGGACCTGGTCTGAAGGCGGTTTCCCTAGGAACGCATTAATTGATTTTCAATGCATTCCTATGGGAAACCGTGCTTCGCAAGACGAAAAACTCGCAAGAAGAAAAAACTTGCGGAACGAATTAATTTCGTCTTGCGAGGCACCACTGTACAGCCTAGGACCCCCGTACCTATGGGACCGCCTCTCCTGGTATGTCCCATGGAGGACCTTACGGTCTTCAAACAAAAACACCTTGGAGGTCCCAGGCCACAGAGAGCTTAGGCTGGCCTCAACGAGAGCCAGGGCTTTTTCGGCTGTGGCCCCGATCTGGTGGAACGCTCTGTCACAAGAGACTAGGGCCCTGCGGGACTTGACATCTTTCCACAGGGCCTGCTGTTGTAAATAAAAATATGCCCTTTTCCCTTATGGGGTATCCAAGAGCCCATATAGAGTCCTTACATAGGTTCCCTATTGGTAGGAGAGAATAACAGAGGCCAACCAGAGAATATTGAGAAGCAAAGCAGCTAGTAAGCTTGATCTTTATTGATCTGTTGCAACAGGGTGCTCCCCTCACTCGCAGAAAAGGAGGAGGACCCACAAAAATGCTGTGCAAGGGCTTATAAAGACTTGAAATTCCCATCCTGTAGATCAAAACCACCCCCAGAAACATTATACATACATCACAGAAGGGGTGTAACCTAAGACCACCCCTCAGATACATCCCATCTACATCACAGAAATTTAAATGTTGTTTTTCTCTTGTCCTTGTTTATCTCCTGTCTGGCAAGTTACTTGATTGGATTTCCTTGGTAGCCTGGCCAGTCTTTTGTGGTGATAAGGCTCACACCCTTATTCAAACACAGACATACCCCCAATACAGGACTTGTGAAGGAAAAGACAATGGGGAGGTTTTTCCAGTTTGACCTTGCAGAGAAAACATTTGCTCAGTTTAGGAATCAAAATGGTTCCACATTGGCCTTCCTGTGTTGATCTATATAGGTGCGGTTATGAACATTCCCATATATCTAAGACCATAAAATTCCTATCACATTATCCCCCCTTTGGGGCTAGAATTTTTCTTAAAATTTTTTGCCCCACAAATAATAACATCACATGTTGTAAATGGATGCCTTTGTGTAAAAAAACCCCACATGTTGCATTTTGTTACTAAATTACTTGCGGCATTCTAACACTTTGGGAGAGACCATTTACTCAATAGTGTTTTATGCTTTACACCTAGCAGGAAGGTCCACTAATGACTGAAAAATGCAGTTGGTGTTTTGTCCTTTGCCATTTTTTGTGTTCTCAGGTGTCAAGGTAGCTCTTCTGTGGTCTCACACCGGTATAGTAGTATAGCAACATATTCTGTTGAATCCCCTCGGGGCTTTCATTTAACCATGTCGCCTGGCATTCATTATAGCTGGCACAGGTTTGGACATCTCATGAGAGAGATGTCTTTGCCTTGGCCTTTCTATGGGATTTTATTATTTTATTGGCATTGGTCTTGCACTCTAGGAAAGTTTCTCACTTGCTCATAAAGGACCAAAAAGCTGATTGCGTCCAGTTTGAATTTTTATATGCCCATGGTTCTCAACTGATCAAAACAAACTGTTAAAAGAAAACCATTCTTAAAAGGGCACTTGTCCAAGTAAGTCAATTTAACTATATAAGGGATTATTCCTGCTAAACCAAAGCATATACACCTTTCTGAAGCTTCTCCTTGGTAAAATCAAAATTCGGTAGAGAAGAGTAAGCACACAAATTTGGTTGTCCAATTGAGATGAAAAAATGGAGCAATTATGGGGGAAAAACCTTAAGATTCACTGTGTGCAATCTGGGGGCGAAACTATATGAAAATGATATGCAGATGTTAGCAAAAAAATAATAAAATAAATAATAATGTGTTGGAGATGTAAACAAAGTGAAGGAACCTTATTCCACATATGGTGGACGTGTCCACAAATAAATAAATAAATAAAATTTGGGACATGAACCACACCCATTTCCATTTGGCATTATAATGAAAACATCCCAAATAATAATAAAGAGTGTTGCTTCAAAACTACCTGATAAAATATGGTTCCAAGAATAATACTTGGTTGTGGTCGGATTAATTTCACAGCTATACGGGGAAACCGTATAATAAATAAATATTAATAAATAATATTAATAAATAATTAATAATTAATAAATTAATAAATTTAATTTATTAATAAGATTAATAAATAAACACAGAACAATTGCTACTTAAAGACAGTACTGAATCTGCAAGGGATACAGAGAAGTCATAGAAGGGATTCAAAATAGTTTTCTGGAACATTAAGAAAGTGACTGCAAAGAAAGAAAGAAATAGTAAAAAGCAATTTCTTTCTGGGAACTTCGTGTATAGAAAAAACAAATCACTATTTGTGTCCTTTGAATAATAAAAAAATTATTTTTTGTTACAAAATTAAAATAAATAAATAAATGGGTAGAGAAGGTTGGCACACTGCAGAGTGCCAGGTGGGGCAAGCAAATATGATCAGCACTGATCTATCGGAAAGCATGTAATATATGAGAATCCTCCATGAAAAAAACTTGGGGTGTAAGCCAAACCCTTCTGTTCATAGTTATGCACCCTACATTATACAGAAACAATTACACACAGAAATTTTGTCCCCCCTTTGTGGGGGTAACACACTATCAGACACATTTCAGCATTCCTACATAATAACACATAATACACAACAAACTAATTAAATATCAGTTGCATATCTTGAGACAATCTTCTCAATCCTGGAGCACAGTCTTAAGGTTCAAAAGTGAGAAAATGTACTTGCAATTCAACTCCTCCCCCCTTTGTCAGCCCCACTCCCCCGTCAGTCTATATCCTTTGAAAGAGATAGCTGTGGGCACTTTGAAAACTTTGGTGCTGTTGTTGTTGCAGGTAATAGTCTTGTGGTGGCGAAGCTTTTTCATCATAGGTCTGTAGTAACACATCTGTAGAAGTGACATCCTGTAAGGGGGCAGGGTTTTTAGGGACTTAAAAGACAGAGTTAGAAAAGGAAGGGGCAAAAGCCCCCCCCCCCAATCTGCTTGAGTTATCTTAGCACGTTAAGCATTTTACTCATTTTAATATTATTATCACATTTCCATATAATTACTGTTATTATCTGCTAAGTTTGTTTGCTTTCCTTCACTTAGGTTTATTCTTATTCTTATTCTTATTATTACTATTATTATTATTATTAAATAAAAATTACTCCACATGTATAGAAAGAGAACTGTAAAAAATACAAGAAAGTTTAAAAAATAAAAAGAAACCAAAAATAAGATTACCAGTCAGATGAAAACAGACTTGACACAAAGACATCAGATTCAGAAAAGAATTATTATTAAATAATACAAAGATATTATCAAAACCACACAGATTACTACTGGACTAAAAAAATGGAAAAACAATGGGAAAAGGCTTAAAATTCAGCATGTGCTATCTGATAAGTAGAACTTGATGAAAATGACTTTCAACATGTGATGGACATGTCCCCAAAGTAAACACACACACACACACACACACACACACACACACACACTGACCTATGAGGAACCAAAAATAAATAAATGCTAAGACACACAATTTTTAAGAAACCTGAAGTAACCTGAAGTAACCTGTTTTGGCATTCTAACATCCCAAATGAAAATAAAAGAGTGTTTTCTTGATGTGACAACATCAGCTAGAATGTTAATAGCAAAATACTGGGAAATGAGTTAATACCAAGAAAAAATGAATGGCAATTTACAGTTGTGCAAGTACCTTGAACTAGCCAAAATGACAGAATTAATAAGAAATCCTCAGGCAAAAAGGTAAACAAATACCATTTCACAAACAATGTTTGGTTGTGCTTCGTTTAATTTCATAGATATAATGGAAGAACTGATTTAATAAACAAAAACAGATTATTTGTAACCTAAAAAAGTGTCAAAGCCACAAAGAGATAGAGGGAAGTCACTAATATAGCAGGGATTTAGACTTGTTTTGCAGAACAGAAAGAAAGTGACTGTTTGGCTGTAAGGGAAGAAAGATGAAATACAAATGCAATTACTTTTTATAGAGTATTTAAATCACTGTTTGCATTCCCTCATTATCATTTGTGCTGTTATAAAATTTAAATCCCATTGGGGAGGCGAACTACTCAAGAGAGGAACTCACAGTGGGAGTGCTTTGATATTTACCTGTGAAAAGAATTTGGCATGTTAAGATTTGAAACTTGGCAACCTCTTGACTTTTGATGGACCAGTACTTAACCCTTTTGTCTTAAGTAGCCCCTGGAGCAAAGGACACATTAAGGGTGATTTCCCTCAATGGTTCCAAGTTTTACATAAGGAAATTTGGATAGGTTTCTCCCTGCAGCACATGCTCTCCAAACCTCCTCTCCCCCCTCCTTCCCCCCCTCTCTCTTTTCTTTTAAGCTGATCTAGCCTCTGTGCATATGCAGAGTTCATGTCTCAGCAAACCTTTTATACTATTGAAAATGTTGCATCTTTTGGCTAAATTACCATTTGAATAAAGGAAATGAAAGGTAAGGAGTAGATTTAAAAAACAGGGTTAGATTTTAAACAAAACAAACTCAGCAATTCAAGTATTCACCAAAGCTAGCAGTTTTTTAAGGGATCATGTTTCCTGCAGCCCAAGCAAATTGAGAGCAGGTGTTATTAAAAAATGTGGGCTATCATTTTGTGTAATTTCCCTCTGGTCATTCATGGAACAATCAGCCACACCCTTATATATGGGGGAAAATGGCCAGAGGCAGAATTCATAGGATCTTTAACATTCTCAGTCATTTCAGCCTTACCATTTGCAGACAAAAATTTTCTGCCCTTTATTTACAGGATGGATGGTCAAGGCTCATTCTACTTGACTATATGAATTTTATGTGCTTAAACTTTGAATAGACTTGGAAGTCTGATCTTTAAATAATAGACAAAATGATAAAAACTGTTATCACTCAAATGCTTGATATTGCCAGCTCTGCTTCAAAAACATCACAGCTTTCACCTCTCACCTTTTAAAACCAAAGAGCAAAGCTAGGCTGAATTTCAACTCATCACCACACCAGAATTTAAGAATTACCCTCCAATGCTTGCAGACACATGGCCTCCCACACAGCCACAAATTGGGAGAGTTGAAAGGGACCCTGGGGTCATCTAGTCCAACCCTCCAAAATATAGGGTTCGCAGCAAGATTTCACAGCAAGTACAGATGCACAACTGGGAAAGGAAACATCTATGCTCCTATCATGCAAGCACACACATGTACTAAGGAATAGGAAAATAAAAGTACCCAACTTTACACAGAACCTTTTTTGCAGATCTTGAGATAGTTTGAGTGAGTTTGCTTCCTTAGACTAAAGAGTGCAAGTTCCTAGAGAAATGATTTTTAAAGGAAGATACAAGTGAACAGTTTTCCTAAGATAAGATAGGGAAAGAATCTTTATAAAGCATCACGTTAATTCAATTGACATAACCACTCACAAATCCATAAATTTGATTTATAAGGAATACAAAAGTGGACAATTTTTCCTGAACTTGCATAGGAATAGTAAGCCTAATTTAGATTATTATTATTTTTTAACTACACATAGGAAAGTGAGATGCAGGGTACCTTAGGAAAGATTGCTCCCCCCCCCTTTGCAGTTTCCTTTAAAGGAAGCTTACTCGGGAGTAAATTTACCTGGCACAGAAGTAAGAAGAAGAAAAAACCGAAAGAGACAGAATGAGGGGGGGGGCATTTTCTAAGAAAAGAGGCCAGGAAGTGTTATAGAGACTGATATCAGGACTGGACTCAGATAGACAATTTTGCTGGCCATGGAAGTCTCTACATTTAATAACAATTTTCTTAGAAAGAACACCATACTTTCATAGGCATATGCTTAATGAAATACATACACTGCATTTTAGCTTGAGAGAGCATTGTGCTCAACTAGGGTTTTGCAGCAGAAACATTAGGTTAACTTCGCAGCACATTCCAAAATAGACTGGAACATGGATGTAGACTCACAAACTCAAAAATTGCAGCAAAACATTTACCACTTGGGAGGAAAACTCTCTTTTAGAGCCTCTCTCAAATAACATACATTTCATTCTCAATTTTGTCTTGTTTAAGATTGATAAGGCTCAACATGGCTTCCTCAGATTTAGAATTTGGAAGCAAGATTGCATTTTTATTTTTGATGGCACATTTAAGATAAGCAGCTGCTGGATCTTACCTGAGGCCAATTTAAACACAAGAAAAACGTTTCTTAAACACAAATTGAAGGGGACTGTCAGAGTCCAGGCGGGAAGTAAGCACCAACTAGGCTTCTTTCCCATCAGGAGTCCACGGGTTCATTTCATTTGATTGAGGTGCACCCATTTTAAGAATTTTAATAGCGCTAGCTTTTACTTTTATACTGCAGTCGGGGTTTTATCCCCACTTTTCAGGAAACACAATAAATAACCCACAGTAGACTCAATTTGGACAACTCCGAGAATTAGTACTGTGACACACCACCGTTCGTCTGGCCTGACTTACTAGGCTGGTACAGCTGTTGGCCTTTCCTGGCTACTAAGCTAACAGTGCGGTCAGCGATCTCAACCCCCCCCTATGGTCATTTCTCAGGCAGGGAGCCCACAGCAACCTCCTGCCTCTTACAATCTAACCTGAGAGTTCCCTACTGGACGCTTGCGTAGCGCAGTGCCAGATTGGGACTCAGAAATGACAAAGAAGGAAAGGAATCAGGTGCCCTTGCTTTCTCTGCTCACAGGTCATCTCTAACAAAGATTGCCATGGCAGAGATGTGGCTGCACCTGGGAGTTATAGTTTTAGTACAGAAGAACAAGCACGACCTTTTCTGGGCAAAACTCCGAAGGAATAGGTCGGCATATAGACTGTAGAAGGGAAATGAAAGAAGTTTCCCTGGGCATACTCCGAAGGGTTACAGAAAGGAGGAGAAGGCAATTTTTTAAAGGGTTAGATGAGGGGAAAAGTAGCAAGTTTAGATTTGAAGGGAAAAGGAAGAGTTAAAGAATTTTGGTTGCTGTGGTTTAGAGAACCCAACCCACTACCCGTGTTTCCTACTTAATACTCACTTCCGCATGCGCTGTTCCTGGTGATCCTGCAATCTCTTGACTGGTTGTTTAAGGCCGGCCTGATCAAGCGTTGCTTCCTCTGGTTAGCCCCGCTGAACCTCCAGTTATTTCCAGACCCTGGGATCGATGGAGGACTGGCCATTCCTCCTGGCAAACTGCCTGGTGCGCGCTGGATAACCAGTCCTTCCTCGCCTCCAGAATCCGGGTAACCAAAAGTCCCCTCGTGTGTGGTCGCCATCTGTTGTAAATAAAAATATGCCCTTTTCCCTTAAGGGGTATCCAAGAGCCCATATAGAGTCCTTACATAGGTTCCCTATTGGTAGGAGAGAATAACAGAGGCCAACCAGAGAATATTGAGAAGCAAAGCAGCTAGTAAGCTTGATCTTTATTGATCTGTTGCAACAGGGTGTTCCCCTCACTCGCAGGAAAGGAGGAGGACCCACAAAATGCTGTGCAAGGGCTTATAAAGACTTGAAATTCCCATCCTGTAGATCAAAACCACCCCCAGAAACATTATACATACATCACAGAAGGGGTGTAACCTAAGACCACCCCTCAGATACATCCCATCTACATCACAGAAATTTAAATGTTGTTTTTCTCTTGTCCTTGTTTATCTCCTGTCTGGCAAGCTACTTGATTGGATTTCCTTGGTAGCCTGGCCAGTCTTTTGTGGTGATAAGGCTCACACCCTTATTCAAACACAGACATACCCCCCAGACAGGACTTGTGAAGGAAAAGACAATGGGGAGGTTTTTCCAGTTTGACCTTGCAGAGAAAACATTTGCTCAGTTTAGGAATCAAAATGGTTCCACATTGGCCTTCCTGTGTTGATCTATGTAGGTGCGGTTATGAACATTACCATATATCTAAGACCATAAAATTCCTATCACACTGCAAGACAGAGCTGTTCCACCAGGCCTTTGGTAATCCTCACAGAACTCTAGCCCAATGGTTGCCATTAATTAGATTTTGAATTGATTTTAGAATGAATTGATTTTAGAATGCTGTACTACTTTTACTGTTGTTAGCTGCTCTGAGCCTGGCTTCAGCTGGGGAGGGCGGGATATAAATAAATAAATTTATTATTATTATTATTATTATTATTATTATTATTATTAATGCCATTCCAAGTTCCTTACAAAATTTCCCACTTCCCCCAGCATAGGAAAATAACACGTTTGGTAAATTAGTTTCCATACAAACTCTTCAAAAGTCTGATTTGTGTGCTTTCCCATACACCTGCACAGGTAGTAAAACTTAGCTTAGTTACAAAGGGGCAAAATTTCCTAAATTATTGGTATAGGAATTCAAGAGTGGCTTATGAGAGCCGTGTGGAGCAACCAGCTCAAACCTCTTCACATGCTGAGATACACAGGTAGACTGGGGGGAATAATAGGCTTGATTGTCCATTTCCTGTCAAGATAAGGGAAGTGGACATAGCTAAGCCTGGCAAGACAGCTTAATGCCTTCATGAATTAAGTAGACTTAAGCATATTGTGGTTATATGAAGCTGGTTATTCCGCATTTATCACCCTTCAAGGACACATTCTAGAGAAGCAAATGTACTTGATGGTATAGCACCAGTGAGAAGTCTGTCCTAGGGAGAGCCTGATAGGTAAAAAGGTAAAAGTAGACCTGAAGGGTGCCATTTGGCCTGAAGTCCCCCACCCCTGGACTATGTCTAAGCCTTGCTTCTTAGCACAAGGACGTGGGTGGCACTGTGGTCTAAACCAATGAGCCTCTTGGGCTTGCCAATCAGAAGGTCGGTGGTTCGAATCTGTCCCAGCTCCGTCCCAGCTCCTGCCAACTTAGCAGTTCAAAAGCACACCAGTGCAAGTAGATAAATAGGTCCCGCTGCGGCGGAAAGGTAAACAGTGTTTCCGTGTGCTCTGGTTTCCGTCACAGTGTTCCGTTGCACCAGAAGCGGCTTAGTCATGCTGGCCACATGACCCGGAAAGCTGTCTGTGGACAAACGCCAGCTCCCTTGGCCTGAAAGCAAGATGAGCGCCGCAACCCCATAGTCATCTTTGACTGGACTTAACCATCCAGGGGTCCTTTACTGTGGCGTTCGTACGGAGCCCCTGGTCGTCTCACGGACTATTGACCTGTACACCACTAATCCGCTGCCACCAACCAGGTCCTCCCCAGCAAATCACTTAGTCTCAGTCAGGTTCTTAAGTTAACAATGAAGATTGTAGGTTACTGCAAACACAAATAAACTTTAAATGCATTCGAAACGCTGTTACCCTTTACCCTCTTAGTCTTATTTTATTCTGTCTCTAACTCTTCTACCTCCCCTCACACAAGAACCAACTGCACTGTCTCTCTATTTCCATCTGCCTGCCAACTGCTTTCCCAACTGCCTTTTCCCAACTAACCAGCCAACTAACTCCCTAAATAATAATAATAATTTATTATTTATACCCCGCCCCTCTGGCTGAGTTTCCCCAGCCACTCTGGGAGGCTCCCGATCAAGTGTTAAAAACAATACAGTGTTACATATTAAAAACTTCCCTGAACAGGGCTGCCTTAAGATGTCTTCTGAATGTCAGGTAGTTGTTTATCTCTTTGACATCTGATGGGAGGGCGTTCCACAGGGCGGGCGCCACTACCAAGAAGGCCCTCTGCCTGGTTCCCTGTAACCTCACTTCTCGCAATGAGGGAGCCGCCAGAAGGCCCTCGGCGCTGGATCTCAGTGTCTGGGCTGAACGATGGGGGTGGAGATGCTCCTTCAGGTATACAGGACCAAGGCAGTTTAGGGCTTTAAAGGTCAGCACCAACACTTTGAATCGTGCTCAGAAACGTACTGGGAGCCAATGCAGATCTCTCAGAACCGGTGTTATGTGGTCCCGGCGGCCACTCCCAGTCACCAGTCTAGCTGCCGCATTCTGGATTAATTGCAGTTTCCGGGTCACCTTCAAAGGTAGCCCCATGTAGAGCACGTTGCAGTAGTCCAAGCGAGAGATAACTAGAGCATGCACCACTCTGGCGAGACAGTCCGCGGGCAGGTAGGGTCTTAGCCTGCGTACCAGGTGGAGCTGGTAGACAGCTGCCCTGGACACAGAGTTAACCTGCACCTCCATGGACAGCTGTGAGTCCAAAATAACTTCCACGCTGCGCACCTGGTCCTTCAGCGTCACAGTTACCCCATTCAGGACCAGAGAATCCCCCACACCCACCCGCTCCCTGTCCCCCAAAAACAGTACTTCTGTCTTGTCAGGATTCAACCTCAGTCTGTTAGCCGCCATCAATCCTCCAACCGCCTCCAGGCACTCACACAGGACCTTCACCGCCTTCACTGGTTCTGATTTAAAGGAGAGGTACAGCTGGGTGTCATCTGTATACTGATGAACACCCAGTCCAAACCCCCTGATGATCTCTCCCAGCGGCTTCATGTTGTTGTTGTTTAGTCGTTTAGTCGTGTCCGACTCTTCGTGACCCCATGGACCAGAGCACGCCAGGCAGATAGAGGCTTCATATAGATATTAAAAAGCATGGGGGAGAGGACGGAACCCTGAGGCACCCCACAAGTGAGAGCCCAGGGGTCTGAACACTCATCCCCCACCACCACTTTCTGGACATGGCCCAGGAGAAAGGAGCGGAACCACCGTATAACAGTGCCCCCAGCTCCCAGCCCCTCTAGACGGTCCAGAAGGATGTTATGGTCGATGGTGTCCAAGGCAGTTTCAGTCCCATGGTGAGGCCTGAATCCTGATTGGAAGGGATCCAAATGGTCCGCATCCTCCAGGCATGCTTGGAGTTGTTCGGCAACCACCCGCCCAATCACCTTGCCCAAGAATGGTAGATTTGAGACTGGGCGATAGTTGGCCAAATTGGCCGGGTCTAAAGATGTTTTTTTAAGAAGCGGTTTAATGACCGCCTCTTTCAGCGGGTCTGGGAAGGCTCCCTCACAGAGGGAAGCGTTCACCACCCCGCAGAGCCCATCACCCAGCCCTTCCCAGCTCGCTTTTATCAGCCAGGATGGGCAGGGATCAAGGAGACAGGTGGTTGGTTTCACTTGTCCAAGCAGCCTGTCCACATCCTCGGAGGTAACAGATTGGAATTGATCCCATGTAACAGGACCAGACAGAACTCTAGCACTCTCCTGCCCTGGCCCTGCTCCCACGGTGGAGTCTACCGCCTTCTGAATCTGAGCGACTTTATCTGCAAAAAACTTTGCAAAGGCATTGCAGGAGATCTTGGGGTCCCTACCAGGCCCCGGTGGTTCCGATAGATTGCGAACCACCTCAAAAAGTCTCCTGCTGCTGTTTTCTGCAGATGCAATGGAGGCGGCGAAGAAGGCCCTCTTTGTCGTCGCCATTGCCACTTGGTAGACTCGACATTGAGCTCTAGCCCGTGTCCGGTCTGATTCAAAATGTATTTTCCGCCACCGGCGCTCTAGCCGTTTCAACTATTGTTTCATCGCCCTCAGCTCCGGGGAAAACCACGGGGCTGTCCGGGCTCCATGCAATCGGAGAGGGCGCTTCGGAGCCAGACAGTCAATAGCCCTGATTAACTCCGCATTCCAGCGTGCCACCAGGGAATCAGCTGAAAGGCCATCAACTTGGGATAAAACATCCCCTACCACTCTCTGGAAGCCAATTGGATCCATTAAGTGGCGGGGGCGGACCATCCGAATTGGTCCCACCTCCCTGCAGAGGGGAAGGGTCGCGGAGAAGTCCAGTTGCACCAGGATGTGATCTGACCATGGCACTTCTTTTGTTTCACTTTTAGTTAGTGTCAGATCACCAACATCCGTAGAGGTAAACACCAAGTCTAAGGCATGTCTGTGGCTATGAGTTGGGCCAAACTTATTCAGGGACAGCCCCATGGAGTCCATGCTTTCCACGAAGTCCCGAGCGGCCCCTTGTAAGGTCGTGTCAGCATGGATGTTAAAATCCCCCAGGACAACCAAGCTAGGTGTCTCCAGGAGCATATCCAACACGACCTGAAGCAGCTCGGGCAGCGAACCCTTGGTGCAGCGGGGAGGTCAGTACACCAGTAGGAATCCTGTACTGCCCCTATTGCCCAACTTCCAGAACATGCACTCAGAAAACTGGGTCTTCCCAGTAGGACGTCTGGTGCAGACTAATGACTTCCTAAAAATCACTGCAAACATCCCTCCCTGCCCACATGACCTGGGTTGCTGTGCGTAAGAGAAACCTGGTGGGCAAGCAGCAGCAAGGACAGGCCCATCTGCCTCATCCAACCAGGTCTCTGTCACACATGCCAGGTCAAATCCTCCATCCACAATCAGGTCGTGGATGGCAGTGGTTTTATTCATCATTGACCTGGCATTGCACAGCAACACTTTCAGGTCATGTGGGTTTCCCTTGCTGATTCCTGTATCCTTCCGATCAGGACCAGACCTGGAGGCAGGGATAGTCCTCAAACAACGACTAAACCTGCCTCCTCGGTAATGACATGGTTTGGTCTTAGCATAACTCCTCCTCCTACCAGTGATCACTGAGATCGGGTGTCCCAATACATCCCCCCCCCCGGTGGAACCTGCCCCAGCCATTCTATTGGCTGAGGCCCACTCCCAGGCAGCCCTGACCCTTCCCCTTAAAAAGCAAAATACAAACTAAATAACAACTTAACAGAATAATAAAAATAAAAACAAAGCAAGAAACAATAGTGCTCAGATTAAACTGCTCCCCACCCTGACTAAATGCTTATCCCACCCCAAGCAAAAATAAAATAATAAAATAATATAATATTATAAAAAGCAACAGCCACCATTTAAGGTGCTGCAAATTAAAAGCGCTTAAAACATTTAAAACCATTTTGTCCCTTGCTGCAAGTAGCTGCTCAGGCCTCTAAACTGTAACCTTGGGCTAAGCCCTTTTATAAACAGGTAGGCTCATCGCCGAAGAATTGATGCTTTTGAATTATGGTGCTGGAGGAGACTCTTGAGAGTCCCATGGACTGCAAGAAGATCAAACACATCCATTCTTAAGGAAATCAGCCCTGAGTGCTCACTGGAAGGACAGATCGTGAAGCTGAGGCTCGAGTACTTTGGCCACCTCATGAGAAGAGAAGACTCCCTGGAGAAGACACTGATGCTGGGAAAGATGGAGGGCACAAGGAGAAGGGGGCGACAGAGGACGAGATGGTTGGATAGTGTTTTCGAGGTTACCAGCATGAGTTTGACCAAACTGCGGGAGGTAGTGGAGGACAGAGGTGCCTGGCGTGCTCTGGTCCATGGGGTCACGAAGAGTCGGACACGACTAAACAACAACAACAACAGGCTCCGCCTCTGGCTTTTCTATTGGTCTACCTATTAACTCTTTCTCTCCCCCTGTACAGACATTTTCAAAAGAACGGGCAGACGCCACATTGACTTTTTACCTAAGCATCGCTTCTTAGCATGCTTATTCTGGTCACAGAAGGAGGAATGCAATTAAAAAAGCAAGAGTATCAGGAGAAGAGAAAGGAGGAAACAAGGCACAGGGAGAGCTCATGGAGTTGCCTAATGCCTGCTGGCAATGTCTTCTCTAGGAAGGTGTTGGAAGCTATCAGCTCTTGAGGATGATCCCACCTTCCTGCAATCAGGGCCAGGGGGCCAGGCAGGCAGCCTAATATGGCCAAGAGGCTCAGTGGGCACCCTAGATGGCTTTTCACTTGCCTCAAGCCTGTTTCATAAGAAAGCGAACAACCTGAGCAAGAAGCCCAGGCTGTTGTTACCCATCCCCACTGCCTGTCAGTGCATTAACAGCCCCCACTACTCCCTAGTGCCTTAAAAGCGGAAGTGCATGTAAAAGGAAGCTTCTGCTGATTCCTATGTGTGAGGCATATTTCAATCAGCTGTGAAGAGATGGGTACAACTTGTGAAGAATGAACCCAAATCTGCCACCTGAGCAGCCTGGCTCATCTTGGCTTACAGCTCACCCTGCAAAATGGTGTTATACAAGACTTGTTGTTGTTGTTGTTGTTTAGTCGTTTAGTCGTGTCCGACTCTTCGTGACCCCATGGACCAGAGCACGCCAGGCACTCCTGTCTTCCACTGCCTCCCGCAGTTTGGTCAGGCTCATGTTTGTAGCTTCGAGAACACTATCCAACCATCTCATCCTCTGTCGTCCCCTTCTCCTAGTGCCCTCCATCTTTCCCAACATCAGGGTCTTTTCCAGGGAGTCTTCTCTTCTCATGAGGTGGCCAAAGTATTGGATCCTCAACTTCACGATCTGTCCTTCCAGTGAGCACTCAGGTCTGATTTCCTTAAGAATGGATGCGTTTGATCTTCTTGCAGTCCATGGGACTCTCAAGAGTCTCCTCCAGCACCATAATTCAAAAGCATCAATTCTTTGGCGATCAGCCTTCTTGATGGTCCAGCTCTCACTTCCATACATCACTACTGGGAAAACCATGGCTTTAACTATACGGACCTTTGTTGGTAAGGTGATGTCTCTACTTTTTAAGATGTTGTCTAGATTTGCCATCGCCTTTCTCCCAAGGAGCAGGCGTCTTTTAATTTCGTGACTGCTGTCACCATCTGCAGTGATCATGGAGCCCAAGAAAATAAAATCTCTCACTGCCTCCATTTCTTCCCCTTCTATTTGCCAGGAGGTGATGGGACCAGTGGCCATGATCTTCGTTTTTTTGATGTTGAGCTTCAGACCATATTTTGCGCTCTCCTCTTTCACCCTCATTAAAAGGTTCTTTAATTCCTCCTCACTTTCTGCCATCAAGGTTGTGTCATCTGCATATCTGAGGTTGTTGATATTTCTTCCGGCGATCTTCCGGCTTGGGATTCATCCAGCCCAGCCTTTCGCATGATGAATTCTGCATATAAGTTAAATAAGCAGGGGGACAATTGAGAAATGTCATGTTGTCCTTCACTAAACAGAGCAGGCTAACCTAACAAATATTGACCATGGCATGCATTGCTGGACACCTGTAGTCCCAAGTCCACAGAGTACTCTCCCCTAGAGTGAGGGTTCCAATGGGTTCTCCTGGATCCTGTACGCAGTATGGGGATTGGGGCTCCTGCATCCCTCTCTCCTAGAAGTATCTTTGCTTCTGTATCTATTGTTGCAAAATAGATACCAAGCAGTAGCAAGATTCCAGGGGGGTTCCAGGCACCCACCCAGGATCTGTGCTCCTTTGGAGAACTGAAGACATGGCAGAGGCTGTTGCAGCTTTAAGAAATATGGTTTGTTCCCTATTTACACCACTGTAGTCTTGTATAGAGAGGAGACTACAGTGGTGTAAATAGGGAACAAACCATATTTCTTAAAGCTGCAACAGCCTCTGCCATGTCTTCAGTTCTCCAAAGGAGCACAGATCCTGGGTGGGTGCCTGGAACCCCCCTGGAATCTTGCTACTGCTTGGTATCTATTTTGCAACAATAGATACAGAAGCAAAGATACTTCCAGGAGAGAGGGATGCAGGAGCCCCACTCCCCATATTGTGTAAAGGATCCAGGAGAACCCATTGGAACCCTCACTCTAGGGGAGAGTACTCTGTGGACTTGGGACTACAGGTGTCCAGCAATGCATGCCATGGTCAATATTTGTTAGGTTAGCCTGCTCTGTTTAGTGAAGGACAACATGACATTTTTCAACAGTGCCCCAACACATAAATAGTAGCTCACTGCAAGGAGCTTTCCCTTCTTCTTGCAAGAGACACCTCTGAATGTAAGTATCAAACTCACCTTTCCCCATGCTGCTATGACAGAGGTTGGCTTGGAGGGTACCACGAGGGTGGTCTGTGTGCAAGTGGAGGTGTCTGAAAAGGAGGGTAGCAGAGCAGGTATGAAAAAGGTGATGGTGAAAAGGGGAGTGGGTTCAAAGGAGGCTGCGGAATAGAAGCAGCTTTAGAAATGGGGAGTTGAAAAGGGTGGTTAGAATTAGCATTGGGTGCAAAGATCGAAGGAGCTAAATGGGGGTCTGTGTGCAAGGGAGAGTTGCAAAAAAGGAGGGAGTTGAAGGCATGGGAATGGGAGTGATGCTAAAATTGGGGGGGGAGTTACAAAGGGGCTGAAAAATAGGAGATACGGCTTTAGAATTGGGAGGAAGGGGGAAAGACGGCTCAATAGTTGCAATGTATGGGAGGAGGAAGATCTAGGAGGTTGCCATGGGGGTGGTCTATGTGCAAGTGGAAATGACAGTAAAGGAAAAGTGAGGAGGAGGCATGGAAATAGGGGCAAAGGTGGAAACGGAAGTGCAAATGGGAAATAGAAGAGAAAAGCAGCTTCAGAAATGGAGTTAGGAAATTATGACATTGAATCATAGAATTGGAAGGGACCAACGGGTCATCTAACCCAACCCCTTGCAATGCAGGAATCACAGCTGAATAAGCCCTGACAGATGGCCACCCAACCTCTGTTTAAAAACCCCCAGTGAAGGAGATTTCTCCCACTTTTTCTTTTTTTTTTTGGAAAAGTTTTTATTATTAAAATAATTCAGCATTAATACACACATATTACGAATTATTCTAATAGGAGTTCTGATATTTCAATATGGTTTTGCAAGTATCCTTTAAACACCTTCCAGTCCCTGTCTATCTTCTCTTTTGAGATCCTTCCAATTTCTCCCATTGTTTTGGATATATTGTAATACTCCAATAATTTGGCAAGCCACTCTGTTTTTGTCGGTATAAAACCACTTTTCCAATTTTTCGCAATCAATAGCCTTGCAGCTACTGTTGTGTATAAATATAATGTCTTGTCTTCTTCCCTTAGACTTCCTGGTACTATTCCCAATAGAAAACCTTCTGGTGTTTTCCTAAATGAATATCTGAACATTTTTTTCATTTCGTTATATATTGTTTCCCAAAATTGTTTGATGCTTAAACAATTCCACTGTATATGCATCATAGTACCTTTTCCAGTGTTGCATCGCCAGCAGACATCGCTACAATTTTTATTCATTTTTGCTATTCTTTCAGGTGTTAAATACCATCTATGTTGTATTTTGAGGTAATTTTCTTTCAATATATAACACATAGTGAATTTCATATCTTCTTTCCACAATTTTCCCCATTGTTCAAACATAATATTTTCCCCAATATCTTGCGCCCATTTAATCATTGATGCCTTAACCAGTTCATCCTTTGTTTCCCACTCTAAGATCAGATTATACAATTTAGATTTTTTTAAATTTTTCTTGTATTAAGTATTTATCGAATTTTGATATTTCTTTTTCAAATCCTGACTTCTCGTCTTTCGCTAATCTATACTTAATTTGAATATATTGGAACCAGTCACTAACATGAACTTTAATTTCTGTATAATCCTTTAATTTCAATTCTCCGTTTTCTTCCTTTAATACAATTTTATAAGTAGCCCAATTTTCTTTCATATTTAATTTTTTCACTGCAACAATTTCTGCCGGTGATGCCCACCAAGGAGTTTTCGGTTCTTTATATTTCTCCCATATGTTATATATACAGTGGTGCCTCGCAAGACGAAATTAATTCGTTCCGCAAGTCTCTTCGTCTTGCGAGTTTTTCGTCTTGCGATGCACGGTTTCCCATAGGAATGCATTGAAAATCAATTAATGCGTTCCTAGGGAAACCGCCTTCAGACCAGGTCCGGGGACATTCTGTCCCCCGACCTCTTCTGAAGGCTGGGGGGGGGGCGAAAGTCTTTGCTCCCCCCCGCCTGCATTCAAAAGCCCTCCGGGACAGCGGAGAAACGCAGCGCGTTTCTCCGCTCTCCCGGGAAGGCAGGCAGGGGGGAGCAAAGACTTTTGCCCCCCGCTGGCCTTCAGAAGAGGTCCAGGACCTCCTCTGAAGGCTGGCGGGGGGCGAAAGTCTTTGCTCCCCCCCTGCCTTCAAAAGCTGTCCGCCCAGGCTTCGCGGACCTCTCCGCAAGCAGCGGCAGCGCTGCCGCTGCTTGCGGAGAGTTGCCAACATGCCGAAGCCTGGGCACACCGAGATCAGCGCGCCCAGGCTTCGCGGCCCCGCCGCCCGGCATCGGGGCATGGTCCCGATGGCGGGCGGCGGGGGGAGGCATTCCCGCCCGCCCCCAGCATCGGGGCATGGTCCCGATGGCGGGCGGCGGGGGGAGGCGTTCCCGCCCCACCGCCCGGCATCGGGGCATGGTCCCGATGGCGGGCGGCGGGGGGAGGCGTTCCCGCCCGCCCCCGGCATCGGGGCATGGTCCCGATGGCGGGCGGCGGGGGGAGGCGTTCCCGCCCGCCCCCGGCATCGGGGCATGGTCCCGATGGCGGGCGGCGGGGGGAGGCGTTCCCGCCCCACCGCCCGGCATCGGGGCATGGTCCCGATGGCGGGCGGCGGGGGGAGGCGTTCCCGCCCGCCGCCGGGCATCGGGGCATGGTCCCGATGGCGGGCGGCGGGGGGAGGCTTTCCCGCCCGCCCCCGGCATCGGGGCATGGTCCCGATGGCGGGCGGCGGGGGGAGGCATTCCCGCCCGCCGCCCGGCATCGGGGCATGGTCCGGGGCTTTTAAATTGCCCCGGAACAGCGGAGATGTCCCCCGCTGTCCCAGGGCTTTTTAAAATGCTGGCGGGCGACAGCGGAGGCTTCGTTCCCGCCCGCCAGCATTTTAAGATCGCCCCGGACAGCGGAGAAGTCCCCCGCTGTCCCGGGGCTTTTTAAAATGCTGGCGGGCGACAGCGGAGGCGCTTCCCCGCTGTCCCGGAGATTTCCCTATGGGCTTTCGTCTTGCGAAGCAAGCCCATAGGGAACTTCATCTTGCGAAGCGCCTCCAAAATGGAAAACCCTTTCGTCTAGCGGGTTTTCCGTCTTGCGAGGCGTTCGTCTTGCGGGGTACCACTGTATTTACTTTCTGACTATATGCCCTAGGAAGCCTTTATGTACTTCGGCTTTCTCATCTATTAGATAGGCATGCCACCTAAATCTCGTCTCTACTCCCTCTAAATCCAATACATCCGAGTCATCTAATTTGATCCATTTGAGCTATTTGAGCCAGGTCAGACCCACCACATCATGATATAACTCCATGTCAGGGAGGCCAAATCCTCCTCTCTCCTTCTTGTCTATCATTATTTTGTGTTTTATTCTTGGTTTTTCCCCTGACCACACCAATTTGGCCAAATCTCTTTTCCAATTATTAAAACATTTATCTCCTCCTAGTATTGGGATAATTTGAAATAAAAACATTATCCTTGGTATATGTTCATCTTTATTACTGATATTTTCCCTAGTAAGGAAAGATTTAATTTCCCCCATACTTGCAAATCATTTTTTATTTCATGTTTTTCCATAGTTCTCATTACCTAAATCCATAGTATTTGTTGTTAAATTTATTCCAAGATACCTTATTTTCTTTTTAATTTCCAATCCTGTAATTTATTGTAATTTCACTTTATCTTTTTCTTCCATATATTTCACTAATATTTTGGTTTTCCCATAGTTTAATTTGAATCCTGCTAATCTGCCATATTTGTTTATACATTCCAATATTCTAGGTGTGCATTGTAGGGGATTTTTTGTTGTGATCATAACATCATTTGCAAAGGCTCTTAACTTACATCTTTTTTCACCAACTGCTATTCCTCTTATTTGGTTGTCCTGCCTTATTTTCTTTAATAGAACCTCTAATACTATTATAAACAAAGACTCTCCTCCCTGGAAGAGAGGGGAGTGGTTGTGGGCGGGAGCCCGAGCTCCGCCTCCTGGCCGGGGGCCTAGCCCCCGCCCCTCCTCACCTGGCTGGCGCCCACGCCCACCGGAGGCAGCCAACCAGGTGTCTCCGGGAGGCGTGTTTAGCAGCTTAATGCTGCGGGGCCAGCTCCGCCTCCTCCTCAGTCGTCGTCGACCCGCAGCGAGTCACCCACCCTCCACTCCCATTTAGCTCAGGGTCTAGGTTTTTGGCCTTGCTATGGACCTTAGGTTGGTCGCCCCGGTTGTCTGGGGGGCCTGGTAGGAATTTTTCCATTTGGCATTAGGCTTTTTGGTTTTTTCGCCTACCTCGTAGCAATCGTCACAACTTTTGTGGTATTGGTGGGTAGGTTAGGCATTGGATTCATGTGTGTCAAGGGCTAGGTGTGGCCATCGCCTATGCTATCTACCGTGGGTTATTCCGTTAAAGGAATCTGGCGGTTGTGTTTTCCGTCCAATGCCTGCTTGGTGGGAGGCCATGGCACGACCCTCAGTGACATCAGGGTGAGCCTATAGTTGGATTATCATCAACAGGCTCCACCTACTGTTGAATAAACCCACCTCCTATAGTCATCCAATGCCTAAGCCAATACCTTTTCACTGCTGTAATCAATAAAGTTGTGGCCTTTTCTTGCCCATTAACCTTATATCACGTGTCCTTGTGTGTTTATTTCACATAGCGGGGGTCGGGCCCTCGATCCACAACATTGGGGATAGGGGGCAGCCTTGTCTTGTACCTTTAAATATATTGATTTCTTCTCCAAACTCTCCATTAATAATAATTTTTGCTTGGTTATATATTGCATTCATACCTTTTTGGAATTTTTTGCCTAGACACAATTCTTTTAATAGTTTTTTCATAAATTCCCATGAGATTTTATCGAAAGCCTTCTCTGCATTAATTGAAATTAGGGCTGCTTGTTTATCTCTTCTTACTTGTAGATATTCCATTATGTCTATTATATTTCTAATATTATCCTTTATTTGTCTTCCTTTTTCATACCTGCTCTGCTACCCTCCTTTTCAGACACCTCCACTTGCACACAGACCACCCTCGTGGAATCCATACAGGACCTGAGGAAGTAAGAACAGTAGGGCATCCTGCCCCTAGGTAATTAAAGGAACAGGTAATCAAAGGAACAGGTCGCTCCTACTGCGGGTTGTGGAGTTGCTGGTACGTCACTAGAGGACGTTCCAGAATTCGTTCCAGAGGAGAAAATTTATTAGGAAAAGAAACAGTTAATTGATTTAAGGTAAAGAGAACAGGAGTTAAAGCGCAGGAAGGACATCCATCAACAATATCCTTAGCTTGTGTCAAAGGAATGAAAAATTATGTTATCAGCTGCATAGTTCCCTGATGAAAAAATGCATGGGTATCAATTGCATTAGAAAATAATGAACAGAATGATTTCAGAGCAGAATCAGCATGTTGATTTCCTTCTGAAATTACATCTTTGAAATCCTGTATGGGAGCAAATGTGAGAGCAAACACGAGTAACATGTTGTTGTTGTTGTTGTTGTTTAGTCGTTTAGTCGTGTCCGACTCTTCGTGACCCCATGGACCAGAGCACGCCAGGCACGCCAGGCACCTCTGTCCTCCACTACCTCCCGCAGTTTGGTCAAACTCATCCTGGTAACCTCAAAAACACTATCCAACCATCTCGTCCTCTGTCGCCCCCTTCTCCTTGTGCCCTCTATCTTTCCCAGCATCAGTGTCTTCTCCAGGGAGTCTCCTCTTCTCATGAGGTGGCCAAAGTATTGGAGCTTCAGCTTCACGATCTGTCCTTCCAGTGAGCACTCAGGGCTGATTTCCTTAAGAATGGATGCGTTTGATCTTCTTGCAGTCCATGGGACTCTCAAGAGTCTTCTCCAGCACCATAATTCAAAAGCATCAATTCTTCGGCGATCAGCCTTCTTTATGGTCCAGCTCTCACTTCCATACATCACTACTGGGAAGACCATAGCTTTAACTATACGGACCTTTGTTGGCAAGGTGACGTCTCTACTTCTCAAGATGCTGTCTAGGCCTGTCATTGCCCTTCTCCCAAGAAGCAGGCATCTTTTAATTTCATGGCTGCTGTCACCATCTGCAGTGATCATGGAGCCCAAGAAAGTAAAATCTCTCACTGCCTCCATTTCTTCCCCTTCTATTTGCCAGGAGGTGATGGGACCAGTGGCCATGATCTTTGTTTTTTTGATGTTGAGCTTCAGACCATATTTTGTGCTCTCCTCTTTCACCCTCATTAAAAGGTTCTTTAATTCCTCCTCACTTTCTGCCATCAAGGTTGTGTCATCTGCATATCTGAGGTTGTTGATATTTCTTCCGGCAATCTTAATTCCAGTTTGGGATTCATCCAGCCCAGCCTTTCGCATGATGTATTCTGCATATAAATTAAATAAGCAGGGAGACAAAATACAGTTGACAATCAGTTGTTCCATATCCAGTTCTAACTGTAGCTTCTTGTCCCACATAGAGATTTCTCAGGAGACAGATGAGGTGATCAGGCACTCCCATTTCTTTAAGAACTTGCCATAGTTTGCTGTGGTCGACACAGTCAAAGGCTTTTGCATAGTCAATGAAGCAGAAGTAGATGTCTTTCTGGAACTCTCTAGCTTTCTCCATAATCCAGCGCATGTTTGCAATTTGGTCTCTGCTTCCTTTGCCTCTTCTAAATCCAGCTTGCACTTCTGGGAGTTCTCGATCCACATACTGCTTGAGCCTTCCTTGTAGAATTTTAAGCATAACCTTGCTAGCGTGTGAAATGAGTGCAATTGTGTGGTAGTTGGAGCATTCTTTGGCACTGCCCTTCTTTGGTATTGGGATGTAGACTGATCTTCTCCAATCTTCTGGCCACTGCTGAGTTTTCCAAATTTGCTGGCATATTGAGTATAGCACCTTAACAGCATCATCTTTTAAAATTTTAAATAGTTCAGCTGTAATACCATCACTTCCACTGGCCTTGTTATTTGCAGTGCTTCCTAAGGCCCATTTGACTTCACTTTCCAGGATGTCTGGCTCAAGGTCAGCAACCACACTACCTGGGGTGTACGAGACATCCATATCTTTCTGGTATAATTCCTCTGTGTATTCTTGCCACCTCTTCTTGATGTCTTCTGCTTCTGTTAGGTCCTTACCACTTTTGTCCTTTATTACGGTAATCTTTGTACGAAATGTTCCTTTCATATCTCCAATTTTCTTGAACAGATCTCTGGTTCTTCCCATTCTGTTGTTTTCCTCTATTTGTTTGCATTGCTTGTTTAAGAAGGCCTTCTTGTCTCTCCTTGCTGTTCTTTGGAAATCTGCATTCCATTTCCTGTATCTTTCACTATCTCCCTCGCATTTTGCTGCTCGTCTTCATATACCTGATCGACTGTAATGAGGGAGAGATCCTCAAATGGAGTCTGTTCTTCATCTTCCATGCTAGGGGAAGAACTTGTCCATCTATGGTTAACTTGTTCTTACTCTTTGTTTGGAGGATCTTATCTTTCATACAAATTGATGTGAATACAATGATGCAGTCTTATTTCCTTTTAGGTTTTGTTGCTGCTCTTCTTCTCTGTGCCTGGATTCCCCCCCACCTCTGCCATTTTCCTTTTGGTGAGGGGTGCCGGGACTCCAAAAAGACACTGCCGAAGTTCCTTTGGCTTAAGCTTCCTTCCAAACCTTTTCAGGGGTCGTTTAGCCAAACGTTGCCCCTCACAATACCAGTGTATGCACCGACTTGCTTACTGTGATTGGAGCTCACTCATTGCAGTTGTGTTAAAAATTCTGAGGGAGTCCATTCCACTGTTGGACAGCTCTTACGTTAGAAAGTTATTCCTCATGTTTAGTCAGAAACTCATTTTTTTGTCATTTGAATCCATTGGCTTTGGAGCAGCAGAAAAAGAATGATAACAACAACATAACCAACCATGCATGTAAAAAGTCAGTAGGGATATGGAGGGATTTCCAGTGTTTTGCACCCTCGGCCATATGTATGATTATCTCCCCATGGGGCAGAAGTTATGGGCATGTCAGAGGTGCAATGAGTTCCTGGTCCCCTGGGATCAAGTTCATTCCTTTGAGGCCAATGTGTCAGAATTAGAAAGTGTACAAGAAGCCAAGGCAGCGGTGAAGAAGGCCTTTGGGGAGGTGGTAGCTAGGTCCCGCTCCCACAACGACAACCCCAATGATGAATTTTGAATGTGATTTGTCTTCACAGACGACTTCCAGAGGAACACAATGTCTCACCTCTACCTGTGTTTGCTTCTTGCTGGTCTCTGTGCTTTTGCCCAATGTCACTATACCCCTGACCACAATGAGGATCATGACCATGGCCGTTCTGCTCCTGCTGAAGGTGAAAGAGATCTGCCCTCTTTGAAGATAGCCAGAGGAAATGCTGACTTCGCCTTTCGATTCTACCACCACGTTGCTTCGGAGAGCACTGAGAAGAACATTTTCTTTTCCCCTCTGAGCATTTCCACTGCCTTGGCCATGGTGTCACTGGGAGCTAGAACAACCACGTTGAGTCAGCTTTTGTCAGGACTTGGCTTTAACCCATCAGATATCACTGAACCGGAAATACATGAGGGTTTCCATCATCTCTTACGTATACTGAACCGCCCCAGTGCTGAACTCCACCTGAGGATTGGGAACACCCTATTCACAGATGACCAAGTGAAACCCCTGAAGAAGTTTGTGGATGATGCCAAACATTTTTATGAGACGGATGTTCTTCCGACTAACTTCAAGAATCCTGCAGTAGCTAAAAGTCAAATCAATAGCTATATAGGGAAAAAAACGAATGGGAAAATAGTTGATGCTGTCAAATGTCTTAACCGAGAGGCCCTAATGATTATGGTGAACTATATTTACATGAGAGGTAAGTCAGATGGACTTGTTTTATACAGGTTTTGCTTCTTGGATGTTCTCAGTTTAAGGTTTAAACTTTAAGCTGTGGTTCAGATTTGTTGGTGCTTTAGTCTGGAGTCATCATCTGTCCATTGTGTGAGAAGAATCTTCTCAGACTTCTCATCACAAAGAAATTCCTTTAATCAATCAGCAAATTGACCTCCACCATTATCGAAACAAATCAAATATATTGTGATTACCATTTCCTGGAAATGAGATTAAGTAATTGGGAACTAGATTAAGAACAGAGATGCAAAGGCAGGTATCTCAGCACAGTAAGATGCCACTAAACAGAAGTTTTTATTAAAAGCTATGAGTAAAACAATTAATATATTGAAGAATTAAATGACATGTATGCTGTTATTGTTCTTTCCGTAAGCCAATTGGGAAAAACCTTTCAATTCTCTGCATACAAGAGAAGGAGACTTCTATGTGGATGAGGAAACAACGGTGAAAGTCCCTATGATGAACAAAGTCAGCTGGTTTGAGACTTACCATGATAAGATCCTGTCCTGCAAGGTTGTGAAGCTCCCTTACAAGAGCAACGTTTCAGCATTATTTATTCTTCCTGACCAAGGGAAAATGAAACAGTTGGAAAATGCTCTTAGCAAAGACGTTTTGTTAAAATGGATGAATTCAACAAAATCACAGTAAGTGTGCATGCTGTAGTGGAAAGAGTGTAGTACATATGTGTAGGTGTAAATATATTGTTATGAGTTTGAGGGGTAGTGATAGGCTGTGTAATGACCAAGTCCGTTGTAATTCCAGAACAGGATCAATTGAGCCTAGACATCGCTGAGACAGGAGTGCAAACAAGCTAGGAATGTGGGCTTGGGAGAGCACATCTTTGATTAGAATTCTGTCCTCCATATGACACCCAAAATCCTCATGGCACATTTTTTTCCAAAGCAATACCTCACTAGCCTCCTCCATATGACACCCAAAATCCTCATGGCACATCTTTTTTTCAAAGCAATACCTCACCTCCTAGATGGAGGAGATTCATAGAGACCAAGCGGGCTTTCTCCCTAGAAGGCATTTGTCAGACAACGTAAGGAATATAATTGACATTTTGGAAAAGTTAGAAGTGGATATAAACACTAAAGCAGTCTTGATATTTGTGGACGCGGAGAAAGCCTTTGACAATATTTCTTGGATTTTTATGAGAAAGAATCTCCGGGGAATGGAAGTAGGCCAAGGGTTTGAAAATGGTATAGGTGCAATTTACTCTGAGCAGAAAGCAAAACTTATTGTAAATAATGTGGTTACAGAAGAATTTAAGATAGAAAAAGGGACACGTCAAGGGTGCTCGATCTCCCCATTACTTTTTATATCAGTCCTGGAGGTTTTGCTGAACATGATTAGAAGGGACCAGCAGGTTAAAGGGGTACAGGTCGGAGCTAAACAGTACAAACTGAGAGCATTCGCAGATGACTTGGTACTTACATTACAAGAGCCAGAATCTAGTACAAAAAGGGTTTTAGAACTAATTCAAGAGTTTGGTCAAGTTGCAGGCTTTAAATTGAATAAGTTAAAAACTAAGGTATTAGAGAAAAATTTAACAGCTATGGAAAAAGAGAGGTTTCAGAATGAGACAGGATTAACTGTGGTTAAGAAAGTGAAATATTTGGGGATAAATATGACAGCTAAAAATGTGAACTTATTTAAAGATAATTACGAGAAATGTTGGACAGAAGTGAAAAAAGATTTAGAGATTTGGTCTAAGTTGAAGCTTTCCTTGTTTGGTAGAATTGCGGTTATAAAAATGAATGTATTGCCTAGAATGTTGTTTTTGTTTCAAACATTACAAATTGTGGACAAGATGGACTGTTTCAAGAGGTGGCAGAAAGATATCTCTAAATTTGTCTGGCAGGGCAAAAAGCCCAGGATAAAATTTAAGATTTTAACTGATGCAAAGGAAAGGGGGGGATTTGCCCTGCCGGACTTAAAACTTTACTATGAATCAGCAGCGTTCTGCTGGTTGAAAGACTGGCTGCTTCTTGAGAACACGGACATTTTGGATTTGGAAGGTTTCAACAACGTTTTTGGGTGGCATGCATATTTGTGGTATGACAAGGTTAAAGCACATAAAGCATTTAAAAATCATATTGTCAGGAGAGCATTGTTTAATGTGTGGATTAGATACAAGGATTTATTGGAAAATAAAACCCCAAGGTGGTTGTCACCAAGGGAAGCTAAAGCTCTGAAAAGACCCAATATGGAGGCCAAATGGCCGAAATATTGGGAAATTTTGGAACAAGAAGGGGATAAATTAAAATTGCAGAGCTTTGAGAAACTAAAGGATAAAGTCCGAGACTGGCTCCATTATTATCAGATAATGGAAGTGTTTAGACTGGATAGAAAGATTGCCTTTCAGGTGGAAAAGTCAAAATTGGAAACAGAACTGTTAGAACCCAATATTAAGAATTTGTCAAAAATGTATAACTTGCTGTTGAAATGGAATACGCAAGACGAAACTGTGAAATCAGCCATGATAAAGTGGGCACAAGATATTGGTCATAACATTATGTTTGCTGACTGGGAACAGTTGTGGACCACCGGTTTGAAATTTACGGCATGTAATGCCTTAAAGGAAAATATTATGAAAATGATTTATAGGTGGTACATGACCCCAGTCAAGCTTGCAAAGATCTATCATTTGCCAGATAATAAATGTTGGAAATGCAAAGAGGCTGAAGGTACATTCTTTCACCTTTGGTGGACATGCCCAAAGATTAAGGCTTTCTGGGAAATGATATATAATGAACTGAAAAAGGTATTTAAATATACCTTTCTGAAGAAACCAGAGGCCTTTCTCTTGGGTATGGTCGGCCAATTGGTGCCAAAGAAGGATAGAATTTTTTTTATGTACGCCACAACAGCAGCAAGAATACTCATCGCAAAATATTGGAAGTTGCAAGAACTACCCACCTTGGAAGAATGGCAGATGAAGGTGATATGGGACTGGCAGAAATGACCGGCAGAATCTGAACCAGGGAAGAGAGACAGCGGAAGAAGATTGGAAGAAATTTAAGGACTATCTCAAGAAACATTGCAAAATTAATGAATGTTAGAATGACGCTGGATTGGAGAATATGTGGTTTACAGTGATAATGGTTAAGTATAGAAATGAAAGGTTAAAAATGTAAAAGGAAAATAAGGGAGAGGATTTGCTGAATTAATAATTGGAAATTAGAATACAGAAAGGGAAGGTATGAGGAAGTCGGGGAAGTAAGTTATAAGAAAATAAGGTAATTGAAATTATATTTGTTTTTGTTGTTGTTGTTGTTGTTTTGTTGTGTTTGATTTGTTGTTATATAAATTTGGAAAATTTCAATAAATTTTTTTATTAAAAACAAAAACAAGCAATACCTCACCTCCTCTTTCAACAGGAGAATAGATCTATTCCTTCCAAAGTTTACAATCTCTGGCAACTATGTTATCCAAGGGATCTTAAGAAGAATGCATATTACGGAGGTATTCACAGATCAAGCAGACCTCTCTGGAATTACTGGGAAGCCTGAGCTGAAGATTTCCAAGGTAGGCTTCTCAAAATTCTACAGGTTGACTTATATTTTCTTGCATCCTCCATTTTTCCACCAGAGGTACCCTCTTGCCTGAATTATGTTCAAATGAACATAATTTGGGGTACTTGAACCACAATCCCATCTCTCATGGAGAGGAGGAGCCAAAAATATTTGCTATTCCAGCTAGGATAAGAGGCACCAAAACCCCATCTCTCCCTCTGCTATAGCCTAATGGCATGTGTGGTGCTTGATGACAGTTGAGGGGGGAGCCCCAATGGAGCTGGTCTCCCAACAGAACTGATGGAGAGACTCTTAAGCCCCAGCTCTCCCTCTTCCCTTGGTCATGCTATCTGGGGCTGATGGGATCCAAAAACATCAGGAGGGCCACAGTTTCCCCACCTCTGACACAGAATTTTCAACAGCAGATGATTCGGTACCAATTGCTTTGCAAAGACTGCAGTTAGCATTGGAGAAGGAGGAGAAATCTGATATACAGTATTTGCAAGCTTTGTGCAGACAGTATCATTTATCACATACCTGCTTTACTCTCACCTGCTCAGGCACTGTAATTTTTTTTACGATATATACGATATCTTTATTGTCATTGTGCCACACAGAACAATGAAATTGAAAATGTACATAAAACATTCAAAAAACCCCCAAAAACGCTAAAACCCCATTTTAAAATACAATATACTATAGTGCTGATGAACCATATGCTGTGTGTATTACGGAGCATACCGTATTTTTCGCACGATTGGACGCACCGGACCATAGGATGCACCTAGTTTTTTTGGGGGGAAATAAAGGGGAAAAAATTCCCTTTATTTCCCCCCCCAAAAGCAGGTTAGGGAAACCGAACCAGGTCGAGGAACAGCGGGATAGTGGCGCTGCGCCTCCCTGCTGTCCCCCGAGCTTGTGGGGCTGGCTGATGTCTGCCTGGCGCGCGGGGCGCTCTGCTTCAGGGCGCCCCACCCGCCGGGCGGCAGGCTGCTATCCGCAGCATGGGGAGCCCTGCAGGGAACTCCTGCAAGGCTCCCCACGCTGCGGATGTGATCCCGAAGCGCCAGGCGCTCTGCTTTCAGGGCGCCCGACGCTCCGGGAAGCAGGCTGCTATCCGCAGTGTGGGGAGCCCTGTGGGGAACTCCTGCAGGGCTCCTCACTCTGCGGATGTATGCCTGGCGCGAGGGGCGCTCTGCTTCAGGGCGCCCCACCCGCCAGGCAGCAGTCTGCTATCCGCAGCGTGGGGAGCCCTGTGGGGAACTCCTGCAGGGCTCCGCACGCCGCGGATGTCTGCCCGGCGCGAGGGGCGCTCTGCTTCAGGGCGCCCCACTCGCCAGGCAGCAGGCTGCTATCCGCAGCGTGGGGAGCCCTGTGGGGAACTCCTGCATGGCTCCGCACGCTGCGGATGTGTTCCCGAAGCGCCGGGAGCTCTGCTTTCAGGGCGCCCGACGCTCCGGGAAGCAGGCTGCTATCCACAGCCTAGACACGGCTAGCGGAGCGCTAATCACGAAGCTTGGGGCCTGCGGAGCTCAGCGCGCCCCAAGCTTCTGGGCGCCGGCAAGGTCTCCCACGGCTAGCGGAGACCTTGCCGGCACCCAGAAGCTTGGGGCGCGCTGAGCTCCGCACGCCCCAAGCTTCGGGATTAATGCAGCGCTCCGCTAGCCGTGGGAGAGCTGGGTTTCCCACGGCTAGCGGATAGCTTCCTGAAGCCTGGAGAGCGAGAGGGGTCGGTGCGCACCGACCCCTCTCACTCTCCAGGCTTCAGCGAAAGCCTGCATTCGCTCCATAGGACACACACACATTTTCCCTTGCTTTTTAGGAGGGAAAAAGTGCATCCTATGGTGCGAAAAATACGGTAATTTTAAAGCGTATTACTAAATATGTCTTTTATCCAGTTATATAAACTTTTGTATTTATCTGTTTATGTGCTGGCTACTTTTGGAAACCTAGTGTTTATAATATTATAGGAGTAAAAGGGTAATATTATATATGATGTATATATGAAAGAAGTGTTCGTATTTTTTGCATAATGAGCCTGGTATTGGGATCTTGCTTGTCATCAACAGTAAGGGAGAGAGACAAGAACTAGGAAAATATAATTATGGAGATGATTGACATCAAGATTTTCAGAAAATTCCTTCAGTTCCTTGAGGCTGACTGATACACAAATATGATGCTTAGAACTGGTTAGAGGAACCAGATCAATAGGTAATCAGTGTGAGAAACAACCACATGATGTTTCTGAAGACATTCAGTGGATTTGTTTGTTTTGAAGGCCTAGATTTTCTCATGATAAAATCCTGAGTCAGACACAATCTTGCACTAATTTTTGTTGTATGTCTTTGCAGGCTATTCACAAAGCTTATTTAAATGTCGACGAGAATGACACTGAAGCTCCAGCTACTACTGCTATTGAAATTGCTCCTACCTCCCTTCCTCCTGCACTGGTGTTCAATGCCCCCTTTCTGTCGGTGACTGTTGACGAGGAAACTGATACTGCCATCTTCATGGGAAAAGTCACGAATCCTACTGAGGCATGATTGCTCAACTTCTGTTGCAGCACAGAAAACATGGGATTTCCAATATGAAGCATGATTGATAAGATGCCTTTAGGTATCAGAGTGATTACTGTCACATGTTCCCAAACCGAACAAATAAAACACTGATAGAATTGTCTGCAAAATCACTTGGCGTTTTTCTTTCTTTTCTCACAATCTTAAAAAATATGTTGTTTATTTTAAGTGTGCTCTTTAGCATTCACTCCAGGATCATGCCATTTGAAAGATCAGGTTAACAGTATTTTATTATTATCTCTCATGCCTAGCTGCAATCTCAAAGCTGTCTAACTCTTCCCCCGGTTGTGTGGCCTTTTCTTTTTCTTTTTTTTAAAAAATAATTCTTATTAAGTTTCCATTTACCAAATTAAACATATCAAACCAATTAATCCAAATTGTAACCATACACATCATATAATCCAATTACCGTATTTTTTGCTCTATAAGACGCACCAGACCACAAGACGCACCTAGTTTTTGGAGGAGGAAAACAAGAAAAAAAATATCTGAATCTCAGAAGCCAGAACAGCAAGAGCGATCGCTGTGCAGTGAAAGCAGCAATCCCTCTTGCTGTTCTGGCTTCTGGGATAGCTGCGCGGCCTGCATTCGCTCCATAAGACGCATACACATTTCCTCTTACTTTTTAGGACGGAAAAAGTGAGTCTTATAGAGCAAAAAATACGGTATTTCCCAATTGTAAATTTTTTTTGTGGGGAGTACCCATGCTTCTTGATCGGCAGGAGTCCAATCCTCGAATATTTCTGCTGCTTACATATTTACAATGATATTTTCAGTCCCTCTTCTTAGTCCTTGTCGTTACTCATTTTCCTTTTCATTCACCTCCGAATTATCTCCGCAAGTGCGTTAAAAAAACAATTATTTATATTTCTGTGTGGATTCTGTATTGCTCTCTCGTGAATCACTCTCATCCAATAGTCCAGGCGTTTCCACTCGAGCGGGCAATCGCCATCTTGCCATTCCGATGAAATACAGTCTAATAGCCCGCTCCTTAACTTTCCAGACCTGTTGCATCATAAATTAGTCTTTTCCAGGAGGGCTGCCCCTTCCAGTTCACAATCTCATCCAGATAACAAATCTTTGGCTCGCCACGGCTAGCGGAGACCTTGCCGGCACCCAGAAGCTTGGGGCGCGCTGAGCTCCGCACGCCCCAAGCTTCGGGATTAGCGCAGTGGTCCGCTAGCCGTGGGAGAGCTGCGCGACGTCGCGGGGCTCTCTCAGGGCTAGCGGAGACCTTGCCGGCACCCAGAAGCTTGGGGTGCGCTGAGCTCCACATGCCCCAAGCTTCGGGATTAGCGCAGTGGTCCGCTAGCTTTGGGAGAGCCGTGCGACGTCGCGGGGCTCTCCCAGGGCTAGCGGAGACCTTGCCGGCACCCAGAAGCTTGGGGCGCGCTGAGCTCCGCACGCCCCAAGCTTCGGGATTAATGCAGCGCTCCGCTAGCCGTGGGAGAGCTGGGTTTCCCACGGCTAGCGGATAGCTTCCTGAAGCCTGGAGAGCGAGAGGGGTCGGTGCGCACCGACCCCTCTCACTCTCCAGGCTTCAGCGAAAGCCTGCATTTGCTCCATAGGACGCACACACATTTTCCCTTGCTTTTTAGGAGGGAAAAAGTGCATCCTATGGTGCGAAAAATACGGTAATTTTAAAGCGTATTACTAAATATGTCTTTTATCCAGTTATATAAACTTTTGTATTTATCTGTTTATGTGCTGGCTACTTTTGGAAACCTAGTGTTTATAATATTATAGGAGTAAAAGGGTAATATTATATATGATGTATATATGAAAGAAGTGTTCGTATTTTTTGCATAATGAGCCTGGTATTGGGATCTTGCTTGTCATCAACAGTAAGGGAGAGAGACAAGAACTAGGAAAATATAATTATGGAGATGATTGACATCAAGATTTTCAGAAAATTCCTTCAGTTCCTTGAGGCTGACTGATACACAAATATGATGCTTAGAACTGGTTAGAGGAACCAGATCAATAGGTAATCAGTGTGAGAAACAACCACATGATGTTTCTGAAGACATTCAGTGGATTTGTTTGTTTTGAAGGCCTAGATTTTCTCATGATAAAATCCTGAGTCAGACACAATCTTGCACTAATTTTTGTTGTATGTCTTTGCAGGCTACTCACAAAGCTTATTTAAATGTCGACGAGAATGGCACTGAAGCTGCAGCTACTACTGCTATTGAAATTGGTCCTACCTCCCTTCCTCCTGCACTGGTGTTCAATGCCCCCTTTCTGTCGGTGACTGTTGACGAGGAAACTGATACTGTCATCTTCATGGGAAAAGTCATGAATCCTACTGAGGCATGATTGCTCAACTTGTGTTGCAGCACAGAAAACATGGGATTTCCAATATGAAGCATGATTGATAAGATGCCTTTAGGTATCAGAGTGATTACTGTCACATGTTCCCAAACCGAACAAATAAAACACTGATAGAATTGTCTGCAAAATCACTCGGCGTTTTTCTTTCTTTTCTCACAATCTTAAAAAATATGTTGTTTATTTTAAGTGTGCTCTTTAGCATTCACTCCAGGATCATGCCATTTGAAAGATCAGGTTAACAGTATTTTATTATTATCTCTCATGCCTAGCTGCAATCTCAAAGCTGTCTAACTCTTCCCCCGGTTGTGTGGCCTTTTCTTTTTCTTTTTTTAAAAAAATAATTCTTATTAAGTTTCCATTTACCAAATTAAACATATCAAACCAATTAATCCAAATTGTAACCATACACATCATATAATCCAATTACCGTATTTTTTGCTCTATAAGACGCACCAGACCACAAGCCGCACCTAGTTTTTGGAAGAGGAAAACAAGAAAAAAAATATCTGAATCTCAGAAGCCAGAACAGCAAGAGCGATCGCTGTGCAGTGAAAGCAGCAATCCCTCTTGCTGTTCTGGCTTCTGGGATAGCTGCGCGGCCTGCATTCGCTCCATAAGACGCATACACATTTCCTCTTACTTTTTAGGACGGAAAAAGTGAGTCTTATAGAGCAAAAAATACGGTATTTCCCAATTGTAAATTTTTTTTGTGGGGGGTACCCATGCTTCTTGATCGGCAGGAGTCCAATCCTCGAATATTTCTGCTGCTTTCATATTTACAATGATATTTTCAGTCCCTCTTCTTAGTCCTTGTCGTTACTCATTTTCCTTTTCATTCACCTCCGAATTATCTCCGCAAGTGCGTTAAAAAAACAATTATTTATATTTCTGTGTGGATTCTGTATTGCTCTCTCGTGAATCACTCTCATCCAATAGTCCAGGCGTTTCCACTCGAGCGGGCAATCGCCATCTTGCCATTCCGATGAAATACAGTCTAATAGCCCGCTCCTTAACTTTCCAGACCTGTTGCATCGTAAATTAGTCTTTCCCAGGAGGGCTGCCCCTTCCAGTTCACAATCTCATCCAGATAACAAATCTTTGGCTGCCCTCCCTAAAACCAAATTCCCTGCAACAGATGTCTGTCCTTCTCTATCAAATCTCAATTCTTGCTGCATCACAAAGAGAGCCTTTGTTTTTCCAAATCCTTCACCTTTAAATTCATATTATTTTCCCCCACACAGCTCATTTTTAATCCCATTTGCCAATGTTATTGTGACAGATCTTCTGAGGGGGAGGGTTATTAGGTAATCACATGAAACCAAAAATAAAAAGTTGTTTCCCCCCTCCTTTCCGTTCCGTTGCCTTCCAAATACCAGCATGTCTGTAGTACTTTGATGTAATCTTCTGTCTCAATCTTCTTCCTCTCAATGGCAAAATTATTAGCAGATAAAACCTCCTGCCTCTCTCGAAGCATGTGTGTTAGCTCTCCAAATTTTTCCTTTTAAGTAATGCAACTAGTTTCGCTCCTGGAAGCAGCTTCGGAGGAGTGCCGAAACCCGCCGAGGGTTATGCACCCAGTGCCTCGCACCCCCTCCTTCTTCCGAACTCGGGGGTGATTTATGGCAATCGCAGGTGAAAACTGCTTCTTTCCATTCCCTGGAGAGACTAGGGAGACTGATTTACTCCCCATAATCAGCCTCAAATTACCTCGTGCGGGCTGGATGGATGGTATTATCCACCATCTTCCAAGGTGCCCCTAGCGGCCCTGACTGTGTGGCCTTTTCAGTCCTCTGAGTTCGAGGGGGGGGAGGGAATTTCCCACCACTTTCGATTGAAGAATCTCCCAAACACTCCCTCCCTCCTGGTTGCCTAGCTGCAATCTCTTTTTTTTATATAAATTTTTATTGATTTTCCATAGATAAAAAGAAACAAAACAAAAACATTAACAAACACAAAATCGACTTCCCCATACCACCCCTTTTCTGCATCCTTGTTTCAAAGTTTTTCAGCAACCCTTTCGTCATAAACTTATTAAGTTTCATAAATTTAACTTCCTTAAGTTATTAAAACAGCTGTAGTTCTTTATCTCTTATTTCCCTGATCTTCTAGTTTTCATCCAAATTATAACAATTTTTAAGGTAAACTTTAAATTTACTCCAATCATCATCCACCGCCTCCTTTCCCTGGTCTCGAATTCTGCCAGTCATCTCCGCCAGTCCCATGTAGTCAATCACCTTCGTCTGCCATTCTTCCAACGTGGGTAGTTCTTGTGTCTTCCAATACTTTGCTAGAAGAATTCTTGCTGCTGTTGTGGCATACATAAAAAATGTCTTATCCTTCTTTGGCACCATTTGGCCCACCCTACCCAAGAGAAAGGCTTCTGGTTTCTTAATAAAGGTTCTCTTCAGAACTTTCTTAATTTCATTGTAGATCATTTCCCAGAAGGCCTTAATCTTTGGGCAGGTCCACCAAAGGTGATAGAAGGTTCCCTCCACTTCATTACATTTCCAGCATTTATTATTGGGCAAATGATAAATCCTTGCTAACTTAACAGGAGTCATGTACCACCTGTAGATCATTTTCATAATGTTTTCTCTTAAGGCATTACATGCCGTAAATTTAACACCAGTGGTCCATAACTGCTCCCAAGCTGCGAGTTCAATGTCATGTCCAATATCTTGTGCCCATTTAATCATACTAGACTTCACCATTTCGTCTTGAGTATTCCACTTCAACAACAAGTTATACATTCTTGACAAATTTTTAGTATTGGGTTCTAACAATTCTGTTTCTAGTTTTGACCTCTCCACTTGGAAGCCTTTCTTTCTGTCCTGTTTAAATAATTCATTTATCTGTCGATAATGTAACCAATCTCTCACCTTAAACTTCAGTTTCTCAAAGCTTTGCAGTTTTACTTTTTCACCATCCTGTTCTATAATTTCAAAATATTTAGGCCAGTTTGAACCCATGTTCAATTTTTTCACCTCTTTAGCTTCCATTGGTGACAACCATCTGGGGGTTTTACTTTCAAGCAAATCTTTATACCGTATCCAAACATTATACAATGCTTTCCTGACCATATGGTTCTTAAAGCCTTTATGCAATTTTACCTTGTCATACCATATATATGCATGCCAACCAAATCTATTATCAAATCCTTCAAGATCCAAAATGTCTGTATTCTCAAGGAGCAGCCAATCTTTCAACCAGCAGAACGCTGCTGATTCATAGTAAAGTCTTAAGTCCGGCAGGGCAAAACCTCCTCTATCTTTTGCATCTGTTAATGTCTTAAATTTTATTCTTGGCTTTTTGCCCTGCCAAACAAATTTAGATATGTCTTTCTGCCACCTCTTGAAACAGTCCATCTTGTCTATTATTTGTAGTGTCTGAAACAGAAATAGCATTCTAGGCAATACATTCATTTTGATAACAGCAATTCTGCCTAACAAGGAAAGTTTCAGCCTTGACCATATGTCTAGATCTTTCTTAACTTCTGTCCAACATTTATCATAGTTGTCTTTAAATAAATTCACATTTTTCGATGTCAAATTCACCCCCAGGTACTTCACTTTTTTTGCTATCCCCAAACCTGTTTCATTCTGGAATCTCTCTTTTTCCTCATTTGTTAGGTTTTTCTCCAACACCTTAGTTTTTTGTTTATTCAATTTAAATCCTGCAACTTGACCAAATATCTCGATCAGTTCTAAAACTCTTTTTGTACTAGTGTTTGGCTGCTGTAAAGTCAAAACTAGGTCATCTGCAAATGCCCTTAATTTATACTCTTTCACTCCGACCTGAATTCCTTTAACCAACTGATCCTTCCTAATCATGTTTAACAAAACCTCCAGAACCGATATAAAAAGTAGAGGGGAGATAGGGCATCCCTGTCGTGTTCCTTTCTCTATAGCTATCTCTTTCGTTACCTCATTGTTCACAATTAATTTTGCTTTCTGCTCAGAGTATATCGCACCTATACCATTTTCAAAACCTTGGCCTACCCCCATCCCTTGGAGATTCTTTTTCATAAAGCTCCAACAAATGTTATCAAAGGCTTTCTCCGCGTCCACAAAAATCAAAACCACTTTTCTATTAATGTCCGTTTCCAACAGTTCCACAATGTCTATTATATTCCTCACATTGTCCGACATGTGTCTTCCCGGAAGAAAGCCTGCTTGGTCCTTATGAATCTCACCTATCAACACTTTCTTAAATCTTTTTGCTAAAATGTCTGCAAATATTTTGTAATCCACATTTAATAATGAAATCGAGCGGTAGTTCTTAACCTGGTTCTTTTCAGTCTCAGTTTTTGGTATAAGTGAGATAAAAGCCTCTTTCCACGATTCGGGTGCCTTTTTCCCCTCCAGTATTTCGTTGCATACTTCTTTCAATGGTTGCACTAGACATTCTTTCAGGGCTTTGTAATATCTGGCCGTCAAGCCATCTGGTCCTGGAGATTTTCCCAATTGTGTTTTTTGAATGGCATCCTCTATTTCTTGTTCTGTTATTTTCTCATTCAATGTCAACTTACTTTGTTCTGAAATTTTGGGTAGTCCATAATTTTTAAGAAATTCGTCTATTTCTTGTTCCTTCATAGGCCCTTGTGTATATAGCCTAGCTGCAATCTCAAAGCTGTCTAACTCTTCCCCCGACTGTGTGGCCTCTAAAACTGCTTCTGGGAATGTTGAAGGAAGATGGGGGATGAATCCTTCCCATCTTTCCCTGTTACAGGCTGAACTGTCTGCGACTGGTTTCCCCCATCTTCAGGGTCAGACCAGTCTCTGGCATCCAATTCAGACCAGCCCCTGAGATTGGATGCTTTTGTGTGTGTGTGTGTGTGTGTGTGTGTGTGTGTGTGTGTGAACCAGACACTCTTCACATTAAAAGAAAATCTTCTTATAAGCAAGCCTGGAAGCAAGATGGTGGTGTAATCTAGAGGGAAATCCAGTATTTCCTGGGACTATCTTCAAAGAGGGCAGATCACTGCCATGGTCTTCCCGGCATTCAAAAGTGATATTGGGATTTAGGATAGTTTAGCCCTCTGGGAATGGGGAAATTTATCAGTGCAGTGGACAATGTACTGCAATTCAGTTGATATCCAAGGGAGTATTTGTTGTTGTTGTTGTTTAGTCGTTTAGTCGTGTCCGACTCTTCGTGACCCCATGGACCAGAGCACGCCAGGCACCTCTGTTCTCCACTTCTTCCCGCAGTTTGGTCAAACTCATGCTGGTAACCTCGAAAACACTATCCAACCATCTCGTCCTCTGTCGCCCCCTTCTCCTTGTGCCCTCCATCTTTCCCAGCATCAGTGTCTTCTCTAGGGAGTCTTCTCTTCTCATGAGGTGGCCAAAGTACTGGAGCCTCAGCTTCACGATCTGTCCTTCCAGTGAGCACTCAGGGCTGATTTCCTTAAGAATGGATGCGTTTGATCTTCTTGCAGTCCATGGGACTCTCAAGAGTCTTCTCCAGCACCATAATTCAAAAGCATCAATTCTTCGGCGATCAGCCTTCTTTATGGTCCAGCTCTCACTTCCATACATCACTACTGGGAAAACCATGGCTTTAACTATACGGACCTTTGTTGGCAAGGTGACGTATCTACTTCTCAAGATGCTGTCTAGGCCTGTCATTGCCCTTCTCCCAAGAAGCAGGCGTCTTTTAATTTCGTGGCTGCTGTCACCATCTGCAGTGATCATGGAGCCCAAGAAAGTAAAATCTCTCACTGCCTCCATTTCTTCCCCTTCTATTTGCCAGGAGGTGATGGGACCAGTGGCCATGATCTTCGTTTTTTTGATGTTGAGCTTCAGACCATATTTTGCGCTCTCCTCTTTCACCCTCATTAAAAGGTTCTTTAATTCCTCCTCACTTTCTGCCATCAAGGTTGTGTCATCTGCATATCTGAGGTTGTTGATATTTCTTCCGGCAATCTTAATTCCAGCTTGGGATTCTTCCAGCCCAGCCTTTCGCATGATGTATTCTGCATATAAATTAAATAAGCTGGGAGACAAAATACAGCCTTGTCGTACTCCTTTCCCAATTTTGAACCAATCAGTTGTTCCATATCCAGTTCTAACTGGAGCTTCTTGTCCCACATAGAGATTTCTCAGGAGACAGATGAGGTGATCAGGCACTCCCATTTCTTTAAGAACTTGCCATAGTTTGCTGTGGTCGACACAGTCAAAGGCTTTTGCATAGTCAATGAAGCAGAAGTAGATGTCTTTCTGGAACTCTCTAGCTTTCTCCATAATCCAGCGCATGTTTGCAATTTGGTCTCTGGTTCCTCTGCCTCTTCTAAATCCAGCTTGCACTTCTGGGAGTTCTCGATCCACATACTGCTTGAGCCTTCCTTGTAGAATTTTAAGCATAACCTTGCTAGCGTGTGAAATGAGTGCAATTGTGCGGTAGTTGAAGGGAGTATTTGGATAGTGACAATTTTGTATCCAGGAGTACCGCCAAACTACAGAGCTGCTCCTTCCAAGGATGTGCAACACTGCCCAGAATACAAAGCACCTCTTTCTTTTCAGGATTCAACTTTAGTTGTGTGACCGGCATTTTTCTGACCCACATCCACCCATCAGCCAGTTCTATCTCTTGCTTCTTTCTGTCACCAGAGAAATAAAGCTGTCACTCACACACAGAGGGAGACACTTCTCCCCAAAACCAAGACCTTCCCTTAAGCCCTGGAAGTTTTTTTTTTTACTACAGGCATGAGTTCCCTCCTTTTCCCTCCTCCCCCTGCCATATGACACCCAAAATCCTCCTGGCACATTTTTATTCCAGAGCAATACCTCACTAGCCTCTGGTTCCTCTTTCAACAGGAGAATAGATCTGTTTCTCACAGATGAAGCAGACCTCTCTGGAATTACTGGGAAGCCTGAGCTGAAGATTTCCAAGGTAGGCTTCTCAAAATTCTACAGGTTGATCTATATTTTCTTACATCCTCCATTTTCCACCAGAGGTACCCTCGTGTCTGAATTATGTTCAAATGAACATAATTTAGGGTACTTGAACCACAAAGCCACTTCCGACGTAGAAAGGAGGTGGGGTTGCGGGCTTCACCTTCTCACCATGGGCGCAGGGGCTGGCTCTCAGCCTCCGCGCGATTGAGGCTATCCCAGATCGCGTCAACCCCTGGCCAGCCAATCGGCTGGCCTGGGGGGCATGGCCTGCTCCATTTAACGCAGCGGCAGCCTGGGATCTCCCTCTTTGCCACTCCCAGCTGCTTCAGTTTGTCGGAGATCTTATCTCTGCGTTGCCTGCTCTGGAGCTCATGTGTCTGCTTATTCTTTCCCCCTTTGCTTTTAGTTGCTGTGCCTGCTGCTGCCTGCCTTTTCCGGCTGCTGCTTTCCCCCTTAAGAGCTGCAGTTTGCCAGCAGGAGTCGTTTCTTTTCCTGTGAGTAGCGCTTTGTCCTGCAGCCCTCTGCTGCAAGTCTCTTTTCCTGGCTTTGGAGCCTTCCCCTCGTTTCAGGAGCCTTCCCCTCGACCCTGGGTGCTTTGGAGCCAACGCTTCCTAAGGTTTGGAGTTGGTGTGGGGCTGACCAGGAGGGACTGCAGAAGGAGTTGGGGAGGAATTTGTTGCAGCAGCTTAAGCTATTGGTGGCAGGGTCGCCCGAGGGCTCGGGGTTGTGCCGGCAAAAGCCTGTTTGCTGTTGCAAAGGGCAGCACGGCATGTGGAGCTTTTAAATTGGTCACTGTAGAACACGGTCAGGAAGCACTGGGGTTGCTTTTGTGTACATTGTTCTTGTTTGGGGGGGGTGAGGCAAGCGGGAAAAAGGGGTTGTTCTGCGGACTGCATTACCAGCCCGTTTATCAGGTTTCAGCCTAATTCCCCTCCCCCCCCATGGCTCACATGCTGCTGGTTCTTTATTGTTGTCAGGGTTTCCGCTGCCTGGCCGTCACCATTTTGTTTTCACCACGTGGTCCAGCACGGGCAGCCATTTTAAGAGAGGCAGTTTCTTGCAAGGCTGACCCCCTTTTTCACATCCGATGCATTTTGGGTTTTATTATTATTATTATTATTATTAAGCTCCGTTGCATGCGAGGCCCTCTGGGAACTTGAATTTATCTGATCATCAGCTTTACTTACCTCCTGTGGGCTACATTGTTTAAAATCTAGTTTAGCTTCTCTGTGCTAGCAGCTTTATATTGTGACATAGAATAGAATAGAATAGAATAGATTCTTTATTGTCATTACACAAGTGCAACATTGCACAAGTGCAACGAAATTGGATGCCATCCCTTAAAAACAACAAAAGCAAAACAACAACAACAACCAAACAAACCACATTCCAGCCACACCCACACCAACACCCATCAAACTCCCAGGTCACACTATCGAGTTACAGCATTCAAAAAGGCCACAGCTCTTGGATAGAAACTGTTTTTCAGTCTATTTGTCCTTGACTTGATGTTTCTATATCTCCTGCCAGAAGGCAGTAGTGCAAACAGACTGTGTCCCGGGTGAGATGAATCCTGCAGGATGTTGTTTGCTTTCCTAAGACAACGGGAACCGTACAGTTCTTCCAAAGATGGGAGAGGATGACCAATAATCCTTTGGGCTGTGGTTATGACCTTCTGGAGCACCTTCCTCTCCCTAGCTGTACAACTGGAGAACCAAGCACAAATACAGTATGTAAGAATGCTCTCTATGGAGCCTCGGTAGAAGGACACCAGCAGTCTCTCACTCAGATTGTTCTTCTTTAAAAGTCTGAGGAAATAAATTCTCTGCTGGGCCTTCTTCACCAGAGCAGTGGTATTTGCGCTCCAAGTCATGCCCTGATCGATAGTTACTCCCAAAAACCTGAATTCCGCCACCCTCTCCACCCGTTCCCCGTTGATATACAAGGGCTGAATGTCCGCCTTTTTTTCCCTGTAATCCACCACCAATTCCTTGGTCTTAGCCGTATTAAGAGCCAGATTGTTCTCTCCACACCAAACACAGAGCCGCTCCACCTCGTCCCGATAGGCGGACTCATCCCCTCCTGAAATGAGCCCTACCACCGTAGTGTCATCAGCAAACTTGATGATTTTGTTGCTGGAATAGATGGCTGTACAGTCATACGTATAGAGAGCATAGAGCAGGGGACTCAACACACAACCCTGTGGTGAGCCGGTGTTAAGGCTAAGGGCTGTGGACATATGTGACCCTACTCTAACCCTCTGAGAACGTTCTGACAAAAAATCCAAAACCCAGAGACAGGTGGAGTTGGAGAGTCCAATCGCCTCTAGCTTGGACACCAGTCTATGGGGGAGGATAGTGTTAAAAGCAGAGCTAAAATCCACAAACAGCAGCCTCACATAACTCCCCGGCTGCTCCAGATGGGACAGAGCAGCATGGAGAGTGGTGGTGATAGCGTCTTCTGTGGATCTATTTGCCCTGTATGCAAACTGGTAGTTGTCAAAAGTTGATGGAAGACAGGAAATAATGTGACGGCGCACCAGTTTCTCAAAACACTTCATGATGATTGGAGTCAGTGCAACTGGTCTGTAGTCATTCAAACTACTGATTGTGGATTTTTTAGGCAGAGGGACAATAGTTGACGACTTCAGGCAGGGTGGGACAATAGACTGGTGTAAGGACTTATTGAAGATCTTAGTAAAGACCCTCGCCAGCTGATCCGCACAGCCCTTCAACACCTTTCCAGTGATGCCATCAGGTCCAGCCGCCTTCCTCGGATTCGCCATCCTCAATACCTGTCTCACCTCATAGCTGGCTACATTGGTATTTAATTGCCTCACATTTCTTAGCCTGCAGTCCCTATTGCGTGGGTTTTGTTGAGCCTGATTGTGGGGCAAAAATAAATTTTTTATATATATATATATATATATATATATATATATATATATATATAATAAAAAATAAACTACAGTGCTTTTCATTAAAGTTAATAGGGAGAACCGAACGCAGCTGACTACACAGCATAAAAATAAAATAAAATAATTTAAACAATAATAGTAATAATAAAATTTAATTATATCATTGCAGTTTTATTGCCTTTACGCCTGGCACAGTTTACTTGAATACATTAATTTATTATAAGTGATTTGGAGTTATTTGTTCATAAAGGCTGGTGTTTGTTTTAGTATCTTTCACGTCCCCTTTTGAGGGGGGGAAAGGTAATACAACTCTGTTCAATATTGAGTTGTTATAAACTTGAAGCAGCTGGGTTAGCTCAGTCAGTAGAGCATGAGGCTCTTAATATCAGAGTTGTGAGTTTGAGCCCCATATTGGGCAAAAGATTCCTGCCTTGCAGGGGGCTGGACTAGATGACCCTTTTAAAATACGTAAATAATAAACAAATTGATCAAATTGAAACAAAAAGGCCTGCGGTCTTTAACCTGTGCACCTGGTCTTAACCTTGGCCATTGGGGATTACTGGTTTTTGAATCTGATTTCTTTCCAGGTGTGGTCACTTTAATCAATACTGAACTAGGCCAGCTGGGCTACAGTGTCCTCTTGTAACAAAGGCTTAATTTAAAAAGGAAAAGGCACAGGCTTGTGGTTCTAAACAGTGCTCGGTCTGCTTGACCAATTTGCACAATTAAAGCTTGGAGTACAAGGGTTACTGTTGCGGGCGATATAATGGCTTCCAAGAGAACCCAACAGGCACAATCTTCTGTTTCTCCCCAAGAACTCCCCAATATAAGTGGGTCCTGTGTTCAAGATGGGTCAGGAAAGCCTCCTGTGCCCTGCAACCCACAGGCTTTGTTGCAGTTTTTTCTCTGCTTTTGAAACCCTTTACCAACAATTCAGGCCCATGGTCACTGCGTCCTCTTCCCAAATAGTGAGTGCTCCTGATTGCATACCCATTACTGCACCAAGCAAGGAGGTGCTTGCACTTCTGCCTCCTTATTTAGTGTTCCACATTCAGGTAGCAATCCACCTATGCATCCTCGCACGCGATCACAGTCTACGCGTCCCTGGGCTTCCAGTGCCAGATCCTCAGGTGGTAGGGCTCATGCTTCCAGTTATAACCTTTCTGCCTCTCAGTCTACCCCAGACTTTCCCAGTATTCTACAGGATTTACAACCTCAGCCTTCACCGCGGAAGGGGGCTCCGAAACATCATTGGAGGAAGAGATGCCGGGGCAACAGGAAGTGTCAGCGGCTGCAGAACAGCACCTGGTCACCAATGATGGGCAAGGGAGAAAGAAGTCAAAGAAGAAGCAAGAGAAGTAAGCCTTCTGATTCCGAGGACAATTCAGAAATGCTTCCCTGCTGCCCACCACCCGCTGGGACCTGAGTGACCAGAATTACTGGATGGAGCATGTGGGTCCCTATGTGGAAAAGAAGCAGCCAGATCCCTCTAAGTTTGGAAATTTGAAGCTAAGCGAGTCCCTCACTGTGAGGTTTTCTGGGAGTACAAAAGGGGTGTGTGCCAGGGGCCGAATTCTAAGTATGAGCATGAATGTGAGAAGTGCCTAGGTAACCACCCAGCATCCTCATGTTTTAAAGGTAAACAGCCCTTTCAGAGTGGTAGGGGGCATTTCCACCCGGCGTCTTGAAATGCTCACAAACCCGCCCAAAGAGAAGTTGCAAACCTGTATTAATTCAGCCACAAACTGGTATTAATTTGGCCCTTGGTTTTGGCGTTCTCTTCTGTTAAGCTTTCACCTCTTAGAACCCTTCTCGATAAATACCCTAATAAAGAGGCAGCAAAGTACCCTTGGGAAGGGTTTTTCTTATGGCTTCAAGATCCCTGTTTCATTCCCTCCTAACTCAGGGGACCCCCAAAACAAAACAAAACAAAAACAGTTAGGGAAATGCCAGCTATTGCAAAAAAGAAAATAAACAAAGAAATTCTAGCTGGGATTACACATTTCACCTTTAGGTATCGTCCCTAAAAAGACTCCAGGAGAGTATTGTATGATCCACAACCTATGCTCAGTCAATGATACCATAGGAACCTTGTTCTGTGAAATATGCCTCCTTTGAACAGGCTATAAAGGTTATTCGCAGGTTCAGCAGGGGTGCGCTCTTGGCTAAGTGCAACATTGAGTCGGCCTTCCGCCTCCTGCCAATTCACCCAATTCACCCTGTGGCTAGGTTTTAGGTTGAGGGGGCCTATTTCATAGGCAAATCTATGCCAATAGGGTGCTCAGTAGCTTGTGCAGCTTTTGAGTCATTTAGTACAGTTTTGGACTGGGCCCTTTGCTTTAGAACTGGTTCTGAAGGGGTGACCCATTACTTCAATAACATTTCGCTCATCATTAGTAATAGCCCTGATTGCGCTTCTCTTTTAGAGGCTTTCACCTCCCTGGCTGAGGACCTTGGGGTACCTTGGTGGCAGACAAAACAGAGGGTTCAGTTTCAACCATAACCTATTTTGGGTATTGAATTGGACACAATAGCACAGACATCCGCCTACCAAGGGAGAAGCTAGTAGCACTTAAGGAATTAATTCTGCAACTTCTTCCTCTCAAGGAGGTCACCCTTAGGCAGAGTCAATCACTCTTGGGTCACCTCAACTTTGCATGCCGGGTAGTGTCCCCTGGCTGCCCCGTTTGTGGGCGATTGGCTAAGCTGTCAGCGGGACTGCGTGCTCTTCAGCACAGAGTGCGCCTCTCTAAAGTGGTCAAGTCAGACCTGGAGGTTTGATTAAAGTTCCTGGATAAGTACAAGGGCATTTCTTTGTGGCAGGACAATTTGATGCTGTGTTCAGACTTTCAGGTACAGTCTGATGCAGCTGGTTCCCTGGGGTTTGGTGTCTACTTTAGCGGGCGCTGGTGTGCTCAGTGTTGGCCTACCAGCTGGCAAGGAAAACCTATCACGCGTGACCTCACCTTCTTAGATTTTTTCCTATCGTAGTTGCGGTGCACTTGTGGGCTGATGAGTTTAGGAATCACCAGGTATGCTTCTGGACCGACAATCAAGCGGTTGTCAGGGTCCTGTCTAAGCAATCATTGCACTCTCATAGGGTGGCAAACCTGCTCTGGTCCTTTGTACTTTATTAAACATCTATTTCTCTGCCATATTTACACCTACTGTTAACAATGACATCGCGAATGCTATGTCTCGTTTTCAGATGGACTGCTTCCGCTCATTAGCCCCAGAGGTAAAGCAATTTCCACAGTCATTCCTGGAGCACCTTTGGAGCCTTGGGGACGTGACGTCCTGAAGGGAGTATTGGCTGAAGTAGTCCCGTCCATGCTTAGATCTTATAAAAAGGCTTGGACGGACTTTATGAAGTTTTGAGGCAAATTAAAAAATGCTAGGCTTGACACCCCACCACCAAGGCTGAAGTTCTGCAATACTTGGTACATTTGAGGGAGCTGGGTCGCGCAGCAAAGACTCTTAAACATCCAGTCAGCTGCAATCACCTTCTTCTGTAATGCTATTTACTCCATAGACCCTTGTGCGGATTTCTTAGTGTGAAGGGCACTGGAGGGCTGGCGCAGGCTGCAGTCTCCCAGCAGTGAGGTTAGAAGGCCCATAACCTATGACATTCTATGCCAAATCCAAACAACAACAATAAAAATTAAGAAATATCTGTTGGTCCAAGTACAAGGCCTGGTTATTTTTCAGCTGGCCAACAAGATTCTGCTGCCCGGGGAAGTTTATTGAGAGACCTGACCTTGTCCAGATCCAATTTATTTATTTTTTTAAAATAATATTTATTAAACTTTCAAATAGTACAAAAAAGAAAAAGAAAAAAGAAAAGAAAAAACAAGAAAAAAAAGATTCACTCATTACAGTCCAAATTTTCAATAACTTCTTTCCACAACTTCCCCTCACCTCCCCTTCTTATATTCCATGTCCAAATATTTATCCAACAAGTTCTTATCCCTAAATTTTTAACCTTAATTTGTTATTATATTTAGTTCAATTTATATATCAACTTTTAACTTATATACATCAATCATTTATGCTTAAAGTTTTTTCCTAAGGTCGACCCAGTTTCCCTTCCACGAATTCCCCATTTTTATACTAATAACAACACAAAATCAAAAAGAAAAAAGTAAAAAAAAAATCAGACACCCTTTGGATTTCCAAATCCCAACCTCCCTTCCCCGGTTTCGATCCCCAAACCGATGTCCATTAGTCCATCTCCTATCAGCCTGGCAACCTCACGTCTGAGGCCCTTAAATCTCTCTCAGTCCCTCTCTGCCGGTTTCTTTGGAAGTCCTTTGTGTTTAACACCAAATCTCGGAGGGGCACTATCCCTATAATGTCCATGTTCCTTCCAGCCAGACCTCCCTGTTTAAAGGTGGAGCTCAAATCTTGTTTTTTAATCCTTTTAAGTCCAAATAATCCAAAGGCTCCAACTTCCACCTTGGTCACATTTATAGTCCATAGATCTTCAGATCCCCACAAAAGGAGATCTTTCCATTCCTCATTTTTAAATTCAAACCAAATTTTCCTCTTCCAGTCTTTATTTTCATCCATCTTGACAGGCCTCCGGCTCTCCTTTGCCTTCTGCAGCACTGCAGCCCCTCCTTCCTGTTCCTCTTGTTCAGCATATATCTCTTTCTCCACTTCCTCAATTTTCTCTAATTTCTTTTCTGGTTCAGCTGCCTGGGTTTTATACATCAAGTCCTTTTCCAACTCAGTGGATACATTTACTGTTGACTTCGAAGTTACGGCGCATGTAGACAAAACATGCCCTTGCTCATGCAACTTTCGCAACTTTCCCAAGAGAAAAGCAACCTCGTCCAGGTCAGCTAGTATTTTCCGACCTATTTCCATTCTTGTAATGTCCCTGAACCCCCTCTAGAGGGATTCTGGTTATTCAATATTCCTTTCACTTCCCACCCAAAAGTCAAGTTAGTTTGTTTCAGTCCTTCTTTATTTTCAGCAACTTGTAACTATATTGTATCTAATGTAACCGGCAAAAACATCAGAAATAAAGTTCTCTATTTTTCCGACTTTGACAGCTAATCTGACAGCTGTCAAAATCTTCTGTGTCTCCTCAGCAGGCTCCTCTCGCGGATCACTCCCGGTCCCGGGGGGGGGGGTGGCACTTTAACTCAGAAAGTTAGCTCTTATCCTCCAGCACAATTACTTATTGTATCAATCCCTGCAATTAATAACTTTTATCCAATAAAGAAAAGGCTCTTCACTCGACCTTAGTTGTCAAATCCTTGCTTTAAATTGTTTACAATGGGGGGGGGAGACGGACTTCCTCTTTGCACCTCCCCCGCTCATACCGAATCCAAAAAATTTTTTAAGTCCAATTTCCAAATTACTCGCGGGTTGTTGTTTTTAGTTTTTAGTCCAAATTTTCAGTAGAAGAAGTCAGCGCTCTCCATCGAATGGCATGCGGCTTCGCTCAGCAGGGGAAGCAGAAGACTCACAGCACCGCACCGCTCCCCGTCCCTCGCTCCGTAGCCTTTAAAAAGGCTCCTTCGTGGGTCGGGGGGGCGCTAACAGTGCCCGCCGAGTCACCAGGTCCACGGGCTTCCGCGCCCGTGGTTTTTGAGGGTCCCCGCGTCGCCGGTGCAACAGGACCCGACCCCTGCCAAGCAGATTCCCTCCGGAGCTCGGAGGGAATCTGCCATTCGGCGATGGCGCCAACCCGGAAGTCTGTCCAGATCCAATTTAGTCCTGCATGTCTGATGTTCCAAAACTGATCAGCAGGCACTTCCGGGTTGGCGCCATCGCCGAATGGCGGACTCCCTCCGAGCTCCGGAGGGAGCCTGCTCGGCAGGGGCTGGGTCCTACCGCGCCGGCGACGCGGGGACCCTTAAAAACCATGGGCACGGAGCCCGTGGACATGGGTGACTCGGCTGGCACCGTTAGCGCCCTCCCGACTCGTGAAGGAGCCTTTTTAAAGGCTACGGATCGGGTGCCGGGGAGTGGCGTGGTGCTTTGAGTCCTCTGCTTTCCCTGCCGAGCGAAGCCGCATGCCATCCGGTGGAGAGCGCTGACTTCTTCCATTGAAAATTCGGACTTTTAACAACAGCCCGTGAGTAATTTGGAAACCGGGTTTAAAAGGAGAAAAAAAGGAATTTTTTTTTTCCGGATTGGGCACGAGCGGGGGGGGGGGGGATCCAAAAAGGAAGTCAGTCCCCCTCCCTACTGTAAACATTTTAAAACAAGGACTGGGTAACCAAGGTCTAGAAAGAAGCATACTTCTGACAAAAATTAAGAATTCCACGATGGAAAACTACAAGAACTGTGCTGGAGGAGAAGAGTGGAGGGAGAAGGAAAACGTAACCCCCCCTGGGAACCGGGGCGATTTGTGAGAGAGCTTGGTGAAAAGAGACGGAGACTTTGACAGCTGTCAAAGTAGCTGTCAAAGTCGGAAAATTTAAAGAGGACTCTGCTATGAGGACTTTGCTAGTTGATTTCGTTACAATTTGCCACGATTTGGATATAAAATGTCGAAAATATGGAACAACAATCGGACTTTTGGATCAGAGGAAACAAAGTTACTACAATCCCCCTAGAGGGGTTTTGGGACATTACAAAGATGGACGTAAGTGGAAAAATACTCTTGGAGTTGTACAGGACTTGTTATCTCCTGGGAAAGCTGCAAAACTGAAATAGTATTTTGTCTACAGGGGTGTTTACACTAAAGGAGACAATAGAATTTTCTATTGAAGAAAGGAAGGGACTGAACGTAAGTTTTTGTTCATGAATAACAACAACCCCTGCAGAGCTACTAAATTTCTGAATTAGAACGTTTTAGCAGCAGAACAAGACAAGAAACTGGACTACAACATGGAAAGAACAATGGGGGGAGCCTTAAAGACCAAGGAAACTAAAGGCCCTTAGGGGCCGTTTTTGGATTGGAGATTTGAAGTTAAATACCATAAAAATAACTTTAAAAAAAAACTGGCAAGGAACTGGGGGAAAATCTGATTATCGATCTAAGACTTCCAGGCAGACAACAGATAGACTGATGGACATGGGGAATCTAAACCGGGGAAGGGGGGGGGGGAGATTTAGAATCCAAAGGCTGGGTAACTATTTGCTGAATTTTTCTTTTTATATACTTGTTATCTTTTATATTTCTATATAGTTTTTATACTTTGTTGGGGCGTCTTTATTAAAAAAAAAGGGAACTCGTGGAAGGAAAATGGGGTGGACCTTGGGGAGAGAATCTTTGATTGTTATTTAAGGTAATGATGATGACTGTATAAATTTAAATTTGAATATTGGGTTAAACAAATTAAATTTTAAATTGGGAGTGAGAGCTTGTAGAACCAACGTTATGAAAGGGGAATATGGTAGGGATGGGGGAGGGGGGAGTCCCAGAAAGTGGGTAATGAAAGTAAGGTTTTAAATGTATTTTATTTTTGTTTTATTTTTACTTTCTGTATTTTGGAAATTTCAATAAATATGATTAAAAAAAAAAAACTGATCAGCAGGGAAAGGGGGCCCTTATTCGGCTCCAAGCAACTAGTCACAATGGGCCATGCCCAGTAAAGGGCACTAGACATTTATTGTATGTGAGACCGACCGTCTCAGGCCCATTCCGCATACATTCGGATGGCTCCCGCTTTGCACTGCATCAGTTCATGCGCGCTATGCGAAGGGCGATTGCTGCCTGTGGTTTACCCCCTGCTGAATTTGTGGCCAACTCCTTTCGGATTGGGGCCGCTACCACAGCAATGCATTTGGGACTCTCAGCTGAAAGGATGAAGGACTTGGGGCAGTGGAAGTCTGATACTTTTAAGGGATATATTCATAAGACCTTGTGATTGTTCACGGTATACCTGACCTGGCTTTGTTACCTTCTTTTGCTGTCAGGAGACGTTGTGGTGCACATTTGGATTACAGGCCACAGCATTGTCCACTGGGCTAGAAACTGTGCCGGCAACTGTGGCCTGGGGTGCAGGCTGGATCTTCCACTAAAAAAATAAAAGTTTCCTGAATCTCATGGAAGGGGGACAGCTGGGCAGAATTTATGCCTGCAGTGAAAGCCAGAGCGACTTTGGAAGGTCCCCTCATGCTCTGGTTATTCAGCTGGGGGGAAATGACTTGGCCTATTGGAAATGCATGGACTTGATGTGGGACTTTTACAATGACTTCAATGAACTGATTGCTTCATTGCCAGATTCAACCCTAATTTGGTCACCACTGATGGAGAGGCGTGTATGGAGAGACGGTCGGTGCCCTATTGCGATAAACAAAGCCAGGGAGCTTTTGGAACATTTGGTGGCGTGTAGAGTGGCAGCTCTGCGGGGTTGGGTCATTGACCACCCCAACATCCAGTTCAGCTAAGTGGCCCTCTACTGAGAGGATGGCGTACATCTTTCCGATGTAGGAAACAATATGTGGTTGGCAGATATGATGGCTGGGATTAGGGACTGGTTGCAGGTTTGAGGGTATTGGCGGTGAGCTTTTGCTCGAGTGGCAGTTAGGCATTGGTATTGTTATTGTTATGTAGATGGAAGGGGGGGAGGAAGCGCCATCACCTCCCTCGCATATCAAAGGGTAGTCCGATAAAGGATTCCAGGGGAGGGGGCGTGGCCCTCCCTGACCAAAGCCTGTGGAGGTGAGGGCCTCCCAGAGGAGTTCCTTTTTGATGTGCATCAGCAGGACTCCCCCTACTGATGGTTAACCCTTCCCGGACTTCAAGCGAACTGGCTGAAGCCGGATAGTCGGTTAGGACCAATGCCTAAGCCAATACCACTCATCACCTGAAACCAATAAAGTTGTGGCCATATTTAGCCCATTAACCTAAAATATCTGTGTTATGTGTCTTTATTTCCACTAGGGGGAGGTGGGAACTCATCATGCAATCTCATCTCTCATGGAAAGGAGGAGCCAAAAATATTTGCTATTCCAGCTATGATGATTAAGAGGCACCAAAATCCTATCTCTCCCTCTGCTATAGCCTAATGGCATGAGTTGAGATGGGACTTGATGAGATGGGACTTGGTGACAGTTGAGGGGAGAGCCCCAATGGAGCTGGTCTCCCAACAGAACTGATGGAGAGACTCTTAAGCCCCAGCTCTCCCTCTTCCCTTGGTCATGCTATCTGGGGCCAGTGGCGTAGCGTGGGGGGTGCCAGGGGTGCCGGCTGCACCGGGCGCAACATCTGGGGGGGGCGCGAGTCCAGAGGGAAGGGACAAGTTCCTTCCTCCGCCGGGCTCCCCGCCGCCACCGCCAGCCTTGCGCCCGGTGCAGCCGGCACCCCTGGCACGCTGGCACCCCTGGCCCGCTGCGGCTGCGCTCCACTCATTGCTTGCAGGAGGAGCAGCCGCTGCAGCAGCGCCGACGCTGTGTGTGTAAGCAGAAGCAGGGATGGTTTGTGCTGCTGGAGCGGCTTCTCCTGCTTTTGCAAAGCAGCGCAGGCGGAAAAAGGAGAGCGAGAGGCTGGGCAGCGGGCGAGGCAGCGGGAAGTGTGTGTGAGCGAGGCGCCGCCGTTGCGAAGCATGTTGTTTACATGCCAAGGGGGTGCCTTGTGGAAACAGGGTGGCGAGGGAGCGCGCAGGAGAGGCAGCAGCAGCGCAAGGCTGACATAGGCTGAGTCAGCAAAGTTGGGGGCTTGGAGCAGGGATGGGGTTGGGGGGTGAGAAAGAGGCAGGCGGAAAAGGAGCCACGGGGGGGGGGCAGCACAAGTGTGTGAGTGTGAGAGAGGAAGTGTCGGAAATAGTGAACCTATTAACAGCGCCTGGGGCAGTGCAAGTGTGTGCGTGGGAGCCACTAGGGAAAATTGATAGTGCAAGACAAACAGGCTGTGTGCTTGAAGCAGGGCAGGTGTGAGCGTGTGTGTTTGTGTGTGTGTGTGTGTGTGTGTGTGTGTGAGAGAGAGAGAGAGAGAGAGAGAGAGAGAGAGGGAGAGAGAGAGAGAAATGAGATGGGACACTACAAATATGTGTGTCTGTATGTTGTGAAATGAAAGCATAATCAATGCACATGCATGCTCTCGCTCTCTCGCTCTCTCTCACACACAGACACACATAGAGCATGTGTGTTGAAACTGGCAAAGAGGATGTGAAAAGAGGGAGAGAGGAATTTTGTGTGTGAGAGACAGCAAGTGCATGGGTGAGAGTGCGAGTGCTTAAAAAAAAAATGTTAAAAGATAGTTGCATGCCTGACGCCAGACGTGTACAGGGATATAAATTGCCGGGTTCTGGGAAGGATCGCTCTGTGAGGGGGTCGCTCTGTGTCCCCAGGATGCTTTGGGGGAGGAAGCCATGTTGCTTTACATGTATGGTACACAGAGCCTCAGTCGCTAAACCTAACCTACTTCAAGGGCAGGCTGTGTGCGTGGGAGAACCATGCATGCCAACTTGAAGTGCTTGGGAGGATAAAGAACTAACTAGAGGGGAGCAAGGGAGAAACACCATATATTGATTAAAAAACAACAACACATGGAGATTGTGAATACATGTAGACACCGATTTCTTTCCATACATCCAGTGGCGTAGCACCACCGACGCCTGGCCGGGCACAGGCAGCCTCCGCACCCCGCCGCCGCCGCCATCCCCTCGGCCCAGCCACAGGCGGCGGCTGCTTTTGCCGACTGGGAGGGAGGAGAGCTCTGAGGGGCCTCGCCGCGCCCTGCGCTCCCCAAAACCCTCCGAGAGGAAGCCGGCGGGCGGGCGAGGGTCTCCCAGCGGAAGGGTGCGCCGCTGGCTCCGGCTCTCAGAGCAAGTCTCAGCCGCGGGGGGGGGGGGGGCGAGGACGGAGCACAGCTGGAAGCCCCCGGACCGGCCGGGAGGAGGAGAGGCGCTCGCCAAGCCCGGATCTGGAGCTCCACCTACAGCCCAAGGAGAGGAGGGGGCGGGGAGGCGCCCGAGGGGAGGGGGCTTCGGCTGCTTTGGCCCACGGGGGCTCCGCAAATAATAAATTTAATAAATTCCTGCTGAGCCTTTGGGGGGGGTCCTTGGCTCCTTCGCTCGCCCCCAGCCCCAGTGGCGTAGCGTGGGGGGTGCAGGGGGACCCGGGCGCAACATCTGGGGGGCGCGCGCTCGCACTCGAGTGCTAAAATCCACGGGTTAGGGGGCGCAAATTACTTGCCTTGCCCCGGGTGCTGACAACCCACGCTACGCCACTGTCTGGGGCTGATGGGATCCAAAAACATCAGGAGGGCCACAGCTTCCCCACCGCTGACACAGAATTTTCAAGAGCAGATGATTTGGCCTTTAATGTTTTTGTTAGAAATTGGAATTGCTGTCTCTTTTTTATCAACCTGGGTAGGACTTCTCGTAAAATTATTATTTCTTTTCCATCTATGGTTAACTTGTTCTTACTCTTTGTTTGGAGGATCTTATCTTTCATCCAATTTTCCTTATTGCTGCTTTTCCTCCTTTGTCCATTAGGTGTCACTGTGTTCTTATTTATTCAACTCGCTAGCTTCTATCCTCATTTAAACCTCACTTTCACAATTTTGTCTTTGTCACTTCCTCCTTCTCAGTGATTACTCAGCGTCTTCAAACCCTCGTCATCATCTTATTTGTTAAATTCCCTTCCTTCAACTTCAAAGTGGCTGCTCTACTCTACCCAGCTACAATAACAGGCAGCCTGCACCGCTCTGCATTTTCTAGTAAGTCTGTTTCAGATGGTGTGCTTTTCAAATAGTTTAATTGCAATCTGAGTGATTTCTTTACACTCTTTCTATATTTTTTCTGTTCTTCTGTCTTCCCTTTACTTTTGTGTTAGCATTGTATCCCCTCCGCTATTTTTACTCTTTATTTTGTTTTGGGTTTACTCACTCCGCGAGGGGTCCCCCCCCCCCGAGTTCCCCTTTTTTCTTCTTGTCTTATTTCCTTTTAGGTTTTGTTGCTGCTGCTACCACTTTACATTTATTTTAATGTAGAAATAGAGATTTTACCCTCTTGTCGATGCTTCAGTGATGTGAGGCTTTTCACTGGTCTGTTTGATCTTCTTCTCTGTGCCTGGATTGCCCCCCACCTCTGCCATTTTTCTTTTGGCGAGGGACACCAAAAAGACACTGCCGAAGTTCCTTTGGCTTGAGCTTCCTTCCAAGCCTTTTCAGGGGTCGTTTTGCCAAACATTGCCCCTCACAGTACCGGTGTACTTGCTTACTGCGATCGGAGCTCACCCGTTGCAGTTGTGGTAAAAACCTATGAGGGAGTCCACTATGAGGGAGTCCAGTATGACAATTAATATATTGAAGAATTAAATGCCATGTATGCTGTTATTGTTCTTTCCATAAGCCAATTGGGAAAAGCCTTTTAATTCTCTGCATACAAGAGTAGGAGACTTCTATGTTGATGAGGAAACAATGGTGAAAGTCCCTATGATGAACAAAGTCAGCTGGTTTGAGACTTACCATGATAAGATCCTGTCCTGCAAGGTTGTGAAACTCCCTTTCAAGAGCAACGTTTCAGCATTATTTATTCTTCCTGACCAAGGAAAAATGAAGCAGTTGGAAAATGCTCTTAGCAAAGACGTTTTGTTAAAATGGATGAATTCAACAAAATCACAGTAAGTGTGCATGCTGTAGTGGAAAGAGTGTAGTACATATGTGTAGGTGTAAATATATTGTTATGAGTTTGAGGGGTAGTGATAGGCTGTGTAATGACCAAGTCTGTTGTAATTCCAGAACAGGATCAATTGAGCCTAGACATCGCTGAGACAGGAGTGCAAACAAGCTAGGGATGTGGGCTTGGGAGAGCACATCTTTGATTAGAATTCTGTCCTCCATATGACACCCAAAATCCTCATGGCACATTTTTTTCCAAAGCAATACCTCACTAGCCTCCTCCATATGACACCCAAAATCCTCATGGCACATTTTTTTTCAAAGCAATACCTCACCTCCTAGATGGAGGAGATTCATAGAGACCAAGCAGGTTTTCTCCCTAGAAGGCATTTGTCAGACAACGTAAGGAATATAATTGACATTTTGGAAAAGTTAGAAGTGGATATAAACACTAAAGCAGTCTTGATATTTGTGGACGCGGAGAAAGCCTTTGACAATATTTCTTGGATTTTTATGAGAAAGAATCTCCGGGGAATGGAAGTAGGCCAAGGGTTTGAAAATGGTATAGGTGCAATTTACTCTGAGCAGAAAGCAAAACTTATTGTAAATAATGTGGTTACAGAAGAATTTAAGATAGAAAAAGGGACACGTCAAGGGTGCCCGATCTCCCCATTACTTTTTATATCAGTCCTGGAGGTTTTGCTGAACATGATTAGAAGGGACCAGCAGGTTAAAGGGGTACAGGTTGGAGCTAAACAGTACAAACTGAGAGCATTCGCAGATGACTTGGTACTTACATTACAAGAGCCAGAATCTAGTACAAAAAGGGTTTTAGAACTAATTCAAGAGTTTGGTCAAGTTGCAGGCTTTAAATTGAATAAGTTAAAAACTAAGGTATTAGAGAAAAATTTAACAGCTATGGAAAAAGAGAGGTTTCAGAATGAGACAGGATTAACTGTGGTTAAGAAAGTGAAATATTTGGGGATAAATATGACAGCTAAAAATGTGAACTTATTTAAAGATAATTACGAGAAATGTTGGACAGAAGTGAAAAAAGATTTAGAGATTTGGTCTAAGTTGAAGCTTTCCTTGTTTGGTAGAATTGCGGTTATAAAAATGAATGTATTGCCTAGAATGTTGTTTTTGTTTCAAACATTACAAATTGTGGACAAGATGGACTGTTTCAAGAGGTGGCAGAAAGATATCTCTAAATTTGTCTGGCAGGGCAAAAAGCCCAGGATAAAATTTAAGATTTTAACTGATGCAAAGGAAAGGGGGGGATTTGCCCTGCCGGACTTAAAACTTTACTATGAATCAGCAGCGTTCTGCTGGTTGAAAGACTGGCTGCTTCTTGAGAACACGGACATTTTGGATTTGGAAGGTTTCAACAACGTTTTTGGGTGGCATGCATATTTGTGGTATGACAAGGTTAAAGCACATAAAGCATTTAAAAATCATATTGTCAGGAGAGCATTGTTTAATGTGTGGATTAGATACAAGGATTTATTGGAAAATAAAACCCCAAGGTGGTTGTCACCAAGGGAAGCTAAAGCTCTGAAAAGACCCAATATGGAGGCCAAATGGCCGAAATATTGGGAAATTTTGGAACAAGAAGGGGATAAATTAAAATTGCAGAGCTTTGAGAAACTAAAGGATAAAGTCCGAGACTGGCTCCATTATTATCAGATAATGGAAGTGTTTAGACTGGATAGAAAGATTGCCTTTCAGGTGGAAAAGTCAAAATTGGAAACAGAACTGTTAGAACCCAATATTAAGAATTTGTCAAAAATGTATAACTTGCTGTTGAAATGGAATACGCAAGACGAAACTGTGAAATCAGCCATGATAAAGTGGGCACAAGATATTGGTCATAACATTATGTTTGCTGACTGGGAACAGTTGTGGACCACCGGGATGAAATTTACGGCACGTAATGCCTTAAAGGAAAATATTATGAAAATGATTTATAGGTGATACATGACCCCAGTCAAGCTTGCAAAGATCTATCATTTGCCTGATAATAAATGTTGGAAATGCAAAGAGGCTGAAGGTACATTCTTTCACCTTTGGTGGACATGCCCAAAGATTAAGGCTTTCTGGGAAATGATATATAATGAACTGAAAAAGGTATTTAAATATACCTTTCTGAAGAAACCAGAGGCCTTTCTCTTGGGTATGGTCGGCCAATTGGTGCCAAAGAAGGATAGAATTTTTTTTATGTACACCACAACAGCAGCAAGAATACTCATCGCAAAATATTGGAAGTTGCAAGAACTACCCACCTTGGAAGAATGGCAGATGAAGGTGATATGGGACTGGCAGAAATGACCGGCAGAATCCGAACCAGGGAAGAGAGACAGCGGAAGAAGATTGGAAGAAATTTAAGGACTATCTCAAGAAACATTGCAAAATTAATGAATGTTAGAATGACGCTGGATTGGAGAATATGTGGTTTACAGTGATAATGGTTAAGTATAGAAATGAAAGGTTAAAAATGTAAAAGGAAAATAAGGGAGAGGATTTGCTGAATTAATAATTGGAAATTAGAATACAGAAAGGGAAGGTATGAGGAAGTCGGGGAAGTAAGTTATAAGAAAATAAGGTAATTGAAATTATATTTGTTTTTGTTGTTGTTGTTGTTGTTTTGTTGTTTTGTTGTGTTTGATTTGTTTGATTTGTTGTTATATAAATTTGGAAAATTTCAATAATTTTTTTTATTAAAAACAAAAACAAGCAATACCTCACCTCCTCTTTCAACAGGAGAATAGATCTATTCCTTCCAAAGTTTACAATCTCTGGCAACTATGTTATCCAAGGGATCTTAAGAAGAATGCATATTACGGAGGTATTCACAGATCAAGCAGACCTCTCTGGAATTACTGGGAAGCCTGAGCTGAAGATTTCCAAGGTAGGCTTCTCAAAATTCTACAGGTTGACTTATATTTTCTTGCACCCTCCATTTTTCCACCAGAGGTACCCTCTTGCCTGAATTATGTTCAAATGAACATAATTTGGGGTACTTGAACCACAATCCCATCTCTCATGGAGAGGAGGAGCCAAAAATATTTGCTATTCCAGCTAGGATAAGAGGCACCAAAACCCCATCTCTCCCTCTGCTATAGCCTAATGGCATGTGTGGTGCTTGATGACAGTTGAGGGGGGAGCCCCAATGGAGCTGGTCTCCCAACAGAACTGATGGAGAGACTCTTAAGCCCCAGCTCTCCCTCTTCCCTTGGTCATGCTATCTGGGGCTGATGGGATCCAAAAACATCAGGAGGGCCACAGTTTCCCCACCTCTGACACAGAATTTTCAACAGCAGATGATTCGGTACCAATTGCTTTGCAAAGACTGCAGTTAGCATTGGAGAAGGAGGAGAAATCTGATATATTTGCAAGCTTTGTGCAGACAGTATCATTTATCACATACCTGCTTTAGACTGACCTGCTCAGGCACTGTAATTTTTTTTACGATATATACGATATCTTTATTGTCATTGTGCCACACAGAACAATGAAATTGAAAATCTACATAAAACATTCAAAAAACTCCCCAAAACTCTAAAACCCCATTTTAAAATACAATATACTATAGTGCTGATGAACCATATGCTGTGTGTATTACGCAGCATACCGTATTTTTCGCACGATTGGACACACCGTACCATAGGATGCACCTAGTTTTTTTGGGGGGAAATAAAGGGGAAAAAAATTCCCTTTATTTCCCCCCCAAAAGCAGGTCAGGGAAACCGAACCAGGTCGAGGAACAGCGGGATAGTGGCGCTGCGCCTCCCTGCTGTCCCCCGAGCTTGTGGGGCTGGCTGATGTCTGCCTGGCGCGCGGGGCGCTCTGCTTCAGGGCACCCCACCCGCCGGGCGGCAGGCTGCTATCCGCAGCATGGGGAGCCCTGCAGGGAACTCCTGCAAGGCTCCCCACGCTGCGGATGTGTTCCCGAAGCGCCAGGCGCTCTGCTTTCAGGGCGCCCTACGCTCCGGGAAGCAGGCTGCTATCCGCAGTGTGGGGAGCCCTGTGGGGAACTCCTGCAGGGCTCCTCACTCTGCGGATGTATGCCTGGCGCGAGGGGCGCTCTGCTTCAGGGCGCCCCACCCGCCAGACAGCAGGCTGCTATCCACAGCGTGGGGAGCCCTGTGGGGAACTCCTGCAGGGCTCCGCACGCCTCGGATGTCTGCCTGGCGCGAGGGGCGCTCTGCTTCAGGGCGCCCCACCCGCCAGGCAGCAGTCTGCTATCCGCAGCGTGGGGAGCCCTGTGGGGAACTCCTGCAGGGCTCCGCACGCCGCGGATGTCTGCCCGGCGCGAGGGGCACTCTGCTTCAGGGCGCCCCACCCGCCAGGCAGCAGGCTGCTATCCGCAGCGTGGGGAGCCCTGCGGGGAACTCCTGCAAGGCTCCCCACGCTGCGGATGTGTTCCCGAAGCGCCGGGAGCTCTGCTTTCAGGGCGCCCGACGCTCCGGGAAGCAGGCTGCTATCCGCATCCTAGACACGGCTAGCGGAGCGCTAATCCCAAAGCTTGGGGCCTGCGGAGCTCAGCGCGCCCCAAGCTTCTGGGCACCGGCAAGTTCTCCCACGGCTAGCGGAGACCTTGCCGGCACCCAGAAGCTAGGGGCGCGCTGAGCTCCGCACGCCCCAAGCTTCGGGATTAGCGCAGTGGTCCGCTAGCCCTGGGAGAGCCGCGCGACGTCGCGGGGCTCTCCCAGGGCTAGCGGAGACCTTGCCGGCACCCAGAAGCTTGGGGCGCGCTGAGCTCCGCACGCCCCAAGCTTCGGGATTAATGCAGCGCTCCGCTAGCCGTGGGAGAGCTGGGTTTCCCACGGCTAGCGGATAGCTTCCTGAAGCCTGGAGAGCGAGAGGGGTCGGTGCGCACCGACCCCTCTCACTCTCCAGGCTTCAGCGAAAGCCTGCATTCGCTCCATAGGACGCACACACATTTTCCCTTGCTTTTTAGGAGGGAAAAAGTGCATCCTATGGTGCGAAAAATACGGTAATTTTAAAGCGTATTACTAAATATGTCTTTTATCCAGTTATATAAACTTTTGTATTTATCTGTTTATGTGCTGGCTACTTTTGGAAACCTAGTGTTTATAATATTATAGGAGTAAAAGGGTAATATTATATATGATGTATATATGAAAGAAGTGTTCGTATTTTTTGCATAATGAGCCTGGTATTGGGATCTTGCTTGTCATCAACAGTAAGGGAGAGAGACAAGAACTAGGAAAATATAATTATGGAGATGATTGACATCAAGATTTTCAGAAAATTCCTTCAGTTCCTTGAGGCTGACTGATACACAAATATGATGCTTAGAACTGGTTAGAGGAACCAGATCAATAGGTAATCAGTGTGAGAAACAACCACATGATGTTTCTGAAGACATTCAGTGGATTTGTTTGTTTTGAAGGCCTAGATTTTCTCATGATAAAATCCTGAGTCAGACACAATCTTGCACTAATTTTTGTTGTATGTCTTTGCAGGCTATTCACAAAGCTTATTTAAATGTCGACGAGAATGGCACTGAAGCTCCAGCTACTACTGCTATTGAAATTGGTCCTACCTCCCTTCCTCCTGCACTGGTGTTCAATGCCCCCTTTCTGTCGGTGACTGTTGACGAGGAAACTGATACTGTCATCTTCATGGGAAAAGTCACGAATCCTACTGAGGCATGATTGCTCAACTTGTGTTGCAGCACAGAAAACATGGGATTTCCAATATGAAGCATGATTGATAAGATGCCTTTAGGTATCAGAGTGATTACTGTCACATGTTCCCAAACCGAACAAATAAAACACTGATAGAATTGTCTGCAAAATCACTTGGCGTTTTTCTTTCTTTTCTCACAATCTTAAAAAATATGTTGTTTATTTTAAGTGTGCTCTTTAGCATTCACTCCAGGATCATGCCATTTGAAAGATCAGGTTAACAGGATTTTATTATTATCTCTCATGCCTAGCTGCAATCTCAAAGCTGTCTAACTCTTCCCCCGGTTGTGTGGCCTTTTCTTTTTCTTTTTTTTAAAAAATAATTCTTATTAAGTTTCCATTTACCAAATTAAACATATCAAACCAATTAATCCAAATTGTAACCATACACATCATATAATCCAATTACCGTATTTTTTGCTCTATAAGACGCACCAGACCACAAGACGCACCTAGTTTTTGGAGGAGGAAAACAAGAAAAAAAATATCTGAATCTCAGAAGCCAGAACAGCAAGAGCGATCGCTGTGCAGTGAAAGCAGCAATCCCTCTTGCTGTTCTGGCTTCTGGGATAGCTGCGCGGCCTGCATTTGCTCCATAAGACGCATACACATTTCCTCTTACTTTTTAGGACGGAAAAAGTGAGTCTTATAGAGCAAAAAATACGGTATTTCCCAATTGTAAATTTTTTTTGTGGGGGGTACCCATGCTTCTTGATCGGCAGGAGTCCAATCCTCGAATATTTCTGCTGCTTTCATATTTACAATGATATTTTCAGTCCCTCTTCTTAGTCCTTGTCGTTACTCATTTTCCTTTTCATTCACCTCTGAATTATCTCCGCAAGTGCGTTAAAAAAACAATTATTTATATTTCTGTGTGGATTCTGTATTGCTCTCTCGTGAATCACTCTCATCCAATAGTCCAGGCGTTTCCACTCGAGCGGGCAATCGCCATCTTGCCATTCCGATGAAATACAGTCTAATAGCCCGCTCCTTAACTTTCCAGACCTGTTGCATCGTAAATTAGTCTTTTCCAGGAGGGCTGCCCCTTCCAGTTCACAATCTCATCCAGATAACAAATCTTTGGCTCGCCCTCCCTAAAACCAAATTCCCTGCAACAGATGTCTGTCCTTCTCTATCAAATCTCAATTCTTGCTGCATCACAAAGAGAGCCTTTGTTTTGCCAAATCCTTCACCTTTAAATTCATATTATTTTCCCCCACACAGCTCATTTTTAATCCCATTTGCCAATTAGTTATTGTGACAGATCTTCTGAGGGGGAGGGTTATTAGGTAATCACATGAAACCAAAAATAAAAAGTTGTTTCCCCCCTCCTTTCCGTTCCGTTGCCTTCCAAATACCAGCATGTCTGTAGTACTTTGATGTAATCTTCTGTCTCAATCTTCTTCCTCTCAATGGCAAAATTATTAGCAGATTAAAACCTCCTGCCTCTCTCGAAGCATGTGTGTTAGCTCTCCAAATTTTTCCTTTTAAATAACGCAACTAGTTTCGCTCCTGGAAGCAGCTTCGGAGGAGTGCCGAAACCCGCCGAGGGTTATGCACCCAGTGCCTCGCACCCCCTCCTTCTTCCGAACTCGGGGGTGATTTATGGCAATCACAGGTGAAAACTGCTTCTTTCCATTCCCTGGAGAGACTAGGGAGACTGATTTACTCCCCATAATCAGCCTCAAATTACCTCGTGCGGGCTGGATGGATGGTATTATCCACCATCTTCCAAGGTGCCCCTAGCGGCCCTGACTGTGTGGCCTTTTCAGTCCTCTGAGTTCGAGGGGGGGGGTGGGAATTTCCCACCACTTTCGATTGAAGAATCTCCCAAACACTCCCTCCCTCCTGGTTGCCTAGCTGCAATCTCAAAGCTGTCTAACTCTTCCCCCGACTGTGTGGCCTCTAAAACTGCTTCTGGGAATGTTGAAGGAAGATGGGGGATGAATCCTCCCCATCTTTCCCTGTTACAGGCTGAACTGTCTGCGACTGGTTTCCCCCATCTTCAGGGTCAGACCAGTCTCTGGCATCCAATTCAGACCAGCCCCTGAGATTGGATGCTTTTGTGTGTGTGTGTGTGTGTGTGTGTGTGTGTGTGTGTGAACCAGACACTCTTCACATTAAAAGAAAATCTTCTTATAAGCAAGCCTGGAAGCAAGATGGTGGTGTAATCTAGAGGCAAACCCAGTATTTCCTGGGACTATCTTAAAAGAGGGCAGATCACTGCCATGGTCTTCCCGGCATTCAAAAGTGATAATGGGATTTAGGATAGTTTAGCCCTCTGGGAATGGGGAAATTTATCAGTGCAGTGGACAATGTACTGCAATTCAGTTGATATCCAAGGGAGTATTTGTTGTTGTTGTTGTTTAGTTGTTTAGTCGTGTCTGACTCTTCGTGACCCCATGGACCAGAGAACGCCAGGCACCTCTGTTCTCCACTTCTTCCCGCAGTTTGGTCAAACTCATGCTGGTAACCTCGAAAACACTATCCAACAATCTCGTCCTCTGTCGCCCCCTTCTCCTTGTGCCCTCCATCTTTCCCAGCATCAGTGTCTTCTCTAGGGAGTCTTCTCTTCTCATGAGGTGGCCAAAGTACTGGAGCCTCAGCTTCACGATCTGTCCTTCCAGTGAGCACTCAGGGCTGATTTCCTTAAGAATGGATGCGTTTGATCTTCTTGCAGTCCATGGGACTCTCAAGAGTCTCCTCCAGCACCACAATTCAAAAGCATCAATTCTTCGGCGATCAGCCTTCTTTATGGCCCAGCTCTCACTTCCATACATCACTACTGGGAAAACCATGGCTTTAACTATACGGACCTTTGTTGGCAAGGTGACGTCTCTACTTCTCAAGGTGCTGTCTAGGCCTGTCATTGCCCTTCTCCCAAGAAGCAGGCGTCTTTTAATTTCGTGGCTGCTGTCACCATCTGCAGTGATCATGGAGCCCAAGAAAGTAAAATCTCTCACTGCCTCCATTTCTTCCCCTTCTATTTGCCAGGAGGTGATGGGACCAGTGGCCATGATCTTTGTTTTTTTGATGTTGAGCTTCAGACCATATTTTGCGCTCTCCTCTTTCACCCTCATTAAAAGGTTCTTTAATTCCTCCTCACTTTCTGCCATCAAGGTTGTGTCATCTGCATATCGGAGGTTGTTGATATTTCTTCCGGCAATCTTAATTCCAGCTTGGGATTCTTCCAGCCCAGCCTTTCGCATGATGTATTCTGCATATAAATTAAATAAGCTGGGAGACAAAATACAGCCTTGTCGTACTCCTTTCCCAATTTTGAACCAATCAGTTGTTCCATATCCAGTTCTAACTGGAGCTTCTTGTCCCACATAGAGATTTCTCAGGAGACAGATGAGGTGATCAGGCACTCCCATTTCTTTAAGAACTTGCCATAGTTTGCTGTGGTCGACACAGTCAAAGGCTTTTGCATAGTCAATGAAGCAGAAGTAGATGTCTTTCTGGAACTCTCTAGCTTTCTCCATAATCCAGCGCATGTTTGCAATTTGGTCTCTGGTTCCTCTGCCTCTTCTAAATCCAGCTTGCACTTCTGGGAGTTCTCGATCCACATACTGCTTGAGCCTTCCTTGTAGAATTTTAAGCATAACCTTGCTAGCGTGTGAAATGAGTGCAATTGTGCGGTAGTTGAAGGGAGTATTTGGATAGTGACAATTTTGTATCCAGGAGTACCGCCAAACTACAGAGCTGCTCCTTCCAAGGATGTGCAACACTGCCCAGAATACAAAGCACCTCTTTCTTTTCAGGATTCAACTTTAGTTGTGTGACCGGCATTTTTCTGACCCACATCCACCCATCAGCCAGTTCTATCTCTTGCTTCTTTCTGTCACCAGAGAAATAAAGCTGTCACTCACACACAGAGGGAGACACTTCTCCCCAAAACCAAGACCTTCCCTTAAGCCCTGGAAGTTTTTTTTTTTACTACAGGCATGAGTTCCCTCCTTTTCCCTCCTCCCCCTGCCATATGACACCCAAAATCCTCCTGGCACATTTTTATTCCAGAGCAATACCTCACTAGCCTCTGGTTCCTCTTTCAACAGGAGAATAGATCTGTTTCTAACAGATGAAGCAGACCTCTCTGGAATTACTGGGAAGCCTGAGCTGAAGATTTCCAAGGTAGGCTTCTCAAAATTCTACAGGTTGATCTATATTTTCTTGTATCCTCCATTTTCCACCAGAGGTACCCTCGTGTCTGAATTATGTTCAAATGAACATAATTTAGGGTACTTGAACCACAAAGCCACTTCCGACGTAGAAAGGAGGTGGGGTTGCGGGCTTCACCTTCTCACCATGGGCGTGGGGGCTGGCTCTCAGCCTCCGCGCGATTGAGGCTATCCCAGATCGCGTCAACCCCTGGCCAGCCAATCGGCTGGCCTGGGGGGCATGGCCTGCTCCATTTAACGCAGCGGCAGCCTGGGATCTCCCTCTTTGCCACTCCCAGCTGCTCCAGTTTGTCGGAGATCTTATCTCTGCGTTGCCTGCTCTGGAGCTCATGTGTCTGCTTATTCTTTCCCCCTTTGCTTTTAGTTGCTGTGCCTGCTGCTGCCTGCCTTTTCCGGCTGCTGCTTTCCCCCTTAAGAGCTGCAGTTTGCCAGCAGGAGTCGTTTCTTTTCCTGTGAGTAGCGCTTTGTCCTGCAGCCCTCTGCTGCAAGTCTCTTTTCCTGGCTTTGGAGCCTTCCCCTCGTTTCAGGAGCCTTCCCCTCGACCCTGGGTGCTTTGGAGCCAACGCTTCCTAAGGTTTGGAGTTGGTGTGGGGCTGACCAGGAGGGACTGCAGAAGGAGTTGGGGAGGAATTTGTTGCAGCAGCTTAAGCTATTGGTGGCAGGGTTGCCCGAGGGCTCGGGGTTGTGCCGGCAAAAGCCTGTTTGCTGTTGCAAAGGGCAGCACGGCATGTGGAGCTTTTAAATTGGTCACTGTAGAACACGGTCAGGAAGCACTGGGGTTGCTTTTGTGTACATTGTTCTTGTTTGGGGGGGGTGAGGCAAGCGGGAAAAAGGGGTTGTTCTGCGGACTGCATTACCAGCCCGTTTATCAGGTTTCAGCCTAATTCCCCTCCCCCCCATGGCTCACATGCTGCTGGTTCTTTATTGTTGTCAGGGTTTCCGCTGCCTGGCCGTCACCATTTTGTTTTCACCACGTGGTCCAGCACGGGCAGCCATTTTAAGAGAGGCAGTTTCTTGCAAGGCTGACCCCCTTTTTCACATCCGATGCATTTTGGGTTTTATTATTATTATTATTATTAAGCTCCGTTGCATGCGAGCCCTCTGGGAACTTGAATTTATCTGATCATCAGCTTTACTTACCTCCTGTGGGCTACATTGTTTAAAATCTAGTTTAGCTTCTCTGTGCTAGCATCTTTATATTGTGACATAGCTGGCTACATTGGTATTTAATTGCCTCACATTTCTTAGCCTGCAGTCCCTATTGCGTGGGTTTTGTTGAGCCTGATTGTGGGGCAAAAATAAATAAAATTTATATATATATATATATATATATATATATATATATATATATATATATTATATAAAAAATAAACTACAGTGCTTTTCATTAAAGTTAATAGGGAGAACCGAATGCAGCTGACTACACAGCATAAAAACAAAATAAAATAATTTAAACAATAATAGTAATAATAAAATTTAATTATATCATTGCAGTTTTATTGCCTTTACGCCTGGCACAGTTTACTTGAATACATTAATTTATTATAAGTGATTTGGAGTTATTTGTTCATAAAGGCTGGTGTTTGTTTTAGTATCTTTCACGTCCCCTTTTGAGGGGGGAAAGGTAATACAACTCTGTTCAATATTGAGTTGTTATAAACTTGAAGCAGCTGGGTTAGCTCAGTCAGTAGAGCATGAGGCTCTTAATATCAGAGTTGTGAGTTTGAGCCCCATATTGGGCAAAAGATTCCTGCCTTGCAGGGGGCTGGACTAGATGACCCTTTTAAAATACGTAAATAATAAACAAATTGATCAAATTGAAACAAAAAGGCCTGCGGTCTTTAACCTGTGCACCTGGTCTTAACCTTGGCCATTGGGGATTACTGGTTTTTGAATCTGATTTCTTTCCAGGTGTGGTCACTTTAATCAATACTGAACTAGGCCAGCTGGGCTACAGTGTCCTCTTGTAACAAAGGCTTAATTTAAAAAGGAAAAGGCACAGGCTTGTGGTTCTAAACAGTGCTCGGTCTGCTTGACCAATTTGCACAATTAAAGCTTGGAGTACAAGGGTTACTGTTGCGGGCGATATAATGGCTTCCAAGAGAACCCAACAGGCACAATCTTCTGTTTCTCCCCAAGAACTCCCCAATATAAATGGGTCCTGTGTTCAAGATGGGTCAGGAAAGCCTCCTGTGCCCTGCAACCCACAGGCTTTGTTGCAGTTTTTTCTCTGCTTTTGAAACCCTTTACCAACAATTCAGGCCCATGGTCACTGCGTCCTCTTCCCAAATAGTGAGTGCTCCTGATTGCATACCCATTACTGCACCAAGCAAGGAGGTGCTTGCACTTCTGCCTCCTTATTTAGTGTTCCACATTCAGGTAGCAATCCACCTATGCATCCTCGCACGCGATCACAGTCTACGCGTCCCTGGGCTTCCAGTGCCAGATCCTCAGGTGGTAGGGCTCATGCTTCCAGTTATAACCTTTCTGCCTCTCAGTCTACCCCAGACTTTCCCAGTATTCTACAGGATTTACAACCTCAGCCTTCACCGCGGAAGGGGGCTCCGAAACATCATTGGAGGAAGAGATGCCGGGGCAACAGGAAGTGTCAGCGGCTGCAGAACAGCACCTGGTCACCAATGATGGGCAAGGGAGAAAGAAGTCAAAGAAGAAGCAAGAGAAGTAAGCCTTCTGATTCCGAGGACAATTCAGAAATGCTTCCCTGCTGCCCACCACCCGCTGGGACCTGAGTGACCAGAATTACTGGATGGAGCATGTGGGTCCCTATGTGGAAAAGAAGCAGCCAGATCCCTCTAAGTTTGGAAATTTGAAGCTAAGCGAGTCCCTCACTGTGAGGTTTTCCGGGAGTACAAAAGGGGTGTGTGCCAGGGGCCGAATTCTAAGTATGAGCATGAATGTGAGAAGTGCCTAGGTAACCACCCAGCATCCTCATGTTTTAAAGGTAAACAGCCCTTTCAGAGTGGTAGGGGGCATTTCCACCCGGCGTCTTGAAATGCTCACAAACCCGCCCAAAGAGAAGTTGCAAACCTGTATTAATTCAGCCACAAACTGGTATTAATTTGGCCCTTGGTTTTGGCGTTCTCTTCTGTTAAGCTCTCACCTCTTAGAACCCTTCTCGATAAATACCCTAATAAAGAGGCAGCAAAGTACCCTTGGGAAGGGTTTTTCTTATGGCTTCAAGATCCCTGTTTCATTCCCTCCTAACTCAGGGGACCCCCAAAACATAACAAAACAAAAACAGTTAGGGAAATGCCAGCTATTGCAAAAAAGAAAATAAACAAAGAAATTCTAGCTGGGATTACACATTTCACCTTTAGGTATCGTCCCTAAAAAGACTCCAGGAGAGTATCGTATGATCCACAACCTATGCTCAGTCAATGATACCATAGGAACCTTGTTCTGTGAAATATGCCTCCTTTGAACAGGCTATAAAGGTTATTCGCAGGTTCAGCAGGGGTGCGCTCTTGGCTAAGTGCAACATTGAGTCGGCCTTCCGCCTCCTGCCAATTCACCCAATTCACCCTGTGGCTAGGTTTTAGGTTGAGGGGGCCTATTTCATAGGCAAATCTATGCCAATAGGGTGCTCAGTAGCTTGTGCAGCTTTTGAGTCATTTAGTACAGTTTTGGACTGGGCCCTTTGCTTAGAACTGGTTCTGAAGGGGTGACCCATTACTTCAATAACGTTTCGCTCATCACTAGTAATAGCCCTGATTGCGCTTCTCTTTTAGAGGCTTTCACCTCCCTGGCTGAGGACCTTGGGGTACCTTGGTGGCAGACAAAACAGAGGGTTCAGTTTCAACCATAACCTATTTTGGGTATTGAATTGGACACAATAGCACAGACATCCGCCTACCAAGGGAGAAGCTAGTAGCACTTAAGGAATTAATTCTGCAACTTCTTCCTCTCAAGGAGGTCACCCTTAGGCAGAGTCAATCACTCTTGGGTCACCTCAACTTTGCATGCCGGGTAGTGTCCCCTGGCTGCCCCGTTTGTGGGCGATTGGCTAAGCTGTCAGCGGGACTGCGTGCTCTTCAGCACAGAGTGCACCTCTCTAAAGTGGTCAAGTCAGACCTGGAGGTTTGATTAAAGTTCCTGGATAAGTACAAGGGCATTTCTTTGTGGCAGGACAATTTGATGCTGTGTTCAGACTTTCAGGTACAGTCTGATGCAGCTGGTTCCCTGGGGTTTGGTGTCTACTTTAGGGGGCGCTGGTGTGCTCAGTGTTGGCCTACCAGCTGGCAAGGAAAACCTATCACGCGTGACCTCACCTTCTTAGATTTTTTCCTATCGTAGTTGCGGTGCACTTGTGGGCTGATGAGTTCAGGAATCACCAGGTATGCTTCTGGACCGACAATCAAGCGGTTGTCAGGGTCCTGTCTAAGCAATCATTGCACTCTCCTAGGGTGGCAAACCTGCTCTGGTCCTTTGTACTTTATTAAACATCTATTTCTCTGCCATATTTACACCTACTGTTAACAATGACATCGCGAATGCTATGTCTCGTTTTCAGATGGACTGCTTCCGCTCATTAGCCCCAGAGGTAAAGCAATTTCCACAGTCATTCCTGGAGCACCTTTGGAGCCTTGGGGACGTGACGTCCTGAAGGGAGTATTGGCTGAAGTAGTCCCGTCCATGCTTAGATCTTATAAAAAGGCTTGGACGGACTTTATGAAGTTTTGAGGCAAATTAAAAAATGCTAGGCTTGACACCCCACCACCAAGGCTGAAGTTCTGCAATACTTGGTACATTTGAGGGAGCTGGGTCGCGCAGCAAAGACTCTTAAACATCCAGTCAGCTGCAATCACCTTCTTCTGTAATGCTATTTACTCCATAGACCCTTGTGCGGATTTCTTAGTGTGAAGGGCACTGGAGGGCTGGCGCAGGCTGCAGCCTCCCAGCAGTGAGGTTAGAAGGCCCATAACCTATGACATTCTATGCCAAATCCAAACAACAACAATAAAAATTAAGAAATATCTGTTGGTCCAAGTACAAGGCCTGGTTATTTTTCAGCTGGCCAACAAGATTCTGCTGCCCGGGGAAGTTTATTGAGAGACCTGACCTTGTCCAGATCCAATTTATTTATTTTTTTTAAATAATATTTATTAAAGTTTCAAATAGTACAAAAAACAAAAAGAAAAAAGAAAAGAAAAAACAAGGGGAAAAAAAGATTCACTCATTACAGTCCAAATTTTCAATAACTTCTTTCCACAACTTCCCCTCACCTCCCCTTCTTGTATTCCATGTCCAAATATTTATCCAACAAGTTCTTATCCCTAAATTTTTAACCTTAATTTGTTATTATATTTAGTTCAATTTATATATCAACTTTTAACTTATATACATCAATCATTTATGCTTAAAGTTTTTTCCTAAGGTCGACCCAGTTTCCCTTCCACGAATTCCCCATTTTTATACTAATAACAACACAAAATTAAAAAGAAAAAAGTAAAAAAAAAAATCAGACACCCTTTGGATTTCCAAATCCCACCCTCCCTTCCCCGGTTTCGATCCCCAAACCGATGTCCATTAGTCCATCTACTATCAGCCTGGCAACCTCACGTCTGAGGCCCTTAAATCTCTCTCAGTCCCTCTCTGCCGGTTTCTTTGGAAGTCCTTTGTGTTTAACACCAAATCTCGGAGGGGCACTATCCCTATAATGTCCATGTTCCTTCCAGCCAGACCTCCCTGTTTAAAGGTGGAGCTCAAATCTTGTTTTTTAATCCTTTTAAGTCCAAATAATCCAAAGGCTCCAACCTCCACCTTGGTCACATTTATAGTCCATAGATCTTCAGATCCCCACAAAAGGAGATCTTTCCATTCCTCATTTTTAAATTCAAACCAAATTTTCCTCTTCCAGTCTTTATTTTCATCCATCTTGACAGGCCTCCGGCTCTCCTTTGCCTTCTGCAGCACTGCAGCCCCTCCTTCCTGTTTCTCTTGTTCAGCATATATCTCTTTCTCCACTTCCTCAATTTTCTCTAATTTCTTTTCTTGTTCAGCTGCCTGGGTTTTATACATCAAGTCCTTTTCCAACTCAGTGGATACATTTACTGTTGACTTCGAAGTTACGGCGCATGTAGACAAAACATGACCTCGCTCATGCAACTTTCGCAACTTTCCCAAGAGAAAAGCAACCTCGTCCAGGTCAGCTAGTATTTTCCGACCTATTTCCATTCTTGTAATGTCCCTGAACCCCCTCTAGAGGGATTCTGGTTATTCAATATCCCTTTCACTTCCCACCCAAAAGTCAAGTTAGTTTGTTTCAGTCCTTCTTTATTTTCAGCAACTTGTAACTATGTTGTATCTAATGTAACCGGCAAAAACATCAGAAATAAAGTTCTCTATTTTTCCGACTTTGACAGCTAATCTGACAGCTGTCAAAATCTTCTGTGTCTCCTCAGCAGGCTCCTCTCGCGGATCACTCCCGGGGGGGGGGGTGGCACTTTAACTCAGAAAGTTAGCTGTTATCCTCCAGCACAATTACTTATTGTATCAATCCGTGCAATTAATAACTTTTATCCAATAAAGAAAAGGCTCTTCACTCGACCTTAGTTGTCAAATCCTTGCTTTAAATTGTTTACAATGGGGGGAGACGGACTTCCTCTTTGCACCTCCCCCGCTCATACTAATCCAAAAAATTTTTAAAGTCCAATTTCCAAATTACTCACTGGTTGTTGTTTTTAGTTTTTAGTCCAAATTTTCAGAAGAAGAAGTCAGCGCTCTCCGTCAAATGGCATGCGGCTTCGCTTGGCAGGGGAAGCAGAAGACTCACAGCACAGCACCGCGCCGCTCCCCGTCCCTCGCTCCGTAGCCTTTAAAAAGGCTCCTTCGCGGGTCGGGGGGGCGCTAACAGTGCCCGCCGAGTCACCAGGTCCACGGGCTTCCACGCCCGTGGTTTTTGAGGGTCCCCGCGTCGCTGGTGCAACAGGACCCGACCCCTGCCAAGCAGATTCCCTCCAGAGCTCGGAGGGAATCCGCCATTCGGCGATGGCGCCAACCCGGAAGTCTGTCCAGATCCAATTTAGTCCTGCATGTCTGATGTTCCAAAACTGATCAGCAGGGAAAGGGGGCCCTTATTCGGCTCCAAGCAACTAGTCAGAATGGGCCATGCCCAGTAAAGGGCACTAGACATTTCATGTATGTGAGACCGACCGTCTCAGGCCCATTCCGCATACATTCGGATGGCTCCCGCTTTGCACTGCATCAGTTCATGCGCGCTATGCGAAGCGCGATTGCTGCCTGTGGTTTACCCCCTGCTGAATTTGTGGCCAACTCCTTTCGGATTGGGGCCGCTACCACAGCAATGCATTTGGGACTCTCAGCTGAAAGGATGAAGGACTTGGGGCGGTGGAAGTCTGATACTTTTAAGGGATATATTCATAAGACCTTGTGATTGTTCACGGTATACCTGACCTGGCTTTGTTACCTTCTTTTGCTGTCAGGAGACGTTGTGGTGCACATTTGGATTACAGGCCACAACATTGTCCACTGGGCTAGAAACTGTGCCGGCAACTGTGGCCTGGGGTGCAGGCTGGATCTTCCACTAAAAAAATAAAAGTTTCCTGAATCTCACGGAAGGGGGAGCGCTGGGCAGAATTTATGCCTGCAGTGAAAGCCAGAGCGACTTTGGAAGGTCCCCTCATGCTCTGGTTATTCAGCTGGGGGGAAATGACTTGGCCTATTGGAAATGCATGGACTTGATGTGGGACTTTTAAAATGACTTCAATGAACTGATCGCTTCATTGCCAGATTCAACCCTCACCACTGCTGGAGAGGCGTGTATGTCAGTGCCCTATTGCTATAAACAAAGCCAGGGAGCTTTTGGAACATTTGGTGGCGCGTAGAGTGGCAGCCCTGGGGGGTTGGGTCATTGACCACCCCAACAACCAGTTCAGCTAAGTGGCCCTCATGAGAGGATGGCGTACATCTATCCGATGTGGGAAACAATGTGTGGTTGGCAGATATGATGGCTGGGATTAGGTATTGGTTGCAGGTTTGAGGGTATTGGCGGTGAGCTTTTGCTCGAGTGGCAGTTAGGCACTGGTATTGTTATTGTTATGAAGATGGAAGGGGTGGAGGAAGCGCCATCACCTCCCTCGCATATCAAAGGGTAGTCCGATAAAGGATTCCGGGGGAGGGGGCGTGGCCCTCCCTGACCAAAGCCTGTGGAGGTGAGGGCCTCCCAGAGGAGTTCCTAGTTGATGTGCATCAGCAGGACTCCCCCTACTGATGGTTAACCCTTCCCGGACTTCAAGCGAACTGGCTGAAGCCGGATAGTCGGTTAGGACCAATGCCTAAGCCAATACCACTCATCACCTGAAACCAATAAAGTTGTGGCCATATTTAGCCCATTAACCTAAAATATCTGTGTTATGTGTCTTTATTTCCACTAGGGGGAGGTGGGAACTCATCATGCAATCTCATCTCTCATGGAAAGGAGGAGCCAAAAATATTTGCTATTCCAGCTATGATGATTAAGAGGCACCAAAATCCTATCTCTCCCTCTGCTATAGCCTAATGGCATGAGTTGAGATGGGACTTGATGAGATGGGACTTGGTGACAGTTGAGGGGAGAGCCCCAATGGAGCTGGTCTCCCAACAGAACTGATGGAGAGACTCTTAAGCCCCAGCTCTCCCTCTTCCCTTGGTCATGCTATCTGGGGCCAGTGGCGTAGCGTGGGGGGTGCCAGGGGTGCCGGCTGCACCGGGCGCAACATCTGGGGGGAGGCGCGAGTCCAGAGGGAAGGGACAAGTTCCTTCCTCCGCCGGGCTCCCCGCCGCCACCGCCAGCCTTGCACCCTAGCGCGTGCGCGCCCCCCGCCGCCGCTGCGGCTGCGCTCCACTCATTGCTCGCAGGAGGAGCAGCCGCTGCAGCAGCGCCGACGCTGTGTGTGTAAGCAGAAGCAGGGATGGTTTGTGCTGCTGGAGCGGCTTCTCCTGCTTTTGCAAAGCAGCGCAGGCGGAAAAAGTAGAGCGAGAGGCTGGGCAGCGGGCGAGGCAGCGGGAAGTGTGTGTGAGCGAGGCGCCGCCATTGCGAAGCATGTTGTTTACATGCCAAGGGGGTGCCTTGTGGAAACAGGGTGGTGAGGGAGCGCGCAGGAGAGGCAGCAGCAGCGCAAGGCTGACATAGGCTGAGTCAGAAAGTTGGGGGCTTGGAGCAGGGATGGGGTTGGGGGGTGAGAAAGAGGCAGGCGGAAAAGGAGCCACGGGGGGGGCAGCACAAGTGTGTGAGTGTGAGAGAGGAAGTGTCGGAATTAGTGAACCTATTAACAGCGCTTGGGGCAGTGCAAGTGTATGCGTGGGAGCCACTAGGGAAAATTGATAGTGCAAGACAAACAGGCTGTGTGCTTGAAGCAGGGCAGGTGTGAGCGTTTGTGTGTGAGCGTGTGTGTGTGTGTGTGAGAGAGAGAGAGAGAGAGAGAGAGAGAGAGAAATGAGATGGGACACTACAAATATGTGTGTCTGTATGTTGTGAAATGAAAGCATAATCAATGCACATGCATGCTCTCGCTCTCTCGCTCTCTCTCACACACAGACACACATAGAGCATGTGTGTTGAAACTGGCAAAGAGGATGTGAAAAGAGGGAGAGAGGAATTTTGTGTGTGAGAGACAATGGGTGCGAGTGCGAGTGCTTAAAAAAAATGTTAAAAGATAGTTGCATGCCTGACGCCAGACGTGTACAGGGATATAAATTGCCGGGTTCTGGGAAGGATCGCTCTGTGAGGGGGTCGCTCTGTGTCCCCAGGATGCTTTGGGGGAGGAAGCCATGTTGCTTTACATGTATGGTACACAGAGCCTCAGTCGCTAAACCTAACCTACCTCAAGGGCAGGCTGAGTGCGTGGGAGAACCATGCATGCCAACTTGAAGTGCTTGGGAGGATAAAGAACTAACTAGAGGGGAGCAAGGGAGAAACACCATATATTGATTAAAAAACAACAACACATGGAGATTGTGAATACATGTAGACACCGATTTCTTTCCATACATCCAGTGGCGTAGCGCCACCGACGCCTGGCCGGGCACAGGCAGCCTCCGCACCCCGCCGCCGCCGCCATCCCCTTGGCCCAGCCACAGGCGGTGGCTGCTTTTGCCGACTGGGAGGGAGGAGAGCTCTGAGGGGCCTCACCGCGCCCTGCGCTCCCCAAAACCCTCCGAGAGGAAGCCGGCGGGCGGGCGAGGGTCTCCCAGCGGAAGGGGGCGCCGCTGGCTCCGGCTCTCAGAGCAAGTCTCAGCCGCGGGGGGGGGGCCGAGGACGGAGCACAGCTGGAAGCCCTCGGACCGGCCGGGAGGAGGAGAGGCGCTCGCCAAGCCCGGATCTGCAGCTCCACCTACAGCCCAAGGAGAGGAGGGGGCGGGGAGGCGCCCGAGGGGAGGGGGCTTCGGCTGCTTTGGCCCACGGGGGCTCCGCAAATAATAAATTTAATAATTTCCTGCTGAGCCTTTGGGGGGGGGGTCCTTGGCTCCTTCGCTCGCCCCCAGCCCCAGTGGCGTAGCGTGGGGGGGTGCAGGGGGACCCGGGCGCAACATCTGGGGGGGGCGCGCTCGCACTCGAGTGCTAAAATCCACGGGTTAGGGGGCGCAAATTACTTGCCTTGCCCCGGGTGCTGACAACCCACGCTACGCCACTGTCTGGGGCTGATGGGATCCAAAAACATCAGGAGGGCCACAGCTTCCCCACCGCTGACACAGAATTTTCAAGAGCAGATGATTTGGCCTTTAATGTTTTTGTTAGAAATTGGAATTGCTGTCTCTTTTTTATCAACCTGGGTAGGACTTCTCGTAAAATTATTATTTCTTTTCCATCTATGGTTAACTTGTTCTTACTCTTTGTTTGGAGGATCTTATCTTTCATCCAATTTTCCTTATTGCTGCTTTTCCTCCTTTGTCCATTAGGTGTCACTGTGTTCTTATTTATTCAACTCGCTAGCTTCTATCCTCATTTAAACCTCACTTTCACAATTTTGTCTTTGTCACTTCCTCCTTCTCAGTGATTACTCAGCGTCTTCAAACCCTCGTCATCATCTTATTTGTTAAATTCCCTTCCTTCAACTTCAAAGTGGCTGCTCTACTCTACCCAGCTACAATAACAGGCAGCCTGCACCGCTCTGCATTTTCTAGTAAGTCTGTTTCAGATGGTGTGCTTTTCAAATAGTTTAATTGCAATCTGAGTGATTTCTTTACACTCTTTCTATATTTTTTCTGTTCTTCTGTCTTCCCTTTACTTTTGTGTTAGCATTGTATCCCCTCCGCTATTTTTACTCTTTATTTTGTTTTGGGTTTACTCACTCCGCGAGGGGTCCCCCCCCCCGAGTTCCCCTTTTTTCTTCTTGTCTTATTTCCTTTTAGGTTTTGTTGCTGCTGCTACCACTTTACATTTATTTTAATGTAGAAATAGAGATTTTACCCTCTTGTCGATGCTTCAGTGATGTGAGGCTTTTCACTGGTCTGTTTGATCTTCTTCTCTGTGCCTGGATTGCCCCCCACCTCTGCCATTTTTCTTTTGGCGAGGGACACCAAAAAGACACTGCCGAAGTTCCTTTGGCTTGAGCTTCCTTCCAAGCCTTTTCAGGGGTCGTTTTGCCAAACGTTGCCCCTCACAGTACCGGTGTACTTGCTTACTGCGATCGGAGCTCACCCGTTGCAGTTGTGGTAAAAACCTATGAGGGAGTCCACTATGAGGGAGTCCAGTATGACAATTAATATATTGAAGAATTAAATGCCATGTATGCTGTTATTGTTCTTTCCATAAGCCAATTGGGAAAAGCCTTTTAATTCTCTGCATACAAGAGTAGGAGACTTCTATGTTGATGAGGAAACAATGGTGAAAGTCCCTATGATGAACAAAGTCAGCTGGTTTGAGACTTACCATGATAAGATCCTGTCCTGCAAGGTTGTGAAACTCCCTTTCAAGAGCAACGTTTCAGCATTATTTATTCTTCCTGACCAAGGAAAAATGAAGCAGTTGGAAAATGCTCTTAGCAAAGACGTTTTGTTAAAATGGATGAATTCAACAAAATCACAGTAAGTGTGCATGCTGTAGTGGAAAGAGTGTAGTACATATGTGTAGGTGTAAATATATTGTTATGAGTTTGAGGGGTAGTGATAGGCTGTGTAATGACCAAGTCCGTTGTAATTCCAGAACAGGATCAATTGAGCCTAGACATCGCTGAGACAGGAGTGCAAACAAGCTAGGAATGTGGGCTTGGGAGAGCACATCTTTGATTAGAATTCTGTCCTCCATATGACACCCAAAATCCTCATGGCACATTTTTTTCCAAAGCAATACCTCACTAGCCTCCTCCATATGACACCCAAAATCCTCATGGCACATTTTTTTTCAAAGCAATACCTCACCTCCTAGATGGAGGAGATTCATAGAGACCAAGCGGGCTTTCTCCCTAGAAGGCATTTGTCAGACAACATAAGGAATATAATTGACATTTTGGAAAAGTTAGAAGTGGATATAAACACTAAAGCAGTCTTGATATTTGTGGACGCGGAGAAAGCCTTTGACAATATTTCTTGGATTTTTATGAGAAAGAATCTCCGGGGAATGGAAGTAGGCCAAGGGTTTGAAAATGGTATAGGTGCAATTTACTCTGAGCAATAAGCAAAACTTATTGTAAATAATGTGGTTACAGAAGAATTTAAGATAGAAAAAGGGACACGTCAAGGGTGCCCGATCTCCCCATTACTTTTTATATCAGTCCTGGAGGTTTTGCTGAACATGATTAGAAGGGACCAGCAGGTTAAAGGGGTACAGGTCGGAGCTAAACAGTACAAACTGAGAGCATTCGCAGATGACTTGGTACTTACATTACAAGAGCCAGAATCTAGTACAAAAAGGGTTTTAGAACTAATTCAAGAGTTTGGTCAAGTTGCAGGCTTTAAATTGAATAAGTTAAAAACTAAGGTATTAGAGAAAAATTTAACAGCTATGGAAAAAGAGAGGTTTCAGAATGAGACAGGATTAACTGTGGTTAAGAAAGTGAAATAATTGGGGATAAATATGACAGCTAAAAATGTGAACTTATTTAAAGATAATTACGAGAAATGTTGGACAGAAGTGAAAAAAGATTTAGAGATTTGGTCTAAGTTGAAGCTTTCCTTGTTTGGTAGAATTGCGGTTATAAAAATGAATGTATTGCCTAGAATGTTGTTTTTGTTTCAAACATTACAAATTGTGGACAAGATGGACTGTTTCAAGAGGTGGCAGAAAGATATCTCTAAATTTGTCTGGCAGGGCAAAAAGCCCAGGATAAAATTTAAGATTTTAACTGATGCAAAGGAAAGGGGGGGATTTGCCCTGCCGGACTTAAAACTTTACTATGAATCAGCAGCGTTCTGCTGGTTGAAAGACTGGCTGCTTCTTGAGAACACGGACATTTTGGATTTGGAAGGTTTCAACAACGTTTTTGGGTGGCATGCATATTTGTGGTATGACAAGGTTAAAGCACATAAAGCATTTAAAAATCATATTGTCAGGAGAGCATTGTTTAATGTGTGGATTAGATACAAGGATTTATTGGAAAATAAAACCCCAAGGTGGTTGTCACCAAGGGAAGCTAAAGCTCTGAAAAGACCCAATATGGAGGCCAAATGGCCGAAATATTGGGAAATTTTGGAACAAGAAGGGGATAAATTAAAATTGCAGAGCTTTGAGAAACTAAAGGATAAAGTCCGAGACTGGCTCCATTATTATCAGATAATGGAAGTGTTTAGACTGGATAGAAAGATTGCCTTTCAGGTGGAAAAGTCAAAATTGGAAACAGAACTGTTAGAACCCAATATTAAGAATTTGTCAAAAATGTATAACTTGCTGTTGAAATGGAATACGCAAGACGAAACTGTGAAATCAGCCATGATAAAGTGGGCACAAGATATTGGTCATAACATTATGTTTGCTGACTGGGAACAGTTGTGGACCACCGGTTTGAAATTTACGGCATGTAATGCCTTAAAGGAAAATATTATGAAAATGATTTATAGGTGGTACATGACCCCAGTCAAGCTTGCAAAGATCTATCATTTGCCTGATAATAAATGTTGGAAATGCAAAGAGGCTGAAGGTACATTCTTTCACCTTTGGTGGACATGCCCAAAGATTAAGGCTTTCTGGGAAATGATATATAATGAATTGAAAAAGGTATTTAAATATACCTTTCTGAAGAAACCAGAGGCCTTTCTCTTGGGTATGGTCGGCCAATTGGTGCCAAAGAAGGATAGAATTTTTTTTATGTACGCCACAACAGCAGCAAGAATACTCATCGCAAAATATTGGAAGTTGCAAGAACTACCCACCTTGGAAGAATGGCAGATGAAGGTGATATGGGACTGGCAGAAATGACCGGCAGAATCCGAACCAGGGAAGAGAGACAGCGGAAGAAGATTGGAAGAAATTTAAGGACTATCTTAAGAAACATTGCAAAATTAATGAATGTTAGAATGACGCTGGATTGGAGAATATGTGGTTTACAGTGATAATGGTTAAGTATAGAAATGAAAGGTTAAAAATGTAAAAGGAAAATAAGGGAGAGGATTTGCTGAATTAATAATTGGAAATTAGAATACAGAAAGGGAAGGTATGAGGAAGTCGGGGAAGTAAGTTATAAGAAAATAAGGTAATTGAAATTATATTTGTTTTTGTTGTTGTTGTTGTTTTGTTGTGTTTGATTTGTTGTTATATAAATTTGGAAAATTTCAATAAATTTTTTTATTAAAAACAAAAACAAGCAATATCTCACCTCCTCCTTCAACAGGAGAATAGATCTATTCCTTCCAAAGTTTACAATCTCTGGCAACTATGTTATCCAAGGGATCTTAAGAAGAATGCATATTACGGAGGTATTCACAGATCAAGCAGACCTCTCTGGAATTACTGGGAAGCCTGAGCTGAAGATTTCCAAGGTAGGCTTCTCAAAATTCTACAGGTTGACTTATATTTTCTTGCATCCTCCATTTTTCCACCAGAGGTACCCTCTTGCCTGAATTATGTTCAAATGAACATAATTTGGGGTACTTGAACCACAATCCCATCTCTCATGGAGAGGAGGAGCCAAAAATATTTGCTATTCCAGCTAGGATAAGAGGCACCAAAACCCCATCTCTCCCTCTGCTATAGCCTAATGGCATGTGTGGTGCTTGATGACAGTTGAGGGGGGAGCCCCAATGGAGCTGGTCTCCCAACAGAACTGATGGAGAGACTCTTAAGCCCCAGCTCTCCCTCTTCCCTTGGTCATGCTATCTGGGGCTGATGGGATCCAAAAACATCAGGAGGGCCACAGTTTCCCCACCTCTGACACAGAATTTTCAACAGCAGATGATTCGGTACCAATTGCTTTGCAAAGACTGCAGTTAGCATTGGAGAAGGAGGAGAAATCTGATATATTTGCAAGCTTTGTGCAGACAGTATCATTTATCACATACCTGCTTTAGACTGACCTGCTCAGGCACTGTAATTTTTTTTACGATATATACGATATCTTTATTGTCATTGTGCCACACAGAACAATGAAATTGAAAATCTACATAAAACATTCAAACCCCCCCCCCAAAAAAAACTCTAAAACCCCATTTTAAAATACAATATACTCCTGCAAGGAACTCCTGCAAGGCTCCCCACGCTGCGGATGTGTTCCCGAAGCGCCAGGCGCTCTGCTTTCAGGGCGCCCGACGCTCCGGGAAGCAGGCTGCTATCCGCAGTGTGGGGAGCCCTGTGGGGAACTCCTGCAGGGCTCCTCACTCTGCGGATGTATGCCTGGCGCGAGGGGCGCTCTGCTTCAGGGCGCCCCACCTGCCAGGCAGCAGGCTGCTATCCACAGCGTGGGGAGCCCTGTGGGGAACTCCTGCAGGGCTCCGCACGCCTCGGATGTCTGCCTGGCGCAAGGGGCGCTCTGCTTCAGGGCGCCCCACCCGCCAGGCAGCAGTCTGCTATCCGCAGCGTGGGGAGCCCTGTGGGGAACTCCTGCAGGGCTCCGCACGCCGCGGATGTCTGCCCGGCGCGAGGGGCACTCTGCTTCAGGGCGCCCCACCCGCCAGGCAGCAGGCTGCTATCCGCAGCGTGGGGAGCCCTGCGGGGAACTCCTGCAAGGCTCCCCACGCTGCGGATGTGTTCCCGAAGCGCCGGGAGCTCTGCTTTCAGGGCGCCCGACGCTCCGGGAAGCAGGCTGCTATCCGCAGCCTAGACACGGCTAGCGGAGCGCTAATCCCAAAGCTTGGGGCCTGCGGAGCTCAGCGCGCCCCAAGCTTCTGGGCGCCGGCAAGGTCTCCCACGGCTAGCGGAGACCTTGCCGGCACCCAGAAGCTTGGGGCGCGCTGAGCTCCGCACGCCCCAAGCTTTGGGATTAGCGCAGTGGTCCGCTAGCCCTGGGAGAGCCGCGCGACGTCGCGGGGCTCTCCCAGGGCTAGCAGAGACCTTGCCGGCACCCAGAAGCTTGGGGCGCGCTGAGCTCCGCACGCCCCAAGCTTCGGGATTAATGCAGCGCTCCGCTAGCCGTGGGAGAGCTGGGTTTCCCACGGCTAGCGGATAGCTTCCTGAAGCCTGGAGAGCGAGAGGGGTCGGTGCGCACCGACCCCTCTCACTCTCCAGGCTTCAGCGAAAGCCTGCATTCGCTCCATAGGACGCACACACATTTTCCCTTGCTTTTTAGGAGGGAAAAAGTGCATCCTATGGTGCGAAAAATACGGTAATTTTAAAGCGTATTACTAAATATGTCTTTTATCCAGTTATATAAACTTTTGTATTTATCTGTTTATGTGCTGGCTACTTTTGGAAACCTAGTGTTTATAATATTATAGGAATAAAAGGGTAATATTATATATGATGTATATATGAAAGAAGTGTTCGTATTTTTTGCATAATGAGCCTGGTATTGGGATCTTGCTTCTCATCAACAGTAAGGGAGAGAGACAAGAACTAGGAAAATATAATTATGGAGATGATTGACATCAAGATTTTCAGAAAATTCCTTCAGTTCCTTGAGGCTGACTGATACACAAATATGATGCTTAAAACTGGTTAGAGGAACCAGATCAATAGGTAATCAGTGTGAGAAACAACCACATGATGTTTCTGAAGACATTCAGTGGATTTGTTTGTTTTGAAGGCCTAGATTTTCTCATGATAAAATCCTGAGTCAGACACAATCTTGCACTAATTTTTGTTGTATGTCTTTGCAGGCTATTCACAAAGCTTATTTAAATGTCGACGAGAATGGCACTGAAGCTCCAGCTACTACTGCTATTGAAATTGGTCCTACCTCCCTTCCTCCTGCACTGGTGTTCAATGCCCCCTTTCTGTCGGTGACTGTTGACGAGGAAACTGATACTGTCATCTTCATGGGAAAAGTCACGAATCCTACTGAGGCATGATTGCTCAACTTGTGTTGCAGCACAGAAAACATGGGATTTCCAATATGAAGCATGATTGATAAGATGCCTTTAGGTATCAGAGTGATTACTGTCACATGTTCCCAAACCGAACAAATAAAACACTGATAGAATTGTCTGCAAAATCACTTGGCGTTTTTCTTTCTTTTCTCACAATCTTAAAAAATATGTTGTTTATTTTAAGTGTGCTCTTTAGCATTCACTCCAGGATCATGCCATTTGAAAGATCAGGTTAACAGGATTTTATTATTATCTCTCATGCCTAGCTGCAATCTCAAAGCTGTCTAACTCTTCCCCCGGTTGTGTGGCCTTTTCTTTTTCTTTTTTTAAAAAAATAATTCTTATTAAGTTTCCATTTACCAAATTAAACATATCAAACCAATTAATCCAAATTGTAACCATACACATCATATAATCCAATTACCGTATTTTTTGCTCTATAAGACGCACCAGACCACAAGACGCACCTAGTTTTTGGAGGAGGAAAACAAGAAAAAAAATATCTGAATCTCAGAAGCCAGAACAGCAAGAGCGATCGCTGTGCAGTGAAAGCAGCAATCCCTCTTGCTGTTCTGGCTTCTGGGATAGCTGCGCGGCCTGCATTTGCTCCATAAGACGCATACACATTTCCTCTTACTTTTTAGGACGGAAAAAGTGAGTCTTATAGAGCAAAAAATACGGTATTTCCCAATTGTAAATTTTTTTTGTGGGGGGTACCCATGCTTCTTGATCGGCAGGAGTCCAATCCTCGAATATTTCTGCTGCTTTCATATTTACAATGATATTTTCAGTCCCTCTTCTTAGTCCTTGTCGTTACTCATTTTCCTTTTCATTCACCTCTGAATTATCTCCGCAAGTGCGTTAAAAAAACAATTATTTATATTTCTGTGTGGATTCTGTATTGCTCTCTCGTGAATCACTCTCATCCAATAGTCCAGGCGTTTCCACTCGAGCGGGCAATCGCCATCTTGCCATTCCGATGAAATACAGTCTAATAGCCCGCTCCTTAACTTTCCAGACCTGTTGCATCGTAAATTAGTCTTTTCCAGGAGGGCTGCCCCTTCCAGTTCACAATCTCATCCAGATAACAAATCTTTGGCTCGCCCTCCCTAAAACCAAATTCCCTGCAACAGATGTCTGTCCTTCTCTATCAAATCTCAATTCTTGCTGCATCACAAAGAGAGCCTTTGTTTTGCCAAATCCTTCACCTTTAAATTCATATTATTTTCCCCCACACAGCTCATTTTTAATCCCATTTGCCAATTAGTTATTGTGACAGATCTTCTGAGGGGGAGGGTTATTAGGTAATCACATGAAACCAAAAATAAAAAGTTGTTTCCCCCCTCCTTTCCGTTCCGTTGCCTTCCAAATACCAGCATGTCTGTAGTACTTTGATGTAATCTTCTGTCTCAATCTTCTTCCTCTCAATGGCAAAATTATTAGCAGATAAAACCTCCTGCCTCTCTCGAAGCATGTGTGTTAGCTCTCCAAATTTTTCCTTTTAAGTAACGCAACTAGTTTCGCTCCTGGAAGCAGCTTCGGAGGAGTGCCGAAACCCGCCGAGGGTTATGCACCCAGTGCCTCGCACCCCCTCCTTCTTCCGAACTCGGGGGTGATTTATGGCAATCACAGGTGAAAACTGCTTCTTTCCATTCCCTGGAGAGACGAGGGAGACTGATTTACTCCCCATAATCAGCCTCAAATTACCTCGTGCGGGCTGGATGGATGGTATTATCCACCATCTTCCAAGGTGCCCCTAGCGGCCCTGACTGTGTGGCCTTTTCAGTCCTCTGAGTTCGAGGGGGGGGAGGGAATTTCCCACCACTTTCGATTGGAGAATCTCCAAAACACTCCCTCCCTCCTGGTTGCCTAGCTGCAATCTCAAAGCTGTCTAACTCTTCCCCCCACTGTGTGGCCTCTAAAACTGCTTCTGGGAATGTTGAAGGAAGATGGGGGATGAATCCTCCCCATCTTTCCCTGTTACAGGCTGAACTGTCTGCGACTGGTTTCGCCCATCTTCAGGGTCAGACCAGTCTCTGGCATCCAATTCAGACCAGCCCCTGAGATTGGATGCTTTTGTGTGTGTGTGTGTGTGTGTGTGTGTGTGTGTGTGAACCAGACACTCTTCACATTAAAAGAAAATATAAGCAAGCCTGGAAGCAAGATGGTGGTGTAATCTAGAGGCAAACCCAGTATTTCCTGGGACTATCTTCAAAGAGGGCAGATCACTGCCATGGTCTTCCTGGCATTCAAAAGTGATAATGGGATTTAGGATAGTTTAGCCCTCTGGGAATGGGGAAATTTATCAGTGCAGTGGACAATGTACTGCAATTCAGTTGATATCCAAGGGAGTATTTGTTGTTGTTGTTGTTTAGTTGTTTAGTCGTGTCCGACTCTTCGTGACCCCATGGACCAGAGCACGCCAGGCACCTCTGTTCTCCACTTCTTCCCGCAGTTTGGTCAAACTCATGCTGGTAACCTCGAAAACACTATCCAACAATCTCGTCCTCTGTCGCCCCCTTCTCCTTGTGCCCTCCATCTTTCCCAGCATCAGTGTCTTCTCTAGGGAGTCTTCTCTTCTCATGAGGTGGCCAAAGTACTGGAGCCTCAGCTTCACGATCTGTCCTTCCAGTGAGCACTCAGGGCTGATTTCCTTAAGAATGGATGCGTTTGATCTTCTTGCAGTCCATGGGACTCTCAAGAGTCTCCTCCAGCACCACAATTCAAAAGCATCAATTCTTCGGCGATCAGCCTTCTTTATGGCCCAGCTCTCACTTCCATACATCACCACTGGGAAAACCATGGCTTTAACTATACGGACCTTTGTTGGCAAGGTGACGTCTCTACTTCTCAAGATGCTGTCTAGGCCTGTCATTGCCCTTCTCCCAAGAAGCAGGCGTCTTTTAATTTCGTGGCTGCTGTCACCATCTGCAGTGATCATGGAGCCCAAGAAAGTAAAATCTCTCACTGCCTCCATTTCTTCCCCTTCTATTTGCCAGGAGGTGATGGGACCAGTGGCCATGATCTTCGTTTTTTTGATGTTGAGCTTCAGACCATATTTTGCGCTCTCCTCTTTCACCCTTATTAAAAGGTTCTTTAATTCCTCCTCACTTTCTGCCATCAAGTTTGTGTCATCTGCATATCTGAGGTTGTTGATATTTCTTCCGGCAATCTTAATTCCAGTTTGGGATTCTTCCAGCCCAGCCTTTCACATGATGTATTCTGCATATAAATTAAATAAGCTGGGAGACAAAATACAGCCTTGTCGTACTCCTTTCCCAATTTTGAACCAATCAGTTGTTCCATATCCAGTTCTAACTGGAGCTTCTTGTCCCACATAGAGATTTCTCACATAGAGATTCCAGAGCAATACCTCACTAGCCTCTGGTTCCTCTTTCAACAGGAGAATAGATCTGTTTCTCACAGATGAAGCAGACCTCTCTGGAATTACTGGGAAGCCTGAGCTGAAGATTTCCAAGGTAGGCTTCTCAAAATTCTACAGGTTGATCTATATTTTCTTACATCCTCCATTTTCCACCAGAGGTACCCTCGTGTCTGAATTATGTTCAAATGAACATAATTTAGGGTACTTGAACCACAAAGCCACTTCCGACGTAGAAAGGAGGTGGGGTTGCGGGCTTCACCTTCTCACCATGGGCGCGGGGGCTGGCTCTCAGCCTCCGCGCGATTGAGGCTATCCCAGATCGCGTCAACCCCTGGCCAGCCAATCGGCTGGCCTGGGGGGCATGGCCTGCTCCATTTAACGCAGCGGCAGCCTGGGATCTCCCTCTTTGCCACTCCCAGCTGCTCCAGTTTGTCGGAGATCTTATCTCTGCGTTGCCTGCTCTGGAGCTCATGTGTCTGCTTATTCTTTCCCCCTTTGCTTTTAGTTGCTGTGCCTGCTGCTGCCTGCCTTTTCCGGCTGCTGCTTTCCCCCTTAAGAGCTGCAGTTTGCCAGCAGGAGTCGTTTCTTTTCCTGTGAGTAGCGCTTTGTCCTGCAGCCCTCTGCTGCAAGTCTCTTTTCCTGGCTTTGGAGCCTTCCCCTCGTTTCAGAAGCCTTCCCCTCGACCCTGGGTGCTTTGGAGCCAACGCTTCCTAAGGTTTGGAGTTGGTGTGGGGCTGACCAGGAGGGACTGCAGAAGGAGTTGGGGAGGAATTTGTTGCAGCAGCTTAAGCTATTGGTGGCAGGGTTGCCCGAGGGCTCGGGGTTGTGCCGGCAAAAGCCTGTTTGCTGTTGCAAAGGGCAGCACGGCATGTGGAGCTTTTAAATTGGTCACTGTAGAACACGGTCAGGAAGCACTGGGGTTGCTTTTGTGTACATTGTTCTTGTTTGGGGGGGGTGAGGCAAGCGGGGAAAAGGGGTTGTTCTGGGGACTGCATTACCAGCCCGTTTATCAGGTTTCAGCCTAATTCCCCTCCCCCCCATGGCTCACATGCTGCTGGTTCTTTATTGTTGTCAGGGTTTCCGCTGCCTGGCCGTCACCATTTTGTTTTCACCACGTGGTCCAGCACGGGCAGCCATTTTAAGAGAGGCAGTTTCTTGCAAGGCTGACCCCCCTTTTTCACATCCGATGCATTTTGGGTTTTATTAGTATTATTATTATTAAGCTCCGTTGCATGCGAGGCCCTCTGGGAACTTGAATTTATCTGATCATCAGCTTTACTTACCTCCTGTGGGCTACATTGTTTAAAATCTAGTTTAGCTTCTCTGTGCTAGCAGCTTTATATTGTGACATAGCTGGCTACATTGGTATTTAATTGCCTCACATTTCTTAGCCTGCAGTCCCTATTGCATTGTGGGGCAAAAATAAATAAAATTTATATATATATATATATATATATATATATATATATATATATATATATTATAAAAAATAAACTACAGTGCTTTTCATTAAAGTTAATAGGGAGAACCGAACGCAGCTGACTACACAGCATAAAAACAAAATAAAATAATTTAAACAATAATAGTAATAATAAAATTTAATTATATCATTGCAGTTTTATTGCCTTTACGCCTGGCACAGTTTACTTGAATACATTAATTTATTATAAGTGATTTGGAGTTATTTGTTCATAAAGGCTGGTGTTTGTTTTAGTATCTTTCACGTCCCCTTTTGAGGGGGGGAAAGGTAATACAACTCTGTTCAATATTGAGTTGTTATAAACTTGAAGCAGCTGGGTTAGCTCAGTCAGTAGAGCATGAGGCTCTTAATATCAGAGTTGTGAGTTTGAGCCCCATATTGGGCAAAAGATTCCTGCCTTGCAGGGGGCTGGACTAGATGACCCTTTTAAAATACGTAAATAATAAACAAATTGATCAAATTGAAACAAAAAGGCCTGCGGTCTTTAACCTGTGCACCTGGTCTTAACCTTGGCCATTGGGGATTACTGGTTTTTGAATCTGATTTCTTTCCAGGTGTGGTCACTTTAATCAATACTGAACTAGGCCAGCTGGGCTACAGTGTCCTCTTGTAACAAAGGCTTAATTTAAAAAGGAAAAGGCACAGGCTTGTGGTTCTAAACAGTGCTCGGTCTGCTTGACCAATTTGCACAATTAAAGCTTGGAGTACAAGGGTTACTGTTGCGGGCGATATAATGGCTTCCAAGAGAACCCAACAGGCACAATCTTCTGTTTCTCCCCAAGAACTCCCCAATATAAGTGGGTCCTGTGTTCAAGATGGGTCAGGAAAGCCTCCTGTGCCCTGCAACCCACAGGCTTTGTTGCAGTTTTTTCTCTGCTTTTGAAACCCTTTACCAACAATTCAGGCCCATGGTCACTGCGTCCTCTTCCCAAATAGTGAGTGCTCCTGATTGCATACCCATTACTGCACCAAGCAAGGAGGTGCTTGCACTTCTGCCTCCTTATTTAGTGTTCCACATTCAGGTAGCAATCCACCTATGCATCCTCGCACGCGATCACAGTCTACGCGTCCCTGGGCTTCCAGTGCCAGATCCTCAGGTGGTAGGGCTCATGCTTCCAGTTATAACCTTTCTGCCTCTCAGTCTACCCCAGACTTTCCCAGTATTCTACAGGATTTACAACCTCAGCCTTCACCGCGGAAGGGGGCTCCGAAACATCATTGGAGGAAGAGATGCCGGGGCAACAGGAAGTGTCAGCGGCTGCAGAACAGCACCTGGTCACCAATGATGGGCAAGGGAGAAAGAAGTCAAAGAAGAAGCAAGAGAAGTAAGCCTTCTGATTCCGAGGACAATTCAGAAATGCTTCCCTGCTGCCCACCACCCGCTGGGACCTGAGTGACCAGAATTACTGGATGGAGCATGTGGGTCCCTATGTGGAAAAGAAGCAGCCAGATCCCTCTAAGTTTGGAAATTTGAAGCTAAGCGAGTCCCTCACTGTGAGGTTTTCCGGGAGTACAAAAGGGGTGTGTGCCAGGGGCCGAATTCTAAGTATGAGCATGAATGTGAGAAGTGCCTAGGTAACCACCCAGCATCCTCATGTTTTAAAGGTAAACAGCCCTTTCAGAGTGGTAGGGGGCATTTCCACCCGGCGTCTTGAAATGCTCACAAACCCGCCCAAAGAGAAGTTGCAAACCTGTATTAATTCAGCCACAAACTGGTATTAATTTGGCCCTTGGTTTTGGCGTTCTCTTCTGTTAAGCTCTCACCTCTTAGAACCCTTCTCGATAAATACCCTAATAAAGAGGCAGCAAAGTACCCTTGGGAAGGGTTTTTCTTATGGCTTCAAGATCCCTGTTTCATTCCCTCCTAACTCAGGGGACCCCCAAAACAAAACAAAAACAGTTAGGGAAATGCCAGCTATTGCAAAAAAGAAAATAAACAAAGAAATTCTAGCTGGGATTACACATTTCACCTTTAGGTATCGTCCCTAAAAAGACTCCAGGAGAGTATCGTATGATCCACAACCTATGCTCAGTCAATGATACCATAGGAACCTTGTTCTGTGAAATATGCCTCCTTTGAACAGGCTATAAAGGTTATTCGCAGGTTCAGCAGGGGTGCGCTCTTGGCTAAGTGCAACATTGAGTTGGCCTTCCGCCTCCTGCCAATTCACCCAATTCACCCTGTGGCTAGGTTTTAGGTTGAGGGGGCCTATTTCATAGGCAAATCTATGCCAATAGGGTGCTCAGTAGCTTGTGCAGCTTTTGAGTCATTTAGTACAGTTTTGGACTGGGCCCTTTGCTTTAGAACTGGTTCTGAAGGGGTGACCCATTACTTCAATAACGTTTCGCTCATCATTAGTAATAGCCCTGATTGCGCTTCTCTTTTAGAGGCTTTCACCTCCCTGGCTGAGGACCTTGGGGTACCTTGGTGGCAGACAAAACAGAGGGTTCAGTTTCAACCATAACCTATTTTGGGTATTGAATTGGACACAATAGCACAGACATCCGCCTACCAAGGGAGAAGCTAGTAGCACTTAAGGAATTAATTCTGCAACTTCTTCCTCTCAAGGAGGTCACCCTTAGGCAGAGTCAATCACTCTTGGGTCACCTCAACTTTGCATGCCGGGTAGTGTCCCCTGGCTGCCCCGTTTGTGGGCGATTGGCTAAGCTGTCAGCGGGACTGCGTGCTCCTCAACACAGAGTGCGCCTCTCTAAAGTGGTCAAGTCAGACCTGGAGGTTTGATTAAAGTTCCTGGATAAGTACAAGGGCATTTCTTTGTGGCAGGACAATTTGATGCTGTGTTCAGACTTTCAGGTACAGTCTGATGCAGCTGGTTCCCTGGGGTTTGGTGTCTACTTTAGGGGGCGCTGGTGTGCTCAGTGTTGGCCTACCAGCTGGCAAGGAAAACCTATCACGCGTGACCTCACCTTCTTAGATTTTTTCCTATCGTAGTTGCGGTGCACTTGTGGGCTGATGAGTTCAGGAATCACCAGGTATGCTTCTGGACCGACAATCAAGCGGTTGTCAGGGTCCTGTCTAAGCAATCATTGCACTCTCCTAGGGTGGCAAACCTGCTCTGGTCCTTTGTACTTTATTAAACATCTATTTCTCTGCCATACTTACACCTACTGTTAACAATGACATCGCGAATGCTATGTCTCGTTTTCAGATGGACTGCTTCCGCTCATTAGCCCCAGAGGTAAAGCAATTTCCACAGCCATTCCTGGAGCACCTTTGGAGCCTTGGGGACGTGACGTCCTGAAGGGAGTATTGGCTGAAGTAGTCCCGTCCATGCTTAGATCTTATAAAAAGGCTTGGACGGACTTTATGAAGTTTTGAGGCAAATTAAAAAATGCTAGGCTTGACACCCCACCACCAAGGCTGAAGTTCTGCAATACTTGGTACATTTGAGGGAGCTGGGTCGCGCAGCAAAGACTCTTAAACATCCAGTCAGCTGCAATCACCTTCTTCTGTAATGCTATTTACTCCATAGACCCTTGTGCGGATTTCTTAGTGTGAAGGGCACTGGAGGGCTGGCGCAGGCTGCAGCCTCCCAGCAGTGAGGTTAGAAGGCCCATAACCTATGACATTCTATGCCATATCCAAACAACAACAATAAAAATTAAGAAATATCTGTTGGTCCAAGTACAAGGCCTGGTTATTTTTCAGCTGGCCAACAAGATTCTGCTGCCCGGGGAAGTTTATTGAGAGACCTGACCTTGTCCAGATCCAATTTATTTATTTTTTTAAAATAATATTTATTAAACTTTCAAATAGTACAAAAAAGAAAAAGAAAAAAGAAAAGAAAAAACAAGGAAAAAAAAATTCACTCATTACAGTCCAAATTTTCAATAACTTCTTTCCACAACTTCCCCTCACCTCCCCTTCTTGTATTCCATGTCCAAATATTTATCCAACAAGTTCTTATCCCTAAATTTTTAACCTTAATTTGTTATTATATTTAGTTCAATTTATATATCAACTTTTAACTTATATACATCAATCATTTATGCTTAAAGTTTTTTCCTAAGGTCGACCCAGTTTCCCTTCCACGAATTCCCCATTTTTATACTAATAACAACACAAAATTAAAAAGAAAAAAGTAAAAAAAAAAATCAGACACCCTTTGGATTTCCAAATCCCACCCTCCCTTCCCCGGTTTCGATCCCCAAACCGATGTCCATTAGTCCATCTATTATCAGCCTGGCAACCTCACGTCTGAGGCCCTTAAATCTCTCTCAGTCCCTCTCTGCCGGTTTCTTTGGAAGTCCTTTGTGTTTAACACCAAATCTCGGAGGGGCACTATCCCTATAATGTCCATGTTCCTTCCAGCCAGACCTCCCTGTTTAAAGGTGGAGCTCAAATCTTGTTTTTTAATCCTTTTAAGTCCAAATAATCCAAAGGTTCCAACTTCCACCTTGGTCACATTTATAGTCCATAGATCTTCAGATCCCCACAAAAGGAGATCTTTCCATTCCTCATTTTTAAATTCAAACCAAATTTTCCTCTTCCAGTCTTTATTTTCATCCATCTTGACAGGCCTCCGGCTCTCCTTTGCCTTCTGCAGCACTGCAGCCCCTCCTTCCTGTTCCTCTTGTTCAGCATATATCTCTTTCTCCACTTCCTCAATTTTCTCTAATTTCTTTTCTTGTTCAGCTGCCTGGGTTTTATACATCAAGTCCTTTTCCAACTCAGTGGATACATTTACTGTTGACTTCGAAGTTACGGCGCATGTAGACAAAACATGACCTCGCTCATGCAACTTTTGCAACTTTCCCAAGAGAAAAGCAACCTCGTCCAGGTCAGCTAGTATTTTCCGACCTATTTCCATTCTTGTAATGTCCCTGAACCCCCTCTAGAGGGATTCTGGTTATTCAATATTCCTTTCACTTCCCACCCAAAAGTCAAGTTAGTTTGTTTCAGTCCTTCTTTATTTTCAGCAACTTGTAACTATGTTGTATCTAATGTAACCGGCAAAAACATCAGAAATAAAGTTCTCTATTTTTCCGACTTTGACAGCTAATCTGACAGCTGTCAAAATCTTCTGTGTCTCCTCAGCAGGCTCCTCTCGCAGATCACTCCCGGGGGTGGGGGGGTGGCACTCTAACTCAGAAAGTTAGCTCTTATCCTCCAGCACAATTACTTATTGTATCAATCCGTGCAATTAATAACTTTTATCCAATAAAGAATAGGCTCTTCACTCGACCTTAGTTGTCAAATCCTTGCTTTAAATTGTTTACAATGGGGGGGAGACGGACTTCCTCTTTGCACCTCCCCCGCTCGTACCAATCCAAAAAATTTTTTAAGTCCAATTTCCAAATTACTCACGGGTTGTTGTTTTTAGTTTTTAGTCCAAATTTTCAGAAGAAGAAGTCAGCGCTCTCCGTCGAATGGCATGCGGCTTCGCTCGGCAGGGGAAGCAGAAGACTCACAGCACAGCACCGCGCCGCTCCCCGTCCCTCGCTCCGTAGCCTTTAAAAAGGCTCCTTCGCGGGTCGGGGGGGCGCTAACAGTGCCCGCCGAGTCACCAGGTCCACGGGCTTCCGCGCCCGTGGTTTTTGAGGGTCCCCGCGTCGCCGGTGCAACAGGACCCGACCCCTGCCAAGCAGATTCCCTCCAGAGCTCGGAGGGAATCCGCCATTCGGCGATGGCGCCAACCCGGAAGTCTGTCCAGATCCAATTTAGTCCTGCATGTCTGATGTTCCAAAACTGATCAGCAGGGAAAGGGGGCCCTTATTCGGCTCCAAGCAACTAGTCAGAATGGGCCATGCCCAGTAAACGGCACTAGACATTTCATGTATGTGAGACCGACCGTCTCAGGCCCATTCCGCATACATTCGGATGGCTCCCGCTTTGCACTGCATCAGTTCATGCGCGCTATGCGAAGGGCGATTGCTGCCTGTGGTTTACCCCCTGCTGAATTTGTGGCCAACTCCTTTCGGATTGGGGCCGCTACCACAGCAATGCATTTGGGACTCTCAGCTGAAAGGATGAAGGACTTGGGGCGGTGGAAGTCTGATACTTTTAAGGGATATATTCATAAGACCTTGTGATTGTTCACGGTATACCTGACCTGGCTTTGTTACCTTCTTTTGCTGTCAGGAGACGTTGTGGTGCACATTTGGATTACAGGCCACAGCATTGTCCACTGGGCTAGAAACTGTGCCGGCAACTGTGGCCTGGGGTGCAGGCTGGATCTTCCACTAAAAAAATAAAAGTTTCCTGAATCTCATGGAAGGGGGAGCGCTGGGCAGAATTTATGCCTGCAGTGAAAGCCAGAGCGACTTTGGAAGGTCCCCTCATGCTCTGGTTATTCAGCTGGGGGGAAATGACTTGGCCTATTGGAAATGCATGGACTTGATGTGGGACTTTTACAATGACTTCAATGAACTGATTGCTTCATTGCCAGATTCAACCCTAATTTGGTCACCACTGCTGGAGAGGCGTGTATGTCAGTGCCCTATTGCTATAAACAAAGCCAGGGAGCTTTTGGAACATTTGGTGGCGCGTAGAGTGGCAGCCCTGGGGGGTTGGGTCATTGACCACCCCAACAACCAGTTCAACTAAGTGGCCCTCTACTGAGAGGATGGCGTACATCTATCCGATGTGGGAAACAATGTGTGGTTGGCAGATATGATGGCTGGGATTAGGTATTGGTTGCAGGTTTGAGGGTATTGGCGGCAAGCTTTTGCTCGAGTGGCAGTTAGGCATTGGTATTGTTATTGTTATGAAGATGGAAGGGGGGGAGGAAGCGCCATCACCTCCCTCGCATATCAAAGGGTAGTCTGATAAAGGATTCCGGGGGGGGGGGGGCGTGGCCCTTCCTGACCAAAGCCTGTGGAGGTGAGGGCCTCCCAGAGGAGTTCCTATTTGATGTGCATCAGCAGGACTCCCCCTACTGATGGTTAACCCTTCCCGGACTTCAAGCGAACTGGCTGAAGCCGGATAGTCGGTTAGGACCAATGCCTAAGCCAATACCACTCATCACCTGAAACCAATAAAGTTGTGGCCATATTTAGCCCATTAACCTAAAATATCTGTGTTATGTGTCTTTATTTCCACTAGGGGGAGGTGGGAACTCATCATGCAATCTCATCTCTCATGGAAAGGAGGAGCCAAAAATATTTGCTATTCCAGCTATGATGATTAAGAGGCACCAAAATCCTATCTCTCCCTCTGCTATAGCCTAATGGCATGAGTTGAGATGGGACTTGATGAGATGGGACTTGGTGACAGTTGAGGGGAGAGCCCCAATGGAGCTGGTCTCCCAACAGAACTGATGGAGAGACTCTTAAGCCCCAGCTCTCCCTCTTCCCTTGGTCATGCTATCTGGGGCCAGTGGCGTAGCGTGGGGGGTGCCAGGGGTGCCGGCTGCACCGGGCGCAACATCTGGGGGGGGCGCGAGTCCAGAGGGAAGGGACAAGTTCCTTCCTCCGCCGGGCTCCCCGCCGCCACTGCCAGCCTTGCGCCCTAGCGCGTGCGCGTCCCCCGCCGCCGCTGCGGCTGCGCTCCACTCATTGCTCGCAGGAGGAGCAGCCGCTGCAGCAGCGCCGACGCTGTGTGTGTAAGCAGAAGCAGGGATGGTTTGTGCTGCTGGAGCGGCTTCTCCTGCTTTTGCAAAGCAGCGCAGGCGGAAAAAGGAGAGCGAGAGGCTGGGCAGCGGGCGAGGCAGCGGGAAGTGTGTGTGAGCGAGGCGCCGCCGTTGCGAAGCATGTTGTTTACATGCCAAGGGGGTGCCTTGTGGAAACAGGGTGGCGAGGGAGCGCGCAGGAGAGGCAGCAGCAGCGCAAGGCTGACATAGGCTGAGTCAGAAAGTTGGGGGCTTGGAGCAGGGATGGGGTTGGGGGGTGAGAAAGAGGCAGGCGGAAAAGGAGCCACGGGGGGGGGGCAGCACAAGTGTGTGAGTGTGAGAGAGGAAGTGTCGGAAATAGTGAATCTTTAACAGTGCCTGGGGCAGTGCAAGTGTGTGCGTGGGAGCCACTAGGGAAAATTGATAGTGCAAGACAAACAGGCTGTGTGCTTGAAGCAGGGCAGGTGTGAGCGTGTGTGTGTGTGTGTGTGTGTGTGAGAGAGAGAGAGAGAGAGAGAGAGAGAGAGAGAGAGAGAAATGAGATGGGACACTACAAATATGTGTCTCTGTATGTTGTGAAATGAAAGCATAATCAATGCACATGCATGCTCTCGCTCTCTCGCTCTCTCTCACACACAGACACACATAGAGCATGTGTGTTGAAACTGGCAAAGAGGATGTGAAAAGAGGGAGAGAGGAATTTTGTGTGTGAGAGACAGCAAGTGCATGGGTGCGAGTGCTTAAAAAAATAAATGTTAAAAGATAGTTGCATGCCTGGCGCCAGACGTGTACAGGGATATAAATTGCCGGGTTCTGGGAAGGATCGCTCTGTGAGGGGGTCGCTCTGTGTCCCCAGGATGCTTTGGGGGAGGAAGCCATGTTGCTTTACATGTATGGTACACAGAGCCTCAGTCGCTAAACCTAACCTACCTCAAGGGCAGGCTGTGTGCGTGGGAGAACCATGCATGCCAACTTGAAGTGCTTGGGAGGATAAAGAACTAACTAGAGGGGAGCAAGGGAGAAACACCATATATTGATTAAAAAACAACAACACATGGAGATTGTGAATACATGTAGACACCGATTTCTTTCCATACATCCAGTGGCGTAGCACCACCGACGCCTGGCCGGGCACAGGCAGCCTCCGCACCCCGCCGCCGCCGCCATCCCCTCGGCCCAGCCACAGGCGGCGGCTGCTTTTGCCGACTGGGAGGGAGGAGAGCTCCGAGGGGCCTCGCCGCGCCCTGTGCTCCCCAAAACCCTCCGAGAGGAAGCCGGCGGGCGGGCGAGGGTCTCCCAGCGGAAGGGGGCGCCGCTGGCTCCGGCTCTCAGCGCAAGTCTCAGCCGCGGGGGGGGGGGGGGGCGAGGACGGAGCACAGCTGGAAGCCCCCGGACCGGCCGGGAGGAGGAGAGGCGCTCGCCAAGCCTGGATCTGGAGCTCCACCTACAGCCCAAGGAGAGGAGGGGGCGGGGAGGCGCCCGAGGGGAGGGGGCTTCGGCTGCTTCGGCCCGCGGGGGCTCCGCAAATAATAAATTTAATAAATTCCTGCTGAGCCTTTGGGGGGGGGTCCTTGGCTCCTTCGCTCGCCCCCAGCCCCAGTGGCGTAGCGTGGGGGGTGCAGGGGGACCCGGGCGCAACATCTGGGGGGCGCGCGCTCGCACTCGAGTGCTAAAATCCACGGGTTAGGGGGCGCAAATTACTTGCCTTGCCCCGGGTGCTGACAACCCACGCTACGCCACTGTCTGGGGCTGATGGGATCCAAAAACATCAGGAGGGCCACAGCTTCCCCACCGCTGACACAGAATTTTCAAGAGCAGATGATTTGGCCTTTAATGTTTTTGTTAAAAATTGGAATTGCTGTCTCTTTTTTATCAACCTGGGTAGGACTTCTTGTAAAATTATTATTTCTTTTCCATCTATGGTTAACTTGTTCTTACTCTTTGTTTGGAGGATCTTATCTTTCATCCAATTTTCCTTATTGCTGCTTTTCCTCCTTTGTCCATTAGGTGTCACTGTGTTCTTATTTATTCAACTCGCTAGCTTCTATCCTCATTTAAACCTCACTTTCACAATTTTGTCTTTGTCACTTCCTCCTTCTCAGTGATTACTCAGCGTCTTCAAACCCTCGTCATCATCTTATTTGTTAAATTCCCTTCCTTCAACTTCAAAGTGGCTGCTCTACTCTACCCAGCTACAATAACAGGCAGCCTGCACCGCTCTGCATTTTCTAGTAAGTCTGTTTCAGATGGTGTGCTTTTCAAATAGTTTAATTGCAATCTGAGTGATTTCTTTACACTCTTTCTATATTTTTTCTGTTCTTCTGTCTTCCCTTTACTTTTGTGTTAGCATTGTATCCCCTCCGCTATTTTTACTCTTTATTTTGTTTTGGGTTTACTCACTCCGCGAGGGGTCCCCCCCCCCCCCCCGAGTTCCCCTTTTTTCTTCTTGTCTTATTTCCTTTTAGGTTTTGTTGCTGCTGCTACCACTTTACATTTATTTTAATGTAGAAATAGAGATTTTACCCTCTTGTCGATGCTTCAGTGATGTGAGGCTTTTCACTGGTCTGTTTGATCTTCTTCTCTGTGCCTGGATTGCCCCCCACCTCTGCCATTTTTCCTTCGGCGAGGGACACCAAAAAGACACTGCCGAAGTTCCTTTGGCTTGAGCTTCCTTCCAAGACTTTTCAGGGGTCGTTTTGCCAAACGTTGCCCCTCACAGTACCGGTGTACTTGCTTACTGCGATCGGAGCTCACCCGTTGCAGTTGTGGTAAAAACCTATGAGGGAGTCCACTCCACTGTTGGACAGCTCTTACATCAGACGGTTATTCCTAACATTTGGTCTGAATCTCCCTTTTTTTTGTCATTTGAACACATTGGCTTTGGAGCAGCAGAAAAACAACGACAACGTCAACATAACCAACCATGCATGTAGAAAGTCAGTAGGGACATGGAGGGATTTTCAGGGTTTTGCACCCTCGGCCCTATGTATGATTATCTCCCCATGGGGCAGAAGTCATGGATTATGTCAGAGGTGCAATGCGTTCCTTGTCCCCTGGGATCAAGTTCATTCCTTTGAAGCCAAGGTGGCAGAATTGGAAAGTGTACGAGAAGCCAAGACAGCGGTGGAGAAGGCCTTCGGGGAGGTGGTAGCTAGGTCCGGCTCCCACAACGACAACCCCACTGCTGTCTGTCAGGGAGAATGAAGTTCTCAAGGAAGGAGAACATCACTTTGAGGAAGAGGAAGGAATTCCCATAGAAGGGACCTATTCCTTGGGGGGTTCTAATGTAGCCTCTCATGCCAAGGGTACCTCTCCAGTGGGTTGGTGGGGAATTGTGGTAGTTAGGAATATATGTATGCGATGGGCATACAGACTGCAGGAGGAATTGCCTGCCTGGTGTGAGGATTGCAGATGTTGCTTGTCGCCTAGATAGCCTGGGGCCTAGCTGGGAGTGAGCCCCACTTCATTCAATTATACATGGATAGGATTGTGCTCTGAGTCCTTAAGCTGCCACAAAACTCTTTGCTCCAACGGACAGGGAAACAGCTGCTTGCTAGGTGAAAGAGGTTTGGTATACTGCTTTCTTATCACAAAGAAACACAAATGTGCACACACAAACAATCTTGCTTTATTTTACCTCACTCCAACCTTAATAAAGGCTTTAACAAAGATCACTATGCTTCTAACATTCTGCCAAAAGAAAAGAGAGTTTTTTAAACATCCTGCCAGAAAAGCATATAAGAGTTGAATGAGTGAAAGGCAAGCCATTGCAATGATGAATTTTGAATGCGATTTGTCTTCACAGACGACTTCCAGAGGAACACAATGTCTCACCTCTGCCTGTGTTTGCTTTTTGCTGGTCTCTGTGCTTTTGCCCAATGTCACTATACCCCTGACCACAATGAGGATCATGACCATGGCCGTTCTGCTCCTGCTGAAGGTGAAAGAGATCTGCCCTCTTTGAAGATAGCCAGAGGAAATGCTGACTTTGCCTTTCGATTCTACCACCACGTTGCTTCGGAGAGCACTGAGAAGAACATTTTCTTTTCCCCTCTGAGCATTTCCACTGCCTTGGCCATGGTGTCACTGGGAGCTAGAACAACTACGTTGAGTCAGCTTTTGTCAGGACTTGGTTTTAACCCGTCAGATATCACTGAACTGGAAATACATGAGGGTTTCCATCATCTCTTACGTATACTGAACCGCCCCAATGCTGAACTCCACCTGAGCATTGGGAACACCCTATTCACAGATGACCAAGTGAAACCCCTGAAGAAGTTCCTGGATGCTGCCAAACATTTTTATGAGACGGACGTTCTTCCGACTAACTTCAAGAATTCTGCAGTAGCTAAAAGTCAAATCAATAGCTATATAGAAAAAAAAACGAATGGGAAAATAGTTGATGCTGTCAAAGGTCTTAACCCAGAGGCTGTAATGGTTATTGTGAACTATATTTACATGAGAGGTTAGTCAGATGGACTTGTTTTATACAGGTTTTGCTTCTTGGATGTTCTCAGTTTAAGGTTTAAACTTTAAGCTGTGGTTCAGATTTGTTGGTGCTTTAGTCTGGAGTCATCATCTGCCCATTGTGTGAGAAGAATCTTCTCAGACTTCTCATCACAAAGAAGTTCCTTTAATCAATCAGAAAATTGACCTCCACCATTATCGAAACAAATCAAATATATTGTGAGTACCTATTCCTGGAAATGAGATTAAGTAATTGGGAACTAGATTAAGAACAGAGCTATAAAGGCAGGTATCTCAGCACAGTAAGATGCCATTAAAACAGGAGCTTTTATTAAAAGCTCTGAGTATGACAATTAATATATTGAAGAATTAAATGCCATGTATGCTGTTATTGTTCTTTCCATAAGCCAATTGGGAAAAGCCTTTTAATTCTCTGCATACAAGAGTAGGAGACTTCTATGTTGATGAGGAAACAATGGTGAAAGTCCCTATGATGAACAAAGTCAGCTGGTTTGAGACTTACCATGATAAGATCCTGTCCTGCAAGGTTGTGAAACTCCCTTTCAAGAGCAACGTTTCAGCATTATTTATTCTTCCTGACCAAGGAGAAATGAAGCAGTTGGAAAATGCTCTTAGCAAAGACGTTTTGTTAAAATGGATGAATTCAACAAAATCACAGTAAGTGTAGTACATATGTGTAGGTGTAAATATATTGTTATGAGTTTGAGGGGTAGTGATAGGCTGTGTAATGACCAAGTCCCTTGTAATTCCAGAACAGGATCAATTGAGCCTAGATATTGCTGAGACAGGAGTGCAAACATGTTAGGAATGTGGGCTTGGGAGAGCACATCTTTGATTAGAATTCTGTCCTGCCATATGACACCCAAAATCCTCCTGGCACATTTTTTTCAAAGCAATACCTCACTAGCCTCTGGTTCCTCTTTGAACAGGAGAATAGATCTATTCCTTCCAAGGTTTACAATCTCTGGCAACTATGCTATGAAAGGGATCTTAAGAAGAATGAATATTAAGGAGGTATTCACAGATCAAGCAGACCTCTCTGGAATTACTGGGAAGCCTGAGCTGAAGATTTCCAAGGTAGGCTTCTCAAAATTCAACATGTTGATCTATATTTTCTTGCACCCTCCATTTTCCACCAGAGGTATCCTCTTGTCTGAATTATGTTCAAATGGACATAATTTGGGGTACTTGAACCACAATCCTATCTCTCATGGAGAGGAGGAGCCAAAAATATTTGCTATTCCAGCTATGATGATTAGAGGCACCAAAAACCCATCTCTCCCTCTGCTATAGCCTAATGGCATGAGTGGTGCTTGATGACAGTTGAGGGGGAAGCTGGTCTCCAATGGAGCTGGTCTCCCAACAGAACTGATGGAGAGACTCTTAAGCCCCAGCTCTCCCTCCCTCCTTGGTCATGCTATCTGGGGCTGATGGGATCCAAAATCATCAGGAGGGCCACAGCTTCCCCACCTCTGACACAGAATTTTCAACAGCAGATAATTCGGTACCAATTGCTTTGCAAAGACTGCAGTTAGCATTGGAGAAGGAGGAGAAATCTGCTTTGTGCAGACAGTATCGTTTATCACATACCTGCTTTAGTCTGACCTGTTCAGGCACTGTAATTTTGGAGAAGATTGACATCAAGATTTTCAGAAAATTCCTTCAGTTCCTTGAGGCTGACTGATACAAAAATATGATGCTTAGAACTGGTTAGAGGAACCAGATCAATAGGTAATCAGAGTGAGAAACGACCACATGATGTTGTTTCTTAAGACATTCAGTGGATTTGTTTGTTTTGAAGGCCTAGATTTTCTCATAATAAAACCCTGAGTCAGACGCAATCTTGCACTAATTTTTGTTGTATTTCTTTGCAGGCTATTCACAAAGCTTATTTAAATGTCTATGAGAATGACACTGAACCTGCAGCAACTGCTGCCATTGAAATTGTTCCTATCTCCCTTCCTCATGTAATAATTACGCTCAATCGCCCCTTTCTGTTGGTGATTGTTCAGGAGGAAACTGGTACCTTCATCTTCATGGGAAAAGTCACGAATCCTACTGAGGCATGATTGCTCAACTTGTGTTGCAGCACAGAAAACATGGAGTTTCCAGTACGAAGCATGATTGATAAGATGCCTTTAGGTTTAAGAGTGATTACTGTCACATGTTCCCAAACTGAACAAATAAAACACTGATTGAGTTGTCTGCAAAATCACTTGGCATTTTTCTTTCTTTTCTCACAATCTTAAAAAATATGCTGTTTATTTTAAGTGTGCTCTCTAGCGTTCACTCCATGATCTTTTTTTTTGGGGGGGGGGTGGATAGGTGTGCCATTTGAAAGATCAGGTTAGCAGTATTTTATTATTATCTCTTATGCAGGTGTAGTATCCACAAGTAGCCAACAGTTGCAGGGAGAAGGTCAGGTAGCTCAAAAGCTCAGAATGAGCTGAGGCTTTCAGGACAGGTTACAAATAATAAAAGAGGTTTCTTTGTCTATGCCCAAAGCTAGAGGAAGAACAAGCAAGTAGTAGGTCCTCAGGGTGCAGAACAAGCAGAAATTATATTCCGTGTCAGGGTGAAGGCAGACCTGCTCAACACATACTTGGCCTCTGTCTTCACTGAAAAGAAAAGCAGTGCCCAACCTGGTGATAACAGGGGGGGAAAGTAATCCATAGAGGGAGCTGCAGTCTAAGACAGGGAAAAAAGATGGTAATGGAACTTCAAATGAATTCAGATCTGCAGGGCCTGGTGAGCTGTATCCAAGAGCCTCTGTCTATAATCCTGGGGAATTCTTGGAGAACAGGTGAGGTCTTTGCAGTCTGGAGGAGGGCAAATGTTTTCCCCATCTTCAGGAGGGGGAGAAGACATTGGCAGTGTCCTTGACTTCAAGGACCTAGAATAGATAATTAAACAATCTGCCTGTGAGCACTTAGAAAAGGATGCTGGGATTACCAAGACGCAGCATGGTTTTCTCAAACAAATATCTGTATATTGTGTCTCTTGTCATATGTCTTAGGCACGTGCATTTTACCCTACAGTGCTTTGGCTTCCTTGGATTGCTGTTAAATGCCCCTGCAGTTTCATTGCCTAGTTGCCATCTTTCCCATTTAAAGTGTCATAAACATTTTCACTCTTATCGCTATTGGATGTCAGATACGCAGGCAGGCATCGGAGTTTCCCCTCTCTCTGGGAGCTTCCGATAAGGATTAAAGAACCTCAGGCAGGTTTATACTTCATTTGATTTACAACAACAACTACCGAGAGCAGCCCTGGGCCATCTTCTATCAGGATGTCAGTTGCTCACTCTGAATCCCCTCCCCTTCCACAGCAAGAAGTGCCCCAAAGGTCTGCTCCCCACCCCTGTGCTTCCAGTGTTCATTAACCTTTTCACTCCTCTGAGTTCAAGGGGAGGGAGGGAATTCCCCACCACTTTCGATTGAAGAATCTCCCAAACCCTCCCTCCTGGTTGCTTAGCTACCATATCAAAGCTGTCTAACTCTTCCCCCAACTGTGCAGCCTCTAAATCTGCTTCTGGGAATGTTGAAGGAAGATGGGGATGAATCCTCCCCTTCTTTCCCTGTTACAGGCTGAACTGTCTGCGACTGCATTCCCCCATCTTCAGAGTCAGACCAGTCTCTGGCATCCGATTCAGACCAGCCCCTGACCTTGGATGCTTTTTTGTGAACCAGACACTCTTCACATTAAAAGAAAATGTTCTTATAAGCAAGCCTGGAAGCAAGCTGGTGGTGTAATCTAGAGGCGAACCCAGTATTTCCTGGGACTATCTTCAAAGAGGGCAGATCACTGCCATGGTCTTTCCGGTGTTCAAAAGTGATAATGGGATTTAGGATAGTTTAGCTCCCTAGGAATGGGGAGATTGATCAGTGCAGTGGACAGTCTGGCTTCTCTCTGTCACCAGAGAAATAAACCTGTCTCTCTCACACATAGAGGGAGACACTTCTCCCCAAAACCAAGACCTTCTCTTAAGCCCTGGAAGTTTTTTTTACTACAGGCATGAGTTCCCTCCTTTTCCTTCCTCCCCCTTCCTCCTTGGCCTGCCTTCAGGACCTTTAGAAACAGCAGGGTTGGCCCTGTTGATTTGTGCCAGAGTGCCCCTCTTAAATGGGACATTCCAGGATCCAAACAGAATCCAGGATTGGCTTCTGTGATTCGTGATGTCCCACTTAAAATGGGACAATTGGGGGTATGAGATTGCCAGGAGAACCCATTGACACCCCCAATTTTATCCTCACTAGAGGGAACAGTACGCTGTAGACTTGGGACTATTGGTATCCGAAAGAGGTGGCGGAAGGTCAAGATGGCGTTGTTAGTGGTAGCATTGACTTGAGCTCCGCATCAGTTGATGCGTTTTTTATTATTTTTATCAGTCTTTTATTAGCTTTTATCAGCCGCAGTATTTTATCTCTGTCATTTGGCAGCTTTTTTTTTTATAATAAATTTTATTAGTTTTCATCCAATTATACATTTTGTCCAGAATACAATAAATTAAGACTGTTTTGGACTTCCTTCAGCGTCTCTGACAATCATCCATAATTATAACTTTAATACACATTCCCTTCTTTCGTATTGTCATTGTTCCTCCCTATTCCCATTGTTTCTAATAAACAATACTTTTTTTTTTAACAGTGCCTCTTGAAATCCCACTAGCATTGTATTTACGCCACATATGTTTTCCAGATAATCCACAAATTTTCCCCAGTCCTCGATGAACTTTTGATCTTTGGTATATCTAATTTTCCCAGTTAATTTATCCAGTTCCGCATAGTCTGTCAGTTTTAATCTCCATTCTTCTTCCGTCGGTATTTCCTCTTGTTTCCACTTCTGGGCCAACAAGATTCTGGCTGCCGTTACAGCATATTGGAAAAGCTTACAGTCCTTTCTTCTTATGTCCTTTCCTACAATGCCTAAAAGAAAAGCTTCGGGTTTTTTCACAAAGGTATATCTTAACATTTTTTTCATTTCATTATATATCATTTCCCAAAAGCTTTTCACTTTCTTACATTCCCACCACTGATGAAAGAACGTCCCTTCTTTATCTTTGCATTTCCAACATCTGTTATCAACCTTATACATCTTTGCTATTTTTACAGGTGTCATGTACCATCTATAAAACATTTTCATCACATTCTCTTTCCACAATTTTTCCCATTCCTTAAATTGAATATTGCACCCAAAATCTTTTGCCCACTGTATCATTACCGATTTAACCTCTTCATCTTTTGTATACCATTCCAACATTATCTTATACATTTTTGACAGAGTTTTGTACTCGTTATTTATTATGTCTTTTTGGAAAGCTGATTCTTTTTCCGCATAACCTTTTTCCTTCAAATCTTTTTTAAACATTTCATTTACTTGGAAATAATGCAGCCAATCATATATATACTCTTTAACTTGTTCATATGGCTTCAGTTTCCATTTCCCTCCTTCATTGGTTACCAGTTCTCCATATGTACCCCATTTTTCTCTCATATTAGTCTTCTTAACACTCATTACCTCTAGCGGGGACAACCAATGTGGGACTTTTGGTTCCAATATATTTTTATATCTGTCCCAAACCTCTATTAAAGAACCCCTGAAGATGTGGTTTCCAAATCCTTTGTGAACCCTCTTTTTATCACACCATAAGTACGCGTGCCACCGAAATCTGTTATCAAAACCTTCAAGGTCTAATAATTCCTTGTTTTCTAACTTTATCCATTCTTTTAACCAACATAGACATGCTGCCTCATAATACAGTCTCATATCTGGCAGGGTGAAGCCACCTCTTTCTTTTACATCCGTCAGTAACTTAAATTTTATTCTAGGCTTCTTCCCCTGCCAGATATACCTTGAGATCACTTTTTGCCATTCTTTAAAGGTTCCTGTACCCTTTATTATGGGTATAGTCTGAAATAAAAATAACATCTTTGGTAGCACCGTCATCTTTACCGTAGATATTCTTCCCCAAAATGATAGTTTCATTCTGGCCCACACCTCCAGATCCTTCTTTATTCCCTTCCAAACCGGGATATAATTATTTTGATACAAGTCAATATTCTTAGGTGATAACCAAATTCCCAAATATTTAACCTTTTTCACCACCTCTATCTCCGTTCGTTGCTGCATTAGTTCGATCATATTTTGTTCCATATTTTTTGCAATCATTTTAGTCTTTCTCTTGTTCAATCTGAATCCTGCTACCCTTCCAAATTGTTCCATCTCATCCAATACCTCCTTTACACTTTCTATTGGTTCTTCCATAGTCAATACCAGATCATCGGCAAAGGCTTTAACTTTATACTCATTTAGACCTACTGTTACCCCTTTTATTTGCTTGTTTTGTCTAATTGCATTTAAGAAGACTTCCAGAACCGTTATAAATAACAATGGCGAAAGTGGGCAACCTTGTCTTGTTCCTTTAGATATTTTTATATCTTCTGTAATAACATTATTCACTATCAATTTTGCTCTCTGTTCTGTATAGATTGCCTTTATGCCATTGAAAAACTCTTGTCCCACCTCCATATGTTCTAAGTTTTTCAACATAAATTCCCAAATTACGTTGTCAAAGGCCTTTTCCGCATCCACAAACATTAAGATTGCTTGTTTATCACCCCTATCAGACAGATATTCTATAACATTAATTATATTTCTTATGTTGTCTCTCATTTGTCTGCCTGGTAGGAAACCTGCTTGATCTTTGTGTATAAGTTTTGTTAATATCTTTTTCAGTCTCTTCGCTAGAATTCCTGCAAAGATCTTATAGTCTGTTTTCAGTAATGAAATAGGCCTATAATTCTTAACTTGGGTTAAATCCGAATCTTGCTTTGGGATTAATGTTATGTATGCTTCTTTCCACGTTTCTGGAATGTCTCTTTCTTTTAAGATGTTGTTCATAACTTCAATCAACGGGTTCATCAACACATCATTTCTTTGTAATAACTAGATGTAAACCCGTCAGGACCCGGAGCTTTCCCTCTCTTCAACTCCTTTATCACCTCTTTTACTTCTTCTTTTTCTATTGGGGCATTCAGCTGGCCTTTTTGATCTGTCGGGATCTTCCGCTCCATTTTCTCTCTTCGATATCTTTCTATTTTCTTCTTATTGTTCCTTTCTTTATTTCTGTATAATTGCTTATAGAAATCCAAGAATCCTTTCCTGATTTCTTTCGGATCAGCTGTCTCTTCTCCATTTATCTTAATTTTGTTAATTGTACTCTGCTCCTTTCTCTTTTTAAGTTGCCACGCAAGCCATTTTCCTGATTTATTTGCAAACTCAAAGTTTCTCTGTCTTAACCTTTTGATGTTCCATTCAACTTCTTTGTTTATTATCATTGCAAATTGAGTTTGCAGAGTCTTTATTTCCTGCTTTATTTTCAAGTTATTAGGTTTTTTGATCAATTTTTGCTCATTGTCCATAATCTGTCTTAAAATCTCTTTTGTCCTTTTTTCCTTGTTATTTTTCTTCAATGAGTTCTACTGGATAAAGAATCCTCTCATTACTGCTTTGCTTGCGTCCCAAACAATGCTTATTTTCGTACCTTTGTTGATGTTGTCCATAAAATATTCAGATAATTTCTTTTGTGATTTTTCAACAATCTTCTGATCATCCCACAGATTATCATTCATTCTCCACCTAAAAGTTCTTTTAACTCTAATTCTATTGGATTGTGATCTGAAATCACTTTGGCCTGTATTTCAATTTGTTGGATTCTTGGAGTCTGTTCATTCGATACCCATATTTGATCTATTCTTGACATTGACTGATTCGGTTCTGAATAGTGTGTGAATTGCTTCTCCAATGGGTGTCTAAGTCTCCAAATATCAATCAGGTTACAATTCTTCGTCATTGTAAAAAATGTCTTAGGCAACTTCCCTTCTTTGTTCTTTACTTCTCTTAATCTGTCCATTTCCAATGATACCACACCATTCATGTCTCCCATTATTATAATTTTTTGATCCATGTGTTCAAATAATTTTTCCTCCAATAATCTGTAGAAATCAGTCTTATTTCCATTTGGTGCGTAAATCCCGACAATTATCAATTTTTCGCCTTGGAACAATTATCAATTTTTCGCCTTTGAACTGCTATGATTCTCCCTTCTTCATCTTTGAATAATTGATGAGATTCAATTTTGTTTTTGATATATAAGACAACACCCTTTTTTTTCTCTTTATCCGAAGATATGAATTCGTTCCCTAATCTTTTGTTGATCAGAATTTTCCTGTGTCTTTTTGCCACATGAGTTTCTTGTAAGCATATAATGTCCAAATTTTTCTTTTTTAGAAATTGTTCAATTTTATTTCGTTTCTTCTTATCATTCATCCCATTAATGTTCCAATTCCATAATTTTAACGGCCTCATCTCCACAAGTCAGCCCAGAGCAGAAGAGCAATCAGAGTAAAATGGACGATTCTGTAAGAACACAGAACTCAGAACCTACTACATCAAATAGAACTCATTCCCAGTTAGGTGGGGATGCTTTAATGGGTGGAGATCACCCAGAGGAGAAAGCCAAGATGAGCGCTCATGAACTATCCCATGAACTACTATCTGAGGGGGCACCGCTCTATGCAGAAATACTCGCGGACCAATGTCTGCTGACTGCAAGAACAGTGGAGGAAATTAATATCAAATTAGAAAAGGTAACGTCTCTCCTGACGGAGGTGGTGCTTCTGGCAGCCCAAAAATAGCTCACTCAGTACTAAAGAGACCGACCACAGCGTTGCCCTCTCCCTGGACCATCGTGTACAGGGGTGTAACCGGTCTGGACTTGATAACTGAGAGACTACAAATAGGAAAAACAACAAGTAGCTCTCAATATATATCCATTTAATTGTATGCTGCCTTACTGGAAATCAATTGACAGTGTGAAGAGAAACTTTAAGCTTTTACTAAATATCCATTGCAACACTGAGCATGATAAACTTGCTTTACACAGACCCCCAGCACACTAGACTCATGCTGACATTTTCTGACTCAGCTACCCCTAAATAATTCAAAGATAGGATACTCCATTATGCCTTTGGCAGATCCAGAATTTCACCACTCTTTACCCCGGCTGGAATCTGATCAGCCAATGCCAAGTGACGCTCCTCCCAAGGGAAATGTGACACACAGAAAGCCAGAGACAGATTTAATTGTCTTTGACGAAGACCCCCCCGATGGTCCCAGCAATTCACATAACACCATTGATGCCAGGAAATTGGGAAAATGCTGCAACTCAACCCCGAGAACAACAACACCGTGCATATCCTAAGAACGGTTGCATCACTACTAAACCAGTCTGAGAGCTGATAACAATTTCCCCACCACAATGAAGCGAAGCCAGTTATGGAACATGCAGCCTTAACATTATCTCGTGGAATATAGCGGGTTGGGCCAACAAACTAGGGGATGAGCCATTTCGTGAATATATAATGTTTTTTGACATAATAATGCTACAGGAAATGTGGGCAACTGACAACATATTTCTCAACGGTTACCATGCCTATGAAATCAAGGCTTCTAAACCGCTTGGAAGGGGATGACCGAGGGGGGGGGCTAGTAATTCTGGTTTCCACTAAATTGGCGTCACAGGTTACTGAGTGCTCAGTTTTTGAGCAGCTGGCACTGGGGATCACTTTGCATCTGGAATCCAAGAGTATCATTCTTGTTTCAGCTTATATCCCACCTATATAGAGCAAACACAGATCGAGAGCACATGGCGTAAATTCCATAGTTTCCTTTATTCCCTACAAATTAAGTACCTTGGATCGCCTTTTTACCTAATGGGAGATATGAATGCCAGAATAGGCTCAAATGATGATAGCCTGGAAATAAAATTCCCAATATTAAGAGATCTAAAGGAAAATAGCACCCTCTTTCTAAACCCACCCCTCGTAGACATTTGAAAGATTGTCAAATCAACTATGCTGGCTTCTGCCTGGCTTTTTTTACAAATAAGCCTTGACCTTATAATTGCTAATGGGGCACTCCCCGGGGACAGAGAAGGCGAGTACACATTCATAAATACAAATGGAGGCAGCATAGTAGACTACTGTCTCACTAACAGGGAGGTCTTCGAATCAATTTAAAATTTAAAAAATCAACATAGATAATAGGACCGAAAGCGACCACCTACCTCTAATTGTCTCCACTACTGGCCAAAATTCAATTCAGCTCCCTTACATATAACATGAGGAAATAGATAAAGCAAATGATCCAGCATTGCGTGGGGGGGGGGGGAATGGACACATGAGACAGCAATTGCAGTTGAGAATAGATTGAATTCACAAACTCCAATTAAGTTAAGATCAATTATAATAAACAATTTATCAATAGATTCCTCCCTGATGGCTTACAAAAATCTCACTGAGTCCTTGCAGGATGTGGTCTCTGTCAACATAAACTCAGCCGGCAAGCTACGCACTGCTAAAGAGCGCTGTTGGTTTGACCAAGAGTGCCGCACAAAGAAGGAAGCCTTAAGGAATGCTTATTTGTCCTATCGAAACACTGGACTAAATTGCTTACCTACATCTTATTTCAAAATCAAAAAAGAGTATAAAGCCCTTTTGGCCTCAAAAAAAAGGCAGTCCGAACAAAATTCCTGGTCCCTGCTATTGAATGCCTCACTAAACAATGAAACTAAACTCTTTTGGCAACTGGTCTCCGACTCAATGAAAAATAGTTCTTCAGCCCCCAGCTGTGCCATTCCAGCTCAGGTTTGGGAGAACCACTTCAGAAATATATTTATGGAAAATCCAAACCTCCCTTCCAGCTTCCAGGATGATGACAGGGCAGAATTGCCACTGCTACCTCATTGGAGGCCGGTTACTGTGGAGGAAGTCCATACATTAATTGGGAATCTGAAGAGCGGAAAGGCTCTGGGGAAAGACTTTATCCCAGGGGAACTGATTACATCAAACCAGCACTAGTGGGCTCCGCTTCTGGCAGCACTTTTTACGGTAGTAAATAACTCGGGTAAAGTACCATGTAGCTGGAAACATGCTTTGGTAGTCCCAATCTCTAAGAGAGGCTACCCAAATGTATCCTCCAATTATAGGCCAATTAGCCTGCTTTCAATAATTGGAAAGCTGTATGTCCGATGCCTCAGTAGCAAACTGACAACTTTTCTAAATGAACATAATATAGTATCTGAAGCCCAGGCAGCCTTTCGTGAGAACCATTCAACATGCGACCACTGTCTAATGCTCTCCTTCCTAGCCAAGAAGTATACCAGGCCTCTACAGGGTAAACTCTTCATGGCCTCCATGTATCTGAAATCAGCGTTTGACTCCTTCCCCAGATCCCAGCTATGGTCCAAATTGATTTTGCAGGACAAACGGCTCCTCTGTCTTATAAAAGCCCTGTACAATGGAACCAAACTGCAGGTCTGATGCGGTCGGCAGGGACAGTTATCAGTTATCAAACAGTATCCAGATGACTAGGGGGGTGAGACAGGGATGCATTTTGGACCCCACATTGTTTTGTCTATTCTTAAATGACCTAGAAGAGAGCTTAATGGATACATTCCAAAAATAGGAATGAGAAGGACCCCCTTGTTATATGCCGATGACGTGGCCATCATCTCATGTTCCAGACCGGGTTTGAAATATCTGCTTAGGAAATTTTCTGATTACTGTTCTGGAAATGGTTTATCCATTATTTATGAAAAATCTAAAATTTTAGTTTTTGGGTTTTTTTTATATAAATTTTTTATTAAATTTCAAAAGTTTTTTATAACAACAAAACAAAACAATACAATACAATAAAACTAACAAACAAAAAATGTAAAAAACAAGTATAATTTCAACCCTTATTTTCTTGTAACTTACTTCCCCGACTTCCTCATACCTCCCCTTTCTGTATTCCAATTTCTAATTTATTTTTCAGCAAATCCTTCCCTTATTTTTCACTTAATTTTGACCTTTCTTTCTTTTTAACTTATCCATTACCGCTAATAACCACATATTTTCTAATCCAACGTCATTCTAACATTCATTAATTTTACAATATTTCTTTAAATAGTCCTTAAATTTTTCCCAGTCTTCTTCCGCTGTTTCTCTTCCCTGGTTTCGGATTCTGCTTGTCATCTCTGCCAATCCCATATAGTCTATCACCTTCATCTGCCATTCTTCCAAGGTGGGTAGGTCTTGTGTCTTCCAATACTTTGCAATTAGTATTCTTGCTGCTGTTGTAGCGTACATAAAAAATGTTCTGTCCTTCTTTGAAACCACTTGGCCGACAATACCCAAGAGAAAGGCCTCTGGTTTCTTCAGAAAGGTATATTTAAATACCTTTTTCAATTCATTATAAATCATTTCCCAGAATGCCTTAATCCTTGGGCACGTCCACCAAAGGTGGAAGAATATACCTTCATTTTCTTTACATTTCCAACATTTGTTATCAGGCAAGTGATAAATTTTTGCCAGCTTGACTGGGGTCATGTACCACCTATAAATCATTTTCATAATATTTTCTCTTAGGGCATTACATGCCGTAAATTTCATCCCGGTGGTCCACAACTTTTCCCAGTCAGCAAACATAATGTTATGACCAACATCCTGTGCCCACTTAATCATTGCTGATTTAACCGTTTCATCTTGTGTATTCCATTTCAACAGCAAGTTATACATTTTTGACAGATTTTTAGTATCGGATTCTAGCAATTCTGTCTCTAATTTTGATTTTTCCACCTGGAAGCCAATTTTCCTGTCCATCTTAAAGACCTCCATTATTTGATAATAATGAAGCCAGTCTCTCACTTTATCTTTTAGTTTCTCAAAACTCTGCAATTTCAGTCTGTCCCCTTCTTGTTCCAAAATTTCCCAATATCTCGGCCATTTGGACTCCATATTAAGCTTTTTAACAGCTTTTGCCTCCATTGGCGACAGCCACCTTGGAGTTTTATATTCCAACAAATCTTTGTATCTAATCCAAACATTATATAGTGCTTTCCTGACAATATGGTTTTTAAAAGCTTTGTGGGCTTTAAGCTTGTCATACCACAAATATGCATGCCACCCAAAAGTGTTGTTAAAACCTTCTAAGTCCAAAATGTCTGTGTTCTCAAGAAGTAGCCAGTCTTTCAACCAGCAGAAAGCTGCCGATTCATAATACAGTTTAAGGTCTGGCAGAGCAAATCCCCCCCTTTCCTTTACATCAGTTAAAATCTTAAATTTAATTCTGGATTTCTTGCCCTGCCAGACAAATTTTGAAATATCTTTCTGCCACTTCTTGAAACAATCCATCTTGTCCACTATTTGCAATGTTTGAAACAAAAACAACATTCTAGGCAATACATTCATCTTTATAACCGCAATTCGACCCAACAAAGAAAGCTTCAGATTTGACCAAATTACTAAATCTTTTTTCACTTCTATCCAGGATTTCTCATAATTGTCTTTAAATAAGTTCACATTTTTAGCTGTCATATTTATCCCCAGATATTTCACTTTCTTAACCACGGTTGTCAGGGATGCCTCAGGTCCCAGCTCACAAAGGACCAACGCCAGTGTCTCTTTATATACAAAAGTCTTTATTGAAGTTCATTGTTGGTTTTACATCCGTGGCGCGCAGCCCTACATCTGTAACTCTAGACCGTCGAAGCTCCGTCTGACTCTTCCCCTCCCCTACACCAGTTTAACACCCGAGCTTTGCTCCACCTCTTCCTCTGCTCTTTTCTCCTCTGGGTCCTCCTGCCCCCTGGGGTCCCACCCTTCCTGGACTCTTCGGAGGCGGATTCCTCTGACTCCCCCCCCTGTCTCCGGCGGGCTTTGGGACCTGGCTCCCAATCCGGATTTTCTGCTGACCCGCGCGCCTGCACATTTGAACTTGGCGCGCGCGCCCAGCCGGCCACTTTCCTCCTAACGGCTACACTGCTCCTGTCACTGCTTCCTCCTTCGGAGGGGCTGGCTGGAACTGACCTCCGCTCCGCCCCTCCACTCTCCGACGGAGGCGTGGTCAGTTCTGACTCTCTCTCTCTCCCTGCTGGAGAAGACGCTGGTTCTGATCTGTGGGCTCCTTCCCCCCCGCTACGCTCTGGCAGGGAAGCTGGCCCTGATCTCCAGCTGCCGCTTGGGGACTCACCGCTGGCCCCCCTTGCCCTGACCCTGGGCGCCTCTTTCTGAGAATCTTCTGATTCGCTGGAGAGACTCATGGAATCTCTCGGGTCACTGTCATACCCTCCTAAGCTCCCCTCAGATCCTTCCCCTTCGCTCTCCAACTCCTCTTTCCCCTTTGGCTCTGCCCCTGAGCCCCTGACAACGGTTAATCCTGTCTCATTCTGAAACCTCTCTTTTTCAAAAGGTGTTAAATTTTTCTCCAATACCTTAGTTTTTGACTTATTCAATTTAAATCCTGCTACTTGACCAAACTCTTGAATTAATTCTAATACCCTTTTTGTACTAGATTCAGGCTCTTGTAATGTAAGTACCAAATCATCTGCGAATGCCCTCAATTTGTACTGTTTAGCTCCGACCTGCACTCCTTTAACCAACTGGTCCCTTCTGATCATGTTCAGCAAAACCTCCAGGACTGATATAAAAAGTAATGGAGAGATTGGGCATCCCTGACGTGTCCCTTTTTCTATCTTAAATTCTTCCGTAACCACATTATTTACAATCAACTTTGCTTTTTGTTCAGAATATATTGCACCTATACCATTTTCAAACCCTTGGCCTACCCCCATCCCCCGGAGGTTCTTCATCATAAAGCTCCAAGAAATATTGTCAAAGGCTTTCTCAGCGTCCACAAATATCAAAACTGCTTTAGTGTTTATGTTCACTTCCAACTTTTCCAAAATGTCAATTATGTTCCTTACATTATCTGACAAATGTCTTCTCGGGAGAAAGCCCGCTTGGTCTCTGTGAATCTCCTCCATCAAAACTATTTTCAATCTCTTAGCTAAAATGTCAGCAAAAATTTTGTAATCCACATTCAATAGCGAAATGGGGCGGTAGTTCTTAAGTTGGGTCTTTTCAGTCTCTGTCTTCGGTATAAGTGTCATATAAGCCTCTTTCCACGTTTCTGGTGCCCCTTTCCCCTCCAAAATTTCATTGCAAACTTCCTTCAAAGGTTGTAATAACCACTCCTTCAAAACTTTATAGTATCTGGAAGTCAGTCCATCAGGTCCTGGGGATTTGCCCAATGCCATGTTTTGAATGGCACCTTCTATTTCTTGTTCTGTTATTTCCTGGTTCAAGACTCTTTTACTGTCCTGTGAAATCTTTTTCAGTCCATTTTTTCCAAGAAATTGTTCTATGTCCATATCTTTCTGCGGCCCTTGTGAATATAGTTGTCTGAAGTATCTCTGGAAGCAATTCCTAATCTCTGTTGGATTATTTTAGTTTTTGAAATAAGCTTCTCCCGGTCTAAATGGGTGCTGGATGGCCATAACCTTGAACAGATCAAATACTTCAGTTATCTAGGGCTCACATTCCATCATACAGGATCTTGGAAGCACCACTGGCAAACCTCCCTTCAAAAGGCGGAGATCACAAAGCCAGCCATAGTCCGATTCTTTTTCACAAAGGGAGGCAAATATGTTCCAGCAGCCTTAAGGGTTTTCATTGCAAAACCCGTTTCCCAACTCCTGTACGCTGCAAATGTCTGGCATAATGGGGACCTGCCAAAACTAGATGGTTTTCAAGCAAAATTTCTACGATCTCTGCTGCAGGTACCCAACTGTGTCCCCAACTCCATACTTCTGTTAGAAGCTGGTGAATGCCCAATTTCAACTAAAGCGTGGTGGGCTGCCCTAAAACATTGGCTCAGGATTTCAGTGTTTGATCTAGGGAAGGGTTTGTACCAACACCTGACCAATGAGGAATTTGCCAGCAAATGGCAGAAAACCATGGCTAAAAAAGCCTGTCGGGTCTGTCGGGACGCGGGTGGCGTTGTGGGTAAAAGCCTCAGTGCCTAGGACTTGCTGATCACATGGTTGGCGGTTCGAATCCCCGTGGCGGGGCGCGCTCCCGTCGTTCGGTCCCAGTGCCTGCCAACCTAGCAGTTCGAAAGCACCCCCGGGTACAAGTAGATTAATAGGGACCGCTTACCAGCGGGAAGGTAAACGGTGTTCCGTGTGCTGCGCTGGCTCACCAGATGCAGCTTGTCACGCTGGCCACGTGACCCGGAAGTGTCTGCGGACAGCGCTGGCTCCCGGCCTATAGAGTGAGATGAGCGCACAACCCTAGAGTCTGGCAAGACTGGCCCGTACGGGCAGGGGTACCTTTACCTTTACCTATTGGTCTGTCACCCCCTCCCAACTGTATTGCCTGGGTTATGAAGGCGCCCTAAAGACGTTAAAGCAAAGATTATGGGATAATGCACACAGTGACTTGCGATCTCGATCACATGCATTCTTTAGTCTGCTGGCAGTAGGAGTACAATATGGGCATGTCGGAAATCAAGCCTTTATCGGGAGAAACTGGCAACTCTCCCAGGCACCCGGCTTGGTCTCCTGTTGACCTCCCTGGCTGCCTTCCCCAGCAAGATCCAGGCTAGGTCTCGATAGGCGATTCTTCCCAAACGTGGGAAGAACACACCCCTCCCTCCTGCTCCCCTGGCAGGGAAAGGAGATAGACAGAAATGTATTTACATGCCTTTATTTCTGTCTTTGCAGCATTACAGAAAACATGTCTGTACTCTTCAAACTCCAGCAGTCAAGTGACAAAGACTTCCTGTACTTCCTGTACATACGCAAGAGGAAGAGCTCATATTATACTCTGAGCTAATTCCGGTGCATTGCCCTGTGAACTGACTGTCCCACTGTTTCCCACAGACAGTCCCAACATTCCCATCATGTTTTGTTTTCAAGCTACCAGTTTGCAGCTGCATTGCTTCTATATCGTAACATACTCCCCCATATGAATCAATGTGAGCTGCGAACAAAGCTTGATCCAGAGAAGAAAACAAACAGTTGTTATACATATAACAATTCCCTGTTGTTTCAGTTCCACCCTTGGAACTACCCACCACTGGTTTCCCCAGTGTACCTCTCTGGTTGTCTGACTTCCAAGGAATGAGTGCTTCTGCATTACCTTGGCTAGGGAATGTAGTGTTACGCTTAACAACTCCCTGTTGTGTCTTTGTCTCTGGCTTAGACAGACCTTTAACATGTCTTGAGTTGTCAACAATAGTAACACATGCAACAGCTGAGTTAGCAAACTCTTTGGAATACCTCTTGGGTGGTACGCCCTTTGTAATTCTCTCAGACCTGCGTATGAGGTGCTGATCCTCTTTGCTGACTGGTTCATTCTCAGGACTCTTTGGAGAACCAGTTCCAACTGTAAACAGTGGTTCATCCTTCACTTGCGAAGGTCTAGCCATTGTGTGAGAATTCCTCTCAATGACTGTGTCAACTGAGCTCTTTGAGCTATCTGTGTCATTCTCAGTACCACTATAATCAGCAAAATCAGAATCATCATCTGAATTGTCCTGAGTGGGAAATGTGTGAACAATTACTCTCTCCTGTTCAGGAGCACTCTCTAGAAATTTTGTGAGAATCACCTGACCAGATTCAGACAAAATTACTCTGTAGAGACCCTTTTCATAACCCACAAAAATGCCTTTTGCATTCTTTACTCCACCTGGAGCATCAGACTTCACATGAGATCCAAAAGCTTTAAAATGGGCAACAGAAGGTTTTCTATGGAATAGTTTCTCAAAAGGAGAACATTCCATATCTTTTGAAACCTTTCCCAACCAAGTGTACAATAACACGATAAAGATTCAGCCCAATACTCATGTGGCAAATGTGAACTCAGCGATTGCGCCTTCATGCCATTCTGCAATTCTTTGTTCACTCTTATACAAACACTTTTGTTCCATGCACCTGCAGAAACAGCAGCCTTGTGCTTTATCCCTTGCTTATCCAGGAAATCTTGAAAATCCTGTAAAAGAAAAACTGGCTTTTCATCTGTGAAAAGACAATCAATGTTAGCATCATGAAGACTTTTAACCTTATCACAAAACTCCTTAAACCTTGTTAAGGCTTCTTTTGGACTCTGCAATATGTCTATCCACACATAATGAGAGAAATAATCCACACACACAAGATAGTATCTTGCATTGCCTCTAGATGGTGCTAGAGGACCAATCACATCAGCATACACCCGCTGAAATGCACTGGTTACTTTCATCGCCTTCTGGACGTTTTTCAACACACCTGCAAGAGAAATCATGTTTAAATCACATGCAATAGACATATTATAATCAGATTCCTTAAATGACAACAGATATAGTCCATCTTTCTCTCTGGCAGAAAGATACAGCTCTTCATCTTTGAAGATTTTGCAGCTTTCCTTATCATAGGACAAGACCAGTCCTTTCTTTGTGATCTGCGAAACACTCAGCAGATTGAACTTTAAATTAGGAACCAAATACACATTGTTAATAGTCAAGTTCAGACTCTCCAGGTAAACAGTTCCAAACCCGGTCGCTTGGATCTCCTGACCGTTGGCCTGTTTCACAGTGAAGCTTTGCTTCTCAAACGTAGAAAACAGTTCTCGGCACGATGTCATGTGTTGCGTCGCTCCAGTGTCAAGAACAAAAGCGTTTTCCGTTGAAAACGCGGCTTTTGTTGACAGCAATGCCTTTGCAGGTTTCACCTGGGACTTGGTACAACTTTTGCCTGACGCCTCAGGCTTTGCAGAGCTCCCCTTAGCTCCTTTTTGTTGTTGTGGCTTCTTACAGTTCCGCTGAAGATGTCCAGTCTGTCCACAATTGTAACAATGGACAATGTTCAAAGCAGCAGCCTGTTCTTCACTAGCAATAGCAGTGGGGGTGCCAGAACTCCGAGCTTCTCTCCCCCTGTCAGCGACATCTATTGCAGCAAGTCTGTCTCTCTCATTGAGAACCACGGAACAAATCCTCTCCACCGTAAGATCAGCGGCAGGTAGAGAACCCAGTTGACTTGCAACGGTTTTATAAGTCCGATTAAGGCTGTTAATAATCATGAAGCCGAATATCTCTTCCTGAAGAGGGAAATTGCGTTGTGCCATCTGCTGGCGTAAGAATTTCATCTCTGTCAGATGCGCTTGCACATCTGCATCAGGTGCTAGCCTCATATTTGTCAGTTTTTCAAAGTGCAGCAATGCTGTACCACCAGCATCTCTTTAGTGGATTCTTTGCAATATAAACCAAATCTCATGTGCGTGTTCCTCATCGGCGATATGAACAAGTTGCTCATCTGAGACACACAGAATAATGGCCATCCTGGCTCTCACATTCTGTGAATTCCATGCTGGCGTAGGGGCAGCAGGGATGGGATTATCAATCACCCCAAAAATCCTCTGATTCTGAAGCAGGGCCTTCATCTTTACAGACCATGAGGAATAATTGTCATTAGTCAGTGGAGGTGGGTAAGGTAAGCCTCCCCCCTTCTTGGCATCCATTTTTGATCCAAGCCTCAGCTCTCACTCACGAGCTGGTAAAATCCAAAAGTCTATTGGGTTGTTTACTGCTTTGCACCGGGCAGCAAAACCCAGGCTGCTTTGAAAAGTCCCTTTCCCAGGAGCCTGTGCGATAACAAACAAACGTTGGAATTTCCAACAGCTCCTTTCAGCCTAGCAGTTTGGAAAGTCCCTTTCTCAGTCCCAGCCTCGGTCTCGCGATGGCTTGTTTTCCCCTTTACTTTTCTTTCTATGCTTCTGAGGCTAACTATCTCAGAAAATTAGCTCAAAGTACTCACGTCTCGTTGCTTAGCAACTGGACTTGGCAGGCTTGAGCAGCAGACCTTATCAGTCCTCAGGAATGTGAAATATGCGGGCTGTTTCTCCGTGCTGTTTTTATCTAAAAGCGGCTTCTATGTGAACCGAAGAATGCTTCCGTTCGCGTTCACTCTCTCAGCCATAAAATCACCATACCTTGAGGGGTTCCGTTGCTCATAGCTTATCAGCAAAGACGTCTGATCCGGTGCTCAGTCCTTGTAGCTTCCATCCGCTCGCTACCATATCTTCCTTTATCTCCTTGCAGAGGATGAATCCGATCCAACGACCTCTTAGCTACTTTCATGTAGCAGAACCATAGGCTCTCATGCTACCAGATGTCGGAAATCAAGCCTTTATCGGGAGAAACTGGCAACTCTCCCAGGCACCCGGCTTGGTCTCCTGTTTACCTCCTTGCATTCCCCAGCAAGATCCAGGCTAGGTCTCGATAGGTGATTCTTCCGAAACGTGGGAAGAACACCCCCCCTCCCTCCTGCTCCCCTGGCAGGGAAAGGAGATAGACAGAAATGTATTTACATGCCTTTATTTCTGTCTTTGCAGCATTACAGAAAACACGTCTGTACTCTTCAAACTCCAGCAGTCAAGTGACAAAGACTTCCTGTACTTCCTGTACATACGCAAGAGGAAGAGCTCATATTTCACTCTGAGCTAATTCCGGTGCATTGCCCTGTGAACTGACTGTCCCACTGTTTCCCACAGACAGTCCCAACATTCCCATCATGTTTTGTTTTCAAGCTACCAGTTTGCAGCTGCATTGCTTCTATATCGTAACAGTCTTTAAGTTAACATCTTACATTAAAAATCTGACAGTACCAAATTATCGAAGGCTTTTCACCAAAGCCAGACTAAACGTCTTTCCTTCTGCAGTGTTTGATGGCAGGTTGAGAGGAGTTCCCTACCAGGACAGACTTTGCTCGTGTGCTCAAGACATCGATTCCATAAAACATATTTTATTGCACTGTGCAAAATATGAGCAAGCCAGGGCTGAACTGTTATTACCATTGCTGGTACCTTTCCTGGGAAATCAGAGGCTCACTATGTCAGGTTCCTATTGGAAGACAGGACAAACGCTAGAACATTACCAGTGGCAAAGTTTTTATCGGTGGTTGCAAGAACCAATGATCCCTATATTCTGAACAAATTGTTTGTTTAACCTGGAGGTAGGCTGTATGAATTGTGTATTGCTTTGTAATGATTTGTTGGGTCTCTGGACCATAAAAAAGATTGATGATGATGGTATCCAGCAATGCAAGCCATAGTCAATATTTGTTGTTCTTGGCTTAGTCAGTTGTGTTTAATGAAGGAGACTGTGCCCCAACATAAATAGCCACTTACTGGAAAGAGTTTTCTCTGCTTCTTCCCAGAGACCCCTCTGAACGTTCTGTAAGTATCAAGCGTGCCTTTCCCGATGCTGCTACAGCAGAGGGTGGCTTGGAGGTACCATGGGGGTGGTCTGTGTGCCAATGGAGATGTCAGGAAAGGAGAGAAGAGAAGAGAAGAAGAGAAGGTATGAAAAAGGAGGTGATAGTGAAAAATGGGTTGAAAAGGAGGCTGCAGAATAGAAGCAGCTTTATAAATAGGGAGTTGCAAAGGGTGGTTAGAAATAGCTTCAGGCATATACAAACTAAAATCAAATTTGTGTTGGAGATGTCAAGAGGTGGAGGGAACGATGTATCATGTATGGTGGGGATGTGGGAAAATAAAAAAAATTCTGGAGTAACATTCACGAAGAACGAAAAAAGATGTTTAGAACATCATTTGAGAAAAAGCCAGAAGCGTTTCTACTAGGCTTAGTTTCAAAAGACATCCCCAGTGATAAGAAAAATGTGTTTTTATGTGCCACAGCTGCTGCCAGACTACCATTAGCCAAAAACTGGAAAGGGGACACCATTCCCTCAGTAGCGGAGTGGCAAAACAAGCTTTGTGAATTTATAGATCTGGCTAAAATGACAGCAGCTACTAGATTCCAATCAAATCAAAAATTAAAGAAAGAATGGGAATGTGTGGAAGAATACATGACAAAACATCGTTTCAAAACAAGTTTATTGACTGAAGTTCGTAAAGTTAAGGTTAAAAAAAGAAAAGTGACTAATGGGGAATATGTAAATAATAATTTTCCTTAACACAATATTATAGTAATGAATAATATTACTATAACACAATTAACACAATATTATAGTAATGAATAATATTGAATGCTGAGCATGGATGGAGCGAAGTCAAAATGGTATAAATCAGAAAAACGAATAGACAGTAATATATATGTTGATAGTATGTATTGTAAAGAATGATAAAAGGTGTAGCTGAATGTAACAATGCAAAATTAAAATGAAAGATAAAAAGAAAAAAGAAATAGCATCAGGCAAATTTTGCTGTCTTTTACCTTATTCCATTTTGGGTCATTGACAAAGGTTTTAACCTGTGCTTTTTCTTGGGGCACACAGTACTGGCACCATTTATTTATTTTTTAATTGTTAAATGTTTGGAACTTCCTATAGCAACTTCATGATGAGTCTTCAGGATGAGTGCTGGCACATTTGTTTCTTTTTTAAAAAACTAAAACATGGGTTTTAACAAAGATCACTTTGTCCCTAATATTCTGCCCAAGGGGGAAAAAGTGGGTTTTTAAAAAATTTCTGCCAGAATGCCAGACAATAGCTGAAATGCAAGCCAGAGTCCTCCGCACAACAGTACCAGAGAAGCTTAAGAGACCGGAAAGGACAAAAGCAACAAATAAAGATTGTCTGCCATGTTAATATAAAGTAGACATAAACACAATGCCAACATCCTTCATTGTATAGTTGCAATGATCATTTTTAAATGTGATCCCCTCCCCCCAGAGAACTTCCAGAGGAACACAATGCCTCACATCTACCTGTCTTTGCTTCTGGCTGGGCTCTGTGCTTTTGCCCACAGTCACCATACTCTTGACCACAAGGAGGACCATGACCATTCTCCTCTTGCTGAAGGTGACAGAGATTTGCCTTCTGTGAAGATAGTCCAATTCTACTACGACCTTCCTTCGGAGACTGGTGAGAAGAACATTTTATTTTTTATATATAATATTTTTATTCATTTTCAAATACAAATTTATACAACCATTATCAGAATTTATCACATAATCTTTTTTTTTTACTTCCCTCAGTTTCTCTGCCAATCTTCCGTTTTATTTATTTGTTTAAACATTTTCTAATTTTAATATTGCCTTTAAAATATACCTTCCCCAGCCTTATTCCCTTTTTTGCAATATTCCTCATATTTTCACAGAACATCTTGAAAACCTACAAGCGTTGTCTGTTCATCACATATATTTTTCAGATAATCTGTAAATTTCCCCCAGTCCTCGATGAACTTCTGGTCTCGCAAATATCAGATCTTCCCTGTTAGTTTATCCAGTTCTGCCAAGTCCATCAATTTCGATCTCCATTCTTCAACTGTCGGTAATTCTTCCTGTTTCCATTTTTGGGCCACGAGTATTCTCGCCGCTGTTACTGCGTATTGGAAAAGTTTACAGTCTTTTTTACATATTTCATTTCCTACAATTCCTAAAAGAAAAGCCTCCGGTTTCTTAACAAATGTATATTTTAACATCTTTTTCAATTCATTATAAATCATTTCCCAGAAGCCTTTCACTTTCTTACATTCCCACCACATATGATAAAATGTCCCTTCTTTTTCTTTACACTTCCAACACTTATTACATGTTTTATACATTTTGCAAGTTTTACTGGTGTAATATACCATCTATATACCATTTTCATAACACTTTCCTTTAACGCAGTACATGCCGTAAATCTTAATCTTTCTTTTTTTCTCTCATTACATTTTTATTAATTTTCCAACACAATTATACAATTTTCTCCATGTTTTAACAAATTAATCTTTTTTGACTTCCTTCTGCTTCTCTGGTAATCATCCGTATTTACTCTTCAATACGCATTCCCTTGATTGTATTGCCATTTGTCTTCCCTCCCCTTTCTACTTCTTTTTAACAATTCCTCTCAAAGTTTTACAGTGCTTCTTGAAACCCCACTAGCGTTGTTTGCACATCACATACATTTTCCATTCTTGTATCGTCGATACTTCCTCTTGTTTCCATTTCTGGGCCAGGAGAATTCTTGCTGCTGTAACTGCATACTGGAAGAGTTTACAGTCTTTTCTTCTTATTTCATTTCCTGTAATCCCTAAAAGAAAAACTTCTGGTTTCTTAACAAAAGTGTATTTTAACATCTTTTTCAATTCATTATATATCGCTTCCCAGAAACTCCTCACTTTCTTACATTCCCACCACATACGGTAAAACGTTACCTCTTTTTCTTTACATTTCCAACACTTATTACATGTTTTATACATTTTTGCAAGTTTTACCGGTGTGATGTACCATCTATAAAACATTTTCATAACATTTTCCTTCAACGCCGTGCATGCAGTAAATGTTAAATTTTATTTCTTTCTTAAATCTTTTTTGAACATTTCATTTACCTGGAAGTAATGCAACCAATCATACACAAGATCTTTAACTTGTTCATTCATATGGTTTTAATTTCCATTTTCCTCCTTCTTTAGTTACCATTTCCCCATATGTAGCCCATTTACCTCTCATATTAATTTTCTTTACACACATAACCTCCAACGGGGAAAGCCAATGTGGAACTCTCGGTTCCAAAAGACTTTTATACCTGTCCCATACTTCTGTTAGCGAATTCCTGAAAATGTGGTTCCCAAAGCCTTTATGAGCTTTCTTCTTGTCACACCATAAGTAAGCGTGCCAACCAAATCTGTTATCAAAACCTTCAAGGTCTAGCAATTCCATATTTTCTAGTTTAATCCAATCCTTTAACCAACATAGACATGCTGCTTCGTAATATAATTTCATATCTGGCAGGGCGAAGCCTCCTCTTTCTTTCACATCTGTTAATAATTTAAATTTTATTCTTGGCTACATTGTTTACTATCAGTTTAGCTCTCTGCTCTGTATATATTGCCTTGATTCCATTGAAAAACTCTTTCCCAACTTCCATATGCTCCAGATTTTTCAGCACAAAATCCCATACTACATTGTCAAATGCCTTTTCAGCATCCACAAACATTAATATCGCTTGTTTCTCATTCCTGGCAGTCAGATATTCCAAAATATTACTTATATTCCTTACATTATCTTTCATTTGCCTGGCAGAAACCCTGCTTGGTCTTTGTGGATAATTCTTATCAATATTTATCTTTTTCATTCTCTATTATTTCATTCTTTCATTCAATATTATCTTTTTCATTCTCTTCGCTAAAATCCCCGCAAATATTTTGTAATCCGTATTCAACAATGAAATAGGTTTGTAATTTTTAACTTGTGTTAAGTCCGAATCCTGTTTTGGAATCAAAGTAATAAATGCTTCTTTCCACATTTCTGGGATCTCCCTTGCTTTTGGGATATTATTCATAACTTCTTTCAATGGTTCCATCAAAACACTTCTCATTTCTTTGTAATATCCCGATGTAAATCCATCTGGTCCCGGAGCCTTTCCCCTCTTCAGTTCTTTTATTACCTCTTTGATCTCTTCAACTTCTATTGGGGTGTTCAGCTGGTCTTTTTGTTCTGTCGGGATCTTCTGCACCTTTTTATCTTTTAAATTTTTTTCTATTTTCTTCATATCATTCCTTTCCTTATTTCTATATAATTGCCTATAAAAGTCCAAGAATCCTTTCCTAAATTCTTTTGAATTAACTGTCTCTTTACCTTTTATGATAATTTTGTTAGTTGTATTCTGTTCTTTTCTCTTTTGGATTTGCCACGCAAGCCATTTACCTGATTTGTTAGCGAACTCAAAGTTTTTCTGTCGTAACCTTTTAACATTCCATTCTACTTCTTTATTTATCATTGCAAATTGTTTGGAGTGTCTTGATTTCTTGCTTGATTTTTGATTTATTTGGTTTTTAAATTAATTTTTGCTCATTGTCCATAATCTGCTTTAAGATTTCTTTGTTCCCTTTTCCCCTATGCTTGTTCTTCAGTGAGTTCTGCTGAATAAAGAATCCTCTCATAACTGCTTTGCTTGCGTCCCAAACAATATTCATCTTTGTACCTTTGTTGGAATTGTCTATGAAATATTCCGTTAATTTCTTTTGTGCTTTTTCTATAATCCTCTGATCATCCAACAAATAATCATTGATTCTCCATCTAAAGATTCTTTCTTCAAAACCTTTTAGTTCCATTTTTATTGGACTGTGGTCTGAGATTACTTTAGGTTGCATTTCAATTTGTTGGATTCTTGGAGTCAATTCATTCGATACCCATATTTGATCGATTCTTGACATTGACTGATTCGGTTCTGAGTAGTAAGTAAATTGCTTCTCCAATGGGTGTCTAAGTCTCCAAATATCGATCAAGTTACAATTCTTAGTCATTGTAAAAAAAGTCCTAGGTAGTTTCCCTTCTTTATTTGTTCCTTCTCTTAATCTGTCCATTCCCAGTGAAACCACTCCATTCATATCTCCCATTATTATGATTTTCTGATCCATATATTCAAAAAGTTTTTCTTCCAAAGCTTTATAGAATTCAGTCTTATTTCCGTTAGGTGCATAGATCCCGACAATTATTAAATTTTCGCCTTGCCATTTGATCTGAACTGCTATAATTCTTCCTTCTTCGTCTTTGAATATTTGTTGAGATTCAATTTTGTTTTTGATATATAAAACAACCCCTTTTTTCTCTTTGTCTGAAGATATGAATTCATTCCCTAGTCTTTTATTGATCAAAATTTTTCTGTGTCTTCTTGCCACATGTGTAAGCATATAATGTCCAAGTTTTTCTTTTTTAGAAATTGTTCAATTTTATTTCGTTTCTTTTTATCATTCATCCCATTAATATTCCAATTCCATAATTTTAGAGCCATGATAGAGACCAATTAAATAAATTTACGTTGATTTACTTATAACCTGTCTTCCTTTTCTCCTACTTCTTCTTCTTCTTTTTCGGAACTCTCTTCTTCCATCGATTCTGACTCGTCCTTGGATCCTGCTCCTCCTTCTGCACCTTTGACTTCTTCTTCTTCCACTTGCAATTCTTTGTATCTTCTCGTAAACTTCCCTATTTCTTCAGGGCTTGTCAACTTATGTTTCTTAGTTTTGTAGAAAAAGGAAATTCCTTCTGGAAATTCCCATCTGAAATCAATCTTGTTCTTCTTAAAAATCTGCACCAGTGGCTTGTAAGGATCTCTTCGTTTCAACAGCCTTATCGGAATATCTTTAAAGATGGTGATGTAATTTCCATCTATATATAATCTTTTCTCTCTATTCTTCTGTAGTATCAAATTTCTCATCTCTCGATCTTTTAACGTGATTAAACAGTCCCCTGGAAATTTCCTTGCCTTAGTTGTTCTTACTCTCATCCTGAATGCATTTTGTACTGTTTTTGCTACTTCTTCTACTGGAATCTCCAGCCACTGTGCCATTTCTGTGATCAGTCTCTCTTAAACATTCTCATTCTGTATTTCCAGTACAGATCTCAGCCTCAGGTTGACTTCCCTCTGTCTCAGTTCATTCATAGCAATTGCATCTTTAATTTCCTCCTGCGATTTATTTATTTCTATCATCTCCACCTTCATCCTTTCTTCCTCTTGTTTCACTTCCCTCATCTCCAGTTTTGTCTTTTTCAACCCCTCTTCTAGTGATTGTGTTCTTTTGGAAACCTCTTTTATTTGCCCTTTCAGTTCATTAACTGTCTCATCAATTTTTTTATCCATTTCCCCAATTTTATTATCCACTTGTTCCATTTTATTATCCACCTGTTCTAATTTTGTTTCCAGGTTCTTTTCACTTTGTTTAATTTCTGCAAACATTTTCAATATTTCTGCTCTAAAATCAGATTCTTGCTTGGACGGTCTCCTATCAGTTGGTGTCCCCCCTTCCATCCCTTTCTTTTGTTGATGTGTCATTTTACCCAAAATATCCTTTATCACGTTCCCCACCTGTTCAAATCACAGCAAATATGACCAATTTACAAATTTTAAATTAAAAAGAGTAGCAGAGATGGAAAACCCAAGATCTTTTTTGCAAATAAAGATATCTTATAAATTCCAAAAGAAAAGATTAATTAGAAATTAATTAGTCCCCCTTTAATAGTTTAGGGAAAGTTAAAGGGCTAGTCACAATCCTGTCCAAGGTTGAAAACAATCTTCTTGCCCCCACTTGGGCTAATCCTTAATTGGGCTCTTCCTTCTGTATTTGTACTTGCCTCAATTGTAGTCCAAATAGAATTATAATCCAAATAGAATTTAAATCCAAAAAAATCAAAGTTTATTAGAGAAATGAGGAACTTAATTCCAAATCCAAATTATTATATTCCACTTAGGATGAGATGGTCCTTCCACAATATCAATAAGGAGAGCCAATTAAACCTTTAATTTAATGTCTGGATTATCTGTTTAATATTCCAAGAAAATGATAATGAGTGTCTGCAGAGAATAACCACAAATATCCAAAGAGGAAGGTTCCACTGAGAAAAGAAGAGCAGCACAAGTAGGGAGTGGAGCGAAGGTCACTAAAAAAAACACACACAAAGAAAATTCCACCAACATTGGAAGAGGCACAGAAAAAGAAGTTGTACTGTCTTATTCTGTCCACTAGGGGGTCGGTACCCAAATCCGGGGTGAATAAATTGATAAATCCAAATAAACAAAGTCCAACTTTTACTTTGATATGCCAAAATTATAAAACCAATTAATAAGGAGATTGAAATAAATTCCTGTACGTTGCAACTGCAGCCTTTTCAGATTTCACTTCTATTTCACTATTAACAATGGAGTCGGAAGCTTCTTAGAATCATAGAATCATAGAGTTGGAATAGACCACAAGGGTCATCGAGTCCAACCCCCTGCCAAGCAGGAAACACCATCAGAGCACTCCTGACATATGGTTGTCAAGCCTCTGCTTAAAGACCTCCAAAGAAGGAGACTCCACCACACTCCTTGGCAGCAAATTCCACTGTCGAACAACTCTTACTGTGAGGAAGTTCTTCCTAATGTTTATGAGATGCCTCATAAGGCATCTTTTCCAGGCCTTTGACCATTTTGGTTGCCCTCCTCTGGACACGTTCCAGTTTGTCAGTGTCCTTCTTGAACTGTGGTGCCCAGAACTGGACACAGTACTCCAGGTGAGGTCTGACCAGAGCAGAATACAGTGGCACTATTACTTCCCTTGATCTAGATAAAGGTTAAGGTAAATGTACCCCTACCCGTACGGGCCAGTCTTGACAGACTCTAGGGTTGTGCGCCCATCTCACTCAAGAGGCCGGGGGCCAGCGCTGTCCGGAGACACTTCTGGGTCACGTGGCCAGCGTGACAAAGCTGCATCTGGCGAGCCAGCACAGCACACGGAAAGCCGTTTACCTTCCCGCTGGTAAGCGGTCCCTATTTATCTACTTGCACCCGGGGGTGCTTTCGAACTGCTAGGTTGGCAGGCGCTGGGACCGAGCAGCGGGAGCGAACCGCGCCACGGGGATTCGAACCGCCAACCTTTCGATCGGCAAGCCCTAGACGCTGAGGCTTTTACCCACAGCGCCACCCGTGATCTAGATGCTATACTCCTATTGATGCAGCCCAGAATTGCATTGGCTTTTTTAGCTGCTGCGTCACACTGTTGGCTCATGTCAAGTTTGTGGTCAACCAAGACTCCTAGATCCTTTTCACATATACTGCTCTCAAGCCAGGTGTCACCCATCTTGTATTTGTGCCTCTCATTTTTTTTTGCCCAAGTGCAATACTTTACATTTCTCCCTGTTAAAGTTCATCTTGTTTGTTTTGGCCCAGTTCTCTAATCTGTCAAGGTCGTTTTGAAGTGTGATCCTGTCCTCTGGGGTGTTAGCCACCCCTCCCAGTTTGGTGTCATCTGCAAATTTGATCAGGATGCCCTTGAGTCCATCATCCAAGTCGTTGATAAAGATGTTGAATAAGACCGGGCCCAAGACAGAACCCTGTGGCACCCCACTAGTCACTCTTCTCCAGGATGAAGAGGAACCATTGATGAGCACCCTTTGGGTTCGGTCAGTCAGCCAGTTACAAATCCACTGAGTGGTAGCATAGTCAAGACCGCATTTTACCAGCTTCTTTACAAGAATATCATGGGGCACCTTGTCGAATGCCTTGCTGAAATCAAGGCAGGCTACATCCACCAGGCTTGTAATTCTGTCAAAAAACGAGATCAGGTTAGTCTGACATGACTTATTTTTCAGAAATCCATGCTGACTATTGGTGATCACAGCATTCCTTTCTAGGTGCTCACAGACTGTTTGCTTAATGATCTGCTCCAGAATCTTCCCTGGTATTGATGTCAGACTGACTGGGCGATAATTATTTGGGTCCTCTCTTTCCCCCTTTTTGAAAATAGGGACAACATTTGCCCTCCTCCAGTCTGCCGGGACTTCGCCTGTTCTCCAGGAATTCTCAAAGATGACTGCCAGTGGTTCTGAGATCACATCTGCCAGTTCTTTTAATACTCTTGGATGCAGTTCATCTGGCCCTGGAGACTTGAATACATCTAAACTAGCCAAGTATTCTTGTACTATCTCCTTAGTTATTCTGGGCTGTGTTTCCTCTGCTGAATCATTTGCTCCAAATTCTTCAGGCCGGGCACTGTTTTCTTTATTGGAGAAGACTGAGGCAAAGAAGGCATTGAGGAGTTCAGCCCTTTCTGTGTCCCCTGTTTGCTTTCAGCCCTTCCCCTGTTTGTTTCAGCCCTTTCTGTGTCCCCTGTGTCCCCTTTCTGTGTCCCCTGTGTCTCTTTTCTTTATCTTTAAAAGCGAAAGTGGGAAGACAAAGAACTTGGCTCTCTATATGTCCTCCGTTCCATCAAAGATCTCTATTCACCACAACAGTTCCTTTCTGTTCCCCCTTTTAAATCTGATACTTCTTTCAACCTCTTTAGAACTTGGCAAAGTTACTTTTAGCTTCTTTATTTTGTTTCTAAGAGTTACAGGGAAAATGGAAACAATAGCCACTAGCGGCAACTTACTTTCGTTTTCCAGCTCTACATATGTTGCTGCGTCAAAGCTGATTCCAGATGACAGCCAAAATCGGGGGAAAAAATATCTTTATTATTTCGGAGCCTTCCTTAGTTCCAGGTCTTGCAGTTTTAGGTTGATTTAGGTCCAAATTTCTTAATTTTGAGAGCGAAGCGCTGTTCTTTGCAAGCTCGGGGCTTCGCTATTCGGATGCAGCAATGGCTTCCCGATAGCCCACTAACCCGTTCCGCCGTACTCTTTGCCCCTTTTGGGGGTTACCTGACGGCCATACGGGCAGCTTTAAGGGCACTGCCGGGAACCAGACACCCCTGGACACCCTCCAGAGGCTTTGTAGGGGGCTACCGCGCCCTGTAACACCCCTTTTCCACCCGAAATAGCCGGGATTCTTCTCAGCGAAGAATCCCTCGCTTGCGACAAGATCACGCTCCACCGGAAGTCGTAAATCTTAATCTTTCATTCCATAGTTTTATCCAATCATCCAATTGTATATTATATCCAAAATCCCTGGCCCAATGTACCATCACCGATTTAACTTCTTCATCTTTTGTATACCATTCCAGCAACAATTTATACATTTTTGATACAATTTTATAGTCGTTACCTAGTATTTTTGTTTGAAATTTTGAATCCTTTTCCACATAACCGCACTCTTTACAATCCTTTTTAAACATTTCATTAATCTGATAATAATACAACCAATCATATACATACTCTTGAGAAGAAAATTTTCTTTCCCCCTCTGACCATAATAATAATAATAATAATTTATTATTTATACCCCGCCCATCTGGCTGAGTTTCCCCAGCCACTCTGGGTGGCTCCCAATCAGTGTTAAAAACAGTACAGCGTTACATATTAAAAACTTCCCTGAACAGGGCTGCCTTAAGATGTCTTCTGAATATCAGGTAATTATTTATCTCTTTGACATCTGATGGGAGGGTGTTCCACAGGGCGGGCGCCACTACCGAGAAGGCCCTCTGTCTGGTTCCCTGTAGCCTCACTTCTCGCAATGAGGGAACCGCCAGAAGGCCCTCGGCGCTGGATCTCAGTGTCCGGGCTGAACGATGGGGGTGGAGACGCTCCTTCAGGTATACAGGACCGAGGCCGTTTAGGGCTTTAAAGGTGAGCACCAACACTTTGAATCGTGCTCGGAAACGTACTGGGAGCCAATGCAGGTCTCTCAGAACCGGTGTTATATGGTCCTGGCGGCCACTCCCAGTCACCAGTCTAGCTGCCGCATTCTGGATTAATTGCAGTTTCCGGGTCACCTTCAAAGGTAGCCCCACGTAGAGCGCGTTGCAGTAGTCCAAGCATGAGATAACTAGAGCATGCACCACTCTGGCAAGACAGTTCGCGGGCAGGTAGGGTCTTAGGGCAGGTAGGGTGGAGATGGTAGACAGCTGCCTTGGACACAGAGTTAACCTGCGCCTCCATGGACAGCTGTGAGACTCTCCCAGCGGCTTCATATAGATATTAAAAAGCATGGGGGAGAGGACAGAACCCTGAGGCACCCCACAAGTGAGAGCCCAGGGGTCTGAACACTCATCCCCCACCACCACTTTCTGGACACGACCCAGGAGGAAGGAGCGGAACCACTGTATGACAGTGCCCCCAGCTCCCAGCCCCTCTAGATGGTCCAGAAGGATGTTATGGTCGATGGTGTCAAAGGCCGCTGAGAGATCCAGCAGAACTAGGAAACAGCTCTCACCTTTGTCCCTAGCCCGCCGGAGATCATCAACCAGCGCGACCAAGGCAGTTTCAGTCCCATGGTGAGAACTGAATCCCGATTGGAAGGGATCCAAATGGTCCGTTTCCTCCAGGCGTGCTTGGAGTTGTTCAGCAACCACCCGCTCAATCACCTTGCCCAAGAATGGAAGATTTGAGACTGGGTCTGGGAAGGCTCCCTCACAGAGGGAAGCATTCACCACCCTGCAGAGCCCATCACCCAGCCCTTCCCGGCTCGCTTTTATCAGCCAGGATGGGCAAGGATCAAGGAGACAGGTGGTCGGTTTCACTTGTCCAAGCAGCCTGTCCACATCCTCGGAGGTAACAGATTGGAATTGATCCCATGTAACAGGACCAGACAGAACTCTAGCACTCTCCCGCCCTGGCCCTGCTCCCACGGTGGAGTCTACCTCCTTCTGAATCTGAGCGATTTTATCTGCAAAAAACTTTGCAAAAGCATTGCAGGAGATCTTGGGGCCCCTACCAGGCCCCGGTGGTACAGGTGGTTCCGATAGATTGCGAACCACCTGAAAAAGTCTCCTGCTGCTGTTTTCTGCAGATGCAATGGAGGCGGCGAAGAAGGCCCGTTGCCACTTGGTAGGCTCGACGTTGAGCTCTAGCCGTGTCCGGTCTGATTCAGAATGAGTTTTCCGCCACCGGCGCTCTAGCCGTCTCAACGATTATTTCATCACCCTCAGCTCCGGGGAAAACCCTCGGAGAGGGCGCTTCGGAGCCAGACAGTCAATAGCCCTGGTTAACTCCGCATTCCAGCGTGCCACCAGGGAATCAGCTGAAAGGCCATCAACTTGGGATAAAGCATCCCCTACCACTCTCTGGAAGCCAATTGGATCCATTAAGTGGTGGGGGTGGACCATCCGAATTGGTCCCACCTCCCTGCAGAGGGGAAGGGTTGCGGAGAAGTCCAGTTGCACCAGGAAGTGATCTGACCATGGCACTTCTTTTGTTTCGCTTTTAGTTAGTGTCAGATCACCAACATCCATAGAGGTGAACACCAAGTCTAAGGCATGTCCATGGCTATGAGTTGGGCCAAACTTATTCAGGGACAGCCCCATGGAGGCCATGCTTTCCACGAAGTCCCGAGCGGCCCCTTGTAAGGTCGTGTCGGCATGGATGTTAAAATCCCCCAGGACAACCAAGCTAGGTGTCTCCAGGAGCATATCCGCCACGACCTGAAGCAGCTCGGGCAGGGAATCCTTGGTGCGGCGGGGAGGTCGGTACACCAGTAGAAATCCTGTACTGCCCCTATTGCCCAACTTCCAGAACATGCACTCAGAGAACTGGGTCTTCCCAATAGGACACCTGGTGCAGACTAATGACTTCCTAAAAATCACTGCAACTCCCCCTCCCCGCCCACATGACCTGGGTTGCTGTGCGTAAGAGAAACCTGGTGGGCAAGCAGCGGCAAGGACAGGCCCATCTGCTTCATCCAACCAGGTCTCTGTCACACATGCCAGGTCAAATCCTCCATCCACAATCAGGTCGTGGATGGCAGTGGTTTTATTCATCATTGACCTGGCATTGCACAGCAACACTTTCAGGTCATGTGGGTTTCCCTTGCTGATTCCAGTATCCTTCCGGTCAGGACCAGACCTGGAGGCAGGGATAGTCCTCAGACAATGACTAAACCTGCCTCCTCGGTAATGACATGGTCTGGTCTTAGCGGCCTTGGGCCTAGTGTCACTTGGAGCTAGAACAACTATGTTGAGTCAGCTTTTGTCAGGACTTGGCTTTAATGAGATTAAGTAATTGGGAACTAGATTAAGAACAGAGCTATAAAGGCAGGTATCTCAGCACAGTAAGATGCCACAAAAACAGGAGCTCTTATTAAAAGCTCTGAGTATGACAATTAATATTTTGAAGAACTAAATGACATGTATACTGTTATTGTTCTTTCCATAAGCCAACTGGGAAAAACCTATCAATTCTCTGAATACAAGAAGAGGAGACTTCTATGTGGATGAGGAATCAAAGGTGAAAGTCCCTATGATGAACAAAGTCAGCTGGTTTGAGACTTACCATGATAAGATCCTGTCCTGCAAGGTTGTGAAACTCCCTTTCAAGAGCAACGTTTCAGCATTATTTATTCTTCCTGACCAAGGAAAAATGAAGCAGTTGGAAAATGCTCTTAGCAAAGACGTTTTGTTAAAATGGAGGAATTCTACAAAATCACAGTAAGTGTACATGCTATAGTGGAAAGAGTGTAGTACATATTTGTAGGTGTAAATATATTGTTGTGATTTTGAGGGGTAGTGATAGGCTGTGTAAAGACCAAGTCCCTTGTAATACCGGAACAGGATCAATTGAGCATAGACATCACTGAGACAGGAGTGCAAACATGCTAGGAATGTGGGCTTGGGAGAGCACATCTTTGATTAGAATTCTGTCCTGCCATATGACACCCAAAATTCTCCTGGCACATTTTTCCCCCCAAAGCAATACCTCACTAGCCTCTGGTTCCTCTTTCAACAGGAGAAGAGATCAAGCAGACCTCTCTGAAATTCCTGGGAAGCGTGAGGTGAAGATTTCCAAGGTAGGCCTCGCAAAATTCTACAGGTTGGTCTATATTTTCTTGCATCCTCCATTTTCCACAGAGGTACCCTCTTGTCTGAATTATGTTCAAATGAACATAATTTGGGGTACTTGAACCACAATCCCATCTCTCATGGAGAGGAGAAGCCAAAAATATTTGCTATTCCAGCTATGATGATTAAGAGCCACCAAAAACCCATCTCTCCCTCTGCTATAGCCTAATGGCATGAGTGGTGCTTGATGACAGTTGAGGGGGGAGCCCCAATGGAGCTGGTCTCCCAACAGAACTGATGGAGAGACTCTTAAGCCTCAGCTCTCCCTCTTCCCTTGGTCATGCTATCTGGGGCTGATGGGATCCAAAAAAAATCAGGAGGGCCACAGTTTCCCCACCTCTGACACAGAATTTTCTAGAGCAGATGATTCGGTATCAGTTGCTTTGCAAAGACTGCAGTTAGCATTGGAGAAGGAGGAGAAATCTGATATATTTGCAAGCTTTGTGCAGACAGTATCGTTTATCACATACCTGCTTTAGTCTCACCTGCTCAGGCACTGTAAATTTTTTTTACGATATATACAATATCTTTATTGTCATTGTGCCACACAGAACAATGAAATTGAAAATCTACATAAAACATTCAAAAACCCCTAAAAACTCTGAAACCCCATTTTAAAATGCAATATACTATAGTGCTGATGAACCATATGCTGTGTGTATTACTGCAGCATATTTTTAAAGTATATTACTAAATATGTCTTTTATCCAGTTATATAAACTTTTGTATTTATCTGTTTATGTGCTGGCTACTTTTGGAAACCTAGTGTTTATAATATTATAGGAGTAATAGGGTAATATTATACATGATGTATGTATGAAAGAAGTGTTCCTATTTTTTTGCATAATGAGCCTGGTATTGGGATCTTGCTTCTCATCAACAGTAAGGGAGAGAGACAAGAACTAGGGAAAAATAATTATGGAGAAGATTGACATCAAGATTTTCAGAAAATTCCATCAGTTCCTTGAGGCTGACTGATACAAAAATATGATGCTTAGAACTGGTTAGAGGAACCAGATCAATAGGTAATCAGAGTGAGAAACGACCACATGATGTTGTTTCTTAAGACATTCAGTGGATTTGTTTGTTTTGAAGGCCTAGATTTTCTCAGGATAAAACCCTGAGTCAGACACAATCTTGCACTAATTTTTGTTGTATTTCTTTGCAGGCTATTCACGAAGCTTATTTAAATGTCGACGAGAATGACACTGAACCTGCAGCTACTGCTGCCATTAAAATTGTTCCTAGATCCCCTCCTTATGTACTGGCGTTCAATCGCCCATTTCGGTTGGTGATTGTTCAGGAGGAAACTCTTCATTGGAAAAGTCACGACTCCTACTGAGGCATGATTGCTCAACTTGTGTTGCAGCACAGAAAACATGGAATTTCCAATATGAAGCATGATTGATAAGATGCTTTTAGGTATCAGAGTGATTACTGTCACATGTTCCCAAACCGAACAAATAAAACACTGATTGAGTTGTCTGCAAAATCACTTGGCATTTTTCTTTCTTTTCTCACAATCTTAAAAAATATGCTGTTTATTTTAAGTGCGCTCTCTAGCGTTCACTCCATGATCTTTTTTTTTGGGGGGGGGTGGATAGGTGTGCCATTTGAAAGATCAGGTTAGCAGTATTTTATTATTATCTCTCATGCAGGTGTAGTATCCACAAGTAGCCAACAGTTAAAGGGAGAAGGTCAGGTAGCTCAAAAGCTCAGAATGATGGTAATGGAACTTCAAATGAATTCAGATCTGCAGGGCCTGGTGAGCTGTATACAAGAGCCTCTGTCTATAATCTTGGAGAATTCTTGGAGAACAGGTGAGGTCTTTGCAGTCTGGAGGAGGGCAAATGTTTTCCCCATCTTCAAAAGGGGAGGGGGAGAAGACATTGGCAGTGACCTTGACTTCAAGGACCTAGAATAGATAATTAAACAATCTGCCTGTGAGCACTTAGAAAAGGATGCTGTGATTACCAAGACCCAGCATGGTTTTCTCAAACAAATATCTGTATATTGTGTCTCTTGTCATATGTCTTCTTCTTGTTGTTCAGTCGTTTAGTCGTGTCTGACTCTTCGTGACCCCATAGACCAAAGCACGCCAGGCACTCCTGTCTTCCACTGCCTCCTGCAGTTTGGTCAAATTCATGCTGGTAGCTTCGAGAACACTATCCAACCATCTCGTCTTCTGTCTTCCCCTTCTCCTTGTGCTCTCCATCTTTCCTAACATCAGGGTCTTTTCCAGGGAGTCTTCTCTTCTCATGAGGTGGCCAAAGTATTGGAGCCTCAGCTTCACGATCTGTCCTTCCAGTGAGCACTCAGGGCTGATTTCCTTAAGAATGGATCTTCTTGCAGTCCATGGGACTGGCACGTGCATTTTATCCTACAGTGCTTTGGCTTCCTTGGATTGCTGTTAAATGCCCCTGCAGTTTCATTGCCTAGTTGCCATCCTTCCCATTTAAAGTGTCATAAACATTTTCACCCTTATCCCTATTGGATGTCAGATACGCAGGCAGGCATGGGAGTTTCCCCTCTCTCTGGGAGCTTCCGATAAGGATTAAAGAGTCTCAGGCAGGTTTATACTTCATTTGATTTACAACAACAACTACCTAGAGCAGCCCTGGGCCATCCTCTATCAGGATGTCAGTTGCTCACTCTGAATCCTCTCCCCTTCCACAGCAAGAAGTGCACCAAAGGTCTGCTCCCCACCCCTGTGCTTCCATTGTTCATTAACCTTTTCAGTCCTCTGAGTTCGAAGGGAGGGAGGGAATTCCCTGCCACTTTCAATTGAAGAATCTCCCAAACACTCCCTCCCTCCTGGTTGCTTAGCTACCATACCAAAGCTGTCTAACTCTTCCCCCGACTGTGCAGCCTCTATATATGCTTCTGGGAATGTTGAAGGAAGATGGGGATGAATCCTCCCCTTCTTTCCCTGTTACAGGCTGAACTGTCTGCAACTGCATCCCCCCATCTTCAGAGTCAGACCAGTCTCTGGCATCCGATTCAGACCAGCCCCTGACCTTGGATGCTTTTTTGTGAATCAGACACTCTTCACATTAAAAGAAAATGTTCTTATAAGCAAGCCTGGAAGCAAGCTGGTGGTGTAATCTAGAGGCGAACCCAGTATTTCCTGGGACTATCTTCAAAGAGGGCAGATCACTGCCATGGTCTTTCCGGTGTTCAAAAGTGATAATGGGATTTAGGATAGTTTAGCTCCCTAGGAATGGGGAGATTGATCAGTGCAGTGGACAGTCTTGCTTCTCTCTGTCACCAGAGAAATAAACCTGTCTCTCACACACATAGAGGGAGACACTTCTCCCCAAAACCAAGACCTTCCCTTAAGCCCTGGAAGTTTTTTTTGTTTTGTTTTTTACTACAGGCAGGTGTTCCCTCCTTTTCCTTCCTCCCCCTTCCTCCTTGGCCTGCCTTCAGGACCTTTAGAAACAGCAGGGTTGGCCCTGTTGATTTGTGCCAGAGTGCCCCTCTTAAATGGGACATTCCAGGATCCAAACAGAATCCAGGATTGGCTTCTGTGATTCGTGATGTCCCACTTAAAATGGGACAATTGGGGGTATGAGATTGCCAGGAAAACCCACTGACACCCCCAATTTTATCCTCACTAGAGGGGACCGTACGCTGTAGACTTGGGACTATTGGTATCCGACAGAGGTGGCGGAAGGTCAAGATGGCGTTGTTAGTGGTAGCATTGACTTGAGCTCCGCTTCAGCTGATGCGGTTTTTATTATTTTTATTAGTCTTTTATTAGCTTTTATCAGACACAGTATTTTATCTCTGTCATTTGGCAGCTATTATATTCACAAACCTGAGTTAAGGGCTAGAGTTAAAAGTCTTAGAGAAAGTCTTGGAAAGTCTTGAAGAAAGCCTTAATTAGCTGCAGCTCAACTAAACCTACCAACTGCTTATCAGCAGGAGTGGAGAATAAACACCCTCTCGTGGGAGGATGCCGAGCTTCCTGATTTACAGCAAAAATTAGTAGCGGCTCCTATCTCTGGGAAAATTTCTAGGAAAAAGAAGTGACCAGCCTCATCTCCACAAGTCAGTCCAGAGCAGAAGAGCAAGCAGAGTAAAATGGACGATTCTGTAAGAACACAGAACTCAGAAACTACTACATCAAATAGAACTCATTCCCAGTTAGGTGGGGATGCTTTAATGGGTGGAGATCACCCAGAGGAGAAAGCTGAGATGAGCGCTCATGAACTATCCCATGAGGGGGCATCGCTCTATGCAGAAATACTCGCGGACCACTGTCTGCTGACTGCAAGAACAGTGGAGGAAATAAACATCAAATTAGAAAAGGTATCGTCTCCGGCTGCAGACTGTCGCTACATCAAGGTAAAAAAGTAACTGGAATATTAACTTTGAGCTTGGATACTTTGAGCCTGGAAAATACTTTGACTTTGTTGCACTCAGAGGGTTGTTGAAGGGCAGTAACATTGTGGCTCCTTAAGAAACTTTTAAGAGACTTTGGGACTGTTTTAAGAGACTTTGGGACTGTTTTCTATGTAAGAATACGTTTATGTTAAAAACTGCAAAGAGAACTTAGATATTTCGCCCTCTAGAGGAGATTTGGGTGGTTTCAGCAACAATTGGACTATATCCTGCTGAGTTATTGCGTGGCTATTCCCTCCCCCACCACTAAGGATAAATGAAGACACAGGACACCAGAATTTTAGGTTAATGGGCGAAAATGGCCACAACTTTATTGATTACAGGCAAGAGTGGTATTGGCTTTAGGCATTGGCCCTACCAGACTAACCGGTCTAACCGGTGAGGGTTAAGCACCAACAGGGGGAGCCACCCGAGATGCATATCCCTAGGCGCTCCCCGAGGGGTTACCGCTCGGGGGGGCGCTTTAGGCCCTAGCCTCCGTAGGTTTCGGACGAGGCGACGCCCCCCGGAGTCCTTTAACGAACTACCCTCCAAGCCTTGGGGGAGGTGATGGCGCTCCTCCCCCCCGATCTCATCTGCGTGACAATACCCCTGCCAATGCCTACCGCCACACGGGCCGCCTCAAAGCGGCTCGCCGCCAATACCCTCCGCCTGTAACCAATCCCTAATGCCCTGAAAAATGTCCGCTAACCAGATATCATTGCCAGCATCAGATAGATGCACGCCATCCCCGCGATAGAGTGATACGTTGTCATACTGGATGTGCGGGTGCCCAATGACCCGTCCACCCAATGCAAACACTCTACGCGCCACCGAGCGCTCCACGATCCTCCTGGCTTTGTCCACAGCCACGGGATTCACCGCGTCCCGCCAGCATCTCCTTTGCAGCAAAGATGACCAAAGTATTGCGATATTGTCGTGGGCAGCCTTCAATCCCTCAAGGTCATTGATAATGTTCCACATTAGGTCCACCCCTTTCCTGTAAGCAAGGTCATTCTCGCCCAGTTGAATGACCATAGCGTCGGGGGCGCCTTCTGTAGCGATTTTATTTGCAACTGCTGGGAGGAATTCTTCCCAGCGCATGCCACGCCTAGAGATCCATGACACTTCAACGCTGCTGGGTAACCGCAATTCAGGATCCCAGCCCCTGTTCTCTGCACGCTGCTTGGCCCAATAAACTATGCTGTGGCCGATAAACCACAACCGGACCACACCGATACCTGGAATGAGAGAATAAGAGAACCAGGTCAGGGGAATGAAGATACTAGTGACAAGTCAGGGGGGGTGCGGTGTAGGGTTGGGGAAGACGGCCGGGGGGTTCGAGAAGCTACCGGATGTAACCCTTGTACGCGTTAGATTTCCAACGCCCCATATCCATTATCCCTTCGGCCGGCAAACCCATGTGAGCCGCAGTGGTCGCTGCCCCAATGCGAAAGGAGTGCGCAGCGTACTCCTCCTGAGGGAGACCGATGGCTGCGATCGCTTTTCGCAGGACCCTCGTGAACTGGTGTTTTGATAGGAGGGAACCGTCCGCATGTAAGAAGAAGGGGCCATCGGAATTAGGCCTCCCACGCAGATATTTTGCGCCATCTTTTACCGGGCAAGGACCAGGTTTCTGGGTTGCCTGGAGGCGAATCGTAGCCCCCCTGCTGAGCTGGTCGGTCTTGGAGCTACGGATTTTTAAAATCACGTGGGAGCTGGCTATCGATACGTCCCCAATCAAAAGCCCTCTATTGGAACCGGTTGGGCGGTCCTCGCAGACCACCTCACCGATGCGCAAGGCGCCATAAAATGCAAATGAAAATGCCGCAGAGAATAACCTGGCCTCATATTTTGACCAACAGATGGACCTCAACTTCAAGCGGATTTTTGTGAGAATATCCAGCGTTATGGGCCTTCTCGCATCAGAGCCTGGCGGCCTTGACCTGCGCCAGCCCTCCAACATTTTCCGTACCACGAAGTGAGCACAGGGATCGATGGAAAATAGAGCTTTTGAGAAGAAGGATATCGCCGCCGAATGGATATTAAGAGTTTTTGGGGCCCGGCCAAGGTCGCGAAGGTGGACCATATATTCTATGACCTCGGACTTAGCGGGGGCTCTGCCTGGCTTGAATTGCCCCTTTTTTATGCGAAAGGCTGTGAAATCTAACCAAGCCTTATTGTAAGATCTTAGGGTTGAGGGTGCCAAAGCTGACAATACTCCCTTTATAGCTTCTCGCTGCCAATATTCCAAAGGTGTTCCGGAAACGGTTGCGGACGCAGCTGCGCATCCGGCGCCAATAAGCGAAAGCGCTCCATCTGGAAACGAGATAGAGCGTCCGCGATGTTGTTATCGATGCCGGGGACAAACTTGGCAGAGGCGTGAAGATTTAACTGGAGACAGGAAAGGACAAAATAGCGCAAGAGGGATGCTACTCTGGGAGAATGCGCTGACTGCTTGTTGATAACTGACACCACAGATTGGTTGTCAGTCCAGAAGCACACCCTACGATTCCTAAACTGGTCGGCCCAAATATGGATTGCTACAACAATGGGAAAGAATTCCAGGAATGTCAAATCGCGCAGGATCGGTTTTCCTTGCCACGAGGGGGGCCATTGCTGGGAGCACCACTGCCCCTTGAAATAAACACCAAACCCTAGGGAGCCAGCCGCGTCCGAATGGACCTGAAAATCCGACCGCAAGGCCATGCAGTCCTGCCATAACGAGATTCCATTATAACCGTTGAGGAATTGTAACCAGACCTGAAGGTCTGACTTCACCGCCTTAGAAAGGCGTACCCTGTGGTGTGGTGACCGAAGCCCCGCGGACAGCTTTGCTAGCCGTCCGCAAAAAGGGCGACCGGGGGAGACCACTCGGCAGGCAAAGTTAAGGTGCCCCAGGAGTGATTGAATTTGCCTCAGGGTTACCTTTTTTAATGGCAAAATCTGCTCGATGAGCCCTCTAAGGGCGGACAACTTCTTGGCCGGTAAGCATGAGGTTTGGGCAACGGTATCCAGTTCGATACCCAGATAGGTCATGGTGGTCACCGGGCCCTCAGTCTTCTCTTTTGCTAAAGGGACCCCAAGATCGCTTGCTAGGGACTCGAAGGCCTGGAGCAAGGCGCCGCAATCGCTCTCGCTACTTGCCACCAAAATAAAATCATCCAAGTAATGCCCCACCCCCTGCATGCCTGTCCTAAATTTTAAGGCCCATTCTAGGAAGGTGCTAAAGGTCTCGAAAGCGGCACAGGCAATCGAGCACCCCATAGGCATCGCCTTGTCGATGAAGTAGGCGCCCTGGAATTTAAAACCAAGCCAGCGATAGTCCTCTCGGTGAACTGGAAGAAGGCGGAATGCAGACTCGATGTCGCATTTTGCCATAAAGGCGCCCCTGCCAAATCCCCTAACCAGCTTTACTGCTTGATCGAATGAGGCATATTTTACCGTGCACATTTCTTGGGGGATGGCGTCATTCACCGAGGCTCCCTTGGGGTAGGAAAGGTTATGTATCATGCAAAACTCCCCAGGGGCCTTTTTCGGAACAATGCCCAACGGTGAAATATGCAGCTCCTCGATAGGGGGTGATTCGAAGGGGCCGGCAACCCTCCCCGCGGTAATCTCCTTCCTGATTTTATTAAAGGCGATGTCAGGCCTCTCTAACACTGATTTTTGGTTTGGAGGGCATGTGGCATTGGGGGTACAAACAACTGGGATTCTAAAGCCCTGGGAAAAACCTTCATCTAGCATGCGGGCAGCTTGTCTATTTGGGTAGAGATCCAGCAGCACTCTCAACGGCTGTAACTTTATCGGAGAGTGTGCCAGACCCAAGGACCGATTAGTATCGAGACCCAGCAGACCCTTGGGCGGGTCCTGACGGTCCGGCTGGGGGACCCCGACTCCCCTGGTTGAGATTCCCCCTGCCACCCCGAAAGGGCTGCTGTTTCCCTTTATAACAGTGAATAGCGGGGTGGCTGCCCAAGCACTTATCGCATTCATGCACATACTTACACGTGGCGCGCTGGCAGGCCCCCTTGTTGAAGTCCCAACAATGCCTCCGATGTTTTGCCTCCACCTTACCGGATTTAGACTGATCCTGGGGTTTCTTCTCGATATTGGGGCCCACATGCTCCATCCAGCAATTATTGTCCCTTTGGTCCCAGCGTGTGGAGGACAGAAGCGAGGCATTCCTCCGGAAGTCCTCATCATACGATATGGCGGCCTCGTCTCCCGCCAGCTCCCGCGCTCTCCTGACATGCGCCAAGTACGCCGCCAGATGCATGCCACGCTTTGGGTAACAACCTGTCACTACTGCCATAAAGACCTGATAGCCGTTAAGCCAATTCTCAAATGTACGTTCGACTCTGGGTGACCTATATCTTTTCCTACCATAATATCTCCTTTTCTCCCCTTTTCCCTTAACCTGCACTGGAGGTAGCAAGGAAAACATATCAATGAAATCACCATTCAGGATCTTGTCCCTCTTTCGCTTGGTAAGGTGGTTCCCCGGGACGAAGTCAGTGGCCAAGTGAGTAGAAACTTTAACGTCTTCCACTAAAGCCCCGTCTTTCCAATCGAGGGTGCCGTTGAAGGCCTTCCGATGCGAATTGGCCCGCCTTTCATGCATCCACAGGGGAATTCCTGTGTCCTCCCCTCCCCCCAGTAAGTCCCCAACGGCGTGTCACTATCCTCGTCGGAGGAAGAAGAAGTACCTGTCTCCTCGTCGGAATCCGACGTGTCCTGTTTCCTGCTCTTCTTGGACTTGTGCTTCTTCTTCGACTTCCGCTTCCCTCCACGTGAACCGTCATTCCGCGGCGCTGGGTCACCGACAGCCGGGACCGCCTGCTGCGGAGGAAGCTCCTCCTCCGATGTTGACCCGTCCGAAGAACTTAGTTGAGCTGGGTTATCCTGAAAGACACTGGGGACGTCTATTACCTCTGGGCGGGACGCAGTGCGGGCAGGCACTGAAGGCCCCGCCTTTTTTGCACCAGTTTTAGGTTTTTTCGCGGGCGCCTTCCCCTTCTGAGGGCCCGCCTTAGATTTAAGTGCACGCGCAGTCTGCTGGCGTGTCTGGGGCCTGCCAGTAGCCTGCTGTACCGTGCCAGCTGTGCTTGTGGAAGGACCATCCTGACCTTGCTGGCTGGGAGGAGTGTCAGGTATGCATTCCTGGGACACTTCCACTATGTTAGGCGAAGGGGTAATAGGGGCCCTGCATTGCGCGTAGAATGCTTGCAGCGCGGAAAAAAGCTGTGCCATTGCCTGGGGGTTACATGGAGCCATAGGCACTAATGCGTTGCCGTGCTGTGGCGCTTGGGGGTTGCTGTTGCCATCCATGGTAAGGCAGGCTCAATACTCAATATGAGCGTATGCGTGTATGACTGGGCAAGAGAGTTTACGCACGTGAAGGAATCTGAAACACAACCTTCAGATCAGCAAGTCCAGGCTCAGCGGTTTAACCCACAGCGCCACTCGCCACTTATTTGATTCCTGCTTTATTTAGTTTTTATTTATTTATTTATTATTTATTTATTTTTATTATTATTTTATTTTAATTTTTATTTTATTTTATATTTATTATTGTTATGTTTTAATTTAATTTATATATATATATATATATAAAGTTATTTAATTATTAATTATTCGCTTATTTAACTACCTATCTATTTTATTATTGTATATATAGCGCTTCACAGTTTACACCACTTGACGCAGGAGTGGTCGAGAGAATTTCAGTAATCTAGAGCTCCTATGTCCTACCGAGTTTTGTAGTATATACAGCACCTTATGAATTAAGGACCTTAGTGATTGAAACAATCATGCAATCCACAGCACAGGATCTGTGAAATTTCCCCTGTTTGCAAGGTTGAAGGGCTCAACAAAATTACTAATGAATTACCTCTGCTAAATTAATTAAATTCGGAATATTGATTGAAAAGAACAGAGCTGGCTTTGTATCTTAATAAGTTATTCACCCCAAGGTCAGCACTTTGAAAACGCCCAGCCTCTTAATTAAATTTGCTGACGAACCTGGGAAGCAAGGACAAAGCACCAAAGGACAAAGCTGGCCAAAATACCAAAAGGACAAAAGCTGCAATAAGACAAATAACGTTGCAATTAAAGCCTGGCACTAGGCAAGCTTGCGGCCGCAAGCGGAGGGGAATGTACCCACGGGGTCTGCCTGTAGCAAGATGGCGGCCGCTAGGCCCAGCACGTGGCTCTTAAGATGGCGCCGGTCGCCTAGCAACGACGCTAGCAACCGGCAAAGAGGGGGGGAAAGGCACACGAATTTAGCAAAAAACGTCCCCAGAAGCAGCGAAACAGACCTCGGGACCCCGGTAAAGCCCCACTCCAGACCTGACCGCAATCCCCGTCAAATTAGCCGCGATACAACCTGGTAAGAGGAGAAGCTTCCGCGTCTCGGCGACCAGAAGGGAAAATCGCTTGAGGAGAGTGCAGACTCCTGCGGCGGCGGAAGGTATCAGGGGGAGGCTGCGGTGTGAAATCAGCTGGCCGGCGGAATCAGCTGGTCGGCAGGAAGATCGGCTGGCCGGCAGGAGGGTCAGGTGGCCGGCGGGAAGCTCGGGTGCCCGGCGTGAAGAACGGCTGGCCGGCGGGATGATCAGCTGGCCGGCGGGAGGATCAGCTGGCCGGCGGGAGGCTCAGGTGCCCGACGGGAAGGGCGGCTGGCCAGCGGGAGGATCCGCTGGTCGGCGGGATGATCAGCTGGCCGGCAGGAAGATCCGCTGTTCGGCGGGGAGATCAGCTGGCAGGCGGTAAGATCAGTCCGTTGCGGATATGGAGCCACTGAAAGATCGCTCAACTGCAGCGACTTCGGCTTCTATGAAATGCTTCCCGCGACGCGCGGAGAGGACTCCTGCAAAGTTTCTGCTCCGACAAGTGAAAAGGGGGTCCGCGTGAAACACGACCAGAGATGCAACCAGAGATGCCAGAGATGCAAACCGCGTGGGGACGAAGAGAAAAGGGGCGAGCCGAGGGCTGCCCTGACCTTAAATGGCCCCTAATAGGCCTGCCCCCGCCGCCAGCCGATTGGCTGGCGCCGCGGGGATATGCTAATTAAGGGGAATCCCTGGCTCCCGCGAGGCTGGAGCCAGCCCCGCGGGAGTGTGGGCGGGGTCGTAAGCCCGCAACCCCACCCCCTCCTGAGACTCGGTAGTGGCATTGTGAAACAAGTCTATGAGTGTGGGAATGACCTTGACTGCAAGATAGTGTTATGGCAGATGACAAAGAGAAAGGAGAATTACAGGAAAACATCCTGAGATCCGGTAGACAATATAAGACTGATATTTTGAAACAAAGAAGGGCTTCTACATCCGGAGCCTCTGGAACAGCAGCTGTCCCACAGACAAAAGCAAGAGATATGTCTTCTGAAGACCCACTTGCGAAAGTACTTGGGGAAATTAATGACTCTTTGGAACAGTTAAAAAAGCAAGGAGCAGAGACCAGTAAACAAGTTGCTGAAACCAACAAGAAAGTAGCTGAGATCTCAGGGAAAATTGACTTAAATACTAAAAGTATAATTGAACTTGGAAATAAGGTGAATTCTAACACAGAGTCAATTGGAAAATTGCTTGAGGAATCATCCACCACTCGAAAGATAGCCGAGGAGGCTAAAGAAATTGCAACTGCTGCTGACGAAAGGTTTCCACCGGTACTCAGGAAATTGGAGGATCATGATCTGACATTGTCTAGGATTGAGATGCAAAGGAAAGAGAGGAATTTGAGGATCAGGTCAGTACCTGAAAGTGAAGGGGATGACCTGGTGGACTACTTAACAAAAGAGTTTTCAGATTTTTGGCAGCAGGATTTGGACAAGGAAGAATTTAAGATAGAGAGTGCATTCAGACTGGGAACAAGACAAAGAAGGAACAAGGCAAGAGACTGTCTGATAACTTTAAGATCAAAGGAAGAGAGGGACAAAATTTTGAACCTGCACTATCAAAGAACTTTGCAAATTGAAGATTCTTTCGTGGAAATCTTCAAAGACATCCCGAAACATATCTTGGATGCAAGAGGTCAGTACAAGGATCTGGTGGTATTATTGAAAAGAAACAGCATACCATTTAGGTGGGAATTCCCTCAAGGCCTATCCTTTAAGTATAAGGGAAGGAAAAGAAGAATAAAGACTGTGGGCGACAAAGACAAGTTCCTAGGAGAACACGAAGAGGATCTTCAGAAGGGGGTGGATTCGGGACAAGAACCACTGTCTCCAGGAAAAGGAATTCTGGACATAGCAAACTTACCATACGGATCGAAACCACTGACAGAAGAAGAACAACAACTTGGAGCAGTAGGAGGGAAGAACAAATAGCCCCATCATGGCTCTGCAACTTCTAAGCTGGAACTGCAATGGTCTAAACATTCCCCGGAAGAGAAAAAGTGTTTTTCACATACTAAAAAAAGAGCAATTGGACTTGATTTGTTTACAAGAGACGCATGTGACGAGGTCACATAGGAAATTACTTATCAATAAAAGATTGGGCCAAGAATTTATATCATCTGACAGAGTAAAAAAAAGAGGAGTGGTGATATATCCTAAGGAAAGATTGCAACCGAAATTAATCTTCAAAGATGATCAAGGAAGATATCTGGCAATTGAAATTCAAGTTCAAGGAGAGAAATTTTTGATTGTAGGAATCTATACACCAAACGAAGGGAAAACTGAGTTTTTTAAGAAGTTGTATGAGACACTGATGGACTATATGGACTATAATCTAATTTTGATGGGGGACATGAATGGAGTAGTTTCGACAAATATGGACAAAGCTCAAAGACAGGTAGTTACAAAGGATGGAAGACTACCAAAAACGTTCTTTGAAATGACTGACAATATGGACTTGGTTGACATTTGGAGAATAAAACACCCACTTGAAAGAGAGGGAACCTTCTTTTCTGAAGCCAAAATGACATGGACTAGAATTGACCAAATTTGGGTTACTAGAGGAATGGCACCAAGGATAAAAAAAGTTGAAATCTGCCCAAAAACATGCTCCGACCATAACGCTGTAAAGATGGTGATGAAGCAAACAACAGCTGGTACCTTCAGATGGAGGATGAATGACACCTTATTTGGAGATGAGGAAGTTTGTAAAAAGGCCCAAAAAACTTTGAAAGACTATTTTGAAATTAATATGAACACTAATGTAGAAAAAAGAGTAATCTGGGACGTAAGTAAAGCTGTGATGAGAGGATTCTTGATACAACAGAATGCAATAAAGAAGAGAAGCCAAAATGAAAGGAAGGAATTTTTTTTGGAGAAGATAAAAGATGGGGAAAGGAAATTAAGATCAAAACCAAAATCGTATGAGATCTTGAGAGAAATTAAGCTATATCAAACACAATATATGGAATTGATGAATCAAGAAATAGAATGGAAAATTAAACAAATGAGACAAAAGACTTTTGAATCAGCAGATAAATGTGGCAAACTGTTGGCTTGGCAAATAAAGAAGAGACAAAAATTGAACACGGTTACAAATTTAGAAGTGGATGGAAAGAACATCTATAATCCAACTGAGATTAGGAATTGCTTCCAGAGATACTTCAGACAACTTTATTCACAGGGGCCGCAGAAAGATATGGACATAGAACAATTTCTTGGAAAAAATGGACTGAAAAAGATTTCACAGGAAAGTAAAAGAATCCTGAACCAAGAAATAACAGAACAAGAAATAGAAGGTGCCATTCAAAATATGGCACTGGGCAAATCTCCAGGACCGGATGGATTGACTTCCAGATACTACAAAGTTTTGAAGGAGTGGTTATTACAACCTATGAAGGAAGTTTGTAACGAAATTATGGAGGGGAAAAGGGCACCAGATACGTGGAAAGAGGCTTATATTACACTTATACCGAAGACAGAGACTGAAAAGACTCAACTCAAAAACTACCGTCCCATCTCGCTATTAAATGTGGATTACAAAATTTTTGCTGACATTTTAGCAAAGAGACTGAAAATAGTTTTGATGGAGGAGATTCATAGAGACCAAGCGGGCTTTCTCCCGAGAAGGCATTTGTCAGATAATGTTAGGAATATAATTGACATTTTGGAAAAGTTGGAAGTGAATATAAACACTAAAGCGGTTTTGATATTTGTGGACGCTGAGAAAGCCTTCGACAATATTTCTTGGAGTTTTATGATGAAGAATCTCCGGGGGATGGGAGAAGGGTTTGAAAATGGTATAGGTGCAATATATTCTGAACAAAAAGCAAAGTTGATTGTAAATAATGTGGTTACGGAAGAATTTAAGATAGAAAAAGGGACACGGCAGGGCTGCCCAATCTCTCCATTACTTTTTATATCAGTCCTGGAGGTTTTGCTGAACATGATTAGAAGGGACCAGTTGGTTAAAGGAGTGCAGGTCGGAGATAAACAGTATAAATTGAGAGCATTTGCAGATGACTTGGTACTTCCACTACAAGAGCCTGAATCTAGTACAAAAAGAATTTTAGAATTAATTCAGGAGTTTGGTCAAGTGGCAGGATTTAAATTGAATAAGTCAAAAACTAAGGTTTTGGAGAAAAATTTAACACCTTTTGAAAAAGAAAGGTTTCGGAATGAGACAGGGTTAACTGTGGTTAAGAAAGTGAAGTACTTGGGGATAAATATGACAGCAAAAATGTGAATCTATTTAAAGATAATTATGAGAAATCTTGGACAGAAGTGAAAAAAGACTTAGAAACTTGGTCAAATCTGAAGCTTTCCTTGTTGGGTCGAATCACAGTTATAAAGATGAATGTATTGCCTAGAATGTTATTTTTGTTTCAAACATTGCAAATAATGGACAAGATGGATTGTTTCAAGAAGTGGCAGAAAGATATTTCCAAATTTGTCTGGCAGGGCAAGAAGCCCAGAATAAAATTTAAAATTTTAACTGATGCAAAGGAAAGGGGGGGATTTGCCCTGCCAGACTTCAAACTTTACTATGAATCAGCAGCCTTCTGCTGGTTGAAAGATTGGCTACTTCTTGAGAACACAGACATTTTGGACTTAGAAGGTTTTAACAATACTTTTGGGTGGCATGCATATCTGTGGTATGACAAGGTCAAAGCTCATAAAGGTTTTAAAAATCATATTGTCAGGAGAGCACTATACAATGTCTGGACTAGATACAAAGATCTGTTGGAAAATAAAACTCCAAGGTGGTTGTCGCCAATGGAGGGAAAAGCTGTTAAAAAGCTTAATATGGAGTCTAAATGGCCGAGATATTGGGAAATTTTGGAACAAGAAGGGGACAGATTGAAATTGCAGAGTTTTGAGAAACTAAAAGGAAGAGTGAGAGATTGGCTTCACTATTATCAAATAATGGAAGTTTTTAAGATGGACAGAAAAATTGGCTTCCAGGTGGAGAAATCAAAACTGGAGACTGAACTGTTAGAATCCAGTACTAAAAATTTGTCAAAAATGTACAACTTGCTGTTGAAATGGAATACACAAGATGAAATGGTTAAATCAGCAATGATCAAGTGGGCGCAGGATATTGGTCATAATATTATGTTTGCTGACTGGGAAAAGTTGTGGACCACCGGAATGAAATTTACGGCATGTAATGCCTTAAGAGAAAATATTATGAAAATGATTTATAGGTGGTACATGACCCCAGTCAAGCTTGCAAAAATTTATCACTTGCCTGATAATAAATGTTGGAAATGCAAAGAAAATGAAGGTACATTCTTTCATCTTTGGTGGACGTGCCCAAAGATTAAGGCGTTCTGGGAAATGATCTATAATGAATTGAAAAAGGTATTTAAATATACCTTCCTGAAGAAACCAGAGGCCTTTCTCTTGGGTATTGTCGGCCAAGGGGTGTTAAAGAAGGATAGAACGTTTTTTATGTATGCTACAACAGCAGCAAGAATACTCATCGCAAAGTATTGGAAGACACAAGACCTATCCACCTTGGAAGAATGGCAGATGAAGGTCATAGACTACATGGGCCTGGCAGAGATGACGAGCAGAATCCGAAACCAGGGAAGAGAAACAGCGGAAGAAGATTGGAAAAAATTTTAAGGACTATTTAAAGAAATATTGTAAAATTAATGAATGCTAAAATGACGCTGGATTAGAAAATATGTGGTTATTAGCGGTAATGGATAAGTTAAAGAGAAAAAGTAAGATTAAAATTAAGTTAAAAACAAGGGAAGGATTTGCTGAACAATTAATTAGAAATTGGAATACAGAAAGGGGAGGCACGAGGAAGTCGGGAAAATAAGTCACAAGAAATTAAGGGTTGAAATTATACGTGTTTTTATATATGTTATGTTTGTTATGTTTATTGTATGGTGTTGTTTTGTTTTTGTTGTTATAAAAAACTTTTGAAACTTTTAATAAAAATTTATTAAAAAAAATAATAATTGAAAAGGTATCGTCTCTCCTGACGGAGTTGGTGCTTCTGGCAGCCAAAAATAGATCACTCAGTACTAAAGAGACTGAACAAAGCGTTGCCCTCCCCCTAGACCATCGTGTACAGGGGTGTAACTATCAGCATATGCGCTCATTGCAGCTGCAGACATCCAGCTTGTTGACATCATGTGATTTGGCTGACTGTGGGAAACAGCGTTCCAGTCAGTTCACCGGAATTTGCTCAGAGTGTAATATGAGACCTTCCTCTTGTGATTGTACAGGAAGTCTTTGTCACTTGTTTGCCAATGTTTGAAGAGAGCAGTCATGTTTTCTGTAATGCTGGAGTCAGAAATAAAACCATGTAAATAGACATTTCTGACTATCTCTATTCCCTGCTGGGGAAGCAGGAAAGATTGGCTGTGCTCTTCCCACGCTGGGAAGGGTCGCCTATAGAGACCTAGCCTGCGTTTGCTGGGGAATGCAGCCAGGGAGGTCACCGGAGATCAAGTCGGGTGCCTGGGAGAGTTGCCAGCTTCTCCCGATAGAGGCTTGATTCCCAACAGTAACCAGTCTGGACTTGATAACCGAGAGACTACAAATAGTAAAAACAACAAAAGTGAAAGTAGGGACCTGCTCCTACAAAGCACTCAAGTACCTCTCGATATATATCCTTTCAATGGTATGCTGCCTTACTGGAAATCAATCGACAGTGTGAAGAGAAACTTTAAACTTTTACGAAATATCCATTGCAACACTCTGATCGCGATAAACTTGCTTTGCACGGACCCCCAGCACACTAGACTCATGCTGACATTTTCTAACTCAGCTACCCCTAAAATGCTCCTGAAATATAAAGCCCTCTTACAGGATTATAATATTGAGTTGAGGCGCGTTTTTAAAGACACAGAACGAAAATGACTACTGCCAAGCTTGTCGTATAGCCGGACTGACCCCAAGCAATCAACTCCACCGAAGGGCTTTCACCATAGGGCCATGATTCATTCGGAAGGGCCGTCAAATATGGATACATGCGGTGAACCCAGCCGTAACACTCCCTTGGGGAGGAAAACGTCAGAGCAAAAAGGCCAAACACACAAAGAATGCCAGCCCAAACTAGATAAATCAAAGATAGGACACTCCATTACGCCTTTGGCAGATCCAGAATTTCACCACTCTTTACTAGAATCTGATCAGCCAATGCCAAGTGACGCTCCTCCGAAGGGAAATGTGACACACAGAAAGCCAGAGACTGATTTAATTGTCTTTGACGAAGACCCCCCCGATGGTCCCAGCAATTCATATAACACCGTCGATGCCAGGAAATCGGGAAAATGCTGCAACTCAACCCCGAGAACAACAACACCGTGCATATCCTAAGAACGGTTGCATCACTACTAAACCAGTCTGAGAGCTGATAACAATTTCCCCACCACAATGGAGCGAAGCCAGTTATGGAACATGCAGCCTTAACATTATCTCGTGGAACATAGCGGGTTGGGCCAACAAACTAGGCGACGAGCCATTTCGTGAATATATAACATGTTTTGACATAATAATGCTGCAGGAAATGTGGGCAACTGACAACATAGTTCTCGATGGTTACCACGCCTATGAAATCAAGGCCTCTAAACCGCTCGGAAGGGGATGACCGAGGGGGGGGGGCTAGTAATTCTGGTTTCCACTCAATTGGTGTCACAGGTTACTGAGTGCTCAGTTTTCGAGCAGCTGGCACTGGGGATCACTTTGCATCTGGAATCCAAGAGTATCATTCTTGTTTCAGCTTATATCCCACCTATATAGAGCAAACACAGATCGAGAGCACATGGCGTAAATTCCATAGTTTCCTTTATTCCCTACAAATTAAGTACCTTGGACCGCCTTTTTACCTAATGGGAGATATGAATGCCAGAATAGGCTCAAATGATGATAGCTTGGAAATAAAATTCCGAATATTAAGAGATCTAAAGGAAAATAGCGCCCTCTTTCTAAACCCACCCCCTTGTAGACATTCAAAAGATTGTCAAATCAACTATGCTGGCTTCTGCCTGGCTTTTTTTACAAATAAGCCTTGACCTTATCATTGCTAATGGGGCACTCCCCGGGGACAGAGAAGGCGAGTACACATTCATAAATACAAATGGAGCCAGCATAGTAGACTACTGTCTCACTAACAGGGAGGCCTTCGAATCAATTAAAAAATTCAACATCGATAATAGGACCAAAAGCGACCACCTACCTCTAATTGTCTCCACTACTGGCCAAAATTCAATTCAGCTCTCTTACATAGAACATGAGGAAATAGATAAAGCAAATGATCCAGCAATGCGTAGGAAAAAAAAGACACCTGAGACAGCAATTGCAGCTGAGAATAGATTGAATTCTCAAACTGCAATTACAGTGGTGCCCCGCAAGACGAACGCCTCGCAAGACGGAAAAGCCGCTAGACGAAAGGGTTTTTCCGTTGCGGAGGCGCTTCGCAAAATGAATTTCCCTATGGGCTTCCTTCGCAAGACGAAAGCCCATAGGGAAATCTCTGGGACAGCGGGGAAGCGCAGCGCGTCTTCCCCACTGTCCTCGGACCTCCTCCGAAGGCTGGTGGTGGGGCGGAGAGACCTCCTCCCGCCGCCAGCCTTCGGAAGGATGCTCCGAAGCCTGGCGGGGGGGCGGAGAGACCTCCTCCCGCCGCCAGCTTTCGGAAGGATGCTCCGAAGCCTGGCGGGGGAGGAGGTCTGTCCGCCCCTCCGCCAGGCTTCGGAAGGCTGCTCCGAAGCCTGGCGGGGGGAGGAGGTCTGTCCGCCCCCCCGCCAGGCTTCGGAAGGCTGCTCCGAAGCCTGGCGGGGGGAGGAGGTCTGTCCGCCCCCCCCGCCAGGCTTCGGAAGGCTGCTCTGAAGCCTGCGGGGGTGCGGAGAGACCTCCTCCCACCGCCAGGCTTCGGAGCAGCCTTCCAAAGCCTGGCGGGGGGGCGGTGAGGTTTTTTAAAAACCCTCTCCGCTGTCTGGGGCGATTTTAAAATGCTGGTGGGCGGGAGCGAAGCCTCCGCTGCCGCCCGCCAGCATTTAAAAAAACTCCGGGACAGCGGAGGACTTCTCCGCTGTCCAGGGCGATCTTAAAATGCTGGCGGGCGGCAGCAAAGCCTCCGCTGCCGCCCACCAGCATTTTAAAATCGCCCCGGACAGCGGAGAAGTCCCCCGCTGTCCCGGGGTTTTTTAAAATGCTGGGGGTGGGAAGAAAAGCCCCCCCCAGCCTTCAGAAGAGGTCGGGGGACAGGCTGTCCCCGGACCTGGTCTGAAGGCGGTTTCCATAGGAACGCATTGATTGATTTTCAATGCATTCCTATGGAAAACCGTGCTTCGCAAGACGAAAAAATCGCAAGACGACAAAACTTGCGGAACGAATTAATTTTGTCTTGCGAGGCACCACTGTAAGTTAAGATCAATTATAATAAACAATTTATCAATAGATGCCTCCCTGACGGCTTACAAAAAACTCATTGAGTCCTTGCAGGATGTAGTCTCTGTCAACATAAACTCAGCCGGCAAGCCACACACTGCTAAAGGGCGCTGTTGGTTTGACCAAGAGTGCCGCACAAAGAAGGCAGCCTTAAGGAACGCTTATTTGGCCTATAGAAACGCTGGACTAAATTACTTACCTCCATCTTATTTCAAAATCAAAAAAGAGTATAAAACCCTTTTGGCCTCAAAAAAAGGCAGTCCGAAAAAATTCCTGGTCCCTGCTATTGAATGCCTCACTAAACAATGAAACTAAACTCTTTTGGCAATTCTTCAGCCCCCAGCTGTGCCATTCCAGCTCAGGTTTGGGAGAACCACTTCAGAAATATATTTATGGAAAATCCAAACCTCCCTTCCAGCTTCCAGGATGATGACAGGGCAGAATTGCCACTGCTCCCTCATTGGAGGCCGGTTACTGTGGAGGAAGTCCATACATTAACTGGGAATCTGAAGAGCGGAAAGGCTCCGGAGGGAAAGACTTTATCCCAGCGGAACTGATTACATCAAAACAGCACTGGTGGGCTCCACTTCTGGCAGCACTTTTTACGGTAGTAAATAACTCGGGTAAAGTACCATATAGCTGGAAACATGCTTTGGTAGTCCCAATCTTTAAGAGAGGCCACCCAAATGTATCCTCCAATTATAGGCCAATTAGCCTGCTTTCAATAATTGGAAAGCTGTATTTCCGATTCCTCAGTAGCAAACTGACAACTTTTCTAAATGAACATAATATAGTATCTGAAGCCCAGGCAGCCTTTTGTGAGAACCATTCAACATGCGACCACTGTCTAATGCTCTCCTTCCTAGCCGAGAAGTATACCAGGCCTCTACAGAGTAAACTCTTCGTGGCCTCCATGGATCTGAAATCAGCGTTTGACTCCATCCCCACATCCCAGCTATGGTCCAAACTAAATTTGATTTTGCAGGACAAACGACTCCTCTTTCTTATAAAAGCCCTGTACAATGGAACCAAAGTCAGCAGGGACAGTTATCAAACAGTATCCAGATGACATGGGGGATGAGACAGGGATGCATTTTGGCCCCCACATTGTTTTGTCTATTCTTAAATGACCTAGAAGAGAGCTTAATGGATACTTTCCAAAAATAGGAATAAGTAGGACCCCCTTGTTGTTATATGTGGATGACGCGGCCATCATCTCACATTCCAGACCAGGTCTGAATTATCTGCTGAGGAAATTTTCTGATGACTGTTCTGGAAATGGTTTATCCATAAATTAAGAAAAATCTAAAATTTTAGTTTTCGAAAAAAGCTTCTCCCGGTCTAAATGGGTGCTGGGTGGCAATAACCTTGAACAGATCAAATACTTCAGTTTTCTAGAGCTCACAATTCATCATACAGGATCTTGGAAGCACCACTGGCAAACCTCCCTTCAAAAGGCGGAGATCAGAAAGCTAGCCATACTCAGATTCTTTTTCACAAAGTTAGGCAAATATGTTCCAGCAGCCTTAAGGGTTTTCAACGCAAAACCCGTTTCCCAACTCCTGTACACTGCAAATGCCTGGCATAATGGGGACCTGCCAAAGGTAGATGGCTTTCAGGCAAAATTTCTACGATCTCTGCTGCAGGTACCCAACTGTGTCCCCAACTCCATACTTCTGTTAGAAGCTGGTGAATGCCTAATTTCAACTAAAGCATGGTGGGCTGCCCTAAAACATTGGCTCAGGATTTCAGTGTTTGATCTAGGGAAGGGTTTGTACCAACACCTGACCAATGAGGAATTTGTCAGCAAATGGCAGAAAACTATGGCTAAAAAAGCCACCTCTATTTGCCTATCACCCCCTCCCAACTGTATTACCTGGGTTATAAAGGCGCCCTAAAGACGTTAAAGCAAAGATTATGGGATAATGCACACAGTGACTTGCGATCTCGATCACACGCATTCTTTAGTCTGCTGGCAGTAGGAGTACAATATAGGCATGTCTTTAAGTTAACATCTTACATTAAAAATCTGACAGTACCAAATTATCGAAGGCTTTTCACCAAAGCCAGACTAAACATCTTTCCTTCTGCAGTGTTGGATAGCAGGTTGAGAGGAGTTCCCTACCAGGACAGACTTTGCTCGTGTGCTCAAGACATCGATTCCATAAAACATATTTTGTTGCACTGTGCAAAATATGAGCAAGCCAGGGCTGAACTGTTATTACCATTGCTGGTACCTTTCCCGGGAAAATCAGAGGCTCACTATGTCAGGTTCCTATTGGAAGACAGGACAAACGCTGGAACATTAGCAGTGGCAAAGTTTTTATCGGTGGTTGCAAGAACCAACGATCCCTATATTCTGAACAAAATGCTTGTTTAACCTGGAGGTAGGCTGTAAGAATTGTGTATTGCTTTGTAATGATTTGTTGGGTCTCTGGACCATAAAAAAGATTGATGATGATGGTATCCAGCAATGCAAGCCATAGTCAATATTTGTTGTTCTTGGCTTAGTCAGTTGTGTTTAATGAAGGAGACAGTGCCCCAACATAAATAGCCACTTACTGGAAAGAGTTTTCCCTGCTTCTTCCCAGAGACACCTCTGAACGTTCTGTAAGTATCAAGCGTGCCTTTCCCGATGCTGCTACAGCAGAGGTTGGCTTGGAGGGTACCATGGGGGTGGTCTGTGTGCCAATGGAGATGTCAGGAAAGGAGAGAAGAGAAGAGGAGCAGGTATGAAAAAGGAGGTGATAGTGAAAAATGGGTTGAAAAGGAGGCTGCAGAATAGAAGCAGCTTTAGAAATGGGGAGTTGCAAAGGGTGGTTAGAAATAGCACCAGGCACGTACTGAAGTCATGTAGGTGGTACATGACTTCCGTCAGACTAGCCAAAATATACAAACTAAAATCAAATTTGTGTTGGAGATGTCAAGAGGTGGAGGGAACGATGTATCATGTATGGTGGGGATGTGGGAAAATAAAAAAATTCTGGAGTAACATTCACGAAGAACTAAAAAAGATGTTTAGAACATCATTTGAGAAAAAGCCAGAAGCGTTTCTACTAGGCTTAGTCTCAAAAGACATCCCCGGTGAAAAGAAAAATGTGTTTTTGTGTGCCACAGCTGCTGCCAGACTACCATTAGCCAAAAACTGGAAAGGGGACACCATTCCCTCAGTAGCGGAGTGGCAAAACAAGCTTTGTGAATTTATAGATCTGGCTAAAATGACAGCAGCTACTAGATTCCAATCAAATCAAAAATTTGATTTCAGAAACTGAAAAGACACAGCTTAGGAACTACCGTCCCATCTCCCTCCTAAATGTGGATTACAAAATCTTTGCAGATATTTTAGCAAGTAGATTTAAAAAAGTTTTAAATGAAGTGATTCATAAGGACCAGGCAGGCTTTCTCCCAGGTACACACTTGTTTACCAATACAAGGAATATTATTGACATTTTGGAACTCTTGCAAACAAACATTAACATTAATAGTGTTAATATTTATAGATGCGGAGAAGGCCTTTGACAACATCTCATGGAGGTTTATGAAGAAAAATTTGGAGGGGATGGGAGTGGGACGGGGGTTTGAAAATGGTATAGAGGCAATTTATTCAGAACAAAAGGCTAAATTGATAGTTAACAATGTGGTGACAGAAGAGTTCAAAATTGAAAAAGGAACACGACAAGGTTGCCCTATTTCCCCTTTGTTGTTTATTTCGGTCCTGGAAGTGCTTTTGAACATGATTCGAGAGGACCAGCTGGTGGAAGGAATTCAGGTCGGAGCCAAACAGTATAAACTGAAAGCTTTTGCAGATGACTTGGTTTTGACATTACAGGAGCCAGAATCTAGTACGAAAAGGGTATTACAATTGATTCATGAGTTTGGTCGGGTGGCAGGATTTAAACTAAACAAGCAGAAAACCAAGGTATTGGAAAAAAACTTGACACCTTTAGAATCAGAAAGGTTTCAGAAAGAGACAGACTTAAATGTGGTTAAGAAAGTGAGATAACTAGGGGTAAATATAACAGCCAAGAATCTGAGTTTGTTTAAGGATAACTATGAAAAATGTTGGTCAGAAATTAAGAGGGATCTAGAAAGTTGGTCTAGATTGAAACTTTCCTTGTTGGGCCAAATTGCTGCTATAAAGATGAATGTATTGCCAAAGATGCTCTTCTTGTTCCAGACTTTACAGATTATGGATAAAATGGAGTGTTTCAGGAGGTGGCAGAGAGACATTTCCAAATTTGTCTGGCAGGGCAAAAAGCCCAGAATCAAGTTTAAAATATTAACTGATGCTAAAGAAAGAGGGGGGTTTGCCCTGCCAGACTTAAGGCTGTATTATGAAGCAGCAGCGTTCTGCTGGCTGAAAGACTGGCTACTTCTTGAAAATACTGATGTTTTAGACCTGGAAGGTTTTAACAATGTATTTGGATGGCATGCATATTTGTGGTACGACAAGGTGAAAAGTCATAAGGCTTTCAAGAACCATATTGTCAGGAAAGCATTGTTTAATGTTTGGATAAAATATAAAGATCTATTAGAAAATAAGACTCCAAGGTGGCTGTCACCAATGGAAGCTAAGGCTCAGAAAAGACTTACCATGGAGGCCAATTGGCCAAAATATTGGGAAATACTAGAAAAAGATGGAGATTCTTGGAAGTTGCAGAGTTTGGAGGAACTAAAAGATAAAGTGCGGGACTTGTTACATTATGCTCAGATTAAATAAGTTTTTAATTTGGACAAAAAGATAGGATTCCAGGTGGAAAAATTGAAGCTAGAAACAGAACTGCTAGAATCTAAAACTAAGGTTCTTTCAAAAATGTATAACTTGCTGCTAAAATGGAATACACAAGATGAAACGGTTAAGTCAGCCATGATAAAATGGGCACAGGACATTGGGTACAACATTATGTTTGCTGACTTGGAAAAGTTATGGACCACCGGTGTGAAGTTTACGGCATGTAATGCCCTAAAAGAAAATATTATGAAAATGATATACAGGTGGTACATGACCCCAGTCAAGCTTGCAAAAATATATCACTTGCCTGACAATAAATGTTGGAAATGTAGAGAAACTGAAGGAACGTTCTTTCACCTCTGGTGGACTTGCCCTAGGGTTTATACGTGTTGGGTGAAAATGTTTAAAATCTTGAATAAAATATTTTTTTTAAAAAAGATTCCAATCAAATCAAAAATTAAAGAAAGAATGGGAATGTGTGGAAGAATACATGACAAAACATCGTTTCAAAACAAATTTATTGATATGCATTGACTGAAGTTCGTAAAGTTAAGGTTAAAAAAGAAAAGTGACTAATGGGGAATATGTAAATAATTTTCCTTAACACAATATTATAGTAATGAATAATATTGAATGCTGAGCATGGATGGAGCAAAGTCACAATGGTATAAATCAGAAAAACGAATAGACAGTAATATATATGTTGATAGTATGTATTGTAAAGAATGATAAAAGGTGTAACTGAATGTAACAATGCAAAATTAAAATGAAAGATAAAAAGAAAAAAGAAATAGCATCAGGCAAATTTTGCTGTCTTTTACCTTATTCCATTTTGGGTTATTGACAAAGGTTTTAACCTGTGCTTTTTCTGGGGGCACACAGTACTGGCACCATTTATTTATTTTTTAATTGTTAAATGTTTGGAACTTCCTATAGCAACTTCATGATGAGTCTTCAGGATGAGTGCTGGCATGTTTGTTTCTTTTTAAAAAACAAAAACATGGGTTTTAACAAAGATCACTTTATCCCTATAATTCTGCACAAAGGGGAAAAAAGTGGGTTTTTAAAATCTTTCAGCCAGAATGCCAGACAATAGCTGAAATACAAGCCAGAGTCCTCCGCACAACAGTACCAGAGAAGCTTAAGAGACCGGAAAGGACAAAAGCAACAAATAAAGATTGTCTGCCATGTTAATATAAAGTAGACATAAACACAATGCCAACATCCTTCATTGTATAGTTGCAATGATCATTTTTAAATGTGATCCCCTCCCCCCAGAGAACTCCCAGAGGAACACAATGTCTCACATCTACCTGTCTTTGCTTCTGGCTGGGCTCTGGGCTTTTGCCCACAGTCACCATACTCTTGACCACAAGGAGGACCATGACCATTCTCCTCTTGCTGAAGGTGACAGAGATTTGCCTTCTGTGAAGATAGTCCAATTCTACTACGACCTTCCTTCGGAGACTGGTGAGAAGAACATTTTATTTTTTATATATAATATTTTTATTCATTTTCAAATACAAATTTATACAACCATTATCAGAATTTATCACATAATATTTTTCTTATTTTGACTTCCCTCAGTTTCTCTGCCAATCTTCCATTTTATTTATTTGTGTAAACATTTTCTAATTTTAATATTGCCTTTAAAATATACCTTCCCCAGCCTTATTCCCTTTTTTGCAATATTCCTCATATTTTCACAGAACATCTTGAAAACCTACAAGCGTTGTCTGTTCATCACATATATTTTTCAGATAATCTGTAAATTTCCCCCAGTCCTCGATGAACTTCTGGTCTCGCAAATATCAGATCTTCCCTGTTAGTTTATCCAGTTCTGCCAAGTCCATCAATTTCGATCTCCATTCTTCAACTGTCGGTAATTCTTCCTGTTTCCATTTTTGGGCCACGAGTATTCTCGCCTCTGTTACCGCGTATTGGAAAAGTTTACAGTCTTTTTTACATATTTCATTTCCTACAATTCCTAAAAGAAAAGCCTCCGGTTTCTTAACAAATGTATATTTTAACATCTTTTTCAATTCATTATAAATCATTTCCCAGAAGCCTTTCACTTTCTTACATTCCCACCACATATGATAAAATGTCCCTTCTTTTTCTTTACACTTCCAACACTTATTACATGTTTTATACATTTTGCAAGTTTTACTGGTGTAATATACCATCTATATACCATTTTCATAACACTTTCCTTTAACGCAGTACATGCCAACACTTATTACATGTTTTATACATTTTTGCAAGTTTTACCGGTGTGATGTACCATCTATAAAACATTTTCATAACATTTTCTTTCAACGCCGTGCATGCAGTAAATTTTAAATTTTCTTTCCACAATTTTCCCCAGTCTTCAAATTGAATATTATATCCAAAATCTTTGGCCCATTGTATCATTACCGATTTAACCTCTTCATCTTTCATGTACCATTCCAACAATATCTTATACATTTTTGACAAAATTTTATATTCATTATTTATTATATCTATTTGGAACTTAGAGTCTTTTTCTGCATAACCACTTTCTTTTATATCTTTTTTGAACATTTCGTTTACCTGGAAGTAATGCAACCAATCATACACATGATCTTTAACTTGTTCATATGGTTTTAATTTCCATTTTCCTCCTTCTTTAGTTACCATTTCCCCATACGTAGCCCATTTACCTCTCATATTAGCGAATTCCTGAAAATGTGGTTCCCAAAGCCTTTATGAACTTTTTTCTTGTCACACCATAAGTAAGCGTGCCAACCAAATCTGTTATCAAAACCTTCAAGGTCTAGCAATTCCATATTTTCTAGTTTAATCCAATCCTTTAACCAACATAGACATGCTGCTTCGTAATATAATTTCATATCTGGCAGGGCGAAGCCTCCTCTTTCTTTCACATCTGTTAATAATTTAAATTTTATTCTTGGCTTCTTACCCTGCCATATATACCTTGAAATCACTCTTTGCCAGTCCTTAAAGATCCCTATCCCCTTGATAATGGGGATAGTCTGAAATAAAAATAACATATTTGGAAGCACACTCATCTTTATCGTGGAAATTCTGCCCCAAAAAGACAGTTTCATTCTACCCCACACCTCCAGGTCATTCCTTATTCCCTTCCAAACCTGTACATAATTATTCTGGAACAGGTCGATATTTTTAGGACAAACAAACAAATATTTATTCGGCTATTACGCCCATCATGAAGCACAACACAACAAAACAAATCAAATAAAACAGCGGACTCATACAAACCACAAGTAGTATAGCACAGTTCACAACTCACAAGGACGGATATTAGCCATTCATAAAAAAGATTAAAATTAAGATTAAAAATTTTGGCACTACACTAAAAACAATATCTGATGTCATTATAGAAAATTCTTGTGACTATCAATAATCAGCTAACATTCCGTTCCGTCTCTTGTGCGAGAGGACGGCTGTTAGGAATTTAGCAACCTGTAGGGTAATATAAGGATCCACATCTTGAAGTACACAGGCAAGCTGTAGGTCTACTGGTTTGTCAGCCATAGGCTGGATTATGGGGTTTAGAATACTAGCACGGGCTGAACTGTACAAAGGGCAGATAAACATAACATGATGTAAAGATTCAGATGTTTTCATTTCACAAGCACACATTGAAGGGACTTGGCCCTTAGTGAATCTATGTCTCAGCACGTTTGTTGGAAAAACATTGAACCTAGCTCTAATGAAGGCATAACGGTGAGACGCAGCCATAAGCGATGTTAAGTAGGACGGAGCGCGGTAGATAGGGGTTATGCCGAAATTTAACGGCGAGCAGGCTCCACCACCAGCTACGAAATTTTGGTATAGCTCCGCATCATCCAGCCTTTGATTTATACACCTTTTTGCCACATTTAGATCCAGTTTGAGCAATTCAGTGGGCGAGATCTCATAGGACAGCAATTTGGCATGGATTTTTCCTGACCACAAATTTAGGAGTTAACCAAATTCCCAAGTATTTTACTTTCTTCACCACCTCTATCTCTGTCTGTTGTTGCATTATTTCTATCGTATTATGCTCCATATTTTTAACCATTATTTTAGTCTTTTTCTTATTTAATCTAAACCCGGCCACGTTTCCAAATTGTTCAATCTCCTTCAATACTTCTTTAACACTTTCCATTGGTTCTTCCAACGTTATAACCAGATCATCGGCAAAGGCTTTGACTTTATATTCATTCTGACCTACTGTCACCCCTTTAATTGATCTGTTTTGTCTAATCATGTTCAAAAAGACCTCTAGGACCATTATAAATAGCAATGGCGAGAGCGGACAACCCTGTCTTGTTCCTTTAGATATCTTTATATCTTCTGTAACTACATTGTTTACTATCAGTTTAGCTCTCTGCTCTGTATATATTGCCTTGATTCCATTGAAAAACTCTTTCCCCACTTCCATATACTCCAGATTTTTCAGCACAAAATCCCATACTACATTGTCAAATGCCTTTTCAGCATCCACAAACATTAATATCGCTTGTTTCTCATTCCTGGCAGTCAGATATTCCAAAATATTACTTATATTCCTTACATTATCTTTCATTTGTCTGCCTGGCAGAAACCCTGCTTGGTCTTTGTGGATAATCCTTATCAATATCTTTTTCATTCTCTTTGCTAAAATCCCCGCAAATATTTTGTAATCCGTATTCAACAATGAAATAGGTTTGTAATTTTTAACTTGTGTTAAGTCCGAATCCTGTTTTGGAATCAAAGTAATAAATGCTTCTTTCCACGTTTCTGGGATCTCCCTTGCTTTTAGGATATTATTCATAACTTCTTTCAATGGTTTCATCAAAACATTTCTCATTTCTTTGTAATATCCCAATGTAAATCCATCTGGTCCCGGAGCCTTTCCCCTCTTCAGTTCTTTTATTACCTCTTTGGTCTCTTCAACTTCTATTGGGGTGTTCAGCTGGTCTTTTTGTTCTGTCGGGATCTTCTGCACCTTTTTATCTTTTAAATTTTTTTCTATTTTCTTCATATCATTCCTGTCAGGGGCTCAGGAGCAGAGGCACAGGAAAGGGAGGAAATAGAGAGCGAGGGGGAGGAATCCGAAGGAAATGTTAGCGATGACAGCGGTCCGAGGTCTCTGAGCCTTTCCAGCGAATCGGAAGATTCACAGAAAGGGGCTCCCATGGTCAGAGCAAGGGGGGTGCCAAGGGGGACACCCCAGGAAGAAGGGGCCAGAGGGGACTCAGAGAGCAGCAGTTGGAAATCAGGACCAGCTTCCCCACCAGAGCGCAGTAGGGGGGAGGAGTCCCAGGTATCGGGACCAGGAGGCTCACCGCCAGCGGGAGGAGAGGAGTCAGGATTGGCCACGCCTCCATCGGAGAGCGAGGAAACGGTCAAGAGGAAGGTGGAAGGCTGGGCGCGCGCGCCAAGTTCAAATGTACAGGAGGGCGGCGCAGTTGGCAGCCCGGATAGGGAGCCAGGTCCCAAAGCCCGCCGAAAGGAGGGGGAGGAGTCAGGGGGGTCAGCGTCAGCGTCAGAAGAGTCCAGAAAGTAGGAGACCCCGGGGGGCAGAAGGACCCAGAGGAGAAAGGAGAGACGGAAGAGGTGGAGTAAGGTTAGAGTCTTAAGCTGGTGTACAGGGGGTGGAGACTCAGATGGAGCTTCGCCGGTCTAGCCTCTAAGACGTAGAGCTGGGGCGCTGCGGCTTGGAAATGGAAACTGTACTTCAATAAAGACTTTTGTACATTACTACCGGCTAGCGTGGGTCCTCTGTGAGCTGGGACCTGGAGCCAGCTCTGACAATTCCTTTCCTTATTTCTATATAATTGCCTATAAAAGTCCAAGAATCATTTCCTAAATTCTTTTGAATTAACTGTCTCTTTATCATTCATGATAATTTTGTTAATTGTATTCTGTTCTTTTCTCTTTTGGATTTGCCACGCAAGCCATTTACCTGATTTGTTAGCGAACTCAAAGTTTTTCCGTCGTAACCTTTTCACATTCCATTCTACTTCTTTATTTATTATCATTGCAAATTGTTTGGAGTGTCTTGATTTCTTGCTTGATTTTTGAATTATTTGGTTTTTAAATTAATTTTTGCTCATTGTCCATAATCTGCTTTAAGATTTCTTTGTTCCCTTTTTCCCTATGCTTGTTCTTCAGTGAGTTCTGCTGAATAAAGAATCCTCTCATAACTGCTTTGCTTGCGTCCCAAACAATATTCATCTTTGTACCTTTGTTGGAATTGTCTATGAAATATTCCGTTAATTTCTTTTGTGCTTTTTCTATAATCCTCTGATCATCCAACAAATAATCATTGATTCTCCATCTAAAGATTCTTTCTTCAAAACCTTTTAGTTCCATTTTTATTGCACTGTGGTCTGAGATTACTTTAGGTTGCATTTCAATTTGTTGGATTCTTGGAGTCAATTCATTCGATACCCATATTTGATCGATTCTTGACATTGACTGATTCGGTTCTGAGTAGTAAGTAAATTGCTTCTCCAATGGGTGTCTAAGTCTCCAAATAACGATCAAGTTACAATTCTTAGTCATTGTAAAAAAAGTCCTAGGTAGTTTCCCTTCTTTATTTGTTCCTTCTCTTAATCTGTCCATTCCCAGTGAAACCACTCCATTCATATCTCCCATTATTATGATTTTCTGATCCATATATTCAAAAAGTTTTTCTTCCAAAGCTTTATAGAATTCAGTCTTATTTCCGTTAGGTGCATACATCCCGACAATTATTAAATTTTCGCCTTGCCATTTGATCTGAACTGCTATAATTCTTCCTTCTTCGTCTTTGAATATTTGTTGAGATTCAATTTTGTTTTTGATATATAAAACAACCCCTTTTTTTCTTTGTCTGAAGATATGAATTCATTCCCTAGTCTTTTATTGATCAAAATTTTTCTGTGTCTCCTTGCCACATGTGTAAGCATATAATGTCCAAGTTTTTCTTTTTTAGAAATTGTTCAATTTTATTTCGTTTCTTTTTATCATTCATCCCATTAATATTCCAATTCCATAATTTTAGAGCCATGATAGAGACCAATTAAATAAATTTACGTTGATTTACTTATAACCTGTCTTCCTTTTCTCCTACTTCTTCTTCTTTTTCGGAACTCTCTTCTTCCACCGATTCTGACTCGTCCTTGGATCCTGCTCCTCCTTCTGCACCTTTGACTTCTTCTTCTTCCACTTGCAATTCTTTGTATCTTCTCGTAAACTTCCCTATTTCTTCAGGGCTTGTCAACTTATGTTTCTTAGTTTTGTAGAAAAAGGAAATTCCTTCTGGAAATTCCCATCTGAAATCAATCTTGTTCTTCTTAAGAATCTGCACCAGTGGCTTGTAAGGATCTCTTCATTTCAACAGCCTTATCGGAATATCTTTAAAGATGATGAGGTAATTTCCATCTATATATAATCTTTTCTCTCTATTCTTCTGTAGTATCAAATTTCTCATCTCTCGATCTTTTAACGTGATTAAACAGTCCCCTGGAAATTTCCTTGCCTTAGTTGTTCTTACTCTCATCCTGAATGCATTTTGTACTGTTTTTGCTACTTCTTCTACTGGAATCTCCAGCCACTGTGTCATTTCTGTGATCAGTCTCTCTTAAACATTCTCATTCTGTATTTCCAGTACAGATCTCAGCCTCAGGTTGACTTCCCTCTGTCTCAGTTCATTCATAGCAATTGCATCTTTAATTTCCTCCTGCGATTTATTTATTTCTATCATCTCCACCTTCATCCTTTCTTCCTCTTGTTTCACTTCCCTCATCTCCAGTTTTGTCTTTTTCAATCCCTCTTCTAGTGATTGTGTTCTTTTGGAAACCTCTTTTATTTGCCCTTTCAGTTCATTAACTGTCTCATCAAGTTCATTAACTGTCTCATTCGAACCGCCAACCTTTCGATCGGCAAGCCCTAGGCGCTGAGGCTTTTACCTACAGCACCACCCGTGATCTAGATGCTATACTCCTATTGATGCAGCCCAGAATTGCATTGGCTTTTTTAGCTGCCGCGTCACACTGTTGGCTCATTTCAAGTTTGTGGTCAACCAAGACTCCTAGATCCTTTTCACATATACTGCTCTCAAGCCAGGTGTCACCCATCTTGTATTTGTGCCTCTCATTTTTTTTGCCCAAGTGCAATACTTTACATTTCTCCATGTTAAAGTTCATCTTGTTTGTTTTGGCCCAGTTCTCTAATCTGTCAAGGTCGTTTTGAAGTGTGATCCTGTCCTCTGGGGTGTTAGCCACCCCTCCCAGTTTGGTGTCATCTGCAAATTTGATCAGGATGCCCTTGAGTCCATCATTCAAGTCGTTGATAAAGATGTTGAATAAGACTGGGCCCAAGACAGAACCCTGTGGCACCCCACTAGTCACTCTTCTCCAGGATGAAGAGGAACCATTGATGAGCACCCTTTGGGTTCAGTCAGTCAGCCAGTTACAAATCCACTGAGTGGTAGCATAGTCATAGACCGCATTTTACCAAATCCACTGAGTGGTAGCATAGTCATAGACCACATTTTACCAGCTTCTCTACAAGAATATCATGGGGCACCTTGTCGAATGCCTTGCTGAAACCAAGGTAGGCTACATCCACTGCGTTCCCTTCATCTACCAGGCTTGTAATTCTGTCAAAAAACGAGATCAGGTTAGTCTGACATGACTTATTTTTCAGAAATCCATGCTGACTATTGGTGATCACAGCATTCCTTTCTAGGTGCTCACAGACTGTTTGCTTAATGATCTGCTCCAGAATCTTCCCTGGTATTGATGTCAGACTGACTGGGCGATAATTATTTGGGTCCTCTCTTTCCCCCCTTTTGAAAATAGGGACAACATTTGCCCTCCTCCAGTCTGCCGGGACTTCGCCTGTTCTCCAGGAATTCTCAAAGATGACTGCCAGTGGTTCTGAGATCACATCTGCCAGTTCTTTTAATACTCTTGGATGCAGTTCATCTGGCCCTGGAGACTTGAATACATCTAAACTAGCCAAGTATTCTTGTACTATCTCCTTAGTTATTCTGGGCTGTGTTTCCTCTGCTGAATCATTTGCTCCAAATTCTTCAGGTCGGGCATTGTTTTCTTTATCGGAGAAGACTGAGGCAAAGAAGGCATTGAGGAGTTCAGCCCTTTCTGTGTCCCCTGTTTGCTTTCAGCCCTTCCCCTGTTTGTTTCAGCCCTTTCTGTGTCCCCTGTGTCCCCTTTCTGTGTCCCCTGTGTCTCTTTTCTTTATCTTTAAAAGCGAAAGTGGGAAGACAAAGAACTTGGCTCTCTATATGTCCTCCGTTCCATCAAAGATCTCTATTCACCACAACAGTTCCTTTCTGTTCCCCCTTTTAAATCTGATACTTCTTTCAACCTCTTTAGAACTTGGCAAAGTTACTTTTAGCTTCTTTATTTTGTTTCTAAGAGTTACAGGGAAAATGGAAACAATAGCCACTAGCGGCAACTTACTTTCGTTTTCCAGCTCTACATATGTTGCTGCGTCAAAGCTGATTCCAGATGACAGCCAAAATCGGGGGGGGGGGGCAGAAATCTTTATTATTTCGGAGCCTTCCTTAGTTCCAGGTCTTGCAGTTTTAGGTTGATTTAGGTCCAAATTTCTTAATTTTGAGAGCGAAGCGCTGTTCTTTGCAAGCTTGGGGCTTCGCTATTCGGATGCAGCAATGGCTTCCCGATAGCCCACTAAGCCGTTCCGCCGTACTCTTCGCCCCTTTTGGGCGTTACCTGACAGCCAGACAGGCAGCTTTAAGGGTACTGCCGGGAACCAGACACCCCTGGACACCCTCCAGAGGCTTTGTAGGGGGCTACCGCGCCCTGTAACACCCCTTTCCCACCCGAAATAGCCGGGATTCTTCTCAGCGAAGAATCCCTCGCTTGCGACCAGATCGCGCTCCACCGGAAGTCGTAAATCTTAATCTTTCATTCCATAGTTTTATCCAATCATCCAATTGTATATTATATCCAAAATCCCTGGCCCAATGTACCATCACCGATTTAACTTCTTCATCTTTTGTATACCATTCCAGCAACAATTTATACATTTTTGATACAATTTTATAGTCGTTACTTAGTATTTTTGTTTGAAATTTTGAATCCTTTTCCACATAACCACACTCTTTACAATCCTTTTTAAACATTTCATTAACCTGATAATAATACAACCAATCATATACATACTCTTGAGAAGAAAATTTTCTTTCCCCCTCTGACCATTTCCACTGCCTTGGCCCTAGTGTCACTGGGAGCTAGAACAACTATGTTGAGTCAGCTTTTGACAGGACTTGGCTTTAATGATATTAAGTAATTGGGAACTAGATTAAGAACAGAGCTATAAAGGCAGGTATCTCGGCACAGTAAGATGCCACAAAAACAGGAGCTCTTATTAAAAGCTCTGAGTATGACAATTAATATTTTGAAGAACTAAATGACATGTATACTGTTATTGTTCTTTCCATAAGCCAACTGGGAAAAACCTATCAATTCTCCGAATACAAGAAGAGGAGACTTCTATGTGGATGAGGAATCAAAGGTGAAAGTCCCTATGATGAACAAAGTCAGCTGGTTTGAGACTTACCATGATAAGATCCTGTCCTGCAAGGTTGTGAAGCTCCCTTACAAGAGCAACGTTTCAGCATTATTTATTCTTCCTGACCAAGGAAAAATGAAGCAGTTGGAAAATGCTCTTAGCAAAGACGTTTTGTTAAAATGGAGGAATTCTACAAAATCACAGTAAGTGTACATGCTATAGTGGAAAGAGTGTAGTACATATTTGTAGGTGTAAATATATTGTTGTGATTTTGAGGGGTAGTGATAGGCTGTGTAAAGACCAAGTCCCTTGTAATTCCAGAACAGGATCAATTGAGCATAGACATCGCTGAGACAGGAGTGCAAACATGCTAGGAATGTGGGCTTGGGAGAGCACATCTTTGATTAGAATTCTGTCCTGCCATATGACACCCAAAATTCTCCTGGCACATTTTTCCCCCCAAAGCAATACCTCACTAGCCTCTGGTTCCTCTTTCAACAGGAGAAGAGATCAAGCAGACCTCTCTGAAATTCCTGGGAAGCGTGAGGTGAAGATTTCCAAGGTAGGCTTCGCAAAATTCTACAGGTTGATCTATATTTTCTTGCATCCTCCATTTTCCACAGAGGTACCCTTTTGTCTGAATTATGTTCAAATGAACATAATTTGGGGTACTTGAACCACAATCCCATCTCTCATGGAGAGGAGGAGCCAAAAATATTTGCTATTCCAGCTATGATGATTAAGAGCCACCAAAAACCCATCTCTCCCTCTGCTATAGCCTAATGGCATGAGTGGTGCTTGATGACAATTGAGGGGGGAGCCCCAATGGAGCTGGTCTCCCAACAGAACATCAGGAGGCCCACAGTTTCCCCACCTCTGACACAGAATTTTCTAGAGCAGATAATTCGGTATCAGTTGCTTTGCAAAGACTGCAGTTAGCATTGGAGAAGGAGGAGAAAGCTGATATATTTGCAAGCTTTGTGCAGACAGTCTCGTTTATCACATACCTGCTTTAGTCTCACCTGCTCAGGCACTGTAATTTTTTTTACGATATATACGATATCTTTATTGTCATTGTGCCACACAGAACAATGAAATTGAAAACCTACATAAAACATTCAAAAACCCCTAAAAACTCTGAAACCCCATTTTAAAATGCAATATACTATAGTGCTGATGAACTATATGCTGTGTGTATTACTGCAGCATATTTTTAAAGTATATTACTAAATATGTCTTTTATCCAGTTATATAAACTTTTGTATTTATCTGTTTATGTGCTGGCTACTTTTGGAAACCTAGTGTTTATAATATTATAGGAGTAATAGGGTAATATTATACATGATGTATATATGAAAGAAGTGTTCGTATTTTTAGCATAATGAGCCTGGTATTGGGATCTTGCTTCTCATCAACAGTAAGGGAGAGAGACAAGAACTAGGGAAAAATAATTATGGAGAAGATTGACATCAAGATTTTCAGAAAATTCCATCAGTTCCTTGAGGCTGACTGATACAAAAATATGATGCTTAGAACTGGTTAGAGGAACCAGATCAATAGGTAATCAGAGTGAGAAACGACCACATGATGTTGTTTCTTAAGACATTTAGTGGATTTGTTTGTTTTGAAGGGCTAGATTTTCTCAGGATAAAACCCTGAGTCAGACACAATCTTGCACTAATTTTTGTTGTATTTTTTTGCAGGCTATTCACGAAGCTTATTTAAATGTCGACGAGAATGACACTGAACCTGCAGCTACTGCTGCCATTAAAATTGTTCCTAGATCTCCTCCTTCTGTACTGGCGTTCAATCGCCCGTTTCTGTCGGTGACTGTTGACGAGGAAACTGATACCGTCATCTTCATGGGAAAAGTCACGAATCCTACTGAGGCATGATTTCTCAACTTGTGTTGCAGCACAGAAAACATGGAATTTCCAATATGAAGCATGATTGATAAGATGCTTTTAGGTATCAGAGTGATTACTGTCACATGTTCCCAATCCGAACAAATAAAACACTGATTGAGTTGTCTGCAAAATCACTTGGCATTTTTCTTTCTTTTCTCACAATCTTAAAAAATATGCTGTTTATTTTAAGTGTGCTCTCTAGTGTTCACTCCATGATCTTTTGGGGGGTGTAGACACCTGTGCCATTTGAAAGATCAGGTTAACAGTATTTTATTATTATCTCTCATGCAGGTGTAGTATCCACAAGTAGCCAACAGTTAAAGGGAGAAGGTCAGGTAGGTCAAAAGCTCAGAATGAGCTGAGGCTTTCAGGAGAGGTTACAAATAATAAAATAGGTTTCTTTGTCTATGCCCAAAGGAAGAGGAAGAACAAGCAAGTTGTAGGTCCTCAGTGTGGAGAACATGGAGAAATTAAATTCGGTGTCAGGGTGAAGGCAGAACTGCTCAACACATACTTGGCCTCTGTCTTCACTGAAAAGAAAAGCAGTGCCCAACCTGGTGATAACAGGGGGGGGGGGGAATAATCCATAGAGGGAGCTGCAGTCTAAGACAGGGGAACTTCAAATGAATTCAAATCTGCAGGGCCTGATGAGCTGTATCCAAGAGCCTCTGTCTATAATCCTGGGGAATTCTTGGAGAACAGGTGAGGTCTTTGCAGTCTGGAGGAGGGCAAATGTTTTCCCCATCTTCAGGAGGGGGAGAAGACATTGGCAGTGACCTTGACTTCAAGGTCCTAGAATAGATAATTAAACAATCTGCCTGTGAGCACTTGGAAAAGGATGCTGTGATTACCAAGACCCAGCATGATTTTCTCAAACAAATATCTGTATATTTTGTCTCTTGTCATATGTCTTAGACACGTGCATTTTATCCTACAGTGCTTTGGCTTCCTTGGATTGCTGTTAAATGCCCCCGCAGTTTCATTGCCTAGTTGCCATCCTTCCCATTTAAAGTGTCATGAACATTTTCACTCTTATCGCTATTGGATGTCAGATACGCAGGCAGGCATCAGAGTTTCCCCTCTCCCTGGGAGCTTCCAATAGGGATTAAAGAGCCTTGTCTTGTCTCATGTCTCATGTCTTTACTCCAGGTGGAGTAAAGAATGCAAGAGGCATTTTTGTGGGTTATGAAAAGGGTCTCTACAGAGTAATTTTGTCTGAATCTGGTCAGGTGATTCTCACAAAATTCTAGAAAGTGCTCCTGAACAGGGGAGAGTAATTGTTCACACATTTCCCACTGAAGACAATTCAGATGATGATTCTGATTTTTCTGATTTTTCTGATTATGGTGGTACTGAGAGTGACACAGATACCTCAAACAGCTCTGTTGACACAGTCATTGAGAGGAAATCTCACACAGTGTCTAGACCTTCACAGGTTAAGGATGAACTGGTTCTCCAAAGAGTCCTGAGAATGAACCAGTCAGCAAAGAGGATCAGCACCTCATACGCAGGTCTGAGAGAGTTACAAAGGGTGTACCACCCAAGAGGTATTCCAAAGAGTTTGCTAACTCATCTGTGGCATGTGTTACTATTGTTGACAACTCAAGAAAGGTGAAAGGTGTGTCTAAGTCAGAGACAAAGACGCGACAGGGAATTGCTAAGCGTAACACTACATTCCCTAGCCAAGGTAATGCAGGAGCACTCATTCCTTGGAAAGCAGACAACCAGAGAAGTACACTGGGGAAACCAGTGGCGGGTAGTTCCAAAGGTGGAACTGAAACAACAGGGGATTGTTATATGTATAACAACTGTTTGTCTTCTTCTCTGGACCAAGCTTTGTCAGCAGCTAACGAAGATTCATATGGGGGAGGATGTCAGCATATGAGCTCATCGCAGCTGCAGACATCCAGCTTGTTGACATCATGTGATTTGGCTGACTGTGGGAAACAGCGATCCAGTCAGTTCACAGGGCAGTTCACCGGAATTTGCTCAGAGTGTAATATGAGACCTTCCTCTTGTGATTGTACAGGAAGTCTTTGTCACTTGTTTGCCGATGTTTGAAGAGAGCAGACATGTTTTCTGTAATGCTGAAGAGTCAGAAATAAAACCATGTAAATAGACGTTTCTGACTATCTCTATTCCCTGCTGGGGAAGCAGGAAAGAGTGGGTGTGCTCTTCCCACGCTGGGAAGGGTCGCCTATAGAGACCTAGCCTGCGTTTGCTGGGGAATGGAGCCAGGGAGGTCACCGGAGATCAAGCCGGGTGCCTGGGAGAGTTGCCAGCTTCTCCCGATAGAGGCTTGATTCCCAACAGTAACCAGTCTGGACTTGATAACCAAGAGACTACAAATAATAAAAACAACAAAAGTGAAAGTAGGGACCTGATCCTACGAAGCACTCAAGTAGCTCTCGATATATATCCTTTCAATGGTATGCTGCCTTACTGGAAATCAATCAACAGTGTGAAGAGAAACTTTAAACTTTTACTAAATATCCATTGCAACACTCTGATCGCGATAAACTTGCTTTGCACGGACCCCCAGCACACTAGACTCATGCTGACATTTTCTAACTCAGCTACCCCTAAAATGCTCCTGAAATATAAAGCCCTCTTACAGGATTATAATATTGAGTTGAGGCGCGTTTTTAAAGAAACAGAACGAAAACAACTACTGCCCAACTTGTCGTATAGCCGGACCGACCCCAAGCAATCAACGCCCTCTCCACTGAAGGGCTTTCACCATAGGGCCATGATTCATTCGGAAGGGCCATCAAATATGGATACATGCGGTGAACCCAGCCGTAACACTCCCTTGGGGAGGAAAACGTCAGAGCAAAAAGGCCAAACATACAAAGAACGCCAGCCCAAACTAGATAAATCAAAGATAGGACACTCCATTACGCCTTTGGCAGATCCAGAATTTCACCACTCTTTACTAGAATCTGATCAGCCAATGCCAAGTGACGCTCCTCCGAAGGGAAATGTGACACACAGAAAGCCAGAGACTGATTTAATTGTCTTTGACGAAGACCCCCCCCCCGATGGTCCCAGCAATTCACATAACACCGTCGATGCCAGGAAATCGGGAAAATGCTGCAACTCAACCCCGAGAACAACAACACCGTGCATATCCTAAGAACGGTTGCATCACTACTGAACCAGTCTGAGAGCTGATAACAATTTCCCCACCACAATGAAGCGAAGCCAGTTATGGAACATGCAGCCTTAACATTATCTCGTGGAACATAGCGGGTTGGGCCAACAAACTAGGGGACGAGCCATTTCGTGAATATATAACATGTTTTGACATAATAATGCTACAGGAAATGTGGGCAACTGACAACATAGTTCTCGATGGTTACCATGCCTATGAAATCAAGGCCTCTAAACCGCTCGGAAGGGGATGACCGGGGGGGGGGGGGGCTAGTAATTCTGGTTTCCACTCAATTGGTGTCACAGGTTACTGAGTGCTCAGTTTTTGAGCAGCTGGCACTGGGGATCACTTTGCATCTGGAATCCAAGAGTATCATTCTTGTTTCAGCTTATATCCCACCATATACAGAGCAAACACAGATCGAGAGCACATGGCGTAAATTCCATAGTTTCCTTTATTCCCTACAAATTAAGTACCTTGGATCGCCTTTTTACCTAATGGGAGATATGAATGCCAGAATAGGCTCAAATGATGATAGCTTGGAAATAAAATTCCCAATATTAAGAGATCTAAAGGAAAATAGTGCCCTCTTTCTAAACCCACCCCCTCGTAGACATTCAAAAGATTGTCAAATCAACTCTGCTGGCTTCTGCCTGGATTTTTTTACAAATAAGTCTTGACCTTATCAGTGCTAATGGGGCACTCCCCGGGGACAGAGAAGGCGAGTACACATTCATAAATACAAATGGAGCCAGCATAGTAGACTACTGTCTCACTAACAGGGAGGCCTTCGAATCAATTTAAAAATTCAACATCGATAATAGGACCGAAAGCGACACCTACCTCTAATTCTCTAATTGTCTCCACTACTGGTCAAAATTCAATTCAGCTCTCTTACATAGAACATGAGGAAATAGATAAAGCAAATGATCCAGCATTGCGTAGGGAAAAAAAGACACCTGAGACAGCAATTGCAGTTGAGAATAGATTGAATTCACAAACTGCAATTAAGTTAAGATCAGTTATAATAAACAATTTATCAATAGATGACTCCCTGACAGCTTACAAAAAACTCATTGAGTCCTTGCAGGATGTGGTCTCTGTCAACATAAACTCAGCTGGCAAGGCACACACTGCTAAAGGGCGCTGTTGGTTTGACCAAGAGTACCGCACAAAGAAGGCAGCCTTAAGGAACGCTTATTTGGCCTATAGAAACGCTGGACTAAATTACTTAAAGGTAAAGGGATCCCTGACCATTTGGTCCAGTTGTGACCGACTCTGGGGTTGCGCGCTCATCTCGCTCTATAGGCGTTTGCAGACAGCTTCCGGGTCATGAGGCCAGCATGACTAAGCCGCTTCTGGCGAACCAGAGCAGCACACGGAAACGCCGTTTACCTTCCCGCTGGAGTGGTACTATTTATCTACTTGCACTTTGATGTGCTTTCGAACTGCTAGGTTGGCAGGAGCAGGGACCGAACAACGGGAGTTCACCCCGTCACGGGGATTCGAACCGCTGACCTTCTGATCGGCAAGCCCTAGGCTCTGCGGTTTTACCTCCATCTTATTTCAAAATCAAAAAAGAGTATAAATCCCTTTTGGCCTCAAAAAAAGGCAGTCCTAAAAAAATTCCTGGTCCCTGCTATTGAATGCCTCACTAAACAATGAAACTAAACTCTTTTGGCAATTCTTCAGCCCCCAGCTGTGCCATTCTAGCTCAGGTTTGGGAGAACCACTTCAGAAATATATTTATGGAAAATCCAAACCTCCCTTCCAGCTTCCAGGATGATGACAGGGCAGAATTACCACTGCTCCCTCATTGGAGGCCGGTTACTGTGGAGGAAGTCCATACATTAATTGGGAATCTGAAGAGCGGAAAGGCTCCGGGGAAAGACTTTATCCCAGCGGAACTGATTACATCAAAACAGCACTGGTGGGCTCCACTTCTGGCAGCACTTTTTACGGTAGTAAATAACTCGGGTAAAGTACCAAATAGCTGGAAACATGCTATAGTAGTCCCAATCTCTAAGAGAGGCCACCCAAATGTATCCTCCAATTATAGGCCAATTAGCCTGCTTTCAATAATTGGGAAGCTGTATGTCTGATTCCTCAGTAGCAAACTGACAACTTTTCTAAATGAACATAATATAGTATCTGAAGCCCAGGCAGCCTCTCGTGAGAACCATTCAACATCAGACCACTGTCTAATGCTCTCCTTCCTAGCCGAGAAGTATACCAGGCCTCTACAGGGTAAACTCTTTGTGGCCTCCGTGTATCTGAAATCAGCGTTTGACTCCATCCCCACATCCCAGCTATGGTCCAAATTAAATTTGATTTTGCAGGACAAACGACTCCTCTTTCTTATAAAAGCCCTGTACAATGGAACCAAAGTCAGCAGGGACAGTTATCGAACAGTATCAGGATGACATGGGGGGTGAGACAGGGATGCATTTTGGCCCCCACATTGTTTTGTCTATTCTTAAATGACCTAGAAGAGAGCTTAATGGACACCTTCCAAAAATAGGAATAAGTAGGACCCCCTTGTTGTTATATGTGGATGACGCGGCCATCATCTCACATTCCAGACCTGGTTTGAATTATCTGCTGAGGAATTTTTCTGATTACTGTTCTGGAAATGGTTTATCCATAAATTAAGAAAAATCTAAAATTTTAGTTTTTGAAAAAAGCTTCTCCCGGTCTAAATGGGTGCTGGATGGCCATAACCTTGAACAGATCAAATACTTCAGTTTTCTAGAGCTCACAATTCATCATACAGGATCTTGGAAGCACCACTGGCAAACCTCCCTTCAAGAGGCAGAGATCACAAAGCTAGCCATACTCAGATTCTTTTTCACAAAGTTAGGCAAATATGTTCCAGCAGCCTTAAGGGTTTTCAACGCAAAACCCGTTTCCCAACTCCTGTACGCTGCAAATGCCTGGCATAATGGGGACCTGCCAAAGGTAGATGGCTTTCAGGCAAAATTTCTACGATCTCTGCTGCAGGTACCCAACTGTGTCCTCAACTCCATACTTCTGTTAGAAGCTGGTGAATGCCCAATTTCAACTAAAGCGTGGTGGGCTGCCCTAAAACATTGGCTCAGGATTTCAGTGTTTGATCTAGGGAAGGGTTTGTACCAACACCTGACCAATGAGGAATTTGTCAGCAAATGGCAGAAAACTATAGCTAAAAAAGCCACCTCTATTGGTCTGTCACCCCTCCCAAATGTATTACCTGAGTTATGAAGGTGCCCTAAAGACGTTAAAGCAAAGATTATAGGTTAATACACACAGTGACTTGCGATCTCGATCACACGCATTCTTTAGTCTGCTGGCAGTAGGAGTACAATATGGGCATGTCTTTAAGTTAACATCTTACATTAAAAATCTGACAGTACCAAATTATCTAAGGCTTTTCACCAAAGCCAGACTAAATGTCTTTCCTTCTGTAGTGTTGGATGGCAGGTTGAGAGGAGTTCCCTACCAGGACAGACTTTGCTTGTGTGCTCAAGACATCGATTCCATAAAACATATTTTGTTGCACTGTGCAAAATATGAGCAAGCCAGGGCTGAACTGTTATTACCATTGCTGGTACCTTTCTCGGGAAAATCAGAGGCTCACTATGTCAGGTTCCTATTGGAAGACAGGACAAACGCTGGAACATTAGCAGTGGCAAAGTTTTTATCGGTGGTTGCAAGAACCAACGATCCCTATATTCCGAATAAAATGCTTGTTTAACCTGGAGGTACCTGTATGAATTGTGTATTGCTTTGTAATGATTTGTTGGGTCTCTGGAGCATAAAAAAGATTGATGATGATGGTATCCAGCAATGCAAGCCATAGTCAATATTTGTTGTTCTTGGCTTAGTCAGTTGTGTTTAATGAAGGAGACAGTGCCCCAACATAAATAGCCACTTACTGGAAAGAGTTTTCCCTGCTTCTTCCCAGAGACACCTCTGAACGTTCTGTAAGTATCAGGCATGCCTTTCCCGATGCTGCTACAGCAGAGGGTGGCTTGGAGGGTACCATGGGGGTGGTCTGTGTGCCAGTGGAGATGTCAGGAAAGGAGAGAAGAGGAGCAGGTATGAAAAAGGAGGTGATAGTGAAAAATGGGTTGAAAAGGAGGCTGCAGAATAGAAGCAGCTTTAGAAATGGGGAGTTGCAAAGGGTGGTTAGAAATAGCATCAGGCACGTACTGAAGTCATGTAGGTGGTACATGACTTCCGTCAGACTAGCCAAGATATACAAACTAAAATAAAATTTGTGTTGGAGATGTCAAGAGGTGGAGGGAACCATGTATCATGTATGGTGGGGATGTGGGAAAATAAGAAAAATATGGAGCAGCATTCACGAAGAACTAAAAAAGATGTTAGAACATCATTTGAGAAAAAGCCAGAAGCGTTTCTACTGGGCTTAGTCTCAAAAGACATCCCCAGTGATAAGAAAAACGTGTTTTTATGTGCCGCAGATGCTGCCAGACTACCATTAGCCAAAAACTGGAAAGGGGACACCATTCCCTCAGTAGCGGAGTGGCAAAGCAAGCTTTGTGAATTTATAGATCTGGCTAAAATGACAGCAGCTACTAGATCCCAATCAAATCAAAAATTAAAGAAAGAATGGGAATGTGTGGAAGAATACATGACAAAACATCGTTTCAAAACAAATTTATTGATATGCATTGACTGAAGTTCGTAAAGTTAAGGTTAAAAGAAGAAAAGTGACTAATGGGGAATATGTAAATAATTTTCCTTAACACAATATTATAGTAATGAATAATATTGAAAGCTGAGCATGGATGGAGCGAAGTCACAATGGTATAAATCAGAAAAATGAATAGACAGTAATATATATGTTGATAGTATGTCTTGTAAAGAATGATAAAAGGTGTAACTGAATGTAACAATGCAAAATTAAAATGAAAGATAAAATGAAAAAAGAAATAGCATCAGGCAATTTTTGCTTTATTTTACCTTATTCCATTTTGGGTCATTGACAAAGGTTTAAACCTGTGTTTTTTCTGGGGACACACAGTACTGGCACCATTTATTTATTTTTTAATTGTTAAATGTTTGGAACTTCCTATAGCAACTTCAGGATGATTCTTCAGGATGAGTGCTGGCATGTTTGTTTCTTTTTAAAAAAACAAAAACATGGGTTTTAACAAAGATCACTTTGTCCCTAATATTCTGCCCAAAGGGGGAAAAGTGGGATTTTTTAAATTTTCTGCCAGAATGCCAGACAATAGCTGAAATGCAAGCCAGAGTCCTCCGCACAACAGTACCAGAGAAGCTTAAGAGACCGGAAAGGACAAAAGCAACAAATAAAGATTGTCTGCCGTGTTAATATAAAATACACCTAAACCCAATGCCAACATCCTTCGTTGTATAGTTGCAATGATCATTTTTAAATGTGATCCCCTCCCCCCAGAGAACTTCCAGAGGAACACAATGCCTCACACCTACCTGTCTTTGCTTCTGGCTGGGCTCTGTGCTTTTGCCCACTGTCACCATACTCTTGACCACAAGGAGGACCATGACCATTCTCCTCTTGCTGAAGGTGACAGAGATTTGCCTTCTGTGAAGATAGTCCAATTCTACTACGACCTTTAGAGACTGGTGAGAAGAACATTTTCTTTTTTTATTATAATATTTTTATTCATTTTCAAATACAAATTTATACAACCATTATCAGAATTTATCACATAATATTTTTCTTATTTTGACTTCCCTCAGTTTCTCAGCCTATCTTCCGTTTTATTTATTTGTTTACACATTTTCTAATTTTAATATTGCCTTTAAAATATACCCTCCCCAGCCTTATTCTCTTTTTTTGCAATATTCCTCATATTTTCACAGAACATCTTGAAAACCTACAAGCGTTGTCTGTTCATCACATATATTTTTCAGATAATCTGTAAATTTTCCCCAGTCCTCGATGAACTTCTGGTCTTGCAAATATTGAATCTTCCCTGTTAGTTTATCCAGTTCTGCCAAGTCCGTCAATTTCAATCTCCGTTCTTCAACCGTCGGTAATTCTTCCTGTTTCCATTTTTGGGCCAGGAGTATTCTCGCCGCTGTTACTGCGTATTGGAAAACTTTACAGTCTTTTTTACATATTTCATTTCCTACGGTTCCTAAAAGAAAAGCCTCCGGTTTCTTAACAAATGTATATTTTAACATCTTTTTCAATTCATTATAAATCATTTCCCAGAAGCCTTTCACTTTCTTACATTCCCACCACATATGATAAAATGTCCCTTCTTTTTCTTTACACTTCCAACACTTATTACATGTTTTATACATTTTGCAAGTTTTACTGGTGTAATATGCCATCTATATACCATTTTCATAACACTTTCCTTTAACGCAGTACATGCCGTAAATCTTAATCTTTCATTCCATAGTTTTATCCAATCATCCAATTGTATATTATATCCAAAATCCCTGGCCCAATGTACCATCACCAATTTAACTTCTTCATCTTTTGTATACCATTCCAGCAACAATTTGTACATTTTTGATAAAATTTTATAGTCGTTACTTAGTATTTCTTTTTGAAATTTTGAATCCTATTCCACATAACCGCACTCTTTACAATCCTTTTTAAACATTTCATTAACCTGATAATAATGCAACCAATCATATACATACTCTTGAAAAGAACATTTTCTTTCCCCCTCTGACCATTTCTACTGCCTTGGCCCTAGTGTCACTGGGAGCTAGAACAACTATGTTGAGTCAGCTTTTGTCAGGACTTGGCTTTAATGATATTAAGTAATTGGGAACTAGATTAAGAACAGAGCTATAAAGGCAGGTATCTCAGCACAGTAAGATGCCACAAAAACAGGAGCTCTTATTAAAAGCTCTGAGTATGACAATTAATATTTTGAAGAACTAAATGACATGTATACTGTTATTGTTCTTTCCATAAGCCAATTGGGAAAAACCTTTCAATTCTCTAAATACAAGAAAAGGAGACTTCTATGTGGATGAGGAATCAAAGGTGAAAGTCCCTATGATGAACAAAGTCAGCTGGTTTGAGACTTACCATGATAAGATCCTGTCCTGCAAGGTTGTGAAGCTCCCTTACAAGAGCAACGTTTCAGCATTATTTATTCTTCCTGACCAAGGAAAAATGAAGCAGTTGGAAAATGCTCTTAGTAAAGATGTTTTGTTAAAATGGAGGAATTCTAAAAAATCACAGTAAGTGTACATGCTATAGTGGAAAGAGTGTAGTACATATTTGTAGGTGTAAGTATATTGTTGTGAGTTTGAGGGGTAGTGATAGGCTGTGTAAAGACCAAGTCCCTTGTAATTCCAGAACAGGATCAATTGAGCACAGACATCGCTGAGACAGGAGTGCAGACATGCTAGGAATGTGGGCTTGGGAGAGCACACCTTTGATTAGAATTCTGTCCTGCCATATGACACCCAAAATTCCCCTGGCACATTTTCCCTCCAAAGCAATACCTCACTAGCCTCTGGTTCCTCTTTCAACAGGCGAATAGAACAAGCAGACCTCTCTGAAATTCCTGGGAAGCGTGAGGTGAAGATTTCCAAGGTAGGCTTCTCAAAATTCTACAGGTTGATCTATATTTTCTTACATCCTCCATTTTCCACCAGAGGTATCCTCTTGTCTGAATTATGATCAAATGAACATAATTTGGGGTACTTGAACCACAATCCCATCTCTCATGGAGAGGAGGAGCCAAAAATATTTGCTATTCCAGCTATGATGATTAAGAGCCACCAAAAACCCATCTCTCCCTCTGCTATAGCCTAATGGCATGAGTGGTGCTTGATGACAGTTGAGGGGGGAGCCCCAATGGAGCTGGTCTCCCAACAGAACTGATGGAGAGACTCTTAAGCCTCAGCTCTCCCTCTTCCCTTGGTCATGCTATCTGGGGCTGATGGGATCCAAAAAAATCAGGAGGGCCACAGTTTCCCCACCTCTGACACAGAATTTTCTAGAGCAGATGATTCGGTATCAGTTGCTTTGCAAAGACTGCAGTTAGCATTGGAGAAGGAGGAGAAATCTGATATATTTGCAAGCTTTGTGCAGACAGTATCATTTATCACATACCTGCTTTAGTCTCACCTGCTCAGGCACTGTAATTTTTTTTTACGATATATACAATATCTTTATTGTCATTGTGCCACACAGAACAATGACATTGAAAATCTACATAAAACATTCAAAAACCCCTAAAAACTCTGAAACCCCATTTTAAAATGCAATATACTATAGTGCTGATGAACCATATGCTGTGTGTATTACTGCAGCATATTTTTAAAGTATATTACTAAATATGTCTTTTATCCAGTTATATAAACTTTTGTATTTATCTGTTTATGTGCTGGCTACTTTTGGAAACCTAGTGTTTATAATATTATAGGAGTAATAGGGTAATATTATACATGATGTATGTATGAAAGAAGTGTTCCTATTTTTTTTCATAATCAGCCTGGAATGGGGATCTTGCTTCTCATCAACAGTAAGGGAGAGAGACAAGAACTAGGGAAAAATAATTATGGAGAAGATTGACATCAAGATTTTCAGAAGTTTCCATCAGTTCCTTGAGGCTGACTGATACAAAAATATGATGCTTAGAACTGGTTAGAGGAACCAGATCAATAGGTAATCAGAGTGAGAAACGACCACATGATGTTGTTTCTTAAGACATTTAGTGGATTTGTTTGTTTTGAAGGCCTAGATTTTCTCAGGATAAAACCCTGAGTCAGACACAATCTTGCACTAATTTTTGTTGTATTTCTTTGCAGGCTATTCACGAAGCTTATTTAAATGTCGACGAGAATGACACTGAACCTGCAGCTACTGCTGCCATTAAAATTGTTCCTAGATCCCCTCCTTATGTACTGGCGTTCAATCGCCCATTTCGGTTGGTGATTGTTCAGGAGGAAACTCTTCATGGGAAAAGTCACGAATCCTACTGAGGCATGATTGCTCAACTTGTGTTGCAGCACAGAAAACATGGAGTTTCCAATATGAAGCAAGATTGATAAGATGCTTTTAGGTATCAGAGTGATTACTGTCACATGTTCCCAATCCGAACAAATAAAACACTGATTGAGTTGTCTGCAAAATCACTTGGCATTTTTCTTTCTTTTCTCACAATCTTAAAAAATATGCTGTTTATTTTAAGTGTGCTCTCTAGCGTTCACTCCATGATCTTTTGGGGGGTGTAGACACCTGTGCCATTTGAAAGATCAGGTTAACAGTATTTTATTATTATCTCTCATGCAGGTGTAGTATCCACAAGTAGCCAACAGTTAAAGGGAGAAGGTCAGGTAGGTCAAAAACTCAGAATGAGCTGAGGCTTTCAGGAGAGGTTACAAATAATAAAATAGGTTTCTTTGTCTATGCCCAAAGGAAGAGGAAGAACAAGCAAGTTGTAGGTCCTCAGTGTGGAGAACATGGAGAAATTATATTCGGTGTCAGGGTGAATGCAGAACTGCTCAACACATACTTGGCCTCTGTCTTCACTGAAAAGAAAAGCAGTGCCCAACCTGGTGATAACAGGGGGGAAAAATAATCCATAGAGGGAGCTGCAGTCTAAGACAGGGAAAAAAGATGGTAATGGAACTACAAATGAATTCAAATCTGCAGGGCCTGATGAGCTGTATCCAAGAGCCTCTGTCTATAATCCTGGGGAATTCTTGGAGAACAGGTGAGGTCTTTGCAGTCTGGAGGAGGGCAAATGTTTTCCCCATCTTCAGGAGGGGGAGAAGACATTGGCAGTGACCTTGACTTCAAGGTCCTAGAATAGATAATTAAACAATCTGCCTGTGAGCACTTAGAAAAGGATGCTGTGATTACCAAGACCCAGCATGATTTTCTCAAACAAATATCTGTATATTTTGTCTCTTGTCATATGTCTTAGACACGTGCATTTTATCCTACAGTGCTTTGGCTTCCTTGGATTGCTGTTAAATGCCCCCGCAGTTTCATTGCCTAGTTGCCATCTTTCCCATTTAAAGTGTCATGAACATTTTCACTCTTATCGCTATTGGATGTCAGATACGCAGGCAGGCATCAGAGTTTCCCCTCTCCCTGGGAGCTTCCAATAGGGATTAAAGAGCCTTGTCTTGTCTCATGTCTCATGTCTTTACTCCAGGTGGAGTAAAGAATGCAAGAGGCATTTTTGTGGGTTATGAAAAGGGTCTCTACAGAGTAATTTTGTCTGAATCTCGTCAGGTGATTCTCACAAAATTCTAGAAAGTGCTCCTGAACAGGGGAGAGTAATTGTTCACACATTTCCCACTGAAGACAATTCAGATGATGATTCTGATTTTTATGATTTTTCTGATTATGGTGGTACTGAGAGTGACACAGATACCTCAAACAGCTCTGTTGACACAGTCATTGAGAGGAAATCTCACACAGTGTCTAGACCTTCACAGGTTAAGGATTAACTGGTTCTCCAAAGAGTCCTGAGAATGAACCAGTCAGCAAAGAGGATCAGCACCTCATACGCAGCTCTGAGAGAGTTACAAAGGGTGTACCACCCAAGAGGTATTCCAAAGAGTTTGCTAACTCATCTGTGGCATGTGTTACTATTGTTGACAACTCAAGAAAGGTGAAAGGTGTGTCTAAGTCAGAGACAAAGACGCGACAGGGAATTGCTAAGCGTAACACTACATTCACTAGCCAAGGTAATGCAGGAGCACTCATTCCTTGGAAAGCAGACAACCAGAGAAGTACACTGGGGAAACCAGTGGCGGGTAGTTCCAAAGGTGGAACTGAAACAACAGGGGATTGTTATATGTATAACAACTGTTTGTCTTCTTCTCTGGACCAAGCTTTGTCAGCAGCTAACGAAGATTCATATGGGGAGGATGTCAGCATATGAGCTCATCGCAGCTGCAGACATCCAGCTTGTTGACATCATGTGATTTGGCTGACTGTGGGAAACAGCGATCCAGTCAGTTCACAGGGCAGTTCACCGGAATTTGCTCAGAGTGTAATATGAGACCTTCCTCTTGTGATTGTACAGGAAGTCTTTGTCACTTGTTTGCCGATGTTTGAAGAGAGCAGACATGTTTTCTGTAATGCTGAAGAGTCAGAAATAAAACCATGTAAATAGACGTTTCTGACTATCTCTATTCCCTGCTGGGGAAGCAGGAAAGAGTGGGTGTGCTCTTCCCACACTGGGAAGGGTCGCCTATAGAGACCTAGCCTGCGTTTGCTGGGGAATGGAGCCAGGGAGGTCACCGGAGATCAAGCCGGGTGCCTGGGAGAGTTGCCAGCTTCTCCCGATAGAGGCTTGATTCCCAACAGTAACCAGTCTGGACTTGATAACCAAGAGACTACAAATAATAAAAACAACAAAAGTGAAAGTAGGGACCTGATCCTACGAAGCACTCAAGTAGCTCTCGATATATATCCTTTCAATGGTATGCTGCCTTACTGGAAATCAATCAACAGTGTGAAGAGAAACTTTAAACTTTTACTAAATATCCATTGCAACACTCTGATCGCGATAAACTTGCTTTGCACGGACCCCCAGCACACTAGACTCATGCTGACATTTTCTAACTCAGCTACCCCTAAAATGCTCCTGAAATATAAAGCCCTCTTACAGGATTATAATATTGAGTTGAGGCGCGTTTTTAAAGACACAGAACGAAAACAACTACTGCCCAACTTGTCGTATAGCCGGACCGACCCCAAGCAATCAACGCCCTCTCCACTGAAGGGCTTTCACCATAGGGCCATGATTCATTCGGAAGGGCCATCAAATATGGATACATGCGGTGAACCCAGCCGTAACACTCCCTTGGGGAGGAAAACGTCAGAGCAAAAAGGCCAAACACACAAAGAATGCCAGCCCAAACTAGATAAATCAAAGATAGGACACTCCATTACGCCTTTGGCAGATCCAGAATTTCACCACTCTTTACTAGAATCTGATCAGCCAATGCCAAGTGACGCTCCTCCGAAGGGAAATGTGACACACAGAAAGCCAGAGACTGATTTAATTGTCTTTGACGAAGACACCCCCCCCCCCGATGGTCCCAGCAATTCACATAACACCGTCGATGCCAGGAAATCGGGAAAATGCTGCAACTCAACCCCGAGAACAACAACACCGTGCATATCCTAAGAACGGTTGCATCACTACTGAACCAGTCTGAGAGCTGATAACAATTTCCCCACCACAATGAAGCGAAGCCAGTTATGGAAAATGCAGCCTTAACATTATATCGTGGAACATAGCGGGTTGGGCCAATAAACTAGGGGACGAGCCATTTCGTGAATATATAACATGTTTTGACATAATAATGCTACAGGAAATGTGGGCAACTGACAACATAGTTCTCGATGGTTACCATGCCTATGAAATCAAGGCCTCTAAACCGCTCGGAAGGGGATGACCGAGGGGGGGGGGCTAGTAATTCTGGTTTCCACTCAATTGGTGTCACAGGTTACTGAGTGCTCAGTTTTTGAGCAGCTGGCACTGGGGATCACTTTGCATCTGGAATCCAAGAGTATCATTCTTGTTTCAGCTTATATCCCACCATATACAGAGCAAACACAGATCGAGAGCACATGGCGTAAATTCCATAGTTTCCTTTATTCCCTACAAATTAAGTACCTTGGATCGCCTTTTTACCTAATGGGAGATATGAATGCCAGAATAGGCTCAAATGATGATAGCTTGGAAATAAAATTCCCAATATTAAGAGATCTAAAGGAAAATAGTGCCCTCTTTCTAAACCCACCCCCTCGTAGACATTCAAAAGATTGTCAAATCAACTGTGCTGGCTTCTGCCTGGATTTTTTTACAAATAAGTCTTGACCTTATCAGTGCTAATGGGGCACTCCCCGGGGACAGAGAAGGCGAGTACACATTCATAAATACAAATGGAGCCAGCATAGTAGACTACTGTCTCACTAACAGGGAGGCCTTCGAATCAATTTAAAAATTCAACATCGATAATAGGACCGAAAGCGACACCTACCTCTAATTCTCTAATTGTCTCCACTACTGGTCAAAATTCAATTCAGCTCTCTTACATAGAACATGAGGAAATAGATAAAGCAAATGATCCAGCATTGCGTAGGGAAAAAAAGACACCTGAGACAGCAATTGCAGTTGAGAATAGATTGAATTCACAAACTGCAATTAAGTTAAGATCAGTTATAATAAACAATTTATCAATAGATGCCTCCCTGACAGCTTACAAAAAACTCATTGAGTCCTTGCAGGATGTGGTCTCTGTCAACATAAACTCAGCTGGCAAGGCACACACTGCTAAAGGGCGCTGTTGGTTTGACCAAGAGTACCGCACAAAGAAGGCAGCCTTAAGGAACGCTTATTTGGCCTATAGAAACGCTGGACTAAATTACTTAAAGGTAAAGGGATCCCTGACCATTTGGTCCAGTTGTGACCGACTCTGGGGTTGCGCGCTCATCTCGCTCTATAGGTGTTTGCAGACAGCTTCCGGGTCATGAGGCCAGCATGACTAAGCCGCTTCTGGCGAACCAGAGCAGCACACGGAAACGCCGTTTACCTTCCCGCTGGAGTGGTACTATTTATCTACTTGCACTTTGATGTGCTTTCGAACTGCTAGGTTGGCAGGAGCAGGGACCGAACAACGGGAGCTCACCCCGTCACGGGGATTCGAACCGCTGACCTTCTGATCGGCAAGCCCTAGGCTCTGCGGTTTTACCTCCATCTTATTTCAAAATCAAAAAAGAGTATAAATCCCTTTTGGCCTCAAAAAAAGGCAGTCCTAAAAAAATTCCTGGTCCCTGCTATTGAATGCCTCACTAAACAATGAAACTAAACTCTTTTGGCAATTCTTCAGCCCCCAGCTGTGCCATTCTAGCTCAGGTTTGGGAGAACCACTTCAGAAATATATTTATGGAAAATCCAAACCTCCCTTCCAGCTTCCAGGATGATGACAGGGCAGAATTACCACTGCTCCCTCATTGGAGGCCGGTTACTGTGGAGGAAGTCCATACATTAATTGGGAATCTGAAGAGCGGAAAGGCTCCGGGGAAAGACTTTATCCCAGCGGAACTGATTACAACAAAACAGCACTGGTGGGCTCCACTTCTGGCAGCACTTTTTACGGTAGTAAATAACTCGGGTAAAGTACCAAATAGCTGGAAACATGCTATAGTAGTCCCAATCTCTAAGAGAGGCCACCCAAATGTATCCTCCAATTATAGGCCAATTAGCCTGCTTTCAATAATTGGGAAGCTGTATGTCTGATTCCTCAGTAGCAAACTGACAACTTTTCTAAATGAACATAATATAGTATCTGAAGCCCAGGCAGCCTCTCGTGAGAACCATTCAACATCAGACCACTGTCTAATGCTCTCCTTCCTAGCCGAGAAGTATACCAGGCCTCTACAGGGTAAACTCTTTGTGGCCTCCGTGTATCTGAAATCAGCGTTTGACTCCATCCCCACATCCCAGCTATGGTCCAAATTAAATTTGATTTTGCAGGACAAACGACTCCTCTTTCTTATAAAAGCCCTGTACAATGGAACCAAAGTCAGCAGGGACAGTTATCGAACAGTATCAGGATGACATGGGGGGTGAGACAGGGATGCATTTTGGCCCCCACATTGTTTTGTCTATTCTTAAATGACCTAGAAGAGAGCTTAATGGACACCTTCCAAAAATAGGAATAAGTAGGACCCCCTTGTTGTTATATGTGGATGACGCGGCCATCATCTCACATTCCAGACCTGGTTTGAATTATCTGCTGAGGAATTTTTCTGATTACTGTTCTGGAAATGGTTTATCCATAAATTAAGAAAAATCTAAAATTTTAGTTTTTGAAAAAAGCTTCTCCCGGTCTAAATGGGTGCTGGATGGCCATAACCTTGAACAGATCAAATACTTCAGTTTTCTAGAGCTCACAATTCATCATACAGGATCTTGGAAGCACCACTGGCAAACCTCCCTTCAAGAGGCAGAGATCACAAAGCTAGCCATACTCAGATTCTTTTTCACAAAGTTAGGCAAATATGTTCCAGCAGCCTTAAGGGTTTTCAACGCAAAACCCGTTTCCCAACTCCTGTACGCTGCAAATGCCTGGCATAATGGGGACCTGCCAAAGGTAGATGGCTTTCAGGCAAAATTTCTACGATCTCTGCTGCAGGTACCCAACTGTGTCCTCAACTCCATACTTCTGTTAGAAGCTGGTGAATGCCCAATTTCAACTAAAGCGTGGTGGGCTGCCCTAAAACATTGGCTCAGGATTTCAGTGTTTGATCTAGGGAAGGGTTTGTACCAACACCTGACCAATGAGGAATTTGTCAGCAAATGGCAGAAAACTATAGCTAAAAAAGCCACCTCTATTGGTCTGTCACCCCTCCCAACTGTATTACCTGAGTTATGAAGGTGCCCTAAAGACGTTAAAGCAAAGATTATAGGTTAATACACACAGTGACTTGCGATCTCGATCACACGCATTCTTTAGTCTGCTGGCAGTAGGAGTACAATATGGGCATGTCTTTAAGTTAACATCTTACATTAAAAATCTGACAGTACCAAATTATCTAAGGCTTTTCACCAAAGCCAGACTAAATGTCTTTCCTTCTGTAGTGTTGGATGGCAGGTTGAGAGGAGTTCCCTACCAGGACAGACTTTGCTTGTGTGCTCAAGACATCGATTCCATAAAACATATTTTGTTGCACTGTGCAAAATATGAGCAAGCCAGGGCTGAACTGTTATTACCATTGCTGGTACCTTTCTCGGGAAAATCAGAGGCTCACTATGTCAGGTTCCTATTGGAAGACAGGACAAACGCTGGAACATTAGCAGTGGCAAAGTTTTTATCGGTGGTTGCAAGAACCAACGATCCCTATATTCCGAACAAAATGCTTGTTTAACCTGGAGGTACCTGTATGAATTGTGTATTGCTTTGTAATGATTTGTTGGGTCTCTGGAGCATAAAAAAGATTGATGATGATGGTATCCAGCAATGCAAGCCATAGTCAATATTTGTTGTTCTTGGCTTAGCCAGTTGTGTTTAATGAAGGAGACAGTGCCCCAACATAAATAGCCACTTACTGGAAAGAGTTTTCCCTGCTTCTTCCCAGAGACACCTCTGAACGTTCTGTAAGTATCAAGTGTGCCTTTTCTGATGCTGCTACAGCAGAGGTTGGCTTGGAGGGTACCATGGGGGTGGTCTGTGTGCCAATGGAGATGTCAGGAAAGGAGAGAAGAGAAGAGGAGCAGGTATGAAAAAGGAGGTGATGGTGAAAAATGGGTTGAAAAGGAGGCTGCAGAATAGAAGCAGCTTTAGAAATGGGGAGTTGCAAAGGGTGGTTAGAAATAGCATCAGGCACGTACTGAAGTCATGTAGGTGGTACATGACTTCCGCCAGACTTGCCAAAATATACAAACTAAAATCAAATTTGTGTTGGAGATGTCAAGAGATGGAGGGAATGATGTATCATGTATGGTGGGGATGTGGGAAAGAGTTCTGTTATTTTTTTCTTTATTTCTTCATTTTCATTTTCATTTTTTTCCATTGTGTTTTCTAATTTTTCTAATTTCCCGTCAATTGTATTGATTTTTTCCTTCCTTTTTTTTTTGTCATTTGAATCCATTGGCTTTGGAGCAGCAGAAAACAAGCTTCCTCCCCTTTCCATGAGGCAGCCCTTCATATATTTGAAGAGGACCATCAACCATCATATTATCTCTCAGTCTTCTGTTCTCCAGACCAACTCCCTCAACTATTCACCATAAGCTTTGGTAGCTAATTGATCCAAAAGAAGAGTGCAATGTACCACTTAAAACTATATGGTAACAGGCATTTTAAAAAGTGGATTGATGGCAGTAAATAAAACAAAAATAAAGTAAAAGCTACAGCAGTGAGCTTTTCCAGTAGCTTTTCTTCAGGAAGGGTGCCGGTTGATTAACCAACTATTTAAACTTAATTTGCTAGCCACCTAATGAGCACCTATTGTTCGCTCCCCGTCCCCAGGAGGCAAACAGAAGTTGAGCCACACACCCTGATCTTATTGCCTACTACAATAGCTGGGAGGAGCTACTCAGGAGAATATAAATTTAGAACCAGAATCAGCTCCGGCTGATAAAGTGCCTTAGACATGTGAGTTCATCAGCAGGGCGAGGAGACCAGGGCACCCCATTCTGCCCAATGTAATCCCTAACTCTTAATCGGATGATGAAAACAACGACAACATAACCAACCATGCATGTAGAAAGTCAGTAGGGACTTGGAGGGATTTTCAATGTTTTGCACCCTCGGCGTATGTATGATTATCTCCCCATGGGGCAGAAGTCATGGGCATGTCAGAGGTGCAATGAGTTCATAGTCCCCTGGGATCAAGTTCATTCCTTTGAGGCCAAGGTGGCAGAATTAGAAAGTGTACGAGAAGCCAAGACAGCGGTGGAGAAGGCCTTAGGGGAGGTGGTAGCTAGGTCTTGCTCCCGCAACGACAACCCACTGATGAATTTTTGAATGCATCCGATTCAGACCAGCCCCTGACATTGGATGCTTTTTTGTGAACCAGACACTCTTCACATTAAAAGAAAATGTTGTTATAAGCAAGCCAGGAAGCAAGCTGGTGGTGTAATCTAGAGGCAAACCCAATATTTCCTGGAACTATCTTCAAAAAGGGCAGATCACTGCGATGGTCTTTCTGGCGTTCAAAAGTGATAATGGGATTTAGGATAGTTTAGCCCTCTGGGAATGGGGAGATTGATCAGTGCAGTGGACAATGTACTTCAATTAAGTTGATATTCAAGGGAGTACTTGGATAGTGACAATTTTGTATCCAGGAGTACCGCCAGACTACAGAGCTGCTCCTTCCAAGGATGTGCAACACTGCCCAGAATGCAAAGCACCTCTTTCTTTTCAGGATTCAACTTCGGTTGTGTGACCTGCATTTTTCTGACCCACATCCACACATCAGCCAGTTCTATCTCTTGCTTCTCTCTGTCACCAGAGAACTACAGCTGTCACTCACGCACAGAGGGAGACACTTTTCCCGAAAACCAAGACCTTCCCTTAAGCCCTGGAAGTTTTTCTACTACAGGCAATAGTTCCCTCCTTTTCCTTCTCCCCCTTTCTCCTTGGCCTGCCTTCAGGACCTTTGGAAACAGCAGGGTTGGCCCTCTTGATTTGTGCCAGAGTGCCCCTCTTAAATGGAACATTCCAGGATCCAAACAGAATCCAGGATTGGCTTCTGTGATCCATGATGTCCCACTTAAAATGCAACAATTGGGGGTATGAGAACCCACTGCCACCCCCAATTTTATCCTCACTAGAGGGGACAGTATGTTTGTGGTGTTTGCCCTCCTAGGTTGGTGACGTCATACTGGGTTCATAAGGAAAGGGTTAACTAATTGTAAAATGACTAACCTATAGGACCCCAAGGGGAGGAGTTAGAGTTAGAGTTGTGAAGAAGTCAGTCTCGAGTTAGAGAAGGGAGAGGGAGGATAAGTCTGTAGGTTGGGCTAGTTTGATGTGAGAGAGTGAGAGAATATGTTAAGAGGAGTCAGTTAAACAGTTGGGATAATCAGTTAGAAGGTATTAGGAAGGTATAGGCTGATAAAGAAACTAAGGTTAAGAAACTGACAAGAAAAATTGTCTGAAACAATAAACTTGTTAATGCTTATAAAATAAACTTATTTATTTGGTTTAATGTTAACAACTGTCTGGACTCAGTGTGTACCCGAGAGAAACGGGTTAGTGGCAGCAGGGAAGCAATCACAGTGGTGGCACAGGGGTCAATAGACCGTCAAACATCCAGAGACCCTGTGTGATCGCCACAACGCTGTAGACTTGGGACTACTGGTGTCCAGCAGTGCAAGCCATGGTCAATATTTGTTGTTCTTGGCTTAGTCAGTTGTGTTTAATGAAGGAGACAGTGCCCCAACATAAATAGCCACTTACTGGAAAGAGTTTTCCCTGCTTCTTCCCAGAGACACCTCTGAACGTTCTGTAAGTATCAGGCATGCCTTTCCCGATGCTGCTACAGCAGAGGGTGGCTTGGAGGGTACCATGGGGGTGGTCTGTGTGCCAGTGGAGATGTCAGGAAAGGAGAGAAGAGGAGCAGGTATGAAAAAGGAGGTGATAGTGAAAAATGGGTTGAAAAGGAGGCTGCAGAATAGCTTTAGAAATGGGGAGTTGAAAAGGGTGGTTAGAAATAGCATCAGGCATGTACTGAAGTCATGTAGGTGGTACATGACTTCCGTCAGACTAGCCAAGATATACAAACTAAAATCAAATTTGTGTTGGAGATGTCAAGAGGTGGAGGGAATGATGTATCATGTATGGTGGGGATGTGGGAAAATAAGAAAAATATGGAGCAGCATTCACGAAGAACTAAAAAAGATGTTTAGAACAACATTTGAGAAAAAGCCAGAAGCGTTTCTACTAGGCTTAGTCTCAAAAGACATCCCCGGTGATAAAAAAATGTGTTTTTCTGGCTAAAATGATCAGCAGATCATTAGATCTGGCTAAAATGACAGCAGCTACTAGATTCCAATCAAATCAAAAATTAAAGAAAGAATGGGAATGTGTGGAAGAATATATGACAAAACATTGTTTCAAAACAAATTTATTGATATGCATTGACTGAAGTTCGTAAAGTTAAGGTTAAAAAAAGAAAAGTGACTAATGGGGAATATGTAAATAATTTTCCTTAACACAATATTATAGTAATGAATAATATTGAATGCTGAGCATGGATGGAGTGAAGTCACAATGGTATAAATCAGAAAAACAATAGACAGTAATATATATGTTGATAGTATGTCTTGTAAAGAATGATAAAAGGTGTAACTGAATGTAACAATGCAAAATTAAAATGAAAAAAGAAAAAAGAAATAGCATCAGGCAAATTTTGCTTTATTTTACCTTATTCCATTTTGGGTCATTGACAAAGGTTTTAACCTGTGCTTTTTCTGGCGGCACACAGTACTGGCACCATTTATTTATTTTTTAATTGTTAAATGTTTGGAACTTCCTATTGCAACTTCATGATGAGTCTTCAGGATGAGTGCTGGCATGTTTGTTTCTTTTTTTAAAACAAAAACATGGGTTTTAACAAAGATCACTTTGTCCCTAATATTCTGCCCAAAGGGAGAAAATTGGGTTTTTTAACATTTTCTGCCAGAATGCCAGACAATAGCTGAAATGCAAGCCAGAGTCCTCCGCACAACAGTACCAGAGACGCTTAAGAGACTGGAAAGGACAAAAGCAACAAATAAAGATTGTCTGCTGTGTTAATATAAAATACACCTAAACACAATGCCAACATCCTTCATTGTATAGTTGCAATGATAATTTTTAAATGTGATCCCCCCTCCCCCACAGAGAACTTTCAGAGGAACACAATGCCTCACATCTACCTGTCTTTGCTTCTGGCTGGGCTCTGTGCTTTTGCCCACTGTCACCATACTCTTGACCACAAGGAGGACCATGACCATTCTCCTCTTGCTGAAGGTGACAGAGATTTGCCTTCTGTGAAGATAGTCCAAGGAAATGCTGACTTTGCCTTTCGATTCTATCACCATGTCGCTTCAGAGACCGCTGAGAAGAACATTATCTTTTCCCCTCTAAGCATTTCCGCTGCCTTGGCCATACTGTCACTGGGTGCTCAAAACACCACATTAAGTCAGCTTTTGTTAGGACTTGGCTTTAACCAGTCAGATACAAGCGAGCAGGAAATACACGAGGGTTTCCACCATCTATTACACATGTTGAACCTCCCCAATGCTGAAATCAAGCTGAGCATTGGGAATGCCCTATTCACAAATGACCAAGTGAAACTTGTGAAGAAGTTCCTGGATGATGCCAAACATTTTTATGAGGCAGATGTTCTTCCAACTAACTTTATGAATCCTGCAGTAGCTGAAAGTCAAATCAATGGATATATAAAGAACAAAACCAATGGGAAATTAGATGATGTTGTCCAGGGTCTTGACCCAGAGGCTGTGATGATTATTGTGAACTATATTTACATGACAGGTAAGTCAGATGGACTTATTTTATACACATTTTGCTTCTTAGATGTTCTTTAAACTGAGAAGTTTAAACTTTAAGTTGTGGTTCTAGATCCAGATTTGTTGGTGCTCTAGTCTGGAATCATCGTCTGCCCATTGTGTGAGCAGAAACTTCTCAGACAGAGAAGTTCCTTAAATCTGTCAGAAACTTGACCTCCACCATTATCAAAACAAAGCAAATATATTATGATACCCATTTTCCTGGAAATGTGATTCAGCAATTGGGCACTAAAGTAGAAACAGAGCTATAAAGACATGTGTCTCAAGATACCACTAAAACATGAGCGTTTATTAAAGGCTCTGAGTATGATAATATATAATAATATTACAGTGGTACCTCGTCGGGTTAAGTACTTAATTCGTTCCAGAGAGCCGTACTTAACCTGAAACTGTTCTTCACCTGAAGCACCACTTTAGCTAATGGGGCCTCCCACTGCTGCCGCGCCACTGTTGCGCGATTTCTGTTCTCATCCTGAAGCAACGTTCTTAACCCGAGGTACTATTTCTGGGTTAGCGGAGTCTGTAACCTGAAGCGTATGTAACCTGAGGTATCACTGTATTATAATATAATATAATATAATATAATATAATATAATATAATATAATATAATATAATATAATATAATATAATATAATAATATAATATAATATAATATAATATAATATAATATAATATAATATAATATAATATAATATAATAATATAATATAATATAATATAATATAATATAATATAATATAATATAATATAATATAATATAATAATATAATATAATATAATATAATATAATAATATAATATAATATAATATAATATAATATAATATAATATAATATAATATAATATTAATATAATATATTGAAGAATTAAATATATTGAAGAATTAAATAGCCTTTTTTCAACATTGTAATCCACACATCTGTATCTGACCCAGTTCCGCCCGGCACTTACTTGGTGATCACAGAAAGGGGTAGCACCCGCAGTAGCTTCTACCCACTGTTTGATCAGGTGCATGGAGGAAAGAGGCTCCCCACCAGCGGAGCCTTGCAGAGTGCCAGAGTGTGGAGTTGAGGGACGCCGCCACTTCATCCAAACCCCTCCAGCCATTAGGATTAGGGGGTTTGGATTAAAGCTATACAAGTGGTACTTCGGGTTACAGACGCTTCACGTTACAGACTCCGCTAACCCAGAAATAGTACCTCGGGTTAAGAACTTTGCTTCAGGATGAGAACAGAAATCGTTCTCTGGCAGCGCGGCGACAGCCCCCATTAGCTAAAGTGGTACCTCATGTTAAGAACAATTTCAGCTTAAGAACGGACCTCTGGAACGAATTAAATTCTTAACCCGAGGTACCACTGTAATAGCTAAAATAAGGCTGAACAGTAGCATCTGTTCTCTTTTGCCCCCACATCTTAGAATGATGAAGTTACTGCATTGCTTACCTGGAAGAGGCAAAGCTTTATTAACATATTGTTACAAAAGTGGTGGTGGGGCACTCACACTCTGTGCCGAGCTGCAACAAGAGCCCATGGGGTTCTCCTTTGGAGAACTGAGACACAGGGAGATTGTTGTAGCTCTAAGAAACATGGTTTATTCACCTATTTACACTTTCAGTCTGCATGGAGGGAGTCCAGATCTTGCAGCAAGGTCATTTCAAGAGGGGCTTGTCTCCCACAGCAGTGCAGCCATGGCATATCTCCTGCTCAGACCTTCAGCCAGCCTGCCCAAAGATGGTTCCCAGGTCTTCTTCCTTTTCTTCCCACCAACAGTTGCTCAAGACTCTTCCTGTCAGCTCACACCCAGTTGCCATGGCAACTTTCCAACCCCCCAGTCTCTGTTCACACTCCAGGGGACAGGGGAAGGTCAATCCTGATGTATTCCTGATTTTAGAGTGTGTGAAATAGCTATTCCCCCATTATGCGTGAAATATTATTTTGGTTTGCTCTTTCTCCTCACTCCCCTCCATGACATGTATGCTGTTATTGTTATTTCCATGAGCCTTTTGGAAAAATCCTTTCAATTACCTGCATACAAGTGAAGGAGACTTCTATGTGGATGAGCAAACAACGGTCAAAGTCCCGATGATGAACAAAGACAGCCGGTTCGAGACTTACCGTGATAACATCCTATCCTGTGAGGTTGTGAAGCTCCCTTACAAGGGCGACGTTTCAGCATTCTTTATTCTTCCTGACCAAGGAAAAATGAAGCAGGTGGAAAATGCTCTTAGCAAAGACGTTTTGTTAAAATGGATGAAACTGGTGAAACCATGGTAAGCGATCATAGTGGAAAGTATGTAACACACACACACACTTTCCAATGCATGTGCTGTGAATTTGAGGGGTGGGATTAGGCTTTATGATCCCTTCTAATTCCTGGACCAGTGAACTATTCCATTGTGGAATTATCCAGGACAGGACCATAATGGCCCCTAAGTATGGGTCATTAGTATAAAAAAAGGAAGTTGCTTTGGGACACAATCTCTTTTTCCTGACTGGTGGTGAGAAGGTCAAAGGCCAGGGGAAATGTTTGTGCGTGGGTTTGAAGCAGGCAGAAGCCAGAGAGTGCGAGCCATGCTTGATTTCTGTTGGAACCCAACGTGATGACTATGGGATAAACAAGACCATTTTGACCACCTGTTTAGGGACGTTTTTAATGTTTTATATTTTATTGCTTCTTCTCCTCCTCCTCCTCCTCCTCCTCCATGTTCTGTTGGGAGCCACCCAGAGTGGCTGGGGAAACCCAGCCAGATGGGTGGGGTATAAATATTATTATTATTATTATTATTATTATTATTATTATTATTATTATTAATGTGGTGTTAGGCGAGGGGCAATATATCTGATGGGGGACATGGGTGTAGCCACAAGGGCAGCTTCCCTGCCTAAAAAACAAAAACAAAAAATTTTAACTAACTGACCAATTGTGTCACAGATAACTCTGTTTTGCCCCCATAACATAAAGCCTGCCCCACTCTAAAATAAATCCTGGCTACTCCCTTGATGGGGGACACATCATGCTTCTTCTGGGTAGTTCATCCACTATTGGTCAGTCCCCCCTGCGCTCAGCTCTCATCTGTGGCTTCTAGCATGTGGCTCAGCGTGTGACAATGGCCACACCCCAGGAACAGCCTTTATACCCTCACCTGGCTATATCAGGTGAGGGTAGTCTTGGTAACAGAGCTATTTTAGTCCTGTCTATTCATTTCATTGGGAACGAGTGGGACTAGTAGTGGATACAATCCCATTGTTACAAAAAAGAAACTAATATATTCCTTTTTAGCAATGTTATCATGGACTACCATTTTTAAGTTTAAATCCTTTTAGCAATTATACTCTAGCCATAATGTAAATTGTCATTATTTGTATTATGCACCCCACCCCATGCAATACCTCACTAGCCTCTGGTTCTTCTTTCAACAGGAGAATAGAGCTTGCCCTTCCAAGGTTTACAATCTCTAGCAACTATGTTCTCCAAGAGATGTTAAGAAAAATGAATATTACAGAGGTATTCACAAACAGAGCAGACCTCTCTGGAATTACCGGGAAGCCTGAGCTGAAGGTTTCCAAGGTAGGTTCCTCCAAATTCACCCTCTTATTTTTCTATATTTTCTTTCACCCTGCATTTTAGGCCAGAGGTACACTTGTCTGAAGGTTCAGATGAATATAATTTGGGATTTAGAGTACTTGAACCACAATCCCATCTCTCATGGAGAGGAGGAGCCAAACATATTTTGTATCCCAGCTTTACTTGAAGACAGTTGAAGGGAAGCCCCAATGCAGTTGGTCTCCCAACAGAACTTATTGAGAGACCCTGATGCTCTACTTCTTCCTTTTCCCATCATGCCCGACCCTTGGTCATGTAGCCTGGGGTTGTGGGGAGTTGGGATCTAACAACATCAGGAGGGCCACAGCTTCCTCACTTCTGAATGCTAATGAGCGGAAAATTAGGTTTCATTAGCTTTGCGAAGACTGCAGTTAGCATTGGGGATGGAGGAGGAATGTAATTTTTATGTATTACGTACCTGCTTGTATACTTGTATTACGTACTTGTATTACGTACCTGCTTATGTCTGACCTGCTCATGCATTGTCTCTTTTTAAAACAAACAAACAAACAAACAAACAAACAAACAAACAAACCTTTGATTAACCGTGTGTGTGTGTACACATACACTATGTTTCTGCAGCATAATTTTGTAATTATATTATAAGTATATAATGTATTTTATAGAGTTGCCATATTTCAAGAATTTAAAATCTGGAGACAAAAGTTGTTCAGCTTTTGGAGGGGAATGAACCTCAAAGCTGCTGAGCTTTTTGGGGGGCAACCATCAGAACGGACAGGGATCTTGCTTCTCATCATCATTAAGGGAGAGGCAAGATTTTCTGAAAATTCCATCAGTTCCTTGAAGCTGACTGATACAAAAAGATGATGCTTAGAGATGGTTAAGAGGACTAGATTAATAGCTAATCAGAATGAGAAGTGACCACATGAAGCTGTTTCTTAAGACATTCAATAGATTTGTCTGTTTCGAAGGACTAGATTTTCTCATACTAAAATCCTGATTCAGTCACTATGTTGTACTGAAGTATTGCTATCTTTCTTTGCAGGCTATTCACAAGGCTTACTTAAATGTCCATGAGAATGGCACAGAAGCTGCAGCTACTACTGTTTTTGAAAGTGTCCCCTACTCCGTGCCCCCTGAAGTTAAGATCAACCACCCCTTTCTGATGGTAACTGTTCATGAGAAAACCAGCACCATCTTGTTCATAGGAAAAGTGAAGAATCCTAATGAGACATGATTGAACAACTTGTGCCGCAGCACAGAAAACTTTGGTTTCCAATATGAGGCATGTTTGAAAAGATGCTTTTAGGTATCAGGTACTAGGGCCATTGCTATAACATGTTCCCAAACAAATTAAACACTAGTTGAGTTGTCTGCAAAATCATTTGGTGTCTTCCTTCCTTCCTTCCTTCCTTCCTTCCTTCCTTCCTTCCGTCTTTCTGTCTTTCTTCACAGACTTAAAAATATGCAGTGTATTTCAGGGGAACAACATGAGTGATTGAGTTACTGAAATTAAGCCAGGAGTTTCTTTCCTGGCACCTGTGGGTTCCATGGCATCTGCAAAGGCTTTCACTGATGCCCCTGGGTAGGAACCCCAAAGAGAGCTTTCAAGAATAGTAATGTTCTGCCCCCCCTAGAAAGAATGTTATGGGGCAAAATGTGCAAGTTCCTTCAAACAAAGGCTGGTAGAAGATACTGCATACCACAGATACCAGTCAGGCCCCCAGTGATAAACCTGGATTAATGAGTGCCCACATGTGCACAAAGCAGAAAGTTGCAGACCCAGGTCATGCATTCCCCCTGCCACTTCACCATGCAGACCAGAAATGAAAGGCACCACACCATCAGTATGGGATCGAATCAGGCCACAACTTTATTGACTACAGATGAAGAGGTTTGGCCTAGGCAATGGGTAACAATTTACTTCTGGACCGTCTGCCAGAAATGACTTCAAGGGTCAACCCAGCAGTGGGGATTCCTATGACTTACATCTAATGGGGTAATCCTGGCAGGGATTGCTGCCTAGAGGAGCACTGAGGCTCAGGTCCCCATTTGGGCATATGGACAGAAGCAACTCCTACACAGATCCCTTTATCGGGGTACCCTATTTGGGGAAGGTGAGGTGAGGGTACAAATGCCCCCTCCAGCCAAGACCAAGGTTACCCAGTGCCTAAACCACCAAACATGTGATGATTGCTATGATGTAGACAAAACCCTCAGGCCATAGCCAATTTGCCTGAAAGGCAATTTCCTACACAGCCCTGAATACCGGGGGAGCTCAGGTTAAGTACTTAATTCGTTCCGGAGATCCATACTTAACCTGAAACTGTTCTTAACCTGAACTTTAGCTAATGGGGCCTCCTGCTGCTGCTGCGCTGCCGGAGCCCGATTTCTGTTCTCATCCTGAAGCAAAGTTCTTAACCTAAAGCACTATTTCTGGGTTTCAGGGTCTGTAACCTGAAGCGTATGTAACCTAAGGTACCACTGTACGGCTCCCGCAAGAGCCGTGTGCTCTTTAAAGGGAGCGCGGCTCTTGGGGGCTTTTCTGGGAGGTGGGGGCCGTGTGCTCTGTCCATTTTCCGACCTCCCACAAAAGCCTGGGATAGCTCCCCGCTGCCCTGTGGAGGCTTTGCGTGGCTAAGCCAAAACCTAGATCAGCCAGCAGGATCGCAGCTGTCCTGACTTCTTGCCTGGCCGCACGCAGCCTCTCCTGGGCAAGGGGAGCCTTCATCCCCTGCCCGGGAGAGGCTGCGCATGGCTAAGGCTCCCCCAAGAGCAGCGCTCCCTTTAAAGAGCGCGAGGAGTGTGTGTGCAGCTCTTGGGGGCTTTTCCCCCGGAGGAAGAAGGGCAGCCCTTCTCCCTCCTCGGGGAAAATCCCTGAAGAGCCGCACACATGCTCCATGCGGCTCTTTAAAGGGAGCGCTGAGCAGAGCCTCCCGCCTGCATTTGCTCCATAAGACGCACAAACATTTCCCCTTACTTTTTAGGAGGGGAAAAGTGCATCTTATAGAATGAAAAACACGGCAATTGGCTCTTTTGATTGCATTATGATTTGGTATTGTAGTAATGTGGCCTGTGATCAGGACAAGACAGGAGGTGTGTCTGCTTTTAAAGGAGGTTTCTTTCTGGCTACCGAAAAGAATAAGGACCAACTGAATAAAGAGCGTGACTTCGATCCAGTCCAAGAAACTGTTAGATGTGCTTTCAAAAACGTATCTTCTCAAATGTGTGTATATAACGAAGTTGACAACTATGTAACTGAATATGTGAAAACTGTAAATATCCCTAAGGGTATTAGATTGCCATTTCCCTTTACACTGTTGCAATACTCTTAGCGCTAAGAAAAAACATAAAGCGGTCAGACAGGAAAATAAGGAAAGACAGTTTATTTAACAGTTTATTTAAATCTTCAGATAACTGGGGCATATGCCCGAGGTGATCTTTATGCAAACATGCAAGGACACCCAGGGGGTGGCCAGACATGCCAAGGAGTCAGGAACCGGTAGCACTTCCAGCAGTTCCGTTCCTGTCAAAAGCCAGAGGACAAACATCAGCGCCCCACAACCCCACCTAGGAAAAACTTTATACAACAATCTGCATTCATGTCCAAGAAAGAACTTGCTCCCCTAATAATAGTTTTTAGTATTAAGAAACGGCCCCTGCAAATAAGGGCAGCCAGGAGAAAAAACTCAACGGGAGACAAGCGATCTGCCTAAAGGCAAGGTAGACTGGGGGTTCAAAACAGCTTCCTTAAATGACCTGTCAAGCACGGACCAATGAACACAACCAAACAGCGCCATCTTGTGTTTACTACACTGGTACTGCAGTGTCCTAGACAGCATCTTGAGAAGTAGAGACGTCACCTTGCCAACAAAGGTCCGTATAGTTAAAGCCATGGTTTTCCCAGTAGTGATGTATGGAAGTGAGAGCTGGACCATAAAGAAGGCTGATCGCCGAAGAATTGATGCTTTTGAATTATGGTGCTGGAGAAGACTCTTGAGAGTCCCATGGACTGCAAGAAGATCAAACCTATCCATTCTGAAGGAAATCAGCCCTGAGTGCTCACTGGAACGACAGATCATGAAGCTGAGGCTCCAGTACTTTGGCCACCTCATGAGAAGAGAAGACTCCCTGGAGAAGACACTGATGCTGGGAAAGATGGAGGGCACAAGGAGAAGGGGGCGACAGAGGACGAGATGGTTGGATAGTGTTTTCGAGGTTACCAGCATGAGTTTGACCAAACTGTGGGAGGTAGTGGAGGACAGAGGTGCCTGGCGTGCTCTGGTCCATGGGGTCACGAAGAGTCGGACACGACTAAACGACTAAACAACAACACTGCAGTGTCATCCCATATGCTCCCTTCATTGATCCACTATGTCAAAGAGCAATTGATTAGCGTAACTGAATTCCTACAATGTATCCACTGTAATTAATTACTTCCTGTCTATAAGGGCCTTCTCCAATTGAGCAAACTTTCAAAATATTCTTATAAATTGACCGTTCCACGGATCTTCACCCTTCCAATTTAAGTCTGCTAAGGGGAAAGATGGCTACCAAAGGGGAGGGCTTGAGATGTGAACCTGGCAACCATGACCCCCAAAGCAGGAGATCACGTACTCAGCGAGCTTTGCCCAAGAGATAATATCAGACCCAGGTGTCAGACAGGTAGCCATCTCAAGAACAAAGACGGACTACCCAAGAAGGAATTTGGGTCTTGACTAAACAAAGAGACTGTGATTAACCTGACTGGGAGGGTCAGGAAACTGTAAATATCCCCTTTGTCTTCATCTATAGGTGTCTGGTGAAGGTCATGAGGAGGGAAGGGGCAGTCTCTCCATACTCAGGTTACTGCCACCAAACCTCCCCTTGTGTGATGAATCTATGATGTAGTAATGATGTACTTTTAGAGGTGTGCATATGTAATTTAGAAACTTATAAAAGTTTCGGTCCTCTTTTGTTTGAGGTCTTGCCTGTCTCTCTGTTGGATTGGGTAGGACCCTGCCATAGCAGTTGTTTTCTATCAAAATAAAGGTCAGGCTTCACAGCTGCTTCACTTTAAGTTACTTTGGTTGTCGTCTAGTTTATTTCTCTCCGACCGCAGGAACCATCTAGTATCTTGCAGGCCCATCGTGTCTCTTAAGGACCCAGGTCGGTTTCGTTCTGTTTTTTCCTGCTGTATTGGACTGTTATTAATGAAAAATTAATAAAAATTATTTACAAAAAAATACACCAGTACAACAAAGTACTCCCAGCAGGATGAAGTAGGTGAAAAAGAGGAGTCCCAGGCAAATTAGGCAAATTAAGGTAAAAAACTACATGAAAATGGATGGATAAAAACTCCACGAAAATATGCTGGAAATGTAAAGATAATGACGGCACCTTTTTGCATATGTGGTGGATTTGTAGAAGAGCAAAAGACTTCTGGGAGATGATGTATAATGAGTTTTTAAAACTATTTAAGATAACATTTCATAAAAAACCAGAAGCCTTTTTGCTCGGAATAGTGGGGGAAGAGATACCAAAGAACCTAAAGAGATTGTTTAAGTGTGCTACCATGGCCACCAGAATGCTGTTTGCCCAAAAATGGAAAGAAGAAGGTACACCAATGAAGGAAGAATGGATAGACTATGCCGAAATGGCAAAATTTACCGTGAGGATTAGGCAACAAGACGAGAAATTTTTTCCACAAGATTGGAAAAAAATTATAGAATATGTTATAGAACGCTGTAAATATGTTAAAACATTAGCAGGGTTGTAACATTTATGATGGGTTAAATTTGGACAATCTATTCATAAATAAGATTTGAAATTTATAGAGAAAAAATAATGATATGCAAGATGACGATTGATTGAAATTGGAAGCCATGGGAGGAAGTCAGACAAGACGAATTTGGTGCATAATTATTTTCCTTTGTATAAGAACAAGCATGAAGGGGGCCTCCCAGCCTGTTCACAGGTCCTTATATGATCAGTGAAAACAGTTGGTCCTGGCAAGTACTAACCACTCTCAGTCTTAACCTGATAACTGCTACTTGTCCAGATTTTAATTTGTCTGAATTAATTTTAGGATGTATTTTAATTAATTGATGCCTGTTTTTATGTATGCTGTGTTATTTATATGATATTAGCCGGGGCTTAAGGGTTTCTCCACCAGTTCTGTTAGAAGACCTGGGGCTTTTCCTCAACTGGCATCAAACAGTTTGTGGTGCCTCTTCATCAGCACAGCTGGAATACCAAGTATTTTTTGGCTCCTCCTCTTCGTGGGAGATGGGATTGTGGTGCAAGCACTCTAAAACATTTGACTCAAAGTGTAGGGTGAAATAAAATAAAGAGCCTTTGGATCAACGTGATTGATTTTGAGAAGCCTACCTTGGAAACCTTCAGATCAGGGTTCCCAGTAAATCCAGAGAGGTCTGCTCTGTTTGTGAATACGTCAGTAATACCCATTTTTCTTAATAGTCCTTTGACAGAATAGCTGCCGGAGATTGAAAACTTTGGAAGAAATAGATGTATTCTCCTGTTGAAAGAGGAATCAGAGGCTGGTGAGGTACACTTTGAGAAAAATGCATAAGGCAAATAATGGAAATTTACAATATGGCTAGATTAAAAGGGGCTGTCAATTATTGCTAAAAGCACAAGATTAAAAAAAATAGTAGCTAATGACCACAATAAATAGATTTTTATAACAATGGGGTTATATCCAGTGCTCGTCCTACTCAGAGCAGACCCCTTGAAATTAATAGGCAAGACTAAAATATCTCCATTAATTTTAATGGATGTGCTCTGAGCAGGACTACAATTAGATAAAGCTGAAAGAATGTATTAAGATCTCTATATATGCACACATAGGATCATAGAATTGTAGAGTTGGGATGGACGTTGAGGTTCATCTATTCCAAACCCCTGCAATCCAGGACTATGCAGCTGTCTCATACAGGGATCAAACCTGCAATTGTGGATCCAGAATTGGCCTCCACAATCACTTTGCGGACTCATTGTTAAAACCGTGTATATGGAAGAAAATCTTACTCGGCTATGAGTGATCGCCAAAGAAGAAGCTTGGCATTATCAGCACTGTGCTATAACCAATGGCATTGATATATTCAAGTGCAACACTCTTTCCATGACTGCATGCTCACTTACCGTGGTTTCAGTGAATTCATCCATTTTAACAAAACGTCTTCATTAAGAGCATTTTCCAACTGCTCCATTTGCCCTTGTTTGTCAGGAAGAATAAATAATGCTGAAGCATTGCCCTTGTAGTGAAGCTTCACAACCTTACAGGACAAATCCTCATCTTGGTAAAACTCAAGCCAGCTGGCTTTTCACATCATAGGGACTGCCACTGTTGTTTGTTCATCCACAAAGAAGTCATTTTCTTTTGTCTTCTGAGAATCAAAAGGTTTTTCCTAAAAGGCTTATGGAAAGAACAACAACAGCATACAGGTCATTGGAGACAGAGAGCAGGAGGAAGAGAGCCAAAATAAGACCATGCTTAAGGTAAAAAGCCGTTTCACAAACTCTAAAAGGAATATGAATTTTTGGAACAATAGCAACTATTTTTTTTTCATTTCTGGAAATTCAATCTTAGGTCTTCCTACTGGATTTTAGTGCAGGAATAAGCAAAAAGAACTTTCAACAGTGTATAAAACAAGTCCTCATGACTTACCTTTCAAGAAGATATAATTTACAAGAACCATTACAGCCTCTTGTAAACATTAGCTAATTTCCCATCAGTTTTCTTTTCAATGTAGCTATTGATTTGACTTTCAGCTTCCTCAGGATTTTTGAGATTAGTTGGCAAGACTTCTGTCTCATAAAAAGTTTTTGCATCATCCAAGAACTTGTCTAGGAGTTGCACTTGGTCAACTGTGAATAAGGCATTCCCAATGCTCAAGTGGATTTCACCATCGGGGTTGCTTAGCATCTGGAAGAGATGGCGGAAACCTTCATGTATTTCCTGCTCACTGATATCTGACTGGTTAAAGCCAAGTCCTGACAAAAGCTCACTCAGAGTGGTGGTTCCAGCTCCCAGTGACACCATGGCAAACGCAGTGGAAATGCTCAAGGTGAAAAGAAAATGTTATCGTGAGGAGTTTCGGAAACAAGCTGGTGGTATAATCTAAAGGCAAACCCAGTATTTCCCGGGGCTATCTTCAAAGAGGGTAGATCACTGCCATGGTCTTCCTGGCATTCAAAAGTATAGCCATAGACATAGACATCTCAAGCCAAAGAAGGCCCATAACAGAAAGCAGAAACTGTGGCCTCGAATCAATGCTGCCAGAACAATCATCCCTGAACTTTGCGATTGCATCTCTGAGTCCTTCATACAAGCTCAACTGAACTGCCCCAGGGATATTGTTGAAGCAAGGTGGAACCCTGTGGTTCCTATTTTCTGTTGCCTCTCAGGCTGTATTTGGTGACACTTTCATATTGTCACAAAATGAAAAAGAAAGATTGGGTGCATGTTCCATCTCACCATTTCAGTGACTGAAACTGGTGTTGAATGTACATAGACAGAAAGACATGGTATTTTCAGGCCCTCGAGTAAGCGGCTGACCCAACATGAAACTGTTCCCTGTTTGGGAGACAGAGGGGAGTGATTGTTTTATCCCAGGTGAGAGCTAAGATGAGGGTAAAGTCCAGTATTTTTATATTACGGGTGTTGAATTGTCTCCCACTTGGCTCATAGGCCGATAGCATTAGTATATAAACATGTGTAAACTGTGTCTTCTGCCAAATGTTTTTGGCATTTGTGTTTTGCCCTACAGTGCTTTGGCTTCCTTGGAATGTTGTTACGGTAAGTGATCCTGCAGATTTATCACCTAGGACTATTCCTTTAGGGTATCATAAACATTTTCACCCTCATCCCTAATGGATGATTTATTCTGAACCAGGCACTCTTCAGATCCTGCACACTTTCCCCCGGCAATCATTTTAAACTGTCTTTTCCCATTCAGGTTCAGACAGAGCCCATCCCTTTTGTACAGACCTGGGTTTTCTGGAAGTGTTCCCAAGTGCCGCTTGGTACTTGATGCTTGATTGTTTGGGCTGAGATTCCGAGACTCCCGTCTTGCTTGAACAGCAGGTTTTTTTTTCAGTTGCTTTCAATTTATAACTCCGGATAGCATCTCCCTCCTCCTGCAGCAGCCAATTAGATCAGAACAGCTAACTAGCCACAGCAGCAACCATTAAGTTCATGAGGTCATTATTTGGAAGGGGGAAAAATAGATGTGGCCTAACTACTGAGCTGTGTAAGAAGAGGGAAATGTTGCTTTTTCATAAATAGAATAAATAAATAGGAGCCTCCTGCAGCCAATCAGAAGCTGCACTTTGAAAGTCAAACTTTTCAACTTCTGGAACAAATTCTGTTTGACTTCCAAGGCACGACTGTATGCTTTTCTTGATTTGGACACTGTTCTTCTGTTGATTCAACCTAGAATAGCATTAGCTCCCCCCCCCCCCCCCCGCTTCAGCACACTTTTCCTAGTGGTCTATGAAGACCCCTAGTTCTTTTTCACATATACTACAGGCAAGCCAGGTGTTCCTATCTTATTTTTTTGCAGCTCTTTCTTCCTGCCTAAGTACAGAACCTGAAATCTATCTTTATTACAATTCACTTGGTTAGTTTGGGCTGAGCACTCCAATCTGTTAGGGAAATCTTGAATGCCCATTATATCTTCAGTGACATTAGCTCCCCCTACCAGATTGGAACCATCTGAAGATTTGATTAGCATCCCCCTCAATCCCTTCATCCAGGCCATTTATAAAAATGTTGAGCAACAATGAACCCAGAAAAGAATCCTGTGGCACTCCACTTGTACTTTCCCCCCAAGATGATTTGGAATATTGTGTACGGTTCTGGCTGCCTCACCTCAAAATGGATACTGCAGAGGCAGAACAGGTTCAGAAATGACGAAGAGCAGCTCCTGTATGAAGAAAAATTGCAGCATGTGGGACTTTTTTGTTTAGAGAAAAGGCGAGTGAGAAACTGAATGGGGAAGGTTCAGGACCCATAAAAGAAAGGACTTCTTCTCTCAGCACACAGTTCAACTATGGAACTTGCTCCCTCAAGAGGCAGTAAAGAACACCAACTTGGATGGCCTTAAAATAGGATTAGAAAAATTCATGGAGGAGAGGGCTGTCAATAGCCACCAACCAAGATGGCTATGCTTTGCCTTCACTTTCAGAGGCAGTATGCTTCTGAATACAAGTTGTTTGAACCCAAGAGGGAAGAGTACTCTTGTGCTTGCTTACAGTGGTGCCTCGCAAGACGAAAATAATCCGTTAGCTATTAGCGGCTTAGCGGCCATTAAAGGCTTAGCGGCTTAGCGGCTAAAAGGCTATTAGCGGCTTAGCGGCTTAGAAAAGGGGGGGGAGCGGAAAAAATCGCAACACTCGCAAGACGTTTTCGTCTTGCGAAGCAAGCCCATAGGGAAATTCGTCTTGCGAAGCAGTTCAAAAACGGAAAACCCTTTCGTCTAGCGGGTTTTCCGTCTTGCGAGGCATTCGTCTTGCGGGGCACCACTGTATTTGCAAGAGGCTGAGAAAAGGATGCTGAGAAAAGGATGCTGTGCTAGATAGCCACTAATTTCTGATCTGAAACCAACCGTTTTCTTGATCACTGAATATATAAATTAAATTGCAAGGGTAGACCTGGGTCCAAGTTAAAGGTTTCATCGTTTGGATCAGTTTGAAAGGAACTGAAAACTCGTTTCTGTTCTAAAGATTTTTATTTTATTTTATTTGCTTTTCCAGAGGGACTGCTACTCTGCACATCCTCCCTTTAATCCCACTGAATTGTAACACATTGTCCGTTCCACTGATAAGATTCCCCATTCCCAGGGGGCTCCACTGTCCTAAATCCCAGGATCAAACTTCAACTCACTGGAATTGGATGCAGCTGCATAGCTGAGTCGAGCCCATGTAGACATGGTCATCTGGATCCAATCGGATCAGAACAGGTAGCTAACCTCCAACTACCACTGCAGCAGCCAATTAGAGCAGGACATGTTTGTAACGAAAAGAATAAGTAAACAAGCCCTGATCTAATTGGTTCCAGCAGCAGCAAAACGTGGAAGAACTGTAGGCTGAAGCTCAGAGACTGGGTGGGGTGCAACAATACAGTGCTGCCACCCCATCCGCCATCTCCCCGGGCCAATCCAGAAAGCTACTGTGTTCAACGACCTCAGAGAGGTCAAGGAGAGCCAACAAGGTCACGCTCTGCACCCCCTCCCACTGCCATCTCTCTTCCAACTGGGCAGCCAAGGCAGTTTTGGTGCTATGGCCAAGCTGGAAGGCAGATGGGAATGGATGTGATAAATATTCAATAAACACACAAGATGTAACTGGCTGTACTTTTGAATAAATAAGGTATACTATTCATTGTATGAACCTTATTCATGAACTGACTAGAGAATGAACTGATCCGCTGGGTCTTCTGCTTTTTCCGTTGAACTTTATGAGACTTCCGTTGAAATCTACAATTTGATACAATGAATGTTGTTGTTGTTGTTGTTTAGTCGTTTAGTCGTGTCCAACTCTTCGTGACCCCATGGACCAGAGCACACCAGGTACTCCTATCTTCCACTGCCTCCCACAGTTTAGTCAAACTCATGCTGGTAGCTTCAAGAACACTGTCCAACCATCTCGTCCTTTGTCGTCCCCTTCTCCTTGTGCCCTCCATCTTTCCCAACATCAGGGTCAATGAATAGTATACCTTATTTATTCAAAAGTACAGCCAGTTACGTCTTGTGTGTTTATTGAGTACGTTTCATGTAACCATATGTTTGTTGTTGTTGTTTTGGAAATGGATGTGACGCATGTCTGAAGCCCCCACTATTGATTGAAATTATTTGAATACTAGGTTCTGCTCTCTCAAGGTTAAATTAAGCATAATTCATAGCTGGAGAAAAGGCCAGATGCCTCAATTGGCTGCCAAGGAGGCAAACATTGCTCATTGCTGAAGGTACCTAACTAAATTAGGAGAAGGGGGAAACTACCGTAGATACATCGAGGATATAGGGTCGTGTGGAACTCTACTAAGTTGATATACTGGTATAATAGGCTGGCACAAGAGTAGGGAAAAGTGGAACTAATGGACAGTGAAACTAGCAGAACAAACAGAACAAGCGTTAGAGGCACAGTATGCACGCTTGCAATCTAAATGGGCACAGAACACATATAGGAAGATGAGATAAGCATGGAGGGTAGAGCATCTGATAAGTATTCATCAGAACACGGAAATGTTACAGCTTCAATGCTCTCAGCAAGATCAGGACGCATAACTGGGATGAGTTTATGGTGGGAAGGTCAATTGAATTCTAGGTGGATGTAGCTGTTTATGTGACCCTCAGCTTCTGCACAATAGAGAACGTCAGCTTGACATTTTAAAACATTTGGTATAATTCATGCATTTTTTTTAGAAGTTATATATATATATATATATATATATATATATATATATATATATATATGAGCTTGATAATCTGTGATCCATGCTCTCCTGTGTTTCAGGAGGAAATGATGGAAATCTCTATGTGCTCACTGACCTCAGTTTGGTTAAAGCCACGTCTTGACGAATGCTAGTTCAGTGTGGAGCAGGGCCGCCGCTGAAGCTGCCTAAGCTCTTAACGATCTACCTGTTATGAAATAATAAATAATTTTGATCATGCTAGAAAAACCAAATACATATATACCTAGGCATTACCACAATGTATACCTACTGTTTCACTAAAGGACTTTCGACTTTGTGCACTCATTTATCAAAGACGCACTGTGCCAGTGGCAGCGCTTGTCATTCACAAGGGCAGCACTTGTCAGACTCAACGAGTATAAGTGTATTGTAAAATAAATGAGCAAATAAAAAAGTTTGTTTCTTTCTCCTCCCTTCTTTCATAAACAAGAGATAAGGCGTAAGCGTGGTGTTTGACATAAGCATAATGAAAGTTAATTTGGGGGCTAAACTAAATTTGGGGGTGCTGGGCGAATCTTTGTACCCTGGCGGCACATATGCTAAAGACATCCCTGGTGTGGAGGATCAAACTGTGGCACTTTCATACCCCAATAAACAGCACAGCAAAGATGAAAACAAAACATTATTGCTGCCAGCCACTGAAACAACCTGATTGTAGAATACTCTGCCCAAGTCAATTTTACTTTGGGGTATTTTTAAGCAGGGCTCAGGTGGAAGAATTACCAAGCAGACCCTCTTCTGCTGGTCTTCAGCACGTAAGACCATCTATAGGAAGGTCTTTCAGTTGGGGCCCGAGTCATTTAGGGCTTTAAACACTAACATGAGCACCTTGGATTGGGCCCAGAAATGGCAGCCACCACAGCTGTTTTAAAACAGGGGTTTTAGAAGATCTAAATGCCTGAGGACCCTGCTCTTGCCACTTACCACCTGGCCCGGGGCGGAGTCTGAAGCCTCAAAAGGACTGCTCTGTTGCCCAGGAGGACTCCCCTGTGTGAGTGCCTGAGGGCCCTGCTCTTGCCACTCATCACCTGGCCCAGTGCGGGGCCTCACAGGCCTCACAAGGACTGCTCCTGCCACTTACTATCTGGCCCAGGGTGTGGCCTCACAAGGACGGTTGTTGCCACTGATACTGCTGCCCGGGAGGACCCGGAGGGGTGCAGAGTTCTTTTTAACATGTTTTAAAATTTTCCTTTCCCTTTAGATTTTTTATATACGGGGGTGGGATGGATGTTTGGGCGGGCTTGGGAATTTGTTTGATTTTGATGGATTTGTAATTTTTGCAGTTTTTATTTGTATTGTTTTATTGTTTTCTGGGGTTTTTTATTATTGTTTTAAGGTTTTATTGTTTTAGGCTGTGAAAGAATAACATTAATTGCCATCAATGGAGGCTAATATGAGGCTTGGGATTGCTACCGTGGAGGGGCGATGGAGGTATGGCGGTGGGGGCAGATGCTATAGGCGAAGGGGATCGAGATATGGATATGCTTGTACCCCTTCCAATCTGCGCCTCATCCCGAGGGACGAGGGTAGGGTGAGCAAGGATTACTCACCTCCGTCACTGGTGCTGTGCAATGCCAGGTCTATAGGCAACAAAACCGCCACCCTGCTAGATTTCTTTATCTCGCAGGGGGTCGACCTGGCTTGTGTGACGGAGACCTGGGTGCGCAAAGGGGACACAGTTACCTTACAAGAGATGGCACCCCCGGGTTTCTCCGTCCTCCACCAGTCGCGGACTGGTGGGCCGGGGGGGGGGGTGGCATTATTAATCTGGGAAGATTGTCATTTCAGGGCTCTCCCATTGCCATCGATCCCCGGCATTGCATGTGTTGGCCTAGTGTGGGGCTCCGAGGAGAGCTTGACTGTCTGGCTGGTGTACCGGCCACCTAGCGCACCAGCAGCCACCCTGTCAGGCCTACTGGAGGCGGTGGCTGGCTTGGCCTTGGAGTTCCCTAACCTATTGGTATTGGGGGACTTCAACATCCATGCTGATGCCACTCCCTCCTCACAGGCTCTGGACCTGGTGTCCTGCAGTTTTGTCTGTGTGCATGCAGTTGCCATCAGTAAAACTCCTAGGCTGGATCTAGACACATCAAAAAAGTGACGAAGTTTAAAGCATTGTAAATTTAAGCAGGGAAAACAGGTAGAGAAAAACAGGACTCCACATCGCCATCTGGTGGCACAATGTTATATCGTACATATTTTACATATGTGTGCATATTTGCCAATATGCACACGTATGTAAATGCATGCATTAGTGTAAGAGCAGAAATAACTGCGCAATTTTAAAAATCAGTGGCTCTCTCTTCACCTGTGGTTCTGTTGGAGGCTGCAATGGTTTCCAAATATATATATATATATATATTCCCTCCTGTGCAGGCTTCTCACAAGGCTGTTTTGGATGTTAATGAAAGAGGGACGGAGGCAGCTGCAGTCAGCTTTGGAAGTGACAAGAAAGGACCCAATGCCCCAAGTTCTGTTCTACTCAAATTTGACAGGCCGTTCTTTCTCTTCATGTGGGCACCAGAGGACTGGGTAATGCTTTTCATGGGGAAAATAGTGAACCCACTTCAAGCATGACACACCAAGGGAACATCCATTTGCTATTTCAGATCTGTAATGTGATTTATGCCTTCAAAAGGAACATAGAAAGTAAATCGCTGAATCTTAGAGAAATGCCAACGTGTTAAAAATGAAGGCTCCCTAAGGCTTTATCGACAAAGAGGGGAGCCTCAGCTGCTATTGCGAATGTGTGATGCATTTCAAACCATTAAACAAGGCACCTATACAAAATGTTCTCCCTTCCTGCTGATGATGCAGCTGTCATGTTGTTGAAACTTGTGAATTACATTCCAGCACTATTTCAGCTGTTTAGGCAACAGTTCCACTTAATTCCCGGCTGCAAAATAAATAGATAACCAGATAATGCCAGATTAGATTTAATTTCACGTACATTGACTTGAGACAATACAATAAAAGAATATATGATAAATCTTAGGGCGTGATTAGCTTGTTATTAAATATTGCTGTCTTTTTTTGTTGTCATAAAAGTTCATTAAATGAGACATCAACATCTTTAGAATGCTGAGCATTGCTACCACTTGATGTGGCTAGATAAAATATCTGTGATTAGGAAGAATCTACTTCTTAAGGTGTGGGGGTGAAGTTCCCAGTATGGAGCCATGTGTGCTTTATTTCTCATGACATGTAACCTATCCTGGCATATATGAAGATGTTTTAGGACTTTGTTTGCTGTGCTCGAACTGCAATATAAGCTTTTATTCTGAAGTTCCTCAGGGTAGACCTTCTCAACTGGCACGTTGAGTTGAGTGAGCTCTGTCCTATTACAATAGCTACAAGAAACGCTGGGTTCATAAATCTGGATGCTGGACTTGAAAACAGTTTCCTTGGTTCTGTGGTTTATTCAAAAGTTCCTCACCTGGGTAATGAACAAGGTGGTGTAGAGGTGAATTCTTACCACAGCTGGTGGCCTGTATGGGGATCCAGGTCACTCAAGGCCATCTGAATGGGACCTGGATAAGGATTTCATCAGTGCACAACACAAAATTGAGTGTTTGTGGATGAAAATCCACAGGTGGTTCAGTGGTCTTGGTGAAAAAGAGGTTTTCCCAGGACAAGCCCAGCTAGAACCCAGCAGGATGTCCAGAAATCCACCGGTGTTGAGTAGGAAGGGAGGAGTAGGAAGGGAGGAATGTAAGTGGCATGCCGTGTGAGTGAGTCTATTCTCTGACCAAGCTTCAAAACTGGGACCTTGCAGATTGGATCTGAAGGCTCCCGTTTTCACTCTGTCTCTCTGCTTCTCTGGTTTATGGCTAGCTACACTCTCCTCCGCTGCTAGAAGAAATCAGTGGGTTGCCTCCTTTAAGTGTAATTGAACTGCAGGGGGCCATTTCCTTTCTGACAGCAAGGACTGGGTCTCTCAGAGATCAAGGACCTGAATCACCACTCTTTCAGGGTGATTTGGAACAGCATGCTTCTGCCCAGTAAGGAAAGTGAATGTCCTTTGAATTTCTCTCTCCACCTTTAATCAGAGCTTGGGTTTTGTGACCGGATTGTTGCAAGATAAAAGCATGGAGTTGCATTGTTTGTATTGTGGTCAGGAAACCCTACCCCTTGTAAGTGTCCCTAGTGGATTCTAGGACAAAAAGGCAGATGAGCAGACTCAGGGAAACACACAAACCCCAGGAGGAATGGGGGGAGGGCACAGGGAAATGTGATCCCCACCCAGAAGTGTAGGAAGGTCAGGTGGTACCCGGTGCAGAATATTTCTTGTCACCCCCCCATTGATATATAAATGTGGCTTCTGGGCCCCGGATAACAAATAGGCGACTGTGGACAGATACCTAAATCTACAGGATGGATTGTGTTTTGGCTTGTGTTATTTTATTTATATTTATTGTTTATTTATTTAATAAAATTTATTTTTAAAAAACCTGCAAAGTGGTTTACCAAAACAAAAAACATATCATTTAATATCTTGACCCTGCTCCACTGAATTGAAATTTCAGCCTTCACGACATGGGAAAACGGCCAAGTAAACACCTATTTTCATGGAGGAGGGGTCAAGATATTAAATGATATGCATGAAATTTCATATAATCCCCAGTGTAGTAAGATAAGACCTTTGGAGCAGGCATTTTCAAAAAAGTTTTTTATGAACTGCCCTAGTAGGGCAGTAATTGTTCCTTGATAATTTGTCACCCCCCTCCATGATGGCACCTGGGGCAAGCTGCCTCCCTTCCTACGCCCCTGTCCCCACCCATATGATTGTAAGCTAAAGTACTGAAATAACATTGGCAGAACTGTGGGGCTATTAAAGCCCATTCTGGTGGACTCTCCTTCCTCAGAGGATTTTAAGCAGAGTTCGGATGACCATCTGTCATGTATCATCTAGTTGAGATTCCTGCATTTCGGGAGGTTGGATTAGATGACCCTCAGGATCCCTTCCAACTCTACTTTTATGTTGTTGTTTTTTTAAAAAAAAACTTTTAAAGGACTTTTGTATTTTCATGATTTAGTATTTCTTGCACTGCCATTTGGTGCCCAAGGACCTTCAGCAAAGTACGCATGTTCAATATTGACAAGAGAGGGAGAAAGACACAGCTCCTGCACATATCCATAGATTAAGTCTGGACAGTGTTCCTGTGGGAGCCTGTCCTACATCAGTTTCAAGATGGAGGGATGCTCCTTGCAGAGTAGGAGCAGTGCTTTCCTGGTTTGAATGTGTCTTAACAGGAGTAAAGCAGTTTAAGATCTTCCTCTGCTTAGCCTGTTCCAATCTCCTTTTTTGCCGTCTTGTAACCAGCATCATCCCTCACAAGAAATAATAATAATAATAATAATAATAATAATAATAATAATAATAATAATAATATATTATTTATACCCCACCCATCTGGCTGGGTTTCCCCAGCCACTTTGGGTGGCTTCCAACAAAGTATTAAAATACAATAGTCTGTTAAACATTAAAAGCTTCCCTAAAGAGGGCTGCCTTCAGATGTCTTCTAAAAGTTTGGTGGTAGTTGTTCTCTTTGACATCTCTTTGGCGGGAGGGCGTTCCACAGGGCAGGTGCCACTACCGAGAAGGCCCTCTGCCTGGTTCCCTGTAACTTGGCTTCTTGCAGTGAGGGAACCGCCAGAAGGCCATCGGCGCTAGACCTCAGTGTCTGGGCAGAACGATGGGGGTGGAGATGCTCCTTCAGGTACACTGGACTGAGCCCATTTAGGGCTTTAAAGGTCAGCACCAACACTTTGAATTGTGCTCAGAAACATACTGGGAGCTAATGTAGGTCTTTCAAGACCATTGTTATGTGGTCTCAGCAGCCACTCCCAGTCACCAGTCTAGCTACCGCATTCTGGATTAGTTGTAGCTTCCGGGTCACCTTCAAAGGTAGCCCCATGTAGAGCACATTGAAGTAGTCCAAGCAGGAGATAACTAGAGCATGCAGCACTCTGGCGAGACAGTCCACGGGCAGGTAGGGTCTCAGTCTGCATACCAGATGGAGCTGGTAAACAGCTGCCCTGGACACAGAATTGACCAGTGCCTCCATGGACAGCTGTTTAAAAAAGATTGGAAAATGTTTATTGAATATATGGGAGGGAATTGTGTACACTTGAATATATGGGGGGGGGGGGTTGTGTACACTTGAAAACGTTGCCAGCATTAAGATAAATTCAACAGTGTAAATAAGTTGTGATGGATGTAATAATGGAATACTGAATGGTTTAATTTATGTAAAATATGCAGGGATTTATGTTGTGCAAAACAAACCATGGAAAGAGAAGAAGGGAAGTCATTGATATTTTAAGGTTGTTTAAATGAATATTATTAATTGCAAAAAAGAAAATTTCATAAAAATTATATTCAAAAATGAAATAGAGACATGTTTTAAAATTATCTTTATTGTACACACAGTTTGCTGTCGATGTCATAGTTGTCCTTAAAAACAACTACTGGTTATGCTGCTTTCTTCTATCAAAGAAAGGGGGAAAGTCCTCTTTCATCACTAAGATGGCTGGTAATTGGAAGCTTCTGAATGGACCACCTAATGTTCATTTTCGAGCAGGGTTCACTACTTTCCCAAAGAAAAGCATGGGTCCATCATTTGGTGCCAATATGGTGAGAAAGAATGGCTTGTCAAATATGAGTTCAATAGGAACGGAGGGGGGTCCTAGAGATTTGAAAACAAACCGTGCAGTGGTCACTGCTGCTGCCTCACTACCTTCTTCATGTATATCCAGGACAGCCTCGTGAGTAGCCTGCACAGGAAGGAAGGAAGATACATTTTTGGAAACCATCACAGCCTGCAACATATCACAGATGAAAAGTGAAACACATTTACAATCCTCCTATCCTCATTCCAACAATCATTTCCCAGTGTTTCCCCCACCATCAAAACACAAACAAGGAAATAAACACACAAACACAGAGAATGAAAAAAAAAACCCAAAAACAAAAATGCACACAAGCACTAAGCCACTTTGAAGCCTCGGTCTGTGGAAACACTCCAGTCGTTTCATTGGAGTGCCCACCTTCCGCCCCTGCATGGTATGGGGTTTAGTTAGTTCCCTATTTGGGGTCTGAGGAGGAATATTTTGCTTCATGACTCCTTTTTTCCCCTCTACAGAATTTCATATGTTTGGGACTAATTGGTTAGGCTGCAGTTGCATTTTATTAATTGGCTGTTAGTCAGGGCAGGAAAGACAACTCAAGAGACAGTGGGGCAGATAACCGAGGCAGTACTGGGTGAAGGGAAATCTTGATCCATCTTGAGGACTGGAGAAATACCAACTAAAGAACAATGGCAAGAGAAGTTGATGAACTATGCAGAACTGGCAAAAATGACAGATAGGCTAAGAGAAAAAGACAACAGAGACTTCGAAAAAGATTGGGAACCATTCATATTATATTTGCAGAAACAAAGAAAGTCAATAGGCTTGATGGCAGGATTTAAATAAACATTCATATTATTAGCATTAGAAAATATTTAGAAGATAGTGAAATATGATGGTGTATTTCCTGTTATTTTCATGTCTTTAGGCTTGAAGTTACGTAATTAATAACTTTTTCTGTTAAGAGATAGCAAAGTGGGTGAAAGTAGAAACAAACCAGAAGCGGTTGAGGGAAGCCTTGGAGGGGAGGGAGGGAGGAATATATAGTAAATGTTAAGAATTTGAGATGTATGTAATGAATGAAAAAGAAAAAATAATTTAATTTTCTTTTAAAAAAGAAGGGAAACCTTGGTCCACCTTATGCTGCGGATAGCAGCCTACGGATAGCAGCCTGCCACCCGGCGGGCGGGGCGCCCTCAAGCAGAGCGCCCCGCCCCAGACATCCACAGCGTGGGGAGCCCTGCAGGAGTCACATGGCCAAGGTTCTCGGAACGAGGAGGAAGAATTCCTTCCGAACCTTTGTTCCAAGGCCACAAGCGCTGCCTGTAAATATGCACAGAAGAATGGAGTGACTGGGTTCTGCCTGTCTTAAAGAACTTCCAGTCTGGACTGTCTTTTGATTAGCTGCTTTATTTTGATTTTCTCCACAACACTGGGTTCTGATTCGTCTTTCAGATGTGTTGGAACTTAGTGCAGCATTTCCCTAACCCAAGCAAAATTCTCACATGCAATGCAATTAAGTCTGTGTGCATGCAGTTGCCACCAGTAAAGGTCCCAGAATAATTCATAGACTCATAGAATGGTAGACTTAGAAGGGGCATCTAGGCCAACCCCCTGCAATGCAGGAATCTCAACTAAAACATCCATGACAGGTGGCCATCCAACCTCTGCTTAAGATGCTCCAAGGAAGTCCATTCCAGTATAATATCCAGATCAAAGGAGGTGCTGGAATTTCATACCTTCAAGGATTTTAAGCAGAGGTTGGATGGCCATCAATCATGGATGCTTTGGCTGAGATTCCTGCATTGCAGGGGGTTGGACTAGATGACCCTAGGGCTCTCTTACAACTCTACAGTTCTACAATTCTACGACCCTCCTTGTTTTTATGATTGCAGGTAGTTTTCAAACTATTTTTAATGTTGTGTTTTAATGTTGTAACTCACCCTGGCACCTTAGAGTGAAGAATGGGAACTAACTAACTAACTAAATAAATAAAATTATTCTGACTGGGTCATCTCTGAGTGGTACTAACACTGCCTACGACCCTATGTACTTGGTTACTATGGAAGGAGGCAAAGAGTCTCCTGATAAGGAATGATCAGGCACTGTCTTCTTGCTACAGAGACTGGAAGAGAAGGTGGAAAGGTCCAGGGGCTGATTCTTAATGCTTCGAAGTAAATTTGTCAGTTACTTTTAAAAGCCTGATCTCATACCATAAAATACCCAAGGCATGATATTTACACACGTACTTTGGTAATCTTCAGGTCGCTACTTCCAGTAATTCCAGATAGATCAGCATTGTCGCTAAACACATCAGTAATGCCCAGCCTAGACAGCACATTGTTGAGATTATAGGATGCAGACATCGAGAATTTTGGAAGGAACAGATCAATTTCTTTCCTAAACGAGAATCAGAACATTAAATCATCAGCGATGAAGAGTTTTATAACACTCAGCAATAAACTGCATTTGCAGTGTCAGACCTTCATACCCTTAAATAGAGGCATTTTACAGTTTTAAAATAGATGCCTTCATTCCAAACTCTAATAAATACTAACTACTACAGAGACATTTAGAAACAGCAGAGAAAAGCCTTACCCCCTTTTTAAAGATGTTCTCCATTTGGACAAAGTTTCCTCCCCCATAGCATCCTCCACTTCCTTCAGTTTGCCTTCATCAGGCAGAATGAACCAGGCAGCAGCACCTCCTTTGTGAGGAAGTTCAACTACCCAGCATGACAGAGCTTCATCGTGGAAATATCTGTAATGCTCCGTGTTTTTCATCATGTCAACTTTCACAGTTTGTCTTTCGTCAATAAAAAAAAATTTTTTATGGGTTAATTTAGGGTTAAAGGGATATTTCCAGTCATCTAAAATGAAAAAGAAGAAGAAGAGGAATAATAATAATAATAATAATAATAATAATAATAATAATAATAATAATAATAATTTATTAATACCCCGCCCATCTGGCTGAGTTTCCAACCGCATATTAAAAACAATACAGAGTCAGACATTAAAAATGTCCCTAAACAGGGCCGCATTCGTTTGTCTTTTAAAAGTAAAATAGTTGTTTATTGCCTTGACATCTGCTGGGAGGGCATTCCACAGGGCAGGTGCCACTACCGAGAAGGCCCTCTGTCTGGTTCCCTGTAACCTCACTTCTCACAATGAGGGAACCGCCAGAAGCCCCCGGCGCTGGACCCCAGTGTCTGGGCTGAACGATGGGGGTGGAGATGCTCTTTCAGGTATACAGGACCGAGGCTGTTTAGGGGGCTTTAAAGGTCAACACCAACATTTGAATTGTGCTCGGAGATGTACTGGGAGCCAATGTAGGTCTTTCAAGAGTGGTGTTATGTGGTCTCGGCGGCAACTCCCAGTCACCAGTCTAGCTGCCGCATTCTGGATTACTTGTAGTTTCCAAGTCACCTTCAAGCCGCATGTAGAGTGCAGTAGTCCAAGTGGGAGATAACTAGAGCATGCACCACTCTGGCAAGACAGTCTGCGGGCAGGTAGGTTCTCAGCCTGCGTACCAGATGGAGCTGGTAAACAGATGCCCTGGACACAGAATTAACCTGCGCCTCCATGGACAGATGTGAGTCCAAAATGACTTCCAGGCTGCACACCTGGTCCTTCAGGGGCACAGTTACACCAAGCAGGATCAGGGTGTCCTCCGCACCAGGCCGCCCCCTGTCCCCCAAGAAAAGTACTTCTGTCTTGTCAGGATTCAACCTCAATCCATAAGCTGCCATCCATCCTCCCACCCCCTGCAGATACTCATACAGGACCTTCACTGTCTTCACTGGTTCTGATTTACAAGAGAGGTAGAGCTGGGTATCCTCCGCATATTGATGAACACCCAATCCAAACCCCCTGATGTTCTCTCCCAGCGGCTGCATGTAGATGTTAAAAAGCATGGGGGAGAGGACAGACCCCTGAGCCACAAGTGAGAGCCCAGGGGTCTGAACACTCACCCCCCCACACTTTCTGGACCCATGTCGAGAAGAACCCAGGAGAAAGGAGTGGAACCACTGTATAACAGTATCCCCAGCTCCTAGCCCCTCAAGACGGTCAAGAAGGATGTTAGGGTTGATGGTATCAAAAGCCGCTGAGAGATCCAGCAGAACTGGATCAGAACTGGATCAGCTGCCTGCTAGAGAATGAACCTTCAACTATGGGTATGAAAGCAGTATGTTGAATCAGGAGAGTGCAGACAAAGGAGAAGGATTGCCAAGGGTAAGTCAACCTGCTATTGATGTTTCAGAAGACAGCAAGAAATGGGAAGAGTGGGGTCCCACAGGCCAAAATGTGGACTGAGTCAAGTGGAACTGCTTCCTGTGTGTTTTAGAAGCATCCAGGGGCAGGGATCTTGATGTTGCTGGACTTCACCACCATCAGTATCAGCCAGCATGGCCAATCGTCAGGGATGGTGGGAGATGTAGCCCAAGAACATCTGGAATCCTTCAGGTTAGCCACTTCAGCCTCAACACCTGTCTTTCTCTAATTCTGCATTAAATGCTGTATGTTTTAGAACATTCAACTAAATTGTTGGTTTCACTGTAGAAATGCTTTTGTTTTGAAGGGATAAGTTATTCCTTCCAGTTTTAGCAGATTGAACAATACAAAGCATTAAATATTTGTAACTTATCTTTCTTTAACATACCTTTGAAGTAGATATAGTTCACAAGAACCATGATGGTTTTTGGATCTAAGCCTTCAACTGCTTTAGTAATTTTCCCATGAGTTTTCTTTGCCACGTAATCATTTATCTGCTCTGCAGCCGCTGAGGATTGTTCAAAGTTAAAGCTCTCTGTTTTGTACAAACTTTTGACATCCTCTGAAAACTTAGGAAGAATTTGATGTGACTGTTTTATCCACATGGCATTTCCTATGTCCATCTTAGCTCCAGGACTGTTCAGCATCTGAATGAGCTGTTTAAATCCTTTATGGACCTTGCTTGTGTCAATTGATGTCAATCCAAGTCCTTCGTAAATTTGATTTTGGGTGTTGGATTTAGCACCCATGCCAATCATTGAAAACGCCATGGAGATACTCAGAGGAGAGAAGAAGATATTTTTGCCACCCTGGAGTGAAGCTACTTGTCTGGAGAATTTAAATGCAAAGTCAGCAATGCTGGAAGCTAGCTTTTCTTGAAGTGGATCTTTATCTCCATGACCATTGTGGGCTTGAAGGACAATCAGTAACAAGGAGAAATGGATGGCGAGTTTCATTGCAATCTGAGATTTCCTAAACACACAGACACACACAAAACACCAGCATATATTAGAAGAAGAAGAAGAAGAAGAAGAAGAAGAAGAAGAAGAAGAAGAAGAAGAAGAAGAAGAGGAAAAGTTTGGATTTGATATCCCGCCTTTCACTCCCTTTAAGGAGTCTCAAAGCGGCTAACATTCTCCTTTCCCTTCCTCCCCCACAACAAACACTCTGTGAGGTGAGTGGGGCTGAGAGACTTCAAAGAAGTGTGACTAGCCCAAGGTCACCCAGCAGCTGCATGTGGAGGAGCGGAGACGTGTACCCGGTTTCCCAGATTACGAGACTACCGCTCTTAACCACTACACCACACTGGCTCTCTTTAGCACACATTAGCACTCTTCTATGGAAACCTATTCAAAGGAATTCTTTTTGTTCTAAGGTAACATTTATTGGGAATGTGTCATTCTCATTTGTTGACTGTGGCCTAGTTTTCCACAACACTAGCTCTTTTCTATAGGCTTCCTACTCTAGTTGTACGTTCTGAGTTGTACGTTATGCCAGGATTTGGATCCCTCAGACATTGGGAGCTTACTGTGCCCTTATTGGTCAGAATTACTTTGATCAAATGATTCAGTAAATGGGTATTACTTATTGTCCCTTCACACATCTGCATAACTTGCTTTGACTGCCTGGGGCTTCCTCTCGCTCATCATCCTTGCCAGTGATGCTGCCCAACATCCTCAGCAGGCTTGCCTTGCATTCTCCCTTCCCCAGTACGTACTAATGAAAGGTGTCCTAGTTTGGGGAGTGTCCTGAGCTGCTTCAGCCACTCAGGCAGGGGGTATACAGCCTCACCAGGGCCTAGTGCTCCCAGAACAGCAGCCTTTTAGAATCAGAAACTTCTGCAAGGGGGGCAAGTGGCCTGATGTTAACCTGTACGTCTCCCCTTCACACTCATTCAGCTAGCTTTCACTGCCCCTTATGGATGGTGAATTATTAACAAAGTTTTCTCAGATCCTTTTTATACATACCTGGGCTTTCCCCAAAACGTCCTGTAGTGACGCTTATTACTTTGACACTTGCTCCTTTAGGCTGAGATGTTTGCTCTTCCCTCTTGCTTGTAGAGTAAGCTCTCTTCTCCTTAGGTTACCTTCCATTTATATCCCTGGCTTGCTTCTACCTTTTGCTGCAGCAGCCAATTGGGTAAGGACACCTACCTGGTTTGTATCTGATGCTGCGCCAGCCGATAAGATCATGACTTCATGGTTTGAAAAACACAAATATGTGGTGGTTCAGTAATTCAACTGCATCCAGTTCCAATGAGCTGTAGTTAAACAGTGGGATTTAGGAAAACCTAGCCCCCAGAGTATGGGGAGTTTCGCCAGCGAAGTTCAAAGTGAATTGTCATTGAGTAGGGATTAAAGGGAGATGTCCTTCATTTCATCACTCCGGAGATTGCAAAAACCTTGAACTAAAGTGTGATTTCACTCCAGTGTAAAATCAATTGTAAAGTAGTTTGATTTCTAAAGCTTTCACGGGGAAACACATGGTGACACAAGTGGGAAAATGTAATGTGGAGGTGCTATGATGATACTCCTTAACTTAAAGAAAACAAAGAAAACAAATGAGATTATTGTGGAGTTTAGAATATGTAAATTGAATATTCAGCAACTTATTATTGAGGGGAAGTGTGTGGAACAGGTTTCGGTGTTTCGATTTCTGGGAATGGAGTTGAGAGATGACCTAACCTGGGGAGGAAACAGCAAAGACTTGATGGAGAGAGCACAGCAGAGGTTATATTTTATGAGAATCTTCTGGAAAAATAATCTCTCAAAGGACCTGTTGATGGCATTTTACCATTGTACTGTTGAGAGTGTATTAACTTATGGTCTGTGTGTGTGGTTTGGGAGCTGCATGGTCGGGGAAAAACAATGTTGTCCAGGGTTGTAAAGACTGTGGAGAGAATAATTGGGTGCACTCTTCCCACCTTGGATCAAATCTATGCTTCCAGGTGCCATAAGAAAGCTGCAGAGATAGTGCAGGATAGTGCGCACTCCAGAAATGATCTCTTTCAGCTTCTGCCTTTTAAAGACTAGGACTAGCCGCCTGAGAAACAGTTTCTATCCAAATGTGATTTTGGTTTTAAACATCGTTTAAGGTAGCCTTTATGTGAGTATATTGTATCCAATTATGGGGTATCAGCGTTTTAGGGGCTAACCCGGCTGGGATAGCTGGGATAGCAGGCTTGTGGGTTTTGAATGTCTGATGTAGATTTTTTCATTGTTCTGTATGGGACAATGACAGTAAAGATTATCGTATTGTATTTGTGGGTTCCACAGCTTTTCTCTCTCTCATATGAGACTCCTGGGGAATGGAAGAGGGAAATGTTTAAGGAAGTAGAGTACAGACCACTCCTGCCATCAACAATGGCCACTCTGTGCTGTTTACTGGAGGATAAAAGCACCACCCTGAGCCAGCATTTGTCAAGATGTGGCTTTAACCAAACTGAAATCAGTACATTAAGATTTCCATCATTTCCTCCTGAAACCCAGGAGAGCCTTATTCACAGATGAACAAGCTCTTCTAAGAAATTCATGAATTATGCCAAATGTTTTTAAACATCAAGCCGACATTTTCCCTGCTCACATTTAGAATTGTGCAGAAACTGAGGTTCATTTGAAGAGCTACATTGAGAGGAAAACAGATTTAAACAGATGTATACTAAGGTCCCAATCTACATACATATATGATGGAAGTTCTTATATTAAATATATGTTTTAATGTACCACGTAGAAAAGGACACTTGATGTTGATTGCAACACCTAGTACCATGAGTACACATAGTACCTGAGGAATGGAAAGGGGAGCTGTTTGAGTACAATAAAATGGGAGAAAAATGGACATATTAAATTTCCCAGTGCCCTCTCTTTCCTCCTCCACAGCTCTGCCAATTTTTTGCTTAATAGAGAAACATCACTATTGCACTAGAACAGGCATATCCAACTTCAAATTGGCTGCCATCTACGCAGTATAAAAATTGGCAGTGATCTACCCATTGTCATTGGAGGGAGGAGGAGCACGCAAAAGGTGTGTGTGTGTGTATGTGTCTGTATGTGGAAGGAGGTGACTAACTGGATATGGGAGGGGGGAATTTAAGGGGTGGGGAAGGAGGCAAAAGTTCTTGCTCTGAGGAGCGAGTCAGCTTCTCTCTCTCCCTCCCCAGAGCCTTGTGGAGCCAGGCAGAGGCCCAGGCCAGGTAGATAATGGGGCCCACTTTTTTTTTTTTTTACCCTGGGGTAACTGAAGTCTTATAGATAAGTATATAAATAATTTTCACAAAAGTTATGCTGACAAATAATTTTATTTCAAGGCTTGAACCATATCTGCATATAAAGACAAAATGGAAAACAAGATAAATATGCTGACCGAGGCCCCCTTTGGAATCGGAGGCCCGGCCCAAGTGGCCCATATGCCCCCCCCCCCCCCACGTCTGGGCCTGCCCCTCCCCAAGCCAGCCCTTTCTCTCTCTCCCGCTAAAGCAGTTCTCTGTATCCCCCAAGCCACCCCCCACTCCCCTTAAGCAGCTCTCTCCCTCGCCAGCCAGCCCCCCCCCCCGCAAAGCAACTCTCTCTCTCTCCCAAGCCAGCCCTTTCTCTCTCCCCACCTCCCTGTCAAAGGGAGCTGGTTTGGAAGGAATTCTTCCTCCTCCTTCCGAGAACCTTGGCCATGTGACTTGAGAAGCACCCAGTGGCCCACTGGGCTTGGTGCTCACCTCACATGCATGCCAAGCCTCAAGTGCACATTCAGTGACTCACTGAAAGACGGCATAAGGTGGACCAAGGTTTCCCTTCTTTTTTTTAAAAAAAAATTGAATTATTTTTTCTTTTTCATTCATTACATACACCTCAAATTCTTAACATTTACTATATATTCCTCCCTCCCTCCCCTCCAAGGCTTCCCCCAACTTCCGCTTCTGATTTGTCTCTATTTTCACCCATTTTGCTATCTCTTAACAGAAAAAAATTATTAATTTAATTATTAAATTATTAATTATGTAACTTCAAGCCTAAAGACATAAAAATAACAGGAAATACACCATCATATTTCACTATCTTCTAAACATTTTCTAATGGTAATAATGTGAATGTTTATTTAAATCTTGCCATCAAGTCTATTGACTTTTTTTGTTTCTGCAAATATAATATGAAAGGTTCCCAATCTTTTTCGAAGTCTCTGTTGTCTTTTTCTCTTAGTCTATCTGTCATTTTTGCCAGTTCTGCATAGTTCATCAACTTCTCTTGTCATTGTTCTTTAGTTGGTATTTCTCCAGTCCTCAAGATGGACCAAGATTTCCCTTCACCCAGTACAGTTACATACGCTTCAGGTTACAGACACGACTAACCCAGAAACAGTGCTTCAGGTTAAGAACTTTGCTTCAGGATAAGAACAGAAATCGTGCTCTGGCGGCGCAGCGGCAGCAGGAGACCCCATTGGCTAAAGTGTTGCTTCAGGTTAAGAACAGTTTCAAGTTAAGAACAGATTTCTGGAACAAATTAAGAGCTGGGTATCATCCGCATACTGATGAACACTCAGCCCAAACCCCCTGATGATCTCTCCCAGCGGCTGCATGTAGATGTTGAAAAGCATGGGGGAGAGGACAGAACCCTGAGGCACCCCACAAGTGAGAGCCCAGGGGTCTGAACACTCATCCCCCCCACCACCACTTTCATCCCCCACCACCACAGTTACATACACTTCAGGTTACAGACACTGCTAACCCAGAAATAGTGCTTCAGGTTAAGAACTTTGCTTCAGGATAAGAACAGAAATCGTGCTCTGGCGGTGCAGCAGCAGCAGGAGGCCCCATTGGCTAAAGTGGTGCTTCAGGTTAAGAACAGTTTCAAGTTAAGAACAGATTTCTGGAACAAATTAAGTACTTAACCTGAGGTACCACTGTACTGCCTCGGTTATCTGTCCCACTGTCTCTTGAGTTGTCTTTCCTGCCCTGACTAACAGCCAATTAATAAAATGCAACTGCAGCCTAACCAATTAGTCCCAAACATATGAAGTTCTGTAGAGGGGGGGAAAGGAGTCCTGAAGCCAAATATAATTCCTCAGCTCCCAAATAGGGAACTAACTAAACCCCATACCATGCAGGGACGGAAGGTGGGCACTCCAATGAAAAGACTGGAGTGTTTCCACAGATCGAGGCTTCAAAGCGGCTTAGTCCTCTTGGCTAGGTTTCCACATGGGCCAGCAACACCCCTCCCCTGGGGCAACCACTTGAGTCTCCTTTCTCGGGTGGATTCTGGGCATGGCAAATTCACCCCCACTCAAGTGAGGGAGCAGCATTACTTTGGCTGTTCTGAGGAATCAGCAACAAATATACTGAAGCTACTTGTTTAATTTTTCTTGTAAATATATAAAAGCATAGATAACATGCCAAGGTAAACTGAATTTAGCACCGCAGCTTGAAACACCACTTTAGAATAATATGGAACAACAGCAAAGAAATAAAGAATAGGTTTATAAATTTGAACACACTTGACACCTATCCATGCACTTCCTGGTCATTGTTTGTATCAATCCCATACTCTGAGTAAACCCATTGAAATTAATGTACCTAAGTTTGTTGTTGGCAAACCTTGCCAACAAAGGTCTGTATAGTTAAAGCCATGGTTTTCCCAGTAGTGATGTATGGAAGTGCGAGCTAGACCATAAAGAAGGCTAATCGCCGAAGAATTGATGCTTTTGAACTATGGTGCTGGAGGAGACTCTTGAGAGTCCCATGGACTGCAAGAAGATCAAACCTCTCCATTCTTAAGGAAATCAGCCCAGAGTGCTCACTGGAAGGACAGATCCTGAAGCTGAGGCTCCAATACTTTGGCCACCTCATGAGAAGAGAAGACTCCCTGGAAAAGAACCTGATGTTGGGAAAGATTGAGGGCACAAGAAGAAGGGGACGACAGAGGACAAGATGGTTGGACAGTGTTCTCGAAGCTACAAACATGAGTCTGACCAAACTGCAGGAGGCATTGGAAGACAGAAGTGCCTGTCATGCTCTGGTCCATGGGTTCACGAAGAGTCGGACACGACTAAACGACTAAACAACAACAACAAAGTTTGTTGTGTCTATTAGCAGAAGAAGAAACAAGTGGGAGACATGCAGTTGGCCGAAAGAGGGGGAGTGGGAAGAGACTGCACACACGACAGTGGCTCATTCATTCATTCATTCGTTCATTCATTCATTTAATAAATAAATATACTGCCCTTCACCTGAGGATCACAGGGTGGCTTATAACATGAAAATATGTTACATAACACAACACACTGGCAGCTGACTGGAAGCATTTAAATCTTAGACCCAATCGATGTGTGCTTGTGTGCATTTTTGTTTGTGTGGTTTTTTTCTTTGTGTGTGTTTGTGTGGTTGTGGTTTTTTCCTTGTGTGTGTTTTGATGGTGGGGGAAGCACTGGGAAATTATTCTTGGAATGAGGATAGGAGGATTATAAATGTGTTTCGTGTTTCATTTGTGATATGTTGGAGGCTGTGATGGCTTCCAAAAATGAATATATCTTCCTTCCTTCACGAGGCTGTTCGGGATATACATGAAGAAGGTAGTGAGGCAGCAGCAGTGACCGCTGTAGAGATTGGTCCCAAATCTGCACGCCTCTCCTTTCCTATTGAACTCATATTTGACAAGCCATTCTTTCTCACCATAATGGCACCAAATGATGGACCCATGCTTTTCTTGGGGAAAGTAGTGAACCCTGTTCAAAAATGAACATTAGGTGGACCATTCAGAAGCTTCCAATTACCAGCCATCTTAGTGATGAAAGAGGACTTTCCCCCTTTCTGTGACAGAAGAAAGCAGTATAGTAAAGTAGTATAGTATAGATTTATTGCGGCCATTGGCCCATATCGAAGACAATACATCAAAATTTATCCAAAAACAATACAATTTCAAAAGTTCCAAGTTAAAACACCCATATAAAACCAATTTTACTTCAGTTAAGTAAACACTATCCACAATAAGCTCCCTCTATGTAAACCACAATTCAAATCCATCAGATTTTGGGGGGTATGTGTCTTAGTTCTGGCACTTATTGATGGTTCTTAAGTTTAGCTAAGCTGTCAGAGTCATACAGTGATCCATTTCTCCTCTTTTGAAATAAAACATTAATCAGGTATCTAGCGACTGCAAGGTACTACTTGTATCTTCGTCGTTTAATAAGTATATTATTTGGGCTTCCTGAGGTCCGTCAGCAATTCTCGATAAATATGGGGCCAGAAACTTGGACTGTGAGGCCGAATGTAATGGACAACAGAAGATTATATGATATAACGATTCTATAGATCCACTTTTACAGTCACAGAGGAGTGAGATCTGTCCGTTGGAGAGTCTGTTACCCAACACGTTTGATGGGAAAACATTGAATCTAGCCTTTATAAAGGCATACCTGTGCATCACCACAGATAAGGTAGTTAAATAAGATGGAAGTTTTGTTGGTGGTGTTAAGCCAAGGTTTATCGGCGAACAGGTGCCACCACCTGACGCAATATTAAATTGTAAATCCATCTCCTCTAATTTGTGAGTTATAATTCTCTTGGCAGAAATTAAATCCAATTTTAATAGTTCAGATGGAGATAGTCCTAGGGACACAAGTTTCCCATGTATTATTTTTGCCCAGGGGCTAGGGAAGTCATCTCTCCAGAGACACTGTATCAAGTGGAGATTTGGAAGTTTATGCCATAATGCCAACCTGTAACAGAGGATGCATTTCCATAATGTGGTTTCTAGAGATGTAACATTTAGTTCCAGTCGTATAGCAGTATTGCTTACACACCTGGGTAATTTTAGCAACCTTCTTAGAAACTGGTTTTGGATTACCTCCAAATGGGTTAGATTAACAAAGGACCCCCATATTGGGATTGCATATGCTATTGTTGCAATCACCTTTGCCTTGAAAACTTTTAACACTGATGGAATATGGAAAGCCCCATCTGAAAAGAAAAAACGCAGTAGCGCAAAGGAAAGGGCTTTAGCTCTGTTTAATACATATGCAAGATGGACCTTCCAGCCCATGTTGTGTTGGAGAAGGACTCCCAAGTACTGAAATTTAAAGACTTGGTCAATAGCTTTTCCGTCTATTCTCCAATTATAGGTTTTTCGACTCTTGGTGAAAATTAGGACTTTGGACTTAACATGGTTAATTGTAAGAAAATTTGATTTGCAGTAACCATCGAAAATTTTTAATGCCCTCCTAAGGCTGACTCTTGAGAAGGATAGGATCACTGCGCCGTCTGCGTAGAGTAGAAGGGGGCAACGATATTGGGCAAGACGGGGGGCGTGGATCGTTTCTTGAGAATCTATCAGAGGCGCTCTCATGTCACTTATAAATAGATTAAAAAGGGTCGGAGCAAGGATACATCCTTGACGAACACCTCTATTGATAGTTACTGAATTTGAGAGGTCGCCGGCCGGAGTGATTCTCACCCTCGCGGCCGATCCGTCATGCAATTTAGTTATTAGCCACAAAAGTCTTTTGTCTATTCCCCATCGGACTAATTTTCCCCAAAGTAATCCTCTGGGGATGCTGTCAAAAGCGGCCTTTAAATCAATAAAGGCCGCACAAAGTTGGCCTCTATTTGGGGAGGAATATTTCCGGGCAAGGTGGTATAAAACTAAGACATGATCAACCGCTGACTGATTCGGTCTAAAACAAGCCTGTTCAGGCCCAATCAGGTTGTTCTCTTCAGCCCACTTGGTAAGCTTAGTTAACAAGAACCGTGCATATATTTTCCCGATTAATGACAATAAACTGATATTCCTGTAATTTCCTGGATCATCTGTCAACCCCTTTTTATGAATTGGAACAATAATCGCATCCTTCCATATTCTTGGTACCTTCCCACTGTTGTTTACGGCATCAAAAGTAGCGGCCAGGATTTTCGCCCACCAGTCTGCATGAAGTTTTATAGCTTCCGCTGGGACTAGGTCAGGACCGGGGGCTTTTCCGATTTTAAGATTAGAAATGAGTCCGTGAATTTCTTCCGGATCAGTGGGTGGCCAAAGAGGGAGCTGCTCATAGAATCCATCGATTGTATTAGTATTAAGGTCTGGTAAGGCAAAATAGTTCCTTAGAAAGGATTCCCAAACTGGGGCAGGAATAACTGTTAAGGGGTATCTTTTAGATTTTCTGTTAACCAACAGCCAGAATTTTCGGGAATTACGGGTACTTGAGGCAGCTATAAGTGCTTGCCAACGGTTCAGTTGCCATTCCTGTTTGGCCTTTTTTGCACATATTTGTAAGCTGATTTTGCCCCTGAGGATTTGTAATCATTATAAATAGCACAGAGGTGTTGTTTGGCTTGTTTGCAATTACGGTTAAACCACAGTGCACCTGTCTTGGAGCCATCTTAGTGATGAATTACCAGCCATCTTAGTGATGAAAGAGGACTTTTCCCCTTTCTTTGACAGAAGAAAGCAGCATAACCAGTAGTTATTTTAAAGGATGACTATGTCACCGACTGCAAACTGCATGTACAATAAAGATAATTTTAAAATGTGTCTCTATTTCATTTTTAATATAATTTTTATGAAATTTTATTTTTTACAATTTAGAATATTCATTTAAACAACCTTAAAATATCAATGACTTCCCTTCTTCTCTTTCCATGGTTTGTTTTGCACAACATAAATCCCTGCATATTTTACATAAACCAAACCATTCATTATTCCATTATTACATCCATCACAACTTATTTACACTGTTGAATTTATCTTAACGCTGCCAACGTTTTCAAGTGTACACAATCCCCCCCATATATTCAATAAACATTTTCCAATCTTCTTTAAACCTATGTTCTTCTTGTTCTCTTACCAAACATGTCTCTATTTCAAATCTGTACTTCCTTTTACCGAACGCTGTGAATTACATTCCAGTAATATGTCAATACGTATAGTTAAAGCCATGGTTTTCCCAGTAGTGATGTATGGAAGTGAGAGCTGGACCATAAAGAAGGCTGATCGCCGAAGAATTGATGCTTTTGAATTATGGTGCTGGAAGAGACTCTTGAGAGTCCCATGGACTGCAAGAAGATCAAACCTCTCCATTCTTAAGGAAATCAGCCCAGAGTGCTCACTGGAAGGACAGATCGTGAAGCTGAGGCTCCAGTACTTTGGCCACCTCATGAGAAGAGAAGACTCCCTGGAGAAGACACTGATGCTGGGAAAGATGGAGGGCACAAGGAGAAGGAGGCGACAGAGGACGAGATGGTTGGATAGTGTTTTCGAGGTTACCAGCATGAGTTTGACCAAACTGCGGGAGGTAGTGGAGGACAGAGGTGCCTGGCGTGCTCTGGTCCATGGGGTCACGAAGAGTCGGACACGACTAAACGACTAAACAACAGCAAAATATGTCAATATGTCTAAAATATGGTCTGAAACTCTACATAAAAAAAACAAAGATCATGGCCACTGGTCCCATCACCTCCTGGCAAATAGAGGTGGAAGAAATGGAGGCAGTGAGAGATTTTACTTTCTGGGGCTCCATGATCACTGCACATGGTGACAGCAGCCACGAAATTAAAAGACGCCTGCTTCTTGGGAGCATTCCTTTGGCTGTTCTGAGGAATCAGCAACAAATATACTGAAGCTACTTGTTTAATTTTTCTTGTAAATGTATAAAAGCATAGATAACATGCCAAGGTAAACTGAATTTAGCACCGCAGCTTGAAACACCACTTTAGAATAATATGGAACAACAGCAAAGAAATAAAGAATAGGTTTATAAATTTGAACACACTTGGCACCTATCCATGCACTTCCTGGTCATTGTTTGTATCAATCCCATACTCTGAGTAAACCCATTGAAATTAATGTACCTAAGTTTGTTGTTGGCAAACCTTGCCAACAAAGGTCCGTATAGTTAAAGCCACGGTTTTCCCAGTAGTGATGTATGGAAGTGCGAGCTAGACCATAAAGAAGGCTAATCGCCGAAGAATTGATGCTTTTGAACTATGGTGTTGGAGGAGACTCTTGAGAGTCCCATGGACTGCAAGAAGATCAAACCTCTCCATTCTTAAGGAAATCAGCCCAGAGTGCTCACTGGAAGGACAGATCCTGAAGCTGAGGCTCCAATACTTTGGCCACCTCATGAGAAGAGAAGACTCCCTGGAGAAGACACTGATGTTGGGAAAGATGGAGGGCACAAGGAGAAGGGGGCGACAGAGGACAAGATGGTTGGACAGTGTTCTCGAAGCTACCAGCATGAGTTTGACTAAACTGCGGGAGGCAGTGGAAGACAGAAGTGCCTGGCGTGCTCTGGTCCATGGGGTCACGAAGAGTCGGACATGACTAAATGACTAAACAACAACAATATGTCAATCACTTAGTTAACTGTCCAGCTTAATCTCTTGACTGCAAAATAAATCCAATCAGATAGCAGATTACTTTTAGTTTAACAGATGAAAGGGCACACTTCTTCAGATGCATGCACATGAAAGCTCATACCAATAACAAACTTAGTTGGTCTCTAAGGTGCTCCTGGAAGGAATTCTTTTAGTTAATTCTACATTACATCTCCTCCCTCCAATTACTTGCAGGCTGTACTATATAAATTCTACAATAGAAATAAATCATATGGCTGGTTATTTGATAGACCTCAGAATGAATTAATGAGTAAAACATTTGGCTGTTGAATAGTTTGTTTATCTATCCCTCTGTGTTTCAACAGGTAGATCTCCTGATGTTGAGCCTAACACAGGGTTTCCCAAACTTGTGTCTCCAGCTGTTGTTGGACTACAACTTCCATGATCTCTGACCATTGGTCCTGCTAGCTAGGAATTATGGGAGTTGTAGTCCAACAACAGTTTGAGACCCTGGTCTAAGGGTAACAGGGGATCTCTTCTTCTCTTTGTGTAGTCTTTGGCATTAACTGTAGATATCCATGATTTCTAATGAATTCTCCTCAATTGGTCTTGATGGCATAGGAACTGGGTGACAAGTACTTCTTCACATTGGTTTGAGTCTTCCATCTTTTTTCATTGTCTAATTTAGCCCGAACAGGGTCTCCTGGATTGAAGTCAGATAGTGCACTAGCAGAATAGTGATTATTATAAAAGTATATGTAGGATTCTTTAGTCTTTCTGTCCCACTCTTGCAACTTTCCTTATATTAAGCCATGTCGGTGCGAATTTAATTTCAAGGCAGAAACAGTTGTCCTAAGTTGTGTGCTCATCAAGAGTTTTGCTGGGCTATAGCCTGTAGTCCCTAGTTTAGGATAGTGTGGATATTGTGGGCTGGAAGTAATGTGTTCAAAGTCATACTCTGGAACTGCTCAAAATCTGCAGCTGTAAACTGAGAACCAATGTCTGTCACAAGCTGTCTAGGAATCCTAAAGCATGCAAGGAATTTCCCTTTTCCACAGCAGTCACATAATAGGTAGAAATCTTGTTCTGTACTAATCTTGGATCCTAGAACAATAGGCAAGTAGGATCCTAGAATGCAACAACTGATTGGCTTGCAGGAAAAGACCAATCAGGCTCCAGGAGGAAGTTAATCAGCCTGTTAGGCTGGTCAGATCATAGAGTGCAACAGCTGATTGGCCTGCAGGAAAAGACCAATCAGGCTCCAGGAGGGAAGCAGAATCGGCCAATCAAACGGGACTCATTGAGTAAATAATGTATATAAAAACCTGAGGTTTGGGGGGCAATTCATCACTGTTTTACAAGCTGCAATAAAGAGCATGAAATCACTACAGGACTCCGAGGATATTTTAAATCTGCATGGAACAATCCACCATGACCTCAAAGTTTTGTTCCTGGTATTTGAGCCCTCACGGTGAACCTTTTAAGACCCAGCCCAGGCCCTTGATGGATCTCACGGGATCCTTATGAAAGGTAGCACCCCACAAGACATCCTGCGAATCTACCGGGAGGAGTTTAACTCTGCCTCCACCCCTGTTTTCCAGGCTCCACATCTCCGGGGAATGATGCCCCATGTACAGGTAATGCCAGGACTGAGATTTGTAATATGAGCTGTACAGTATTATGGGCTCAACTGCTTCAATGCCCAATTGACAAAAGCAGACAGGTTGGTTCTAAGAAAAGATTGTGAGTGTCTCCCTTCCAGTAAGGGAGATGGTGAAGTGTTAAAACAGGCACAGTGAAGTCTCTACAGTATGTGGAAATTTCAAGAGTATAAAGGGGAACAGCTGGATTAAGTTTTTGCTACAGTTTCCAGCTGCTGGCTAGGATGTTTTATGTCAGTACCACAGCCAGTACTTTGAATGTCATTACAGTCAAACTTTGGTTGTCCAACGTAATTTGTTCCAGAAGCCCGTTCAGCTTCCATAACATTCGACAACCGAAGCGTGGCTTCCGATTGGTTGGTTGGTCCTTCATTCAAGCGGAAGCCACATCAGACATTCGGCTTCCGAAAAACGTTCGAAAACCTGAGCATTTACTTCCAGTTTTTCGGTTCGAAACGTTCCAAAACAGAGCCATTCGGGCCATTCCCCTCTTTATCTAAAAGCCTTCATTTTTAACATGTTGACATTTGCGTAGGATTTAGCACTCTGCTAAGTTCTTTTTCGGGGCAGGAAACATGTTACACATTTGAAATGAGGCACATGAATTTCACCTACTTCCAAGAACCAGTGTTTTACAATCAACTTTATTTTACATTTAGTTTGTAGTCAGTGGCATAATCATCCTAAAAATCAACTGCTGGTTTTGATAATGGGCTGATTCCACAGCGTCTGTAGAACAAAGGGGGGGGGCTCTTTTGTCACTAAGAAAGCTGGCCATTGGAAGCCTCGGAATGGTCCCCTTATGTTCATGGATGAGCTGGGTTTACTATTTTCCCCATGAAAAGCATGGGCCCATCAACTGATGCCATTAAGAAAAAAAAGTATGGCCTGTCAAAGACCAAAGGAACGGGAGGGGGCCCAGGAGCAGCTCCAACCTTAGAGCTTATAAAGGTGGCGGCGGCTGCCTCGGTGCCACTTTCATTTATATCCAGAAGAGCCTTGTGAGAAGCCTGCACAGGAGGGAAAATAGGTATTTTACTGGAAACCATCACAGCCTCCAACACATCACAGATGAAATGGAAGACACATGTATACTCCCCCTATCCTCATTCAAAGGATGGTCTCCCAGTACTTCCCCAATCACTGTTCTTCCCCCTGGGTACGGGATGTATGTGTGTTGGATATAGGAATACAATGCAGAGCTAAAATGACCTGATGTAGGTTTGTGGTGGAGAGACATGAGTGACACATTGCGCTCAATGGAATAAAGGCAGGATATAATAAATTTTCCACTTTATTTGAAGTGGCCCAGATGTTCATCTCAGTGGGTAAAGGGACCCCTGACCATTAGGTCCAGTCGCAGACGACTCTGGGGTTGCGACGCTCATCTCGCTTTATTGGCCAAGGGAGCTGGCACACAGCATACATGGGGCCACATGACCAGAGCAGTGCACAGAAACGCCATTTACCTTCCTGCCAGAGTGGTAACTATTTATCTACTTGCACTTCATGCTTTCAAACTGCTAGGTTGGCTGGAGCTGGGACCGAGCAACGGGAGCTCACCCAGTCGCGGGGATTCGAACCGCCGACCTGATCGGCAAGCTCTAGGCTCTGTGGTTTAACCCACAGCACCACCTGCATCCCATCTGGGTGGGTACCAGGAATGATTAATGCTTCATTGGAAGGAGAAAAGGTACCATCTGCCTTGAAGGAAGGGATAGTACACTCTTTCCTTAAGATAATCTCCCTGCACCCAGAAGTGTTAAACCACTATTGTCCAGTGGCAAATATCTCCTTTCTACTCTATTCCGAACTTAAAAATGGAAAGCGTAAAGCTGATGGTCACCAAAATAGATTTAAAGACTCTCTCAAGGCAAATCTTTAAAAATGCAGTATAAACACCGACAATTGGGAAACACTGGCCTATGAACGCTCCAATTGGAGAACAGCCTTTACCAAAGGTGTCATGGGCTTTGAAGACACTCAAACTCAGGATGCAAGGGAGAAACATGCTAAGAGTTGATCTTGTGCTAAGTTGATCACCGTGATCAACTCCCACCCAGAAACCCACCTGTATATGCGGATACAGAACTGGCCTCCACAGTCACATATGGACTCACCGTTAATACCATGTTCTTGGGAGACAATCTTACTCGGCTATGAGTGATCACAAAAGAAGAAGAGCAATTCCTGTCTGGCTTCAGGCCATGTCATGGCACTGAAACTGATTTGGTTGCCCTTATTGTTGATATTTATCAAGAGAGAGATGGGATGGGGAATGTGATACTGCTCAGTCTCCTTGATCTCTTGGCAGCTTTTGATACTGTTGACCACAGTATCCTTCTGAGGCATTTCAAGGAGTTTGGGGTTGGGGCACTGTAGTTCCATCCTTGTCTCCAGAACCTAGTGGGTGGTCCCCTAGATTGGATGGATGGGAGGTTGCCTGCTCTTGATGGGGTAACACCCCCTTTGAAGTAGTGGGTATGCAGTTTGGGGGCATTTCTGGATTGGATCCATTGCTGTCACTTGAGGCTCAGGTGGCCTCAGTGGTATGGCGTGCCTTCCATCACCTACTTAATCTTGTAAAAAGTCCAATCACATACCATGAAATACCCAAACTGACCACATTTACATACGTACTTTGTCAATCTTCAGCTTGCCACCTCCAGTAATTCCAGTCAGGTCAGCGTTGGGAGTAAAGACTTCGGAAATGCCCAGCCCAGGCAACAAATCTTTGAGATCGTAGGATGTAGCCATTGATAATTTGGGGATGGACAAATAAAATTGCGTTCTGAACAAGAATCAAAACGTTAAAAGATAGGCGATAAGAAACTTTGTTTAGAAACATGCAGCATTTATGGCTTCAAGTCTACATATACCGGTACTTAAAGGGAAGCATTTTGCAGTTTGTTTTCGGGTGTATCCAGAAGCGTCGTGTGGGGAGGGCCAGGGACTGAAGCCCCAGGCGCATGATTCGGCAGGAGCGTGAACCAGGTGTCAGCTTGCAGGCACCCCTACCCTGCCTGTTGCTGCCGTGCTGCAAGTCTTCTCGCTGAATGGCAGCATTGGGGGGGGGCGGCCTGGCCCTGTGTGAGCGAGTGGGCAGGTGGTGCACTGTGGCCCCATGAACCCTCCACACCCCACACCCACTCAGTGGTGTCAGCAGCAAGGGTTGGGCTGGAGTGCTGGGTTTCACACCCAGCCCCTGGTCCCACATGCATGCAAACAAAACATGCACCACCACTGAGTATATCAGTTCTGATTGTGTTCTGTGTTTCTTTGCTGCTGTCAAGAGTGGGAGGCGAATAGCTTACTAAATCCCACAGGAATACGGTGAGCATATACTGCTAACCAAATAAATCTTGTACTTGCAGAGCAGAGCACAAAGTTCTAAGCTTCATTGCAGGTAAGAGAATCTTACAAGCATCTTTTCCTACTGACCCAGTGAAGGAAAATAGGATGGCGATGAGTGTTCATGACTCCTACAGCATCTTGAAACATTAGGTAGGCAAATCCTACCACTAGAGGGAGGGTCCTTATCATTCCCACAATAGCCCCTAACTGGCCCCAAGAAACCTCTCTCTTTTTTTGGCCTCTTTCATACTACTGGGAGTCATTTGTTTGTAGTGGCAATGCTTGATAGCTTTAACTGGCTGTTAGTCTGGGCTGGAAAGGAAAGTGAGGAGATGGCAGGGAGTAAATAACTGAGGCAGTATTGGGTTAAGAGCAACCTTTGGTCACCTTATTCAGACTTGTACTGGGTCACTGGAAATGAACTTTAGGCTTGGCATGCACATTTGGGGGCAAGGGAGCAGGTCCAGTAGCGCTACTCTGCACTTGTCAAGCTCACCAGGAAACTTAGAGAAAGAAGGAAGTATCCCTTCCAATTATTTTATCTGCATCACTGAGATGCCCTGCTGTCAGGAGTGACACGATTTTAGGGAACTTAATAATAATAATAATTTATTATTTATACCCCACCCATCTGGCTGAGTTTCCCCAGCCACTCTGGGCGGCTCCCAATCAGTGTTAAAAACAGTACAGCGTTACATATTAAAAACTTCCCTGAACAGGGCTGCCTTAAGATGTCTTCTGAATGTCAGGTAATTATTTATCTCTTCAACATCTGATGGGAGGGCGTTCCACAGGGCGGGCGCCACTACCGAGAAGGCCCTCTGCCTGGTTCCCTGTAGCCTCACTTCTCGCAATGAGGGAACCGCCAGAAGGCCCTTGGCGCTGGATCTCAGTGTCTGGGCTGAACGATGGGGGTGGAGACGCTCCTTCAGGTATACAGGACCGAAGCCGTTTAGGGCTTTAAAGGTCAGCACCAACACTTTGAATCGTGCTCGGAAACGTACTGGGAGCCAATGCAGATCTCTCAGAACCGGTGTTATGTGGTCCCGGCGGCCACTCCCAGTCACCAGTCTAGCTGCCACATTCTGGATTAATTGCAGTTTCCGGGTCACCTTCAAAGGTAGCCCTACGTAGAGCACATTGCAGTAGTCCAAGTGTGAGATATCTAGAGGATGCACCACTCTGGCGAGACAGTTGGCGCGCAGGTAGGGTCTTAGCCTGCGTACCAGGTGGAGCTGGTAGACAGCTGCCCTGGACACAGCGTTAACCTGCGCCTCCATGGACAGCTGTGAGTCCAAAATGACTCCCAGGCTGCGCACCTGGTCCTTCAGGGGCACAGTTACCCCATTCAAGACCAGGGAATCCCCCACACCAACCCACTCCCTGTCCCCCAAAAACAGTACTTCTGTCTTGTCAGGATTCAACCTCAATCTGTTAGCCGCCATCCATCCTCCAATCGCCTCCAGGCACTCACACAGGACCTTCACTGCTTTCACTGGTTCTGATTTAAAGGAGAGGTAGAGCTGGGTGTCATCTGCATACTGATGAACACCCAGTCCAAACCCCCTGATGATCTCTCCCAGGGGCTTCATATAGATATTAAAAAGCATGGGGGAGAGGACAGAACCCTGAGGCACCCCACAAGTGAGAGCCCAGGGGTCTGAACACTCATCCCCCACCACCACTTTCTGGACACAGCCCAGGAGGAAGGAGCGGAACCACTGTATGACAGTGCCTCCAGCTCCCAGCCCCTCTAGACGGTCCAGAAGGGTGCTATGGTCGATGGTGTCAAAGGCTGCTGAGAGATCCAGCAGAACTAGGAAACAGCTCTCACCTTTGTCCCTAGCCCGCCGGAGATCATCAACCAGCGCAACCAAGGCAGTTTCAGTCCCATGGTGAGGCCTGAATCCCGATTGGAAGGGATCCAAATGGTTCGTTTCCTCCAGGCGTGCTTGGAGTTGTTCAGCAACCACCCGCTCAATCACCTTGCCCAAGAATGGCAGATTTGAGACTGGGCGATAGTTGGCCAAATTGGCCGGGTCTAAAGATGTTTTTTTAAGAAGCGGTTTAATGACCGCCTCTTTCAGCGGGTCTGGGAAGGCTCCTTCACAGAGGGAAGCATTCACCACCCCGCAGAGCCCATCACCCAGCCCTTCCCAGCTAGCTTTTATAAGCCAGGATGGGCAGGGATCAAGGAGACAGGTGGTCGGTTTCACTTGTCCAAGCAGCCTGTCCACATCCTCGGAGGTAACAGATTGGCATTGATCCCATGTAACAGGACCAGACAGAACTCTAGCACTCTTGTCTTTATACACCACATTTTGCTTAGGCTAAGTATAATTTGTTTTGCAGGTCCCCTAAAGGGTCATATTAAATAAACATAATTGTTTTCACCACAGTTAGTTTCTTGGCTCTTCTGTTGGTGTGTTGGCAGAGTCCTTTGCACATATGTCCTCCTTGATTTAAAAACAGATCCCTTTATTCCATGCATTAATAAATACTAATTACTACAGGGACATATAGAAACAGCAGAGAAAAGGCTTACCCTGTTTCTAAAGATTTTCTCCATTTGGACAAAGTTTCCCCTTTCAAACCATCCTCAACTTTCTCCAGTTTGCCTTTCTCAGGCAGAACGAACCAGGCAACAGCACCTCCTTTGTAAGGAAGTTCAATGACCCAGCAGGAAAGACTTTCATCACGTACATGTCTAAAATAGCCAGTTTTCTTCATCATGTTGACTTTCACAGTTGTCTTGTCATCAACAAAAAAATCTCCTTTTTTGGTATTTTGAGGAACGAATGGATATTCCCACTCATCTTAGAAAAAAGGAAGAGTTAGTTGCCTATTTGAGAATGAACCTTCAGCCATGTGTATGAAAGCAGTGTGTTGAATCAGGAGAGTGCCAAGGGTAAGTCAACATGCTATTGGTGTTTCAGAACATGCCCAATCGCCTTCTAAATCCAGCCCGCAGATGGTCAGCATAGTTTTTACATGAGTAGAATGTTTCTTTTTATTTAAAACACATCTCTGGGTTATTTGTGGGGCCTGCCTGGTGTTTTTACATGAGTAGAATGCGTGCTTTTATTTAAAATGCATCTCTGGATTATTTGTGGGGCATAGGAATTTGTTCATTCCCCCCCCCTTCAAAATATAGTCCAGCCCCCCACAAGATCTGAGGAACAGTGGACTGGCCTCCCTGCTGAAAAAGTTTGCTGGCCCTTATTTCAGAAGATAGCAAGGGGAGAGAAGAAATGGGAATAGTGGGGTCTCAATGGGCCCAAACGTGGACTGAGTCAAGGGGAGCTGCTCCTGTCTGGTAGATAAAATCCAGGGGCATGGACCTTGGTGCCCTCTGGATGTTGCTCGAGTTCACCACCATCAGTGTCAGCCAGTGTGCCCAATGGTTTAGGGATGGTGGAAGATGTAACCCAAAAACATTTGGAAGCCTGCAGGTTAGCCATCTCAGCCTCATCCCGTGTCCTTTTCTAATGCTGCATTGAATGCTACATATTTTGGGACGTTCAACAGTTTTCAAGCCACCCCTTAGCAACTGGTAACTTGGCAGGCAATGATGACAAAGTTATGTGCTTTAGTTAGCAAAGGTCCTTTGTTTGAAGGTATACTCCTTGCAACCCAGCCAGATGGGTGGGGAATGATGATGATGATGATGATGATAACAACAACAACAACAACAACAACAACAACAAACAACGGAACAATTCATAGCCTTAAATATTGATTACTTATCTTTCTTCAACATACCTTTGAAGTAGATATAGTTCACAAGAACCATCATGGTGTTTGGATCTAAGCCTCTTACTACTTCGCGTATTTTTCCTTTAGTGTTGGCCTTCACAAAATTATTTATCTGCTTTTCAGCCACTACATTGTCTTTGAAGTTAACAGCAAAGATCTCAGATTGTAGAAATTTTGGAGATCCTTATTGTACCTAGTGGCTATTTTGATGCCCTTAGCTAGTACAAGCGTTCCCCATGTTCACCCTGCCTTGATGATTTGAACTGGTCAGCACCTTGAGGAACTCTTGAAATCCTTTATGTATCATGCTTTGTGTCAATTTTATACTGTCTACAC